>NC_086444.1:1050057194-1051257194 GCF_028390025.1 Pseudophryne corroboree | reverse complement strand
GTTGACAGGTCGCGTTCCGCTTGACTTGACAATTTTGTCACCAGCAGGTCTTTCAACCCCAGCAGACCTGTGTCTGCCGGAAAGAGAGATCCAAGGTAGGCTTTAAATCTAGGATCGAGCACGGTGGCCAAAATGTAGTGCTCTGATTTCAACAGATTGACCACCCGTGAATCCTTGTTAAGCGAATTAAGGGCTGCATCCACAAGTCCCACATGCCTAGCGGAATCGCTCCCTTTTAGCTCCTTCTTCAATGCCTCCAGCTTCTTCTGCAAAAGCCTGATGAGGGGAATGACCTGACTCAGGCTGGCAGTGTCTGAACTGACTTCACGTGTGGCAAGTTCAAAGGGCATCAGAACCTTGCACAACGTTGAAATCATTCTCCACTGCACTTGAGACAGGTGCATTCCACCTACTATATCGTGCTCAATTGTATAGGCTTGAATGGCCTTTTGCTGCTCCTCCAACCTCTGAAGCATATAGAGGGTTGAATTCCACCTCGTTACCACTTCTTGCTTCAGATGATGGCAGGGCAGGTTCAGTAGTTTTTGGTGGTGCTCCAGTCTTCTGTACGTGGTGCCTGTACGCCGAAAGTGTCCCGCAATTTTTCTGGCCACCGACAGCATCTCTTGCACGCCCCTGTCGTTTTTTTAAAAATTCTGCACCACCAAATTCAAGGTATGTGCAAAACATGGGACGTGCTGGAATTTGCCCATATTTAATGCACACACAATATTGCTGGCGTTGTCCGATGCCACAAATCCACAGGAGAGTCCAATTGGGGTAAGCCATTCCGCGATGATCTTCCTCAGTTGCCGTAAGAGGTTTTCAGCTGTGTGCGTATTCTGGAAACCGGTGATACAAAGCGTAGCCTGCCTAGGAAAGAGTTGGCGTTTGCGAGATGCTGCTACTGGTGCCGCCGCTGCTGTTCTTGCGGCGGGAGTCCATACATCTACCCAGTGGGCTGTCACAGTCATATAGTCCTGACCCTGCCCTGCTCCACTTGTCCACATGTCCGTGGTTAAGTGGACATTGGGTACAGCTGCATTTTTTAGGACACTGGTGACTCTTTTTCTGAGGTCTGTGTACATTTTCGGTATCGCCTGCCTAGAGAAATGGAACCTAGATGGTATTTGGTACCGGGGACACAGTACCTCCAACAAGTCTCTAGTTGGCTCTGCAGTAATGATGGATACCGGAACCACCTTTCTCACCACCCAGGATGCCAAGGCCTCAGTTATCCGCTTTGCAGTAGGATGACTGCTGTGATATTTCATCTTCCTCGCAAAGGACTGTTGAACAGTCAATTGCTTACTGGAAGTAGTACAAGTGGGCTTACGACTTCCCCTCTGGGATGACCATCGACTCCCAGCGGCAACAACAGCAGCGCCAGCAGCAGTAGGCGTTACACGCAAGGATGCATCGGAGGAATCCCAGGCAGGAGAGGACTCGTCAGAATTGCCAGTGACATGGCCTGCAGGACTATTGGCATTCCTGGGGAAGGAGGAAATTGACACTGAGGGAGTTGGTGGGGTGGTTTGCGTGAGCTTGGTTACAAGAGGAAGGGATTTACTGGTCAGTGGACTGCTTCCGCTGTCACCCAAAGTTTTTGAACTTGTCACTGACTTATTATGAATGCGCTGCAGGTGACGTATAAGGGAGGATGTTCCGAGGTGGTTAACGTCCTTACCCCTACTTATTACAGCTTGACAAAGGGAACACACGGCTTGACACCTGTTGTCCGCATTTCAGGTGAAATACCTCCACACCGAAGAGCTGATTTTTTTGGTATTTTCACCTGGCATGTCAATGGCCATATTCCTCCCACGGACAACAGGTGTCTCCCCGGGTGCCTGACTTAAACAAACCACCTCACCATCAGAATCCTCCTGGTCAATTTCCTCCCCAGCGCCAGCAACACCCATATCCTCCTCATCCTGGTGTACTTCAACACTGACATCTTCAATCTGACTATCAGGAACTGGACTGCGGGTGCTCCTTCCAGCACTTGCAGGGGGCGTGCAAATGGTGGAAGGCGCAAGCTCTTCACGTCCAGTGTTGGGAAGGTCTGGCATCGCAACCGACACAATTGGACTCTCCTTGTGGATTTGGGATTTCGAAGAATGCACAGTTCTTTGCTGTGCTGCTTTTGCCAGCTTGAGTCTTTTCATTTTTCTAGCGAGAGGCTGAGTGCTTCCATCCTCATGTGAAGCTGAACCACTAGCCATGAACATAGGCCAGGGCCTCAGCCGTTCCTTGCCACTCCGTGTGGTAAATGGCATATTGGCAAGTTTACGCTTCTCCTCCGACAATTTTATTTTAGGTTTTGGAGTCCTTTTTTTACTGATATTTGGTGTTTTGGATTTGACATGCTCTGTACTATGACATTGGGCATCGGCCTTGGCAGACGACGTTGCTGGCATTTCATCGTCTCGGCCATGACTAGTGGCAGCAGCTTCAGCACGAGGTGGAAGTGGATCTTGATCTTTCCCTAATTTTGGAACCTCAACATTTTTGTTCTCCATATTTTAATAGGCACAACTAAAAGGCACCTCAGGTAAACAATGGAGATGGATGGATTGGATACTAGTATACAATTATGGACGGGCTGCCGAGTGCCGACACAGAGGTAGCCACAGCCGTGAACTACCGCACTGTACTGTGTCTGCTGCTAATATATAGACTGGTTGATAAAGAGATAGTATACTCGTAACTAGTATGTATGTATAAAGAAAGAAAAAAAAACCACGGTTAGGTGGTATATACAATTATGGACGGGCTGCCGAGTGCCGACACAGAGGTAGCCACAGCCGTGAACTACCGCACTGTACTGTGTCTGCTGCTAATATAGACTGGTTGATAAAGAGATAGTATACTCGTAACTAGTATGTATGTATAAAGAAAGAAAAAAAAACCACGGTTAGGTGGTATATACAATTATGGACGGGCTGCCGAGTGCCGACACAGAGGTAGCCACAGCCGTGAACTACCGCACTGTACTGTGTCTGCTGCTAATATATAGACTGGTTGATAAAGAGATAGTATACTCGTAACTAGTATGTATGTATAAAGAAAGAAAAAAAAACCACGGTTAGGTGGTATATACAATTATGGACGGGCTGCCGAGTGCCGACACAGAGGTAGCCACAGCCGTGAACTACCGCACTGTACTGTGTCTGCTGCTAATATATAGACTGGTTGATAAAGAGATAGTATACTCGTAACTAGTATGTATGTATAAAGAAAGAAAAAAAAAACCACGGTTAGGTGGTATATACAATAATGGACGGGCTGCCGAGTGCCGACACAGAGGTAGCCACAGCCGTGAACTACTGCACTGTACTGTGTCTGCTGCTAATATAGACTGGTTGATAAAGAGATAGTATACTCGTAACTAGTATGTATGTATAAAGAAAGAAAAAAAAAACACGGTTAGGTGGTATATACAATTATGGACGGGCTGCCGAGTGCCGACACAGAGGTAGCCACAGCCGTGAACTACCGCACTGTACTGTGTCTGCTGCTAATATATAGACTGGTTGATAAAGAGATAGTATACTCGTAACTAGTATGTATGTATAAAGAAAGAAAAAAAAACCACGGTTAGGTGGTATATACAATTATGGACGGGCTGCCGAGTGCCGACACAGAGGTAGCCACAGCCGTGAACTACCGCACTGTACTGTGTCTGCTGCTAATATATAGACTGGTTGATAAAGAGATAGTATACTCGTAACTAGTATGTATGTATAAAGAAAGAAAAAAAAACCACGGTTAGGTGGTATATACAATTATGGACGGGCTGCCGAGTGCCGACACAGAGGTAGCCACAGCCGTGAACTACCGCGCTGTACTGTGTCTGCTGCTAATATATAGACTGGTTGATAAAGAGATAGTATACTCGTAACTAGTATGTATGTATAAAGAAAGAAAAAAAAACCACGGTTAGGTGGTATATACAATTATGGACGGGCTGCCGAGTGCCGACACAGAGGTAGCCACAGCCGTGAACTACCGCACTGTACTGTGTCTGCTGCTAATATATAGACTGGTTGATAAAGAGATAGTATACTCGTAACTAGTATGTATGTATAAAGAAAGAAAAAAAAACCACGGTTAGGTGGTATATACAATTATGGACGGGCTGCCGAGTGCCGACACAGAGGTAGCCACAGCCGTGAACTACCGCACTGTACTGTGTCTGCTGCTAATATATAGACTGGTTGATAAAGAGATAGTATACTCGTAACTAGTATGTATGTATAAAGAAAGAAAAAAAAACCACGGTTAGGTGGTATATACAATTATGGACGGGCTGCCGAGTGCCGACACAGAGGTAGCCACAGCCGTGAACTACCGCACTGTACTGTGTCTGCTGCTAATATATAGACTGGTTGATAAAGAGATAGTATACTCGTAACTAGTATGTATGTATAAAGAAAGAAAAAAAAACCACGGTTAGGTGGTATATACAATTATGGACGGGCTGCCGAGTGCCGACACAGAGGTAGCCACAGCCGTGAACTACCGCACTGTACTGTGTCTGCTGCTAATATATAGACTGGTTGATAAAGAGATAGTATACTCGTAACTAGTATGTATGTATAAAGAAAGAAAAAAAAAACCACGGTTAGGTGGTATATACAATTATGGACGGGCTGCCGAGTGCCGACACAGAGGTAGCCACAGCCGTGAACTACCGCACTGTACTGTGTCTGCTGCTAATATATAGACTGGTTGATAAAGAGATAGTATACTCGTAACTAGTATGTATGTATAAAGAAAGAAAAAAAAAACCACGGTTAGGTGGTATATACAATTATGGACGGGCTGCCGAGTGCCGACACAGAGGTAGCCACAGCCGTGAACTACCGCACTGTACTGTGTCTGCTGCTAATATATAGACTGGTTGATAAAGAGATAGTATACTCGTAACTAGTATGTATGTATAAAGAAAGAAAAAAAAACCACGGTTAGGTGGTATATACAATTATGGACGGGCTGCCGAGTGCCGACACAGAGGTAGCCACAGCCGTGAACTACCGCACTGTACTGTGTCTGCTGCTAATATATAGACTGGTTGATAAAGAGATAGTATACTCGTAACTAGTATGTATGTATAAAGAAAGAAAAAAAAACCACGGTTAGGTGGTATATACAATTATGGACGGGCTGCCGAGTGCCGACACAGAGGTAGCCACAGCCGTGAACTACCGCACTGTACTGTGTCTGCTGCTAATATATAGACTGGTTGATAAAGAGATAGTATACTCGTAACTAGTATGTATGTATAAAGAAAGAAAAAAAAACCACGGTTAGGTGGTATATACAATTATGGACGGGCTGCCGAGTGCCGACACAGAGGTAGCCACAGCCGTGAACTACCGCACTGTACTGTGTCTGCTGCTAATATATAGACTGGTTGATAAAGAGATAGTATACTCGTAACTAGTATGTATGTATAAAGAAAGAAAAAAAAACCACGGTTAGGTGGTATATACAATTATGGACGGGCTGCCGAGTGCCGACACAGAGGTAGCCACAGCCGTGAACTACCGCACTGTACTGTGTCTGCTGCTAATATATAGACTGGTTGATAAAGAGATAGTATACTCGTAACTAGTATGTATGTATAAAGAAAGAAAAAAAAACCACGGTTAGGTGGTATATACAATTATGGACGGGCTGCCGAGTGCCGACACAGAGGTAGCCACAGCCGTGAACTACCGCACTGTACTGTGTCTGCTGCTAATATAGACTGGTTGATAAAGAGATAGTATACTACTAATATTATATATACTGGTGGTCAGGTCACTGGTCACTAGTCACACTGGCAGTGGCACTCCTGCAGCAAAAGTGTGCACTGTTTAATTTTAATATAATATTATGTACTCCTGGCTCCTGCTATAACCTATAACTGGCACTGCAGTAGTGCTCCCCAGTCCCCCCCACAATTATAAGCTGTGTGAGCTGAGCAGTCAGACAGATATATAATATATATAGATGATGCAGCACACTGGCCTGAGCCTGAGCAGTGCACACAGATATGGTATGTGACTGACTGAGTCACTGTGTGTATCGCTTTTTTCAGGCAGAGAACGGATATATTAAATAAACTGCACTGTGTGTCTGGTGGTCACTCACTATATAATATATTATGTACTCCTGGCTCCTGCTATAACCTATAACTGGCACTGCAGTAGTGCTCCCCAGTCTCCCCCACAATTATAAGCTGTGTGAGCTGAGCAGTCAGACAGATATATATAATATTATTTATATATAGATAATAGATGATGCAGCACACTGGCCTGAGCCTGAGCAGTGCACACAGATATGGTATGTGACTGAGTCACTGTGTGCTGTGTATCGCTTTTTTCAGGCAGAGAACGGATTATAAATAAAACTGGTGGTCACTGGTCACTATCAGCAAAACTCTGCACTGTACTGAGTACTCCTAATGCTCCCCAAAATTAGTAAATCAAGTGTCTCTCTAATCTATTCTAAACGGAGAGGACGCCAGCCACGTCCTCTCCCTATCAATCTCAATGCACGTGTGAAAATGGCGGCGACGCGCGGCTCCTTATATAGAATCCGAGTCTCGCGATAGAATCCGAGCCTCGCGAGAATCCGACAGCGTCATGATGACGTTCGGGCGCGCTCGGGTTAACCGAGCAAGGCGGGAAGATCCGAGTCGCTCGGACCCGTGAAAAAAAACATGAAGTTCTGGCGGGTTCGGATTCAGAGAAACCGAACCCGCTCATCTCTAGTGTCTATATGTATGCTGGCTCTGATGTGTGTGTGTCTCTGTATGCTGGCTCTGACAGAAGGCTGCACTGTACAGAATCCTTGTAGGAGTCTGAGAAATCACACAGAAATATCTCTTAGAGGTTGGTGAAAACTAGGGAGGCAGCACAAGGATGATAAAGCAGAAATGGTTCAGAATATTTTTTTTCCAGTTTTCCTACTCTAAAAACTAGGTGCGTCTTATGGTCAGGTGCGTCTTATGGTGCGAAAAATACGGTACTCTTGTATATAATTAATGTCATTTTAAATTTTACTGATGAATCCTGAAGCTCTTACTACACACTACTATAAAATTATATTAAATAACTGCTGATGGCCAGAGTCCCAAGGCTGCTACAGTACATGTAGCCATTTATCGCAGGGCTCCTTTGTCACAACCTTGATAAAAACCAGTGGTGTTATGAAGACTAATTACAATTTGTAATAGAAGGACTGACGCTTCTAACTCTCATTTACCTTTGTCCCCGTGCAATCAGCAAGAAACATCAATGTTGCTCCTGCTAGGGATAGTAGCAGTTTAGTAAAATATGACTGTATGTAGCAATGGAGTGTTAAAACCTAAAGTGTACAGTATGAGTTACAATCTTGGTAAACTGGATTGTTTTGCTAAGTTATTGTCCATATTTTATTATTATTATTATTATTTTTTTATTATTTTTTTCGTGTCATTGTGGACTGTACAGAGGTATTTTTCAACAAAATTTAAACAAAGATAATTTTTGTTCAAAGTATTTACTTGGCAATTACAGAAGATATTAAGAATAAAGCAGAAAAAAGATCAGATGAGGCAATAGAGTACAACAAATAAGATAGATAGATAGATAGATAGATAGATAGATAGATAGATAGATAGAAAAAAATGCAAGTCATTATTTAATATTTAAAAACATTTTTCCTTACAAACTGGCTACCAGCAAATTAATCTGAATGTATCTTAATTTGTAAAATGTAACACTAAGGTTTAAGCTTTACTTGTACTAAAATTCATGCTACATCAGCCATTATTTTCATTGTAAATCTGCAATTCAGTTATTCTAAGTTAACAAATTTTCTCTTTTCAGGTTTTAAAATTGCTAACTCTATAAGAAAGCTTGGCAGCAGCAATAAGTCTTTTGTGCCTAAAAACTTATCACATACGATGCATATGCTTTACAGAATGTGCGTAGAATTTTATTTAAAAGTTATCTCTTCTTTCACATTGGTATATTTAGTCAATGTTGCCTTATCCGGCTAATGCATTATGCACATATATGTAGCCCTATAAAAATACCTTATACTTATGAATGTATCACTGACCTCAGGATTAAGTGCTTGCCTTCCATTCCTAAAAGTTTTAGGATTTATTCAAGCAAACACTATTTTTACTGCAAACTAAAAGATTATGATAATCTCAAGTTCTCAAATATTCAACACTACAACACCAATATTCTGCACTGTTATTACTGGAGCAGACAATAAAAAGGAACCAGAGCTAAATGTGGGACACCAAGCATACTGCATATAGGGACTTCCCTACAGGTGTAGCTCATGCATTAATTAAGCAAATAACATCCTACCATGGTGAGGATCTTATATAAAAATGCTGGCATGCCCAGGTTGCTTATAATTATGTCTAGCATTGCAGTAAGAGGAGACATCAGTGAAAGTACCCAAATTGGGACAAATATTTATGTGTTTTAAAAATGCATACAGAAATTACTGCTAAGTACCACTTGGAATAAAAAAAAAACAGATACTATAGGAACCAGCATTCTCTGTAAAGTATTGATCTCATAAATACCAATAACATACTGAATGGAAGTTGCTCCATCATGTTATTAGTACTGTAAACACAGGTGACCGGAAAGGGAGGTGTTATCTAGAAAATAAACACACAAAGTTCCCCAAAACACTGCTGTCAGCCAGTAAGGACAAAGGGCTATATGCGTCGTCGTTTGGAGAGCGATAAAATCAAGAGAGAAAAAGTACTAGCCAATCAGCTCCAAATTGTCATTTTTCAAACACAACCTATAACATGACAGTTAGGAACTGATTGATTGGTACCTTTCCTCTCTCCATTCTATCACTCTCCAAGCAATGATGCATCTAGCCCAAACTAATTAAAACTGGTTCCTATGTATTAATAAAATGCATTAGCCATAGACTCATTTGCAAACATATAATAAATCAACAGCAACTTCACAAAACTTCTAACCACATATATCAGTAAAGCATGCATGACTGGCCTCAAAGGTTTGCTGGGCAGGAAGACCTCACATGTAAATTCTAAAACTTCTTAAAATTCTTTATAAAAATGAATCTGAACATTTTGCTATGAGACATAGCTACTATGTTTTTGTTTATTAAATGCAAATTCCTACTGAAAAAACAGGTTTTATATTCAGTTGAGCATCACAGGGATCAGGTCTGGAAAGTTAGCTCATTGTATTAATCCAGGTCTGAGCCTTCTACTCACTGTTATTTCAAACTGGAATTCAAATCAAGAGCTAATGGTACCCAGAACATAGCAAAAGGCTGCTGGTCACTTACAACATAAAACCCTGTGTAACCAAAGTCTGTTTGCATCACAAACTGTTAAAGTATTAGTGACAAAAATTTATGAAACCTGCTTGTTATTTACAAAGAGAACCAAATAATCAGATATGAAAATGCAGCTGTGTTAATTTATAACAAAAGTATAAAGATAGGAAGGCACACAGGTTTTCACTACTCAGTAGTGTTAAGTCAAGATAAACAGTATTTACTAACGCATAGAAAATGACAAACCTGTAGCAAAATGCTAATGCTCATTCAATTAATTACCGGTGGTGCTACCAAGAGTAAAACAACAGTAATAACAGATATCAAGAAGAAGAGAACTCTATTAGCTAGGGCAATCTAAACAAATATTAAAACTTAACCTTTGTTATTTCTTATAAAACCAGACTCACAATCCAATAGACAACAAACAGAGACACACACACATATGCATACATTAATAATAATGTGTATAACAGGTTCTTCTTATAACCTTCTCAATGCTGCAAAGCTAATATTCCTTAGTAATGAGAGTGCTACCAATACCTCAGCATAATGGTACTCTAAAACACGTTTTTATATTTGACTGCTGCAGATCTACTCTACACTAGTACTTCATCTGTACTTTCATTGGCCAGAACACTGCTCTAAGGGGTAGTCCTGGCTAAAAGCAGATACAGAGTTACTTTATACATATCTCTGCATACTAAGTGGTGCTCTCATTGGTTGTTCAATGTCACCTGGCAAACGATCAAAAGCAGAAGATGGGTATACAGCATATACATATATGTATGCTTCAGTCCTACTTCTCTGCTACTGTGATTCTTAAAAAATCCTCACTATACTGAATACCATTGCTTTCCAGATCACCTGTATTCAGGAGTTCTATACAATAGCGTACAATACCTATAACTGAACTCTGCTTAAAATACTTACCTGACCAATTTATCCATGGCTACATAGTGAATTGGCAATGTTATTTTAACAACAAATGTATTTTTCTGTATATGTGTATAGTAATACCGTACTAAGGCACCTTTTTGCTAATTGAGCAGCAGATGATAGTGTTTCAGTCACTGATTCAACTTGTTAGGAATTAAATGAAGTAATTACTATTCACTATAAATTGTTACAAATTATGGTTTGAGAAGTTTATAATAAGCTGTCATATGTATTGTGTTATGGATATATAACTTTTAATATTTCTAAACAGTGCCCCAGCCAATAGAATTAGCTACTTCTTGATATCTGTTTTCATTAATTTATACCATGATAATTCATACTTTAATAGACTTGTGCTACTGTTGTGTATTGTCTTTAAGGTTAAACTGAATATGTGTTTCTTTGCCACATACTTATTTTAGTTCCACTCTATCTGGTTTTGTCAGTAAAATTCATCTTGTCTCTGTTGCAGCAGAAATATTTCCACTTGGCTGTGTGAGGAGAGATGCCCTTGAAGCTCTTGGTATGTACAGTATGAAGACTTTAAAAAAAGCTATTTCCAGGTTGGAGCAAGTGTAAGATGTATATACTGCACCATGATTCTCAAAGGACTGAAATCAGCTCTTTACAGTACAGTACCTCTGGCACAGTTGATAGGAACTAATGCCTATGTAGGAGACAGATTTCATTTAATTGGAAGGCAGCAGAAGACTGTGAGCACAATAATTACAGCAGCCCCAAGTCTTCTTGACATAGTTTACTAATCAACTGCATTTCAGCCCAAAATACAATAATTGTGCCATTACAATAAGAGCAGATGCCAAATATGACTAAGTTAAGCAACTCTTCAACTGTAATATCTGAAAATTAAAATGTTGGCTGCAAGTTGTCACCATCGCTGACAGTCTGGGAGAGGTCAATGCTGGCTGCATGTTGTCACTGTTACTCTGGGGAAGGTGAGTGTTGCCACCAATAGCCATTTCTTTCTTTCATGACACTGGATCTAAAAGTAGTCTGCTACCAGCACCCATACATTCAGATCTGGTGGGCTAGATTGTATAGATCCAAGCTCAGCTGTACATTTAGGACTTGAGGAAATAAGAATTGCCAAGGTTTCTTATATGATTAGTTATGTATCCTGGGTCTGTGTATTTTATAAACCTAATGCTAATATGGTTTCCTGATAAAGCAATAAATAGTGCCACCATGCCAAGAATGTGTCTCCTTTACATTTACCAGACTAGCAAGAAAAGTTGAAAAAGAAAAAGAAAAATGCAAGCATGTAATCATATGGGTTTCGGGTTCATGGCAGCTGCCCGCTGGGCTGTTTATCACAGTTTCTATTTCATTTCATATAACTTGAACGCTATACATTAGCCTGAGCTTGCTCAGGTCAGTCACCTGCCCACTTTCTATTTATAGTCAATACCCTGCCTTCTGGGGGGGGGGGGGGGGGGGTGACAGTACTTGTACAAACTGCTGTAATGTGCAGTGTTAGTTGCTATTCTCCCTGACCACCTAACTGTGCATGGATTTTTGGCTTAGTAAGATATTGCTCTCATGTACCCTATTTGGCTTTGACTCTTTGACTTTAACTTCATATACATCTCTAGTTCCAATAGGTCTCAAGATACAGTACAATCTAGTAATAACTTCAACAATACTAAAAGATTTGCAGAAGGACAGTTTATGTTCATGCTAGGACTGTGAAACTAGTATGTAGCACTTCTATGTCACTGACTGCTACTGTAACAAGAGCTAATTTACTTGACCCAAGTAACCAGTGTTACCTTAACATCACCATGGGAATTACTACATGTGAGGTCACTGAAACGGCTGCAGTTAGATCTTTATTGTTGTTGTCATGGGATTATTATGACATCATGCATCATTATCATCTTCACCTCTATTCCTCTTATTTAAAGCACCTACTCACATCACTTCTTGCCTGCATGTATCAGTTATTTATTTAATCTGTGAGAGCTGTCTTTTTTTTTTGCTGAACTTTACCAATGCTCATGATCTGAGTTCTTCTATCTGCTCCATACTCCTGATGGAGTCTAGGGGGTTCAGCTATTCTGTTGACAATACCTACTTCTTGTAACATTGGAAGGAATGCAATTTGGTTGTCAAAAACTGTTATTTTAGTACCTATAGTACTTCTACATGGCAAGTCCTACTGCAGTCTGTAATGAGCAGTGCTACCATTTTCGCTTAGATACTTGGGGGCTGATGTATTAAGCAGTGAAAAGAGTGAAGACATAGACCATTGGAGAAGTTGCCCATGGCTTTGAGGAAGCAAGCACATTCTATAAGATAATAGGTAGATGTTGATTAGGTGCCATTGACAACTTCTTCGCTAGTCCACTTCCTCCCTCTTTTCACTGCTTGATGCATCATCCCCTGTGCAATTTCTCAGAAACTTTCAGCCATCAGAATTCAGTAGCGGCAGAAGTGTTTCCATAAAATTGTGCATGTCCACTAGGGATTATTGCATGTGACAATTATAGGGATGCATATTTACTATAGTCTCTGCCTTTTTTTCAGAACATTGTTCCAAAAAGATAAACTGTGCATAATTATTATACATTTTGAATCCCTATTTTTATGGTGCTGTATCCATGGAGATCTATCTTAATGTTTATTGGATGTTCATCTATGGTGTCATGTGGACATGCTGTTCTCCTACAATTTCATCATAGTGATTGTCTTACACTGTGCTACAAATCCAAAACCCTTTGCATTTACCATATGATGCAATTAAATGTACTGACTAAAAGACACACACACACACACACACACACACACACACACACACACACACACACACACATATTTTTACTTATTTAAAGTGGTTATTGGAGTTGTGTGACCTGTTAAAATCACTTAGCCTGGGTTCTTGCTTTTTATATAGTCATGAAACTCCTCTATTGCTTTAAATGTCCTTATACTTCACAGTGAGGGAACATGTTATCCTCATTATATTTGACAATTATATTATGCTAGTTCATATTTATTTTACCCAAGCTACATATTTTTAGTTTATTAGAGAGGTGCACAGAATCATTTTACAAATTATTCTGTATTAGAACTGACATAATGTTCTTTTAACATTTTTATAAAAAAAGTTGCCTGCTACTATGACCTTCGGTTTTCCAGGACGTTAACATTTTTTGTCTGTTGAAATGTGTAACACTAATCTTTGATATGCCTTAAATTCAGACACCACAACAGAGAATGTTATTTTACTGACTGTTAAATGTTGGTACCCAAAATAATTAGACTGTTAAAATGTACTAGATTTGTGCTTGAAAGGTATTATATTACAAAAAGGGGCATATTTATCAGAATCTGTGATAAATTTGCCCAAATTCACATTGCGATAATTGAATACATGGTAAGGGTGTTTCAATTATCGCATGCAGGGACAGAACTTGAAAGAAAGATCTGTCTCTACAAATCCTCTTCCTGAACTTTTCATGGGATTCTTCACAAAAAATACCATCAGGGTGTAACGGCGCATGTGCCACTGCCAGCTGCCACACAAGCCCAGCTAATGCTAATTTAAGATAGCTTTATTATCACAATACTCCCTATATTTTTGGTCAGATCACATTTCCCATTACAAGTATGGGAAATGCAATCTGATTACTAAAAAAAAAAGTGATATGAAGGGTTTGGAGAATTTTGCAAATTCTCCTACAAAAGCCCTTTATTACATTTAGGTGATACTAAAATAATGTGAAAAGGGTGTGAAAACACCCCATTTCACATTATTTTAGTAAAAATATTATTGATAAATATGGCCGTATGGCTTTTAGTACTGAAACTCAAATCACTATTAATTCTCTCTTTACAGGTTTCTTCAAATGTGTTCATTAGATTCATCAAAGAATAGGGAACCTATATTAATGTACATATATTTAATAGCTGCTGCCGATGTTCAAAAGATCATGGTTGTATCATAATTAAGATACAAAGTAGAGAGCAAAACAATTCCAGGCTTTCTAGTGTAACACATCTACAGAGACAATATGGTTAATTAAAATTATAACAGCATAAAGCTGAAAAAGTTCATTTATTCCAATGTTTAATTGTGTGATCCAAGGGATTAATTAATAATATTATTAGGTACTTTATGAGACCAACCTAGTCCAAATGCCAAAGTTTTCAATTGTAATTTTTGCAGGTGATGGAGGCAATAAAACATATTTTATAGTCAACATGACAATCAAAATAAATATTCATTTACTATCATTTAGGCTCACTTTAATATTAAATCAAGCTGCTGATGAAACTATAGGGAAATATGCATTGGGTCTTAAGTTTCAGCACAGCTGCTCAGTAAAATAATTTACTTTTGAGCTTGTTCCTGTTTCTTATGCACTGCTTAATTTATTTTTGCATTACTAATTTGGTAGCTTGCTGAAACCTCCCCTTTACAGCTTTTTTGGATCATTTATAGTAAAAATGTCTGTGTCCATGTCTTGACTGACTTTGTTCCAAAATTAAATGTTTCTTCTTTAACTTTTAATGCTTTGCTGAAGATTGTACCCCTGCTTTTTAATAAAACAATGTCCTCATATTCAATTTACATTTGCTCATCATATATTTTATTTATTTCAAAAGATTCAGTATTTTTTAATTGATCATACTATTTATACTATATAATAGTTGGTTTTGGGGGATATACTTGGGGGGTACTCAATTAGCCATGGTGTTTAACATGTAACTAATTGCTTCTAAAAATCCCTGCGGCATGGGGAAAAGCCTTTTTCCCACACTGAAAAATCATGATTCATGTGTGTAAATACACTGATTCCACACAAACTGCGAAATCAGTGTGTTTTTCTGCCGTGCGCAACCGATTTTGGGTAGTATTATGCAGACTTTGGGGAAGTTTTATGCAGACTTTTCCTCAAGGCTCATTCAGTCCAACTCTGGGGACTCGCGCACAGGACTGTGGGTAAGCCCTGCCAATTGAATAGGTTCAGAGCAGAAATTAGCGGAAAGGCTAATTGAATTTCCCTTAAATGTTAAATAACTTAGAAAACTTAAGGGGAACTTTGGCCACAATTTTATTCTATTTTTATCCCTGTTGTGTAAAACTCTGGTTTGTATATTATTGTTAGTAAGTGGCTGCTTTGTTATGTTGCAGAACAGCATTTAAAATCATCAGCACCATATGCAGGGCCTGTTACTGAGGTGGGAGAACAGCAAAAAGAGTAATTATGCCCCTTTGGTAAAACTATGTTGCGAAGCAGGGGTACCAGATTTAAAAGACCCAAAGAGATTTTGATTTGGGAGGGACGTGTCCAAACTGAAATCTAAATTGCAGTGTAAAAATCATGATGTCTAACATTTGTAGAATACTGTACAGCAAAGTAGCCAGTATTTACCTTGATTTAAAAAAAAGAATTTGCACCCTCTGCACTGCAACATGGTTTGTCTAGGTTGAAAGTTGCTTGCACTGTGTTGCTTTACTCCACCCTCAGAATCAGGCCCACAGTACCACATTGGGATTATGGGGGATATCCAATTACCATAAGTAATGATATCACCCAGGGTTAGCCAATTAGCCCTGATAAGCCTGCACAAGCATGACTTATCGCGGATTGTGTCACCTGCCATCAGCTCCCCAGCAGCTCCAGCACCTGCTCCCCCATCTCATACAGCTCTCCGGCAGCACCGTCTTCTCCTCCCGATACATACAGCTCTCCAGCAGCACCGACTCTTCTTACCATTACATACAGCTCTTTGGCAGCTCCGGCTCCTGCTCCCCCATCTCACATAGCTCTCCGGCAGCTCTGGCTCCTGCTCCCCATCTCATACAGCTCTCCGGCAGCACCATCTTCTCTTCCCCTGTTAAATACAGCTCTCTGGCAGCACTGGTTCTTCCTTCCATTACATACAGCTCTTCGGCAGCTCCGGCTCCTGCTCTCCTATCTCACACCGCTCTCTGGCAGCTCTGGCTCCGGCTCCCCCTGCTCCCCCATCTCATACAGCTCCCTGGCAGTACCGGCTTCTCCTCCCCTGTTACATACAGCTCTCCGACAGCACTGGCTCCTCCATACCTGTTACATACAGCTCTCTGGCAGCTCCATGTTGTATCGGATAAAATACGTAAAGAATAAGATCATGAAATTTCCAAAAATGTTACCTGGACATTCCAAAATAAATCTTATGACAAACCATTACTGTTCCATCTGTGTAATTGGACAAATGTGGAGCTGTCCAAAATTGTTCACTCATTTATCGTTACATTATATGGTCTGTGTGAGGGTCAATATCAGGGGTGGATCAGTGAATTGTCGGACTCCATAGTTTAATAAGTGTGAGGGCCTGGCGACGCCATTCTAGCCTGCTGGGCCTCAGCTCCGCTCAGGTAAATGATATGACAAATGTTCATTTTATATAATTAATATAAATGTTAAGCATTTAATAGCAGTCTAACCTTAATAGCTCATCAAATATAGGGCTCGATTCAATTAGATGCAAGAGGGCAAGTTGCCGTTGTAATGGAGTAGAAATGCTGCCAATGGCACCACTACTTGCCCCCCTTGATGGCTGCAAACCAATTGGGCTGCAAATCAACCTGTGAGTCTGGAGTAATGTAAGTGCTACATATAGCCACACTTACTCACTCCACAAGTAATTTGCATATAAGGGGATGGAACCCTTAGGTGGTGCTTTTGTCACTGCAATCTACCAATAACCTACTATGCTTCTGTGAATATTTAGATGCTTGACTCGGCCTCTCACCTTAAACTTGCTCACAAATAGTCACAGAAGATAGCTCTTAATATTATACTGCTTTAATTGCTTACAGTTTTATTTTTCTAACTGAAATCACTTTTCTTTTGTTTGACCACGTGTTCCCAGTTTTCAAGAATGTAGGCAGTAGGTGTTCTTCTAATATCAGCCAAATCCACCTAAACACTAACGTGACTAAATTCTGGCTAGGACAGGGACTGTATAACCTAGGCATAGGGAAAGACAGCGATGATGGTGGTCAGGTTTTTTTTTTTTTTTTTTTTGCTTCCTCTGCAGGTGGGGACCACACCATCAAAAGAGCATCCATTTTACCCAGTGGTAGCTAGTTCACTGACAATGTGCAGAGACATTGTTTCATTCTGCACATGTGCTATATCTTCAGGGACATGGGGCATGAACAACTGCACATGGGCCTGCTCATGTTTTAAAAAGCAGAGAGAGAGAGTCCCTATTGGGATATGGCTATCAATCAGACAAATACATCTGTTAAGCTAATCATTGACCCATACAAGTTTTACATATCAGAGGCAGTTTAAGAAAGGAGAGGGCCTGTGTGCAGGCTCCATCTGGGCTCCTCCTCTCTGGAACTGCAGTAGACTCTGGCCTTGTGCCATAGACTACTGCTGTGCATACACAGGTCACCGGAAACATGGTGCTTGTGCCACATTCCCAAACACTTTTCTATTGGGCATGCACAAATCACTGGGAAAATGGCCACTGCACTATTTTCCCAGTGATTTATGCTGTTATGCAGTAGCAGCTTATGCAGGACTCTGAAGAAATAAGTATAATTATGGGTGCAGGGTGTGTGGTGTGGGTCCTCTTGGACAAACGGACCCATATGCACCGCACACCCTGCACCCATTAAAGATACGCCAATGTTATACTTATTATAGTTGTTAAAATGTTAAAAAGTTTTAATATAAATTCAGCTTATTAATATGCATTACTATTCCTTTTATCTACAAATTATATGTTCCATCAGGTTAAACCTCAATGGTGGAAACATCATTAAATTTTTCCTTTCACTCTTAGGATAATTTGTTTCTATATTTGAAAATGCATACAATGTAAGTTTTAAGCGCTAGATAAAAAAAAAGGGTTGCAATTAAAATCACTCAATACATTTCAGTGAAATACGTGTAAATCACTCAACAGGATACAGGTAATTCAGACTGAGAAGCATAGAGCAAGCCGCAGTGCAGTAAGTGATTTAATAACACGTTTATGCTTTGCATATTTGCACATCTGTCACAGCTCACATAAGTACATATTCATTATATGCCATGCTAAATAAACATGGTCAGACCAATGCAGAATATTATTATTTGATGGGTTTATTTCCACATATTTATTAGTCTTGAAATTAAGCAAATACTGGACTACCATAGAAAGTAGAATAAGATCGTATAATATTTTGAGAAAAATATAAACAGAGTTTGCACTTTATAAAGTTCTACTATATTGGTAATTTTGTGTTTCAACTAAATAGCAGTATTGAATGAAAGCATGCTTTAGCTTAATGGCATAATTAATAAATGGGAGAAATAATTACTGTTGCTGGTACTGTATATATAAATACATCATTTGGCTTTAGACAATATAAAGTGAGGAACTGTAACTCCACAGTGATGTGTACATCAAGATAGGATTTATTACCACCTTGGTAGAACGCAGCAAAATTTATCAGCTTGCATTGTACTGTACCTGACAGAACAGTTATTGACATTCACATGTATTCAAGGTTATCATGTTAACCTTTAACTGTCCAGGCATTTGGCTTTGTTTTACCCAGGTTAAGGCCATATGAAAGAGTTGCCTGGCTGGAGGTCATGATCAAATCCTGCCTATTTAGACTGCATGAGGATTTACTACTTTTGGTCTATTTGTGATCTTTAAGCGAAAAATATGCGATTTTGCAAATTAATAATTTACTAAGGATTAATTTGCTTAAAAGTCGCATGTCAAATGCGACTTTGTACTCCAAATCACAGCAATTCACCATAAGTGTAAACATCGACTAAATAACATTGGTATATCATTGGAAATCACAAATTCACTAATACTCGATTATGTCAAACACTACACTTCACACCAAAATCATGATAAAGATGTACCTCAATGCATTAAATCAATTCACTTTTTTTTGAGCGTGTTCACATGGAATAACAAAAGCACAAAAATAGCACCTCAATGTACCTGCAAAATGTGCATGTTTGACAGAAAATCTGTGCATGCTTTTGTCAATAAAAAGTAAGTATAAAAGTAAAGAAAGAGTTTAACATTTAAAAAAAATTGACATGTGGTCCCCCACCCCAAAAGCATAACCAGCACAGGGCTCTTTGAGCCGGTCCTTGTTGAAAAAATACAGTGGGAAAAATTATTGAGGTATCCCTATATTTTAACAACCACCACCAGGATCTTTTTAAACCAGCACCAGGATCCACTAGCCAGGGAGGTAATGCCATAGCCGGGGACAAGTGTATACTGGTTCCCGTGACCGGGCAGTAGCATTAACCTCCCCCCTCACCTAGTCAGCCCTGGCTGGGGATTCCTGTGGGAGTGAAGAATAAAGGGGTCCCCACATCCACAGAACCCAAGGCCAGGGCTGAAGCCTGATGCTATGCCTGGCACCCCTGGGTGGTGTTCATAGCATTAAAGTGTAAAATTAGACTTAATATTGTCTTTTATAGTAGAACTACAGGACCCAGCAAACCTCACCTGCAGGCTGGTGCTTAGGAAACCACAAGTACCAGCATATGGGGCATTAAAAGGCCTGCTGGTACCTGTTGTCCCACTGTAAAATAAATATAATAATTAACTCAGTAAACACACACAGTACTAAGTACAACTTTAATAAAGCATACAAGCACTCACACTCACATACTGTACATACAAACTAACATTCATACATACTTACTTACATTCCCCATTGCCCTTCACATCCTCTTCTCCAGTAGTAATCCACATCACTTGTTAAAAAAAAAAAAAACTCACTCCAGTGTAGATTGGTCCTCTTCGATCCATGTAGGCATCC
The DNA here is from genome assembly GCF_028390025.1 of Pseudophryne corroboree. NCBI lineage: Eukaryota > Metazoa > Chordata > Amphibia > Anura > Myobatrachidae > Pseudophryne > Pseudophryne corroboree. Next base: position 1,051,237,123 of record NC_086444.1, on the reverse strand, counting down.
ACAAGGGTTAAAAAAATAACAAACCGAAAACCCAAATCCAGTGGACTGAGGAGCAGCATGTGTTTCCACATACTGTTTGTCTGCACAAATAATGATTCCCGGGGTAACTGCTATCACTAGGAGACCTGTTCCGCCAGTTAGCGCTGGGATCCGGAGGAGCTCCATTGCTCATTGGCTGTGTTTGGCTCCCCATTCATTTCTATGGTGGGAACCAATTAATTATGCGGTTAACCACAAGCTTAATTGAGGTCAGTCTTGCGGTTTTTAACTCTTTCTACTTTTAAACACAGAAGCATGCACGGATCTTACTCAAACATGCACATGTTGCAGGTGCATTGAGGTGCGATTTTTGAGCATTTTTCATTGGGAGTTGAGATGTGACTTCTGCAGGGAAAAGAATAAAATTGTGCCAATACACACACGCTACAATGCGGCACAAGACACCATCAGAAGACAGATGCAAATGAAAATGCTTGTTAGGAAATGTGCGATTTGTTTTCCGGTGATTAGGGGTGATAAGAGGCAATTTAGGGCAATTTGTTAAATTGCCCAAAATTTAATCTTAGTAAATTGCCCCCCCCCCCCCCCCCAAGTGTTTCAATTTACAAAGAAGTCAGTTAAACAGAAATTTCAAATCTTTAATAAAAAAAAAAAAAGTCACCAGCAAGTTTACCTTATGCATATGAAAAGCCAGGCAGATATTATTCCACCTTATTCATACTTTTATATTTCATGAGCCACCCTATATAATAAATGGCTAACACTGCTCTTCACCTCTATGGGGGAATTGTTTTGCATGCCAGCGGACACTAGATGGAGCCCAGCCGCACAGCTGCCAGTGCTTACATTACTGTTATGTTGTTTATCATTTTAACGGGCTGGTAACTAGTGTGATATAAAACAGATCTACAGTATTGTTAGGCTGGTAGAACTTTAGAAAGATAAATTCATGTGCATTAGATAACCCTCTGATAAATAATAATTATTAATATTATTGTACAGTATATCAAAGAATTTCAAGAAGACTAGAACATAGTTCTCTGGAGGGGAGGAATAGCCTGGATCTCCTCAATATTTTTATATTTTGCTCTGGTGCTCAGTCATATTGTTTTTTTCTCTTCTCTAGATTACTTTTTCTGATGGCATAACAGTACCGATAGGCCTTATGTGCTGTCCCACTAATTGGGAACTCACCACAAGTGTATCATAGTAAACATCTTAACCATTTGCCTACATTGTCTATATACTAACAAAACAGTTCTCTGCAACTACCAAACAAACATCTTAAAATGGTTGGCTAGATAATTTCACATCTTCATTTGTAGAATTATTATTATTATTATTATTATTATTATTATTACTATGATTATTATTTATTTTTATTTAAATGTTAGAAATAGATTAAAAATAATTTGGCATAATGTGTTGAAAATAATTGGATCTATCCTACTGAGCTTGTTTATATAGCCAGCAATAAACACAACAACCCATTTGTACAGTACAGTGCAGATGCACAAAATAAATACATTGTTTTTTTAGTGTTCCAATCAATGTTTGTGAATATTTACTTGTATATAAATACTTGGTTCAGAAACTGTGCAGACTATTATTGCTGGTCATTGTATTGACTTCAACCTAAAATTTGTTTGATAATGTAAAGGAGTAAAATAAGACTACTCAGCTAGCTGAAGACATATGTTTGCTGAGGTGTGAAATTACATTTAACTCGGTGGCTATGAAAACATGCTTATGAAAAATTGGCTAACTTTTAAACGTGTCTTAAACACAACGTACAATATACCACTTTCAAAGGTTTAGTAAGATACTTCTCCCTATCTGGTGCTTTGATTGATGTGTATCTATGACAACTAAATATTACTGTTATTTTAACATGGAAACATACAATATATCTATAGACAGTTAAATATACTCTACATTTAATGTTTTACAAATCAGTTAAAAGACCATTTGTAATGCTACTAATATCAAACTACATGTCTTTATATCACAAACTATAAGTGTCCAACACATACTGTACTGTAAGTTTTAGTAAAAACAATCAGGGAACAAAAGAAAAAAATAACTAAATAAACTGAGCATTGACATGTATTTTATAAAAAATGCAAAAAATAAAACATTTGGTAAAAAAATGGATTAAGAGTGGCACGAAAATCTGCTTTGTAGACAGATCTTGTAATTTTCTCACCCACAGCATGTGCCCAAGCCAATCATACTCAACTGTGAGCAACTGTGGGCAAATATGAGTGAGTCATATTTCCAATGGGCATCCATGTGAAGTTTTTTGAGGGTGTCTCACGCTGCATGGCGTATTGAGTTTAGATGTATGAGGACGCATCGGTATATATTAGAGATGAGCGGGTTCGGTTTCTCTGAATCCGAACCCGCCCGAACTTCATGGTTTTTTTCACGGGTCCGAGCAGACTCGGATCCTCCCGCCTTGCTCGGTTAACCCGAGCGCGCCCGAACGTCATCATGACGCTGTCGGATTCTCGCGAGACTCGGATTCTATATAAGGAGCCGCGCGTCGCCGCCATTTTCACACGTGCATTGAGATTGATAGTGAGAGGACGTGGCTGGCGTCCTCTCCATTTAGATTATAAGAGAGAGAGATTTACTGGAGCTTAGGACTAGGAGGAGTACTGTAGAAGTGTAGAGAGTGCAGAGAGTTTACTAGTGAGTGACCACCAGACAGTGCAGTTTATTTAATATATCCGTTCTCTGCCTGAAAAAAGCGATACACACAGTGACTCAGTCACATACCATATCTGTGTGCACTGCTCAGGCTCAGCCCAGTGTGCTGCATCATCTATATATATTATATATCTGTCTGACTGCTCAGCTCACACAGCTTATAATTGTGGGGGAGACTGGGGAGCACTGCAGTGCCAGTTATAGGTTATAGCAGGAGCCAGGAGTACATAATATTATATAGTGAGTGACCACCAGACAGTGCAGTTTATTTAATATATCCGTTCTCTGCCTGAAAAAAGCGATACACACAGTGACTCAGTCACATACCATATCTGTGTGCACTGCTCAGGCTCAGCCCAGTGTGCTGCATCATCTATATATATATTATATATCTGTCTGACTGCTCAGCTCACACAGCTTATAATTGTGGGGAAGACTGGGGAGCACTGCAGTGCCAGTTATAGGTTATAGCAGGAGCCAGGAGTACATAATATTATATTAAAATTAAACAGTGCACACTTTTGCTGCAGGAGTGCCACTGCCAGTGTGACTGACCAGTGACCTGACCACACTGACCACCAGTATAGTTAGTAGTATACTTATATTGTGATTGCCTGAAAAAGTTAAACACTCGTCGTGTGACTTCACTTGTGTGTTGTTGTTTTTTTTATTCTATAAAAATAAAACTCATTCTGCTGACAGTGTCCAGCAGGTCCGTCATTATATAATATATAATATATACCTGTCTGGCTGCAGTAGTGATATATATATATTTTTTATATCATTTATCATCCAGTCGCAGCAGACACAGTACGGTAGTTCACGGCTGTGGCTACCTCTGTGTCTGCACTCGGCAGGCAGTCCGTCCATAATTGTATACCACCTAACCGTGGTTTTTTCTTCTTCTTTATACATACATACTACTACGACATCTCTTTATCAACCAGTCTATATTAGCAGCAGACACAGTACAGTACGGTAGTTCACGGCTGTGGCTACCTCTGTGTCTGCACTCGGCAGGCAGTCCGTCCATAATTGTATACCACCTAACCTTTTTCTTTGCATCATGTGCTGATTGGGGAGGGTTTTTTGGAAGGGACATCCTGCGTGACACTGCAGTGCCACTCCTAAATGGGCCCGGTGTTTGTGTCGGCCACTAGGGTCGCTAATCTTACTCACACAGTCAGCTACCTCATTGCGCCTCTTTTTTTCTTTGCGTCATGTGCTGTTTGGGGAGGGTTTTTTGGAAGGGACATCCTGCGTGACACTGCAGTGCCACTCCTAGATGGGCCCGGTGTTTGTGTCGGCCACTAGGGTCGCTAATCTTACTCACACAGCTACCTCATTGCGCCTCTTTTTTTCTTTGCGTCATGTGCTGTTTGGGGAGGGTTTTTTGGAAGGGACATCCTGCGTGACACTGCAGTGCCACTCCTAGATGGGCCCGGTGTTTGTGTCGGCCACTAGGGTCGCTAATCTTACTCACACAGCTACCTCATTGCGCCTCTTTTTTTCTTTGCGTCATGTGCTGTTTGGGGAGGGTTTTTTGGATGGGACATCCTGCGTGACACTGCAGTGCCACTCCTAGATGGGCCCGGTGTTTGTGTCGGCCACTAGGGTCGCTTATCTTACTCACACAGCGACCTCGGTGCAAATTTTAGGACTAAAAATAATATTGTGAGGTGTGAGGTATTCAGAATAGACTGAAAATGAGTGTAAATTATGGTTTTTGAGGTTAATAATACTTTGGGATCAAAATGACCCCCAAATTCTATGATTTAAGCTGTTTTTTAGTGTTTTTTGAAAAAAACACCCGAATCCAAAACACACCCGAATCCGACAAAAAAAATTCGGTGAGGTTTTGCCAAAACGCGTTCGAACCCAAAACACGGCCGCGGAACCGAACCCAAAACCAAAACACAAAACCCGAAAAATTTCAGGCGCTCATCTCTAGTATATATATGTAATACACATAGATGGACAATAACTAAAGAAAAGCTACTGTACCTATAACTTTATATTAATCATATGTTGCCACTCATAGTTGTTATGTATATATTTTATGGCTATTTGAATATAATACCATAATACAGAAAAAAATCATGTTGTTTTGTTGAATTTCTTCACAGTAAGGGCAGTAAGGATTTGGAATACATTGCCAGAGAAGGTGGTAATGGCGGACTCAGTCATCAAGTTTAAAAATGGGTTAGATACATGTCTAACTGAAAAAGATATCCAAGGATATAGCATCTAAAATTAATGTATTTTAGAAAAAGTATGCCTTCTAGTCGGCAACTAGACTAACAACGGTCTTCACTTGAGTCCTTATGGGTAAATCTATGGTTATATATAGAATAGTATAGGATAAAAAAATAAAGGTTGAACTTAATGGACAACTTGGGGGAAATTTACTAAGCTCCCGATTTTGACCGAGATGCCGTTTTTTCATCAAAGTGTCATCTCGGTAATTTACTAAACACTAATCACGGCAGAGATGAGGGCATTCGTAATTTTTTGCAAGTCCAAGTAAAAAATTACGAATGAATACACCATCGGTCAAAACGCGGCTGTTTAAGTATGAATCTCGGTCATTTACTAAGAAGTGCAAAGCAAAAAAAAAACAAACACTGCCGTGAAAAATTACAACTCGTAAAAAAGTGCTAAAAAAAACCAGACCTTTTTTTTTTATTCGTGATTGGATAGGCATGCACGGATCCATGAGATCCGTGCATGTATATCAGTGGGAAGGGGTGGGAAAGTGCTTATTTTTTCAAAAAAAATTGCGTGGGGTCCCCCCTCCTAAGCATAACCAGCCTCGGGCTCTTTGAGCCGATCCTGGTTGCAGAAATATGGGGGGAAAAATGACAGGGGTTCCCCCATATTTAAGCAACCAGCATCGGGCTCTGCGCTTGGTCCTGGTCCCAAAAATACGGGGGACAAAAAGAGTAGGGGTCCCCCGTATTTTTAAAACCAGCACCGGGCTCCACTAGCTGGACAGATAATGCCACAGCCGGGGGTCACTTTTATATAGTGCTCTGCGGCCGTGGCATCAAAAATCCAACTAGTCACTCCTGGCCGGGGTACCCTGGGGGAGTGGGGACCCCTTCAATCAAGGGGTCCCCCCCCCAGCCACCCAAGGGCCAGGGGTGAAGCCCGAGGCTGTCCCCCCCCATCCAATGGGCTGCGGATGGGGAGGCTGATAGCCTTTGTTGTAAAAGAAAAGATATTGTTTTTAGTAGCAGTACTACAAGGCCCAGCAAGCCTCCCCCGCATGCTGGTACTTGGAGAACCACAAGTACCAGCATGCGACGGAAAAACGGGCCCGCTGGTACCTGTAGTACTACTACTAAAAAAATACCCAAAAAAAGACAAGACACACACACCGTGAAAGTATAATTTTATTACATACATACACACATACATACATACTTACCTTAAGTTCCCACACAGGTCGGTCCTCTTCTCCAGTAGAATCCAAGGGGTACCTGTTGAAGAAATTATACTCACGAGATCCAGGGGTCCAGGCTCCTCGGGAAATCCAGGGGTAATCCACGTACTTGAAAAAAAAAAAAAAAAACGGTGTCCCGACCACGAACTGAAAGGGGACCCATGTTTGCACATGGGTCACCTTTCCACGAATGCCAGAAACCCACTTTGACTTCTGTCTAAGTGGGTTTCTTCAGCCAATCAGGGAGCGCCACGTTGTAGCACTCTCCTGATCAGCTGTGTGCTCCTGTCCTCACTGACAGGCAGCACACGGCAGTGTTACAATGTAGCGCCTATGCGCTACATTGTAACCAATGATGGGAACTTTCTGCCCTGCGGTTGACCTAAAGTGACGTCACCGCTGAGCAGAAATTTCCCAGCATTGGTTACAATGTAGCGCATAGGCGCTACATTGTAACACTGCCGTGTGCTGCCTGTCAGTGAGGACAGGAGCACACAGCTGATCAGGAGAGTGCTACAACGTGGCGCTCCCTGATTGGCTGAAGAAACCCACTTAGACAGAAATCAAAGTGGGTTTCTGGCATTCGTGGAAAGGTGACCCATGTGCAAACATGGGTCCCCTTTCAGTTCGTGGTCGGGACACCGTTTTGTTATTTTTTTCAAGTACGTGGATTACCCCTGGATTTCCCGAGGAGCCTGGACCCCTGGATCTCGTGAGTATAATTTCTTCAACAGGTACCCCTTGGATTCTACTGGAGAAGAGGACCGACCTGCGTGGGAACTTAAGGTAAGTATGTATGTATGTATGTGTGTATGTATGTAATAAAATTATACTTTCACGGTGTGTGTGTGTCTTGTCTTTTTTTGGGTATTTTTTTAGTAGTAGTACTACAGGTACCAGCGGGCCCGTTTTTCCGTTGCATGCTGGTACTTGTGGTTCTCCAAGTACCAGCATGCGGGGGAGGCTTGCTGGGCCTTGTAGTACTGCTACTAAAAACAATATCTTTTCTTTTACAACAAAGGCTATCAGCCTCCCCATCCGCAGCCCATTGGATGGGGGGGGACAGCCTCGGGCTTCACCCCTGGCCCTTGGGTGGCTGGGGGGGGGACCCCTTGATTGAAGGGGTCCCCACTCCCCCAGGGTACCCCGGCCAGGAGTGACTAGTTGGATTTTTGATGCCACGGCCACAGGGCACTATATAAAAGTGACCCCCGGCTGTGGCATTATCTGTCCAGCTAGTGGAGCCCGGTGCTGGTTTTAAAAATACGGGGGACCCCTACTCTTTTTGTCCCCCGTATTTTTGGGACCAGGACCAGGCGCAGAGCCCGATGCTGGTTGCTTAAATATGGGGGAACCCCTGTCATTTTTTTTCCCATATTTCGGCAACCAGGATCGGCTCAAAGAGCCCGAGGCTGGTTATGCTTAGGAAGGGGGACCCCACGCAATTTTTTTTTTAAATTTTACAGTGTTTAATTAAAAAAAAAATAGAACCCCAGCACGGATCACACAGATCCGGCCGAGATTAATTGTAAAAAAGTCGGCAGTGTTTTGCTAATCACTGCCGTAAAAAACACAAAAAAAACACGAATGACATCGACATCGGAAGAAAAGAAAAACCCGAATACGACAGCTTAGTAAATCCATCGTAACAAATTCAAAAAGTTGCAGTTTTACATTTTCGATGTCATTCGTGATTGAACTTTGACCTGAAACGGGAAAATACGAATCTTAGTAAATTTACCCCCTTGTCTTTTTTCAACCTCATTAACTATGTTAACTATGTAATGATTTATTATTAAACTCTTAAATATCTGAAATTAATTATCCTTCTTATTTAGCCCCTTTGATTCGTTTTTTTGATTGTTTTTTAGAGGACATATTCTTATGTTATATAATGTTTTATAGTTAACAAATCTGCTCTAGATACAGAATTAGCATACAGTATTTCCTAGCCTCAACAAGAAGAGCTTTGAGATAACCTCTTCCAGTGAAGCTACAGCATCTAGCATTATTTCAACCTGTAGAAATCCAAACCCTCAGTACACCCTCAGTACAATATTTGATTTTTGGACAGATTTTTAAATCACGGTCAATATTGTCCACTGTTATAGTGTAAATAATTTTTACTCCCAAAAGACTTAACATAGTTGGATGAGTTGTCATTGACTGTGTTGACATTGATGGAGAAAACTACATCAAAATAATTAATGGAATTGAAACAAAAAGTGTGCAACTCCACTTATACAAAGTAAATCATATAACACTGGTAGGGCAGTAACTGCAAAGACACGTTCATAGCAATTGATACTGTATTAACAATTCAATAACAATTATAATATACCAAATTCATTATAATCAATAAAAAAATCAACATAAAAAGAGAGATGGGGAGAAGGGGATAGATGCCTCCCACTTCCTCAACAACTGCAACAGCCAGCATGGCCCAACCCCCAAGCCCCCCTCTCCAATGTGGGAAAGGAAGGCAAAGATGAAAGAGATGGGGGATGGGGAAGGGGGACAGATATGACTGAGATGGTAAGTGACAGATGACAGAGAGACTGAAGGAAGATAGAGATGAAAGAGACATGGGCGTGCGTAAGGCTGGAAAGACACAGGTGGCATGAGGCTGGAGAGAAACAGGAAAACATGAGGTTATAGAGACACAGGTGTCATGAAGTTGGGAAAACATGGGGGTAGGTGGTTGGAGAGACACATGGGGCATAAGCCTGGAGAGACATGGGGGACACAAGGCTTAAGAGGCACAGTCGAGAATAAAACAGGAGGAGGGGATAGTATGATAGTATGATGCTGCAGAGATGTTTGGCATGAGGCTGGAGGGCTGGGGGCATGAGGCTGGAAATAATTGGGGTGGCATGAGGCTAGAGAGACACAAAGGTATGAGGCTGAAAAGACACAGGTGGATGAGACTCATACACCTTTGGAGCTTGAGGCTGTAGGGATTATTGAGGGACAGGTCTGGAGAGAGAGAATGAGATCATCGAATGACAGGTCAAAATTACTAGTATAATTATATTTGTCTACCTCATTCATTGTTGTTTTCCAGTTATTCTCATACATTTTCTTAATTTAGTGGAAGCAAATACATAAATATTGGGGCTTGCTTTGTTTTAAGTCTTGAATATATAGAAGGCATAAATGTATTTAAAGGTATACATCAACTTACAATGCCAATAGTTTTGTGAGGAAATCATGGTGTGCTTTGTTTTAAGTAGTATTGCTGTTTTAACTTTCTAGCTAAAGCATGCCAAGATGCTTTTGAGAGAGTCACCAACCCTGACACATATAGGAGATGAAATATATGCCAAGGATTTGACACATTTAAAAGATTGATGCCTATTGATGGGTATAAAAGGGAAGGAATGGGTGTGAAAATTACAGGACATTTACAGGTATTTACAGGACATTTGATAACAAGAAATAATGTACCTCTAAACATGCAGAAAAATTAACACTGAAATTAAGGTAATATTTGTGGACTACAATATAAATCACTTTAGCAAAACGAAGGTGTTGTTAAAAAAAGACAGCAAATAATAATCTATTAGTAATTCAACATTCTCTAGATACTATACTTATAATAAATATAAACATCTATAAAGTATACATGCTCCCACTGGGTGAAATAATCAGGAGCCATGGCCTGGTCTACCACTGCTATGCAGATGATACACAACTGTATTGTCCTTTGCTATGGGTACTGAAAACCCAATAGCAACCCTAAATGGCTGTCTAGCTGAGCTCCAGGAGTGGATGAGTGCCAGTTAGCTACGACTGATACCGGATAAAACAGAGGTCTTTATGATAGGACTGCAACATCAAAGAACAAGACTGCAGCTTAGCCAATCAACTGGATTTACACTTGGGGATTCAGGATTACAAACAACTGATCGTGTGCGGAATCTTGGCGTCCTGGATGGTGGCATGGCACTTAAACATCAGCTATCAGCCACAATCAAATCCTCATTCTTTCACCTGAGGAACACAGCCAGAATCAAGCACTTAATTTCCCCAGATGATCTACCAAAAGTCATACATGCATTTGTATCATCTCGATTAGACTACTGTAATGCCCTCTACCTTGGTCTCCCAGCAAAAGACATGCACCGCTTAAAGCTGGGGCAAAATACAGCTGCCAGGCTGTTTGCCAACCAGCCCCGTTCTAGCCACATAACACCCATCCTCTATTCCCTTCACTGGCTGCCTGTAAGATGGCGCATCATATTCAAGATTGGCATACTGAGTTTCAAAGTACTACATGACCAGGGCCCAAGGTACCTGAAGCAGCTTCTGATTCCATACTGCCCCACTCGATTACTGAGATCTGCGGATGAAGAACTATTAGCAGTACCTAGAATCTCCTGTAATTCATCTGGGGATGAGCTTTTAGTCACGTGGCTCTGACTCTATGGAATTCACTTCCCCGCACAGTGCGAGAGGCCCCAACTATACAATCCTTCAAAAATAGACATAAGACTTTCCTGTTTACTCAAGCATTTCCATAATGTCCCTTTAGTATCTACATGCTTCTGTATTTTATGAAAAACTGTTCTGTACTTCATTTTTTCTGTACTATATTATGCTATGTATCTGTTAAGTGCCTTGAGTCCTATTGGAGAAAGAACGCTATATAAATAAAATTGTTATTATTATTATTATTATTATTATTATTAGAGTTATATTTTCATGAGATTGTCACATCCTGGGGAAGTGTTAAGTCCACTAGTAGTCTTTTTTGAATTGTAGTGAACCAAAGTTAGTAGCAATATCTGGTGTATTAAAGTATCCTGGATTTTTGTATTTATTATTCCCTTATTATACTCAGTCCATTAGACTATCTGAGTAAATTAATCTGATCATGACTTAAGTAAATGTACTATATGAAAATTATTGGTAAAGTCAAATATTGTGAAGGACAATTTGAAATTCCATTGATGTTGAACTACATGAAAAAAAGCATATTGAGCCCCAAACAGTTATGGAAATCTGAATACATCTATTTCCCAAAATTTTAACTCTTCCCTGTTTTGCAATGGAGATGTTACAATTTAAAAAAAGTCTAATGTTGCTAGAGACAAGAACAAAATGGGATGCTAGCAACATGGTCGATTCTTGTGTCAAGTCAGACTGATATATTCTATTTGCAATACCAGTTGTGGGCTGAGCTTGGGGGCAGGGTGCCATGCACGCCGGTACACTTGTAGCCACTTAGGGCCACTGGCAGAGATGCTGCCTGGCTGCAATCAGATCAGAGTGGCCAGGCAGCACTTTCTATCAGCCTCCGGGCTGACGCTCCTCACTGCAGTGCACTGTACACTGTGTTGGCTGCTAGTATTGCTGATTGGTGGATGATGCTGGCCATCCACCAATCGTGATCATGGCCATATAAAGGCACTGATTGGTGGATGGCTGGAGGTATCCACCAGTTAGAGGAAACTGCAAACATGCTGGGAGAGGGAGAGGGGGAACAGGAGTAGACCTGCAGCAGGAAGAGTGGCAAGTGTACTGGGCTGTACCCATAGATCTGAGGTCTCACTGTAAATGGTCTGGTCAAAGGGGGAGGGCAGAGCTAGTTATTCTAATTGTGGTATGGGGCAGTTCTAGGACATGGCACTATAACTTGGGCACTGTGTAATGGGTACAACCACTGTGGGCATTGTGTAAGGGTAACTCGCTGTGGGCATTGTGTAAGGGGTACAACCACTGTGGGCATTGTATAAAGGGCACAACCATTGTGGGCATTGTGTAAGGGTTACAACTGCTGTGGGCATTCTGTTAGGGGCACAACCACTGTGGGCACTGTACAAGGGGCACAACTGCTGTGGGCATTTTGTAAGGTGTACAAATGCTGTGGGAATTGCATAAAGGGCACTACCACTGTGAGCATTGCATAAGGTGCCCTACCACTGTGGACATTGTGTAAGGAGCACAAATACAACTACTGTGGGCATTGTGTAACAAGAACTACTACTGTGGGCATTATGTATAAGGGGCACAACTACTGTGGGCATTGGGTAAGGGGCATTACCGCTGTGGGCATTGTGTAAGGGGCACAACTGCTGTGTACAATCACTGTGGGCATTTTGTAAGGGGCAAAACTGCTGTGGGCATTGCATAAGGGGTACAACCACTGTGTGCATTGTGTAAGAGGCACTCTCTCTGTGGGCAATGTATAAGGGGCATAAACGCTGTGGGCATTCTATAAGGGGCACAACCACTATGGGCATTGTATAAGGGGCACAACCACTGTGCACAACCTCTGTGGGCTATTGTGTTAGAGGCACTACCGCTGTGGGCACTGTGTAAGAGGCACTACCACTGTGGGCATTAATTGTGTAAGGGGCACAACCATTGGAAGCATTGTGTAAGGGACACAACCACTGTGGGCCTTTTGTAAGTGTTACAACTACCGTGAGCATTGTATAAGGGGCACTACTGCTGTGGGAATTGTGTATGGGGCACTACCATTGTGGGTATTGTGTAAGGGGAACAACTACATTGTGATTGTGCTACTGCATGTGGCATTTTGGGAATTGGGTATACTATTGTGTGGCGGCCATGACCCTTCCTTGTGAGACCACACCATTTTTTTGCAGCAAAATCACTCAGTGTCCCTTTATAAAGTATGGCAGGGGCACCAAAATCTATATTTGCTTACCAAAAAAATTAAGCTTGGGCCGTCCTTAGAACTGGGGTCTAATTTTAAATGGGAGGAATTTACGATTTCTTATACCAATATAAGATGGACACTGTTACTCAGAATGCAGATTGTTTGTTAAAGTTTAAATGTTTTTAGGCCAAGTCAGTACAGTAATATTCATGTTTGTTATTACATATAGAGTGGGACTTACGGACATGTGTTAATTCTACTTTTTATGATTTGTATTGGTTTGTGACCAGTGTCATTGCTCACATTCGTATACAGGTTGAGTATTCCTTATCCAAAATGCTTGGGACCAGGAGTATTTTGGATATCGGATTTTTCCGTATTTTGGAATAATTGCATACCATAATTAGATATCAAGGCGATGGAGCCCAAATCTAAGCACAGAATGCATTAATATTTCATATACACCTTATACACACAGCCTGAAGGTCATTTTCGCCAATGTTATAATGTACTTTGTGCATTAAGCAAAGTTTGTGTACATACACACAATTCATTTATGTTTCATATACACCATATACACATAGGCTGAAAGTCATTTAATACAACATTTTTAATAACTTTTTGTATTAAACAAAGTTTGTGTACATTGAGCCATCAGAAAACAAAGGTTTCACTATCTCAGTCCCACTCAAAAAAGTCTGTATTTCGGAATATTCCGTATTTCGGAATAATTGGATATGGGATACTCAACCTGTATTAATTTTAGATAGTTTTGGTTGTAATAGAGGGTAAGATCCTCCCTCAAGACATTATGCTAAGTTAGACAGAAATTAGACACATGTGCTCCCACTTTACCTGTATGCAAAAAATGTGTATATTTCCCTGTATGCAGAGATGTATACATCTTGTGGTGTACCTGTATGCACTCCGTATGTTTAGTATGCTACTTGTATCAGTATACTTGTACTGTATTTACACTTATGTGGTTTGCAGTCCCATCAGCATGCCCCCACTGAACTTTATGCATGTGAGAATACTCCGTCACAGCCCAATTACACCTCTTCAGCCATAAGTGGAGATGCATGTGTACACTTCCTGTTTAATATAGAGGTTGATAGAATGCTCTGTGTGTAATATAGAGGATAGTCTTTGGTTTGTCTGAATAGGCTGGTATGTGTTGTGTTTGATTATAGCTCTGTGACAGAACAAGATTAAACCATACCCACATCAGCAAACCACTCTTAAACCCCTTTTACACCGCCAGCATATAACATGGGTTATTGCACATGAACGTGCACAACTCGTGTTGCTGGTTGGTGTAAAAGGGCTGAGTTGGAATAATCGGGGTTGAGTGACCCGGTATTACAACTTGGGTAGTTTGCATGGTTGAACATGGGTTCAACCCGGCAAACTGTGCTGTGTAAATGGTAGCCAGGTCGCATCTACCCGGCTTCCCATTTACAGTGACTGTATGGGCGGCGCTTGGAGATCATGTGATCTCCAAGCACGACCCCCACCGGGTCATCGGCGATGTCACCAACCCAGCAATATGCCGGGTTGGTGACTGCAGTGGGAAAGGGGTCTGAAGGGGGGTGACAGCCGGATAGCACCCGTGTCAGAATCCCGGCTACGACCAGCGGTATTCATTGTAAAAGAGGTATTACAGTACACATTTTTTCACTCCCTTATTACATTGCAATGTGCCAGGGCCACTTGCTTGCATTTGCCCCCAGGCTAAAAGATGCCAGCCAGACCCTGCAATACCCTACAATAGAATCATATCATGAAGCTTGGTTTGTACAGTAGGTGATTGCTAACACCCACCATCCTCAGCACAGTCTTAAGGCATTTTGTAATTCTGATTTATTGGTTATGTAAAACATTGATTGGAATGTGTATACTGTAAAAAAAAACAACAACCTCAACATGTTATAGCAGCTTATACCCCTTTCACACCGCACAAATAACCCGGTATAATATTGCAAGGGCCATGGTCGAATTCCCGGGTCACCTGACTCGGTAATTCAACCCAGGTTATCAGCAGTGCTATTCTCGGGTTGAATACCGGGTCAGTGGCAGCGTAAATGGGTTCCCAGGTCGTTGTGACCCTGGACCCGGTTACTATATAGGCAGAGGCGGTGCTGCCGGCTCCACCCCTCATCGCTATGGCAACTTACCCGGCAATTTGCCGGGTCAGGAAGCCACCTGTTAGATTCCAATGCCAGATGCCACCCAGGAAGGATCCGTATACAATTCCCGGGTGGGATCCGGCATCGGCGATGTGAAAGGAGCTTTAGTAAGCTCACTGACAGAAACGATTTATCAATCAGGATGATTTTACACCATCAAATATCATTTCTTATGGTCAGATATTACAGCAACAAGAAATTATTTTAGTTTGGGATGTAGTAAATTTCTCCTTGTGAAACATAAGGAGTAGAGTGATAACTATTTTTTTTCGCTGCTTACATTAGTTACTGGAGCTTGATTATTTATGCAGTCCGCATAGCCATATGCTATCTGTGAATGAAAGAAAAGAAGTGGAAAGTGAAAAAACAGGGTTATAGTAATAAGTGAGGGGGGACTATAAATATAAGGGATCGCTTTAACTCTTTTACAAGTATCTGTATCTCATCATTATGATTTCCCAGGCACTAATAAAGATCAGTCTCATACTGTATGACTCTGAACACATGAGACTGATCATTATCATGCAGAATAGATAAATGGTAGGAGGAGAAAGTTGTAAAATAAATGCAAAGACCAGCACAGTAGTATTTGTTCTCTGTTCTGAAAATAATAAAGTTTTGCTCACAACAGGAAAAAAGTAGCTGCAAATGTATTACTAATTATAAACAACTATACATTTGCCATCTATGGGGTGTATCCAATATCCACGGTTAATGACCATGGGTAATTGTATTGCCGGAGGCTATCCTATTAACTCTGATGCAGCGCGCTCCTCTCCTGATGCTGGCACTTATTGTGGATTATACTTCGGGGTGCCTCAGGCACTTGAAGTATAATGCACAATAAATGGGCTGCCGGAGCTGCAATAACAAATGGGATTGGGGACTTATCCCATACCCCATGTGTTTTTGCGCAAATGCGGGTCCGTTTTTGGCCGATGAAAATGGTCTGTAATAGGAAACCGCGATAACGACCATTGGTCATTAATCACGATATCTGGCTGTTCTCATCAGCCAAAAATGTATCGGGGATAATTGCCCCCCCCCCCCCCCTTCATGAAGGAGATGGACAGTAGAAAAATAGAGTAGTTGTAGTTGAGGGTTTGGCATACCAACTCAACAATCCTGCTAATGCCACGTATGAGCAAAATCAGTTTAGAAAAGACTCCTGCACAACAAAATGAAGTATGACGAGACAAGAGATTCTCCAGTTTAATTATACATAAAGGTGTCCTGCTAATGACTTAATTGCACAAAGGACAGCAGTTTCTTACCTGTGAAGCTGCTGGCCATTGCTCTTCAATGTTTGTAATGGGCTAGCGGAGTGGTATGATGTGTCACATGACAGCATCTCTCTTCCAAGCATAGAAGACTCACACAGGTTTTACTTTGATGTTTTCCTTTCAGAGTACATACAGAATTTACACAAAAGGTCATTCATAATTGTTCTAGCCTTTACAAATGTAGCAGTTAATTTGAGCTATTGAAATAAGAGTGTGAGACACTGAAATGAAAATATGGAAATCAATACAATGTACAATGCATTATTTTAAGTGACTCATTTACATGACAAAATGTCTTGGCAAGAAGAATCACATCAATACTGATTAACTTATTGTCTCAGACTGATTTTCAGATATGTTGGTGACTTTCTCATCTTGCAAGTTATCTCTATGTACTTTCAGCAGCTTTGAAGGATAACCTTAAGGAGATTTGTGCATGAATATCCTGTGTTAATTAGCGCATGACACATTTCTTAAATACCTACTTTTTCTAATCACATTTAAACTGTTTTGATTATAAACTCAGATCGTTTATCAAATCACAACTCCGTTTAAGGTTTGTTTAAGGATTCATCTCTGTCGGCTGTGTTTCCCAATTTGAAATCTCTGCTTGCATTGTAATTCTCTGCTTGCGCTACAGTTTTAACCTTCAGCAATGTCCCCTCTTAAACATAGCTTGAGCAGTGGGATCATCTGTGGCTAAAACATTCTGGTTTTCTCAAATCCCTCAATTGACCAAAGAGTGATATATGCAAAAAGCCATTAGCAGGGTGTGTGAATGCCTCAGCAGTGACTCATATAGAAAACACAAAATATGTGAAAAATTGTTATACCAAGGTATACTTAGGCGCTTAAGACATGAGATGCTCTACTTAGCAGCTGCCTTTAAAAATAGGGAAAGTCACTCCCACAGTACATCAAAAACAACAACAAAAGAGGCTGTGATATAATATTGTAATATAATGAACAATTCCCAAGAGCGGATTAAATTCCTCTAATTAAACAATTTAATATTAAAAATATTTTTTTATTTTTTCCATGTAAAGAACATACATGTCACATATATATTAAAAAGTATGAATACATGCATAATTAATATGTTACCCAATACATGTGTCAGGAACTGGGTTGTGTATAGCTGGGGGAGTCCGTTCCTATAATAACCCCTGTATTGAGAGTACTTATCCAGATAGCAGTAGTCTATGTAGGGATGAGAGTCCAGTGGGAGGTGTGTAGACAATTCACCGTTAGAGGAACATCAGCTAAAATAGGTCCTTTTAGGATGAGCTCCTCAAGCAATATGATATAGATAGTCCTCCTATGACAAATGACTGTTGGATTCCTCTCAAAGTTGGATAATTGGCTTTAAATGTCCAGGGAATGGTCTGGTCATCCACTCCAGAACAACAAATATAGCAGCTGACGTGTTTCGCTGCTCTCAGTTTGCAGCTTTTTCAAAGGTATGTTCTTTATATGGAAAAAAGAAAAATTTATTTTTAATATTAAATTGTTTAATTAGAGGAATTTAATTCGCTATTGGACATTGTTCATTATATTACAATATTATAGCGTAGCCTCCTTTGTTGTTGTTTTTAAATAAAACACAAAATACACTTTTTTGGAGCCAATAGAGAGGTTTACCTTAGTCATCTGTGCCTCAGGACAAACACGTGAACAAGAAGGACAAAAAAGTGTTGTGGTTTTATTTATAGACCTCATAAAAGTTCTATAAATCTCAGAATCTCAGAAAAGCTGATGTAAAGCATGTTTGCCTCATTTTTGGACCTGCTACTCCACTAGAGATGTATGATATTAGCCCTAATGGCGCATCCAGTAAGCTTCACAATCAAGGGAAGTGAGATATGGTAGAGGTTCTGTTTTTCCCCCGAACTTCATGAGCAGTACAGCAGAATTGTGCAATTAAATATAAAAAGGTTTAATAATTATATAATGAGACATATACTTATTGTGACTAAACTGTTGATAGCGCACTATTGGCGTTCCATTGGCATACCTACTACGGACACCACTGAGGTTAAGGGTACAGACTCACTGTGAGTTTGAAACAGCAGGTTGTTGTTATTTGTCATCTGCATCTGATCATCAGATATGTTGGTTTGGATAGAGCGATTATTGGACAGAAAAGATGTTGTTTACTGGGACTGGGGCTCTTTTGTATGCTCTTTAATGCATAGTCAATACCATTGAATCTAATTTCTATATGCCTATGTCATGCTCTTTTTTATATATATTTACATCTTGTTGACTTCCTTATTTTTTTATATAAAATATCTTTTTGCTCACTGTATATTTAATGCTAGTTACTTACTTGTTGTAAAGTTACATAAAGATTTTGACAAATCTCTGTCCCCCTTCCTTATATTTTTGTCTCCCTTTATCTTTTATTTTTGTCTGTTACAGAAAATTTGTAAACATTTTAGATTTGAAAAAAATATATAAACAGGTTTAAAAAAAAAAAAACTAAAATCCTGTGCAGTGAAAACATTTTCATAGGGATTGCGAGTACAGGTCAAGTATCCCATATCTGGAATGCTCAGGGCCAGGAGCATTCCGGATATGGGATTTTTATGGATAACAGAATACCTGTTATACAGTATGGATGGGTCCAGGGGGTTTGCAGCGGGTCCAGTGCCTTGGCAGGGTGGGATCCAGGGGGTCTGCAGCAGATCCGGCGCATTGGTGAGTGGGTTCCAGGGGTCCATGGTGGGTTCTGGTAGTAGTGATGGGGAGGGAATGGCTGCAAAGCCATTCTCCCACCTGTCTATGATTGGCCGCAGACTCCAGTGACGCAATGACGCCGGCCACATCATGACATCACTACAGGACCAAAATATTCTGGTTTTCTGAAGATTTTGTTTTTTGAGTTTCCAGATAATGGACAGCCAACCTGTTCAACATTTAAACTCTTTTGTCACCCTAGACCACCTTTGTTATCACAATCACTGCCCTTGTGAGATATGCAGTCAGGTAGTATGTCCTGTTACTACACTTGTCCATAGCTTCAACCTTCTATTGCATACAGTTTGTATGAAAAAATCTGCATAAAACAAATAGATGCCCCATAATATCACTCATCACCTACTATATATCACAAATTGGGTTCGGTATATAATGTTGAAATTCATCATGTTGACAAGAGACTCTCACCATTGTCAGTATGTCGACATTGACAATGTCAACACTGATGGATTCTCAACACGGTTGAAATGTCAACAATTTGGTAAATATATCCCTAACGTAGTTAAACTATTCCTAACGCTATTGTCAACATTTTAAGAATGTTGACATTTCATATACAGTATCAACATTCTATCCATGTAGACACTATTTTGATATCGACATTTACATAGTCAACATTTTAACCAAGTCCACATCATAAAAATCATCCTGGTGTCAACATTATGAAATTCAACACTGTCACTATTGACAATCTGAATGGAAACCACACACATTTATCAAAGCCCTTGAAGGAGGGAGGGGCAAGAAGAATCTTTCATAAATCCAACAGTTGTCAGCCACTCATTTTAGGCTGAGTGCAGTACATAGTATTTTATCAAAATTAGAGTACAGCAGGGAAATTAAGTAAAAATACACTTTTAATGCTCATCTCCATATTTATGCAACTCCCAGACCCAATGCTAGACTGATGGGGAGGGGCAGGTATCAACAGTTGACTGAATAATTGGGAGACGTTACCAGCAGTAAGGGCTGTGTAATACATCATCAGGTATGATAAACTATGACTCCCAGCATGCCAAACTTCTAATGAGAATGAATGAGACATCAGAGACTGCTATTGTTGGATCAGAACACATAGCCTGAGCAGAAATATCTTCATCAGAGTGAAGTTACAGCTGCTGAACCTACAGCAGGGGGCATAAACATACAGCAAGTGGCATTGCTGCATGTTTGAGAGTCCTGGAGATGGGTAGAGAAGAGGCTACAGAATTCAATTCAAGTGGATACAGAATTCAATTACTGAAACTACTAGGAATGATAGAACCTGAGAGTCCTAAAGGCAGATGGAAGAGTAGAGAGAGTGCACTACATGTATATATGTAAAAGATGAGAAGGGCTTTACATCCATCAAACAGTGCTGAGCAGAAACTGACCATCTGGAACTTCTGGCAAATGTCAAATTGTCAGCATGTTCAGAGGCCTGGTCAAATAACATCACCTCCTGGCTCGATGGGCTTTCTGGGTGTGTGCCAGCTTATTCGGAAGTCAGAGGTTAAGCCATTCAGTGAGTGGCCAAGAACTTCGGCATCAAGGGTGAATGTAAGGCCTGGCATAAATGTCAGGTATGTGTCACATACTAGGGGAGGCTGGTAGTCACTTGAAAAGCCAAGAGGAGGATGCCAAGACCCACCAGACATTGGGGGTCTTTCCAAGTTGATCGCTAGCCGCCGTTGTTCGCATCGCAGCGCAGCGATCAGGCTAAAAATCGGCATTTCTGTGCATGCGTATGCACTGCAATGCGCAAGGCACATCGTACAGGTACAATGAGCATTGTGTGTTTGCACAGAGTGTAACGAACATTCCAGTCGCATGGCCGAATGCAGGAAGATTGACATGAAGTGGGCGTTTCTGGGTGTCAACTGACCGTTTTCAGGAAGTGCTAAGAAAAACGCAGGCGTGGCAGAAAAAACGCAGGCGTGGCTGGGCATTTGCTGGGTGGGTGTGTGACGTCAAAATCCATCCCTCCGTCATTAGAATCAATGAGTGACTACAGGGCTGGTCTAGTTTTGCACAAAAAGATTTTGCAGGCACTTCTGCAAAGTGAAAATACACTCTTCGGTGGGTGACAACAATGCATTTGCATGGCTGCTAAAAACTGCTAGCGAGCGATCAACTCGGAATGACCCCCATTGTCATGGCAGGTCTGTGTGCTTTAAATGACAGGGCTGTGTTTTAGTCCCAGTCTGACCTGACTTCCAGTTTCACAGCTTGGAAGTGTGATCATGTAAATTTGTACATGGTCTGAGGTTTGTTTGACTTTGAGGTTTAACTTTGTAAGGAGCAGCTTTAGGCTTTGTCTCATTTATGCATAACATCATAATGTGAAATTGCCCAAAATGACTAAAAATGCATCTTCCAATAGTATATACATTAGATGGATCCATTTAGGATGACAGCATTTGGGATCCTGGCAGTCAGAATACCAACGCTGAAGTCCAGAGACTGCTCAGAATGCTGACACTGGCATGGATCAAAATGCCAGCATTGAGATCCCAACCGATGGAATCCCGATCGACCTCTGCTGGGGGTCCTCCGTGGTAATCCATGGGGGGGTGCAGATGAAGGGTCAGGGTTAGGCTACGTGGAAGGGAGGGTAGGGTTAGTCTGCTGGGAGGGGGGTTAGGCTGTGGGGAGGGGGCGTTAGGTTTAGGCACCACCAGGATGGGTTAGGGTTAGGCCACGGGAAGGTTAGAGTTAGGCAGCAGGAAGATGGGTTAAGGTTAGGGGGAGGGTAAACATACTTTCCAGACTCCTGTTGGCATTCTCTGCATCCGGATGCCGGTGTCAGTCATTTGACCACCGGAATCCCATCTGCCTGCATATAATATGTAATCCACATTAGAGATATATATTAAATAGGCCTAATATCATTAGATCTTAATTTTGTGTTTTACACTATTGTAAAAAAAACTTTAAAAAAAACAAAACTAAAACTTAGCTTATACGGGGTAATATACGCACTCTGACTGTCTCAATCTCTATAGTATTTTTTAGTCCACACCGGCTTTCTCCAGCTTTCAGATAATCTTCTGTATTGGACAAATCTGTTGAGCGCCACTTTGATATGATTTCTTCACAAGTAATGTGACAAGTAATTTTGTGGCTATATCTTTTCCATCTTAAAATCCCACACCAGAACTTCAAAGTGTAGATCAGGAAGCAGCATGATATATAATTACTTCGGAGCCAAACAAGTTTCCCAGAGAGATAAATCATTGAAAAAATGCTATCAAAATCTATATAGTTTGTAAGAAGAACTGAGGTTAAAATACTGATTGAAATCTTGTATGATTTTTGCCATGCTCTGATGCCAGAAAAGGAAAAAAAATATTGGTTTCTTCAAGCAAAAATAAGAAAAAGGGTATTCCAGACTCCAGTGTATCCACATAAACTATAAAATGAATGCAGAACGCATCAGAAAAGATGTACTTATAATTTTTCTGACTAGTACACAGCAAGATGAAAAGGAATGCAGAATTTTCCCAAGATCCTTTGCATGGGTCGACTTAGAGAAAATAACAGGCGTAGTTGTTTTCCCGACACTGATAACATATTAAAGAATTCAGTATCTGGAAAACTTGAATTGCAGTTTTAAGGTAGCAATTTTATCCACTTGTTCAAATCACTCAATCACTATCTGTTTCAGAGGACAGGTGTTCATGTGCTTTGAAGGATGCAGTAACTTTTCTACAGAACTGCTCACATTGGTTATTTAGAGTCCTATAAAATACACACTCCTTCTGTCAGTGAAGTAGAATAAAGAGACTTAAACCCCTTACTTGTAAAGTTTTATAGTTCGAACCCTAAAGTGCAGGTTAATACAAGTGGAGAAGTTGCCCATAGCAACCAATCAGATCCTAGGTATTATCTTGTAGAAGATGCTAGATAAATGATAAGTAGAATCTGATTGGTTTCTATAGGTAACTTCTCCACTTCTATAAACCCACACTTTCGTAAATATACCCTTAAGAATGAAATAGAAATGTACTGTAAGTTTGGTTTTGGAAAGTACTCTGTCAAAACATTATCTTGTATCGCTACACTTTTGACTGAGTATGGCTACTGATCCAAAGTATCTATTGTGATGTTAGTGTATTACAATGCTTAATATTTGTAGACACTCCCTTACTAATCTCTGTAAGCCTGAATATTCAGTGATGGTCCCTAGGACCAGGGGGATGCTGGGAAGTGGGTGGTCCAGTGTGCAGTGTGCCTGGAGTTGGTGAGGGAATAAAAACAGCACAGCAGTGAACTCACATGTCTCTGTGTACTGATGACTGGATTTACAAACATATGAACAAAACATGGTGTCAGAAGAAGTTTAACTTGGACTGCTAGTGCTCTCAGAGTGTGAAAGAATCTTGCAGAATTCTGTAAGGCTGTGATCCTCAGTGTCTGCAAAGCCTGCCGTGTGCTCCTCTCTTCAAACAGTGAGTAACCATGGATAAACTAGCTACTCCAACCGGCATGCTGATGTCTGGTAACTTGTCTGAAAACTGGAAAAAATGTAAGCAAAGGTTTAATATATATCTTGCTGCCTGTGAAGCTGATATAGAGGCTGACAAAACGAAGGCATCCATTTTCCTCCATGTGATAGGAGAGGATGTGCTGGACATTTATAATAGTTTTCAGTTTGATGAGAGGCAGAATATGGTGCTATCTTCTATAATGCAAAAGTTTGAAGATTACTTTGTGCCAAGGAAAAATGTGACATATGAAAGATATAAGTTTTTCACATGTGATCAGAAGTCCGGAGATGGATTTGATCAGTATGTTACAGAGCTGCAATCACTCAGTAAAACCTGTGAGTTTGGTGATTTAAAGGATTCACTGATTAGAGATCGTATTGTCTGTGGAATACCTGATAATGGACTCAGAGAGAGATTGCTGAGAGAGCAAGACCTAACACTAGAAAAGGCAGTGACTATGTGCAGATCTGCAGAAATAACTAGATTTAAAGCCAAAATGTTACACAAGGAAGTTGATGCTGCTGTCCATGTAGTGCAGAACACAGAGCCAAGCAAACCTCCATTCTCAAGAATGAAGCAGTCTAAGCCACAGTCTAATAAGGAAATGTGTAGTAGATGTGGAAATGCTCACAATCCTAAAATGTGCCCTGCTTATGGTAAAACCTGCATGAAATGTGGTAGACTTAATCACTTTGCCAATTGCTGTAAAATGAAAAGGGAAACAACCAATGTGCATGCTGTTATAAAAACAGAGGAATTCTTTGTGGATTGCATTGAACTTTGCAGTACAGACAGGAAAGAATGGATTGTCCCTTTTACTGTGAACAAGATTGTCATTCCCTTTAAGCTTGATACTGGCACGCAGGTGAATTTAATATCGTTTCAGGACTATAAGACTTTTAGAGTAAAACCTAAAATTCATCCAGCCAAAGTGAAAGTTACAGGGTACATGCTTAGTGACACTGAAATATAAGGGATAACAGTTAAAAACATCTCTACTGATTGTTGATAAAAATGTGCAACCGATTCTAGGATTAAGTTCCTGTGAGAAACTAAGCTTGCTAAAGAAAGTTTTTATGGTGACATCACAAGTAGAAGATGACTGCAAATCGATGTTTACAGAATACAGAGACTCGTTTGAAGGTCTAGGTTGTTTGCCTGGAGAGCATAAAATAAATATAGACACGCAAGTTTCTTCAGTGATACACCCCTGTAGAAAAGTACAGTTTGCGCTGAGAGAAAAACTGAAACAAGATTTAAATCACATGGAAGCCTTGGGTGTGATACAGAAAGTTGATGAGCCTACTGAATGGGTAAGCTCCTTAGTAATTGATGAAAAGAAAAATGGACAACTCAGAATATGTCTAGACCTCAGAGATTTAAACAAAGCTATTAAACGAGAACATTTCAAACTACCAACCAGAGACGAAATCATGTCGCAATTTGCAGGAGCAAAATGGTTCAGTAAATTGGATGCATCTTCAGGATTCTGGCAAATGAAGCTCGATGAGGCCAGCTCAAAGCTTTGTACATTTAATACACAAGAAGGTAGATACAGATTTCTTCGACTACCATATGGAATATTGTCTGCTCCAGAAGTATATCACAAAAAGATACACATGATTTTTGAACATATTCCAGGTGTTGAAACAATGATGGATGACATTATTGTCTGGGGATCTACATAAGAAGAACATGATTCTAGATTGAGACAAGTAATGGAACTTGCCTCTCTTAGATGGTTGTTGGACAAAGATAACGAGTGGATGTGGTCACATGAACAAGAAGAAAGTTGGCAAAACTTGAAACAGATCATTACAGAGCAACCAGTGCTAAAGTTCTTTGATCCTGCGAAAAGAATAAGAATTTCAGCAGATGCTTCGCAATTTGGCCTAGGCTCAGTGCTGTTACAAGAACATGAGGATACATGGCAACCAGTAATCTATGCATCAAGAGCACTGACAAGTGCTGAAACAAAGAATGCTCAGATAGAAAAAGAACTTTTAGCGATCACATATGCATGTGAGCGATTTCATCAGTTTGTGTATGGTCAAACATTTACAGTGGAAACTGACCACAAGCCATTGGTAGATATCATGGCTAAATCATTACATGACTGTCCCATGAGAATTCAACGAATGCTTATCAGACTACAGAAATATGATGTACACTTGCTGTACTGTCCCGGCAAATACATGTACATTGCTGATACACTTTCTCGTGCTGTGGACAAAAGTGAAGGTTCCAAAAGTCTGATGGATGAAGAGATAGAAGCCTATGTTAATTTGATCATAGCTTCTCTACCAGTGTCTCTTGCAAGACAAGAACAGATTAGGAAAGGAACAGAGACAGATGACACAATGAAAGTGTTGAAAGATATCATTCTGAAAGGTTGGCCAGCAGAAAAACATGCATGCCCGCTGTCTATCCATGATTATTGGATGTACTGCAGTGACCTTACAGTTGTCGATGGTATTATTTACAAAGGCAATAGGTTTGTCATACCTGCACGACTAAGAAAAACTATGCTGTGCAAGATACATGAAGGCCACTTAGGAGAAGAAAAATGTAAGCGGAGAGCGAGTGAAGTTATGTATTGGCCAAGAATGAACCAAGACATAGCACAGACAACAGCTACATGTGAATTATGTCTTACGTATAGACCGAAACAACAAGTCGAGCCACTGAGTCCTCACGCAGTGCCAGAGAGACTGTACCAGAAAGTTGGCGCAGATTTGTTTGATTGTAATGGGAAAACATACATTGTCGTGACTGATTATTACTCTAACTACCCTGAGGTGAAGACACTACATACAACTACTAGTATAGCCGTAATCACTTGCATGAAGTCAATCTTTGCAAGGCATGGTGTTCCTATGGAAGTGTTCACTGATGATGGTCCTCAGTTTTCCAGTGCTGAATTTAGACAATTTGCTGATGAGTGGGAATTTGTCCATACTACGTCAAGACCCCACTATCCACGCTCAAATGGGTTGGTGGAAAGTTCAGTAAAAACTGTAGAGTCTCATGAAAAAAGCTCAAGAAGGTAAAGAAGATTTCTACAAAAGTCTTTTAATCTACCGCAGTACACCTTTACAGAATGGACTTTCTCCTTCACAAATACTGATGGGAAGGAGGATTAGAGCAAATCTCCCGATACATGATGAACTGCTTAATACACATAACTCAGCGTTGGTCAGACTGAGTAAGGAACGTCAACAGGCGAAACAGAAACTGTTCCATGACAGACGAACAAAAAGCTTATCTGATCTAAAATCGGGTGACCAAGTCCATCTCAGAGATCACGAGAAAGGTATTTGGGTGCAGAAAGGTATTGTGCAAGCACAAGCAGCACCAAGATCTTATACTATACGTACAGAGCGTGGAACGGAAGTAAGAAGAAATCGGGTGGATTTAAGATCTCAACCTAACCATAATGAAGACAACATGACTGAAGAATACCCTTCATCTGACATGTATGATGATCCTGATAATGGTGAACCAACCACGATTCTAGAAAGGTCCAACATGGTCGATGAAACACAGACTGTGTATGAAAGACACAAAAGGGAAATACGCAGACCTGAGAGACTCATTGAAATGTGTTAGATGATGTTCTTAATATGATGTTGTTAATTGTTGCATTGAAGCGTATAGGGCTTATCTTTAAAGAAAAGAGGATGTGATGTTAGTGTATTAGAATGCTTAATATTTGTAGACACTCCCTTACTAATCTGTGTAAGCCTGAATCTTCAGTGATGGTCCCTAGGACCAGGGGGATGCTGGGAAGTGGGTGGTCCAGTATGCAGTGTGTCTGGAGTTGTGGATGAAATAAAACAGCACAGCAGTGAACTCACATGTCTCTGTGTACTGATGACTGGATTTACAAACATATGAACAAAACATGGTGTCAGAAGAAGTTTAACTTGGACTGCTAGTGCTCTCAGAGTGTGAAAGAATCTTGCAGAATTCTGTAAGGCTGTGATCCTCAGTGTCTGCAATGCCTGCCGTGTGCTCCTCTCTTCAAACAGTGAGTAACCATGGATAAACTAGCTACTCCAACCGGCATGCTGATGTCTGGTAACTTGTCTGAAAACTGGAAAAAATGTAAGCAAAGGTTTAATATATATCTTGCTGCCTGTGAAGCTGATATAGAGGCTGACAAAACGAAGGCATCCATTTTCCTCCATGTGATAGGAGAGGATGTGCTGGACATTTATAATAGTTTTCAGTTTGATGAGAGGCAGAATATGGTGCTATCTTCTATAATGCAAAAGTTTGAAGATTACTTTGTGCCAAGGAAAAATGTGACATATGAAAGATATAAGTTTTTCACATGTGATCAGAAGTCCGGAGATGGATTTGATCAGTATGTTACAGAGCTGCAATCACTCAGTAAAACCTGTGAGTTTGGTGATTTAAAGGATTCACTGATTAGAGATCGTATTGTCTGTGGAATACCTGATAATGGACTCAGAGAGAGATTGCTGAGAGAGCAAGACCTAACACTAGAAAAGGCAGTGACTATGTGCAGATCTGCAGAAATAACTAGATTTCAAGCCAAAATGTTACACAAGGAAGTTGATGCTGCTGTCCATGTAGTGCAGAACACAGAGCCAAGAAACCTCCATTCTCAAGAATGAAGCAGTCTAAGCCACAGTCTAATAAGGAAATGTGTAGTAGATGTGGAAATGCTCACAATCCTAAAATGTGCCCTGCTTATGGTAAAACCTGCATGAAATGTGGTAGACTTAATCACTTTGCCAATTGCTGTAAAATGAAAAGGGAAACAACCAATGTGCATGCTGTTAAAAAAACAGAGGAATTCTTTGTGGATTGCATTGAACTTTGCAGTACAGATAGGAAAGAATGGATTGTCCCTTTTACTGTGAACAAGATTGTCATTCCCTTTAAGCTTGATACTGGCACGCAGGTGAATTTAATATCGTTTCAAGACTATAAGACTTTTAGAGTAAAACCTAAAATTCATCCAGCCAAAGTGAAAGTTACAGGGTACATGCTTAGTGACACTGAAATATAAGGGATAACAGTTAAAAACATCTCTACTGATTGTTGATAAAAATGTGCAACCGATTCTAGGATTAAGTTCCTGTGAGAAACTAAGCTTGCTAAAGAAAGTTTTTATGGTGACATCACAAGTAGAAGATGACTGCAAATCGATGTTTACAGAATACAGAGACTCGTTTGAAGGTCTAGGTTGTTTGCCTGGAGAGCATAAAATAAATATAGACACGCAAGTTTCTTCAGTGATACACCCCTGTAGAAAAGTACAGTTTGCGCTGAGAGAAAAACTGAAACAAGATTTAAATCACATGGAAGCCTTGGGTGTTATACAGAAAGTTGATGAGCCTACTGAATGGGTAAGCTCCTTAGTAATTGATGAAAAGAAAAATGGACAACTCAGAATATGTCTAGACCTCAGAGATTTAAACAAAGCTATTAAACGAGAACATTTCAAACTACCAACAAGAGACGAAATCATGTCGCAATTTGCAGGAGCAAAATGGTTCAGTAAATTGGATGCATCTTCAGGATTCTGGCAAATGAAGCTCGATGAGGCCAGCTCAAAGCTTTGTACATTTAATACACAAGAAGGTAGATACAGATTTCTTCGACTACCATATGGAATATTGTCTGCTCCAGAAGTATATCACAAAAAGATACACATGATTTTTGAACATATTCCAGGTGTTGAAACAATGATGGATGACATTATTGTCTGGGGATCTACATAAGAAGAACATGATTCTAGATTGAGACAAGTAATGGAACTTGCCTCTCTTAGATGGTTGTTGGACAAAGATAACGAGTGGATGTGGTCACATGAACAAGAAGAAAGATGGCAAAACTTGAAACAGATCATTACAGAGCAACCAGTGCTAAAGTTCTTTGATCCTGCGAAAAGAATAAGAATTTCAGCAGATGCTTCGCAATTTGGCCTAGGCTCAGTGCTGTTACAAGAACATGAGGATACATGGCAACCAGTAATCTATGCATCAAGAGCACTGACATGTGCTGAAACAAGGAATGCTCAGATAGAAAAAGAACTTTTAGCGATCACATATGCATGTGAGCGATTTCATCAGTTTGTGTATGGTCAAACATTTACAGTGGAAACTGACCACAAGCCATTGGTAGATATCATGGCTAAATCATTACATGACTGTCCCATGAGAATTCAACGAATGCTTATCAGACTGCAGAAATATGATGTACACTTGCTGTACTGTCCCGGCAAATACATGTACATTGCTGATACACTTTCTCGTGCTGTGGACAAAAGTGAAGGTTCCAAAAGTCTGATGGATGAAGAGATAGAAGCCTATGTTAATTTGATCATAGCTTCTCTACCAGTGTCTCTTGCAAAACAAGAACAGATTAGGAAAGAAACTGAGACAGATGACACAATGAAAGTGTTGAAAGATATCATTCTGAAAGGTTGGCCAGCAGAAAAACATGCATGCCCGCTGTCTATCCATGATTATTGGATGTACTGCAGTGACCTTACAGTTGTCGATGGTATTATTTACAAAGGCAATAGGTTTGTCATACCTGCACGACTAAGAAAAACTATGCTGTGCAAGATACATGAAGGCCACTTAGGAGAAGAAAAATGTAAGCGGAGAGCGAGTGAAGTTATGTATTGGCCAAGAATGAACCAAGACATAGCACAGACAACAGCTACATGTGAATTATGTCTTACGTATAGACCGAAACAACAAGTCGAGCCACTGAGTCCTCACGCAGTGCCAGAGAGACTGTACCAGAAAGTTGGCGCAGATTTGTTTGATTGTAATGGGAAAACATACATTGTCGTGACTGATTATTACTCTAACTACCCTGAGGTGAAGACACTACATACAACTACTAGTATAGCCGTAATCACTTGCATGAAGTCAATCTTTGCAAGGCATGGTGTTCCTATGGAAGTGTTCACTGATGATGGTCCTCAGTTTTCCAGTGCTGAATTTAGACAATTTGCTGATGAGTGGGAATTTGTCCATACTACGTCAAGACCCCACTATCCACGCTCAAATGGGTTGGTGGAAAGTTCAGTAAAAACTGTAGAGTCTCATGAAAAAAGCTCAAGAAGGTAAAGAAGATTTCTACAAAAGTCTTTTAATCTACCGCAGTACACCTTTACAGAATGGACTTTCTCCTTCACAAATACTGATGGGAAGGAGGATTAGAGCAAATCTCCCGATACATGATGAACTGCTTAATACACATAACTCAGCGTTGGTCAGACTGAGTAAGGAACGTCAACAGGCGAAACAGAAACTGTTCCATGACAGACGAACAAAAAGCTTATCTGATCTAAAATCGGGTGACCAAGTCCATCTCAGAGATCACGAGAAAGGTATTTGGGTGCAGAAAGGTATTGTGCAAGCACAAGCAGCACCAAGATCTTATACTATACGTACAGAGCGTGGAACGGAAGTAAGAAGAAATCGGGTGGATTTAAGATCTCAACCTAACCATAATGAAGACAACATGACTGAAGAATACCCTTCATCTGACATGTATGATGATCCTGATAATGGTGAACCAACCACGATTCTAGAAAGGTCCAACATGGTCGATGAAACACAGACTGTGTATGAAAGACACAAAAGGGAAATACGCAGACCTGAGAGACTCATTGAAATGTGTTAGATGATGTTCTTAATATGATGTTGTTAATTGTTGCATTGAAGCGTATAGGGCTTATCTTTAAAGAAAAGAGGATGTGATGTTAGTGTATTAGAATGCTTAATATTTGTAGACACTCCCTTACTAATCTGTGTAAGCCTGAATCTTCAGTGATGGTCCCTAGGACCAGGGGGATGCTGGGAAGTGGGTGGTCCAGTATGCAGTGTGTCTGGAGTTGTGGATGAAATAAAACAGCACAGCAGTGAACTCACATGTCTCTGTGTACTGATGACTGGATTTACAAACATATGAACAAAACATGGTGTCAGAAGAAGTTTAACTTGGACTGCTAGTGCTCTCAGAGTGTGAAAGAATCTTGCAGAATTCTGTAAGGCTGTGATCCTCAGTGTCTGCAATGCCTGCCGTGTGCTCCTCTCTTCAAACAGTGAGTAACCATGGATAAACTAGCTACTCCAACCGGCATGCTGATGTCTGGTAACTTGTCTGAAAACTGGAAAAAATGTAAGCAAAGGTTTAATATATATCTTGCTGCCTGTGAAGCTGATATAGAGGCTGACAAAACGAAGGCATCCATTTTCCTCCATGTGATAGGAGAGGATGTGCTGGACATTTATAATAGTTTTCAGTTTGATGAGAGGCAGAATATGGTGCTATCTTCTATAATGCAAAAGTTTGAAGATTACTTTGTGCCAAGGAAAAATGTGACATATGAAAGATATAAGTTTTTCACATGTGATCAGAAGTCCGGAGATGGATTTGATCAGTATGTTACAGAGCTGCAATCACTCAGTAAAACCTGTGAGTTTGGTGATTTAAAGGATTCACTGATTAGAGATCGTATTGTCTGTGGAATACCTGATAATGGACTCAGAGAGAGATTGCTGAGAGAGCAAGACCTAACACTAGAAAAGGCAGTGACTATGTGCAGATCTGCAGAAATAACTAGATTTCAAGCCAAAATGTTACACAAGGAAGTTGATGCTGCTGTCCATGTAGTGCAGAACACAGAGCCAAGAAACCTCCATTCTCAAGAATGAAGCAGTCTAAGCCACAGTCTAATAAGGAAATGTGTAGTAGATGTGGAAATGCTCACAATCCTAAAATGTGCCCTGCTTATGGTAAAACCTGCATGAAATGTGGTAGACTTAATCACTTTGCCAATTGCTGTAAAATGAAAAGGGAAACAACCAATGTGCATGCTGTTAAAAAAACAGAGGAATTCTTTGTGGATTGCATTGAACTTTGCAGTACAGATAGGAAAGAATGGATTGTCCCTTTTACTGTGAACAAGATTGTCATTCCCTTTAAGCTTGATACTGGCACGCAGGTGAATTTAATATCGTTTCAAGACTATAAGACTTTTAGAGTAAAACCTAAAATTCATCCAGCCAAAGTGAAAGTTACAGGGTACATGCTTAGTGACACTGAAATATAAGGGATAACAGTTAAAAACATCTCTACTGATTGTTGATAAAAATGTGCAACCGATTCTAGGATTAAGTTCCTGTGAGAAACTAAGCTTGCTAAAGAAAGTTTTTATGGTGACATCACAAGTAGAAGATGACTGCAAATCGATGTTTACAGAATACAGAGACTCGTTTGAAGGTCTAGGTTGTTTGCCTGGAGAGCATAAAATAAATATAGACACGCAAGTTTCTTCAGTGATACACCCCTGTAGAAAAGTACAGTTTGCGCTGAGAGAAAAACTGAAACAAGATTTAAATCACATGGAAGCCTTGGGTGTTATACAGAAAGTTGATGAGCCTACTGAATGGGTAAGCTCCTTAGTAATTGATGAAAAGAAAAATGGACAACTCAGAATATGTCTAGACCTCAGAGATTTAAACAAAGCTATTAAACGAGAACATTTCAAACTACCAACAAGAGACGAAATCATGTCGCAATTTGCAGGAGCAAAATGGTTCAGTAAATTGGATGCATCTTCAGGATTATGGCAAATGAAGCTCGATGAGGCCAGCTCAAAGCTTTGTACATTTAATACACAAGAAGGTAGATACAGATTTCTTCGACTACCATATGGAATATTGTCTGCTCCAGAAGTATATCACAAAAAGATACACATGATTTTTGAACATATTCCAGGTGTTGAAACAATGATGGATGACATTATTGTCTGGGGATCTACATAAGAAGAACATGATTCTAGATTGAGACAAGTAATGGAACTTGCCTCTCTTAGATGGTTGTTGGACAAAGATAACGAGTGGATGTGGTCACATGAACAAGAAGAAAGTTGGCAAAACTTGAAACAGATCATTACAGAGCAACCAGTGCTAAAGTTCTTTGATCCTGCGAAAAGAATAAGAATTTCAGCAGATGCTTCGCAATTTGGCCTAGGCTCAGTGCTGTTACAAGAACATGAGGATACATGGCAACCAGTAATCTATGCATCAAGAGCACTGACAAGTGCTGAAACAAGGAATGCTCAGATAGAAAAAGAACTTTTAGCGATCACATATGCATGTGAGCGATTTCATCAGTTTGTGTATGGTCAAACATTTACAGTGGAAACTGACCACAAGCCATTGGTAGATATCATGGCTAAATCATTACATGACTGTCCCATGAGAATTCAACGAATGCTTATCAGACTGCAGAAATATGATGTACACTTGCTGTACTGTCCCGGCAAATACATGTACATTGCTGATACACTTTCTCGTGCTGTGGACAAAAGTGAAGGTTCCAAAAGTCTGATGGATGAAGAGATAGAAGCCTATGTTAATTTGATCATAGCTTCTCTACCAGTGTCTCTTGCAAAACAAGAACAGATTAGGAAAGAAACTGAGACAGATGACACAATGAAAGTGTTGAAAGATATCATTCTGAAAGGTTGGCCAGCAGAAAAACATGCATGCCCGCTGTCTATCCATGATTATTGGATGTACTGCAGTGACCTTACAGTTGTCGATGGTATTATTTACAAAGGCAATAGGTTTGTCATACCTGCACGACTAAGAAAAACTATGCTGTGCAAGATACATGAAGGCCACTTAGGAGAAGAAAAATGTAAGCGGAGAGCGAGTGAAGTTATGTATTGGCCAAGAATGAACCAAGACATAGCACAGACAACAGCTACATGTGAATTATGTCTTACGTATAGACCGAAACAACAAGTCGAGCCACTGAGTCCTCACGCAGTGCCAGAGAGACTGTACCAGAAAGTTGGCGCAGATTTGTTTGATTGTAATGGGAAAACATACATTGTCGTGACTGATTATTACTCTAACTACCCTGAGGTGAAGACACTACATACAACTACTAGTATAGCCGTAATCACTTGCATGAAGTCAATCTTTGCAAGGCATGGTGTTCCTATGGAAGTGTTCACTGATGATGGTCCTCAGTTTTCCAGTGCTGAATTTAGACAATTTGCTGATGAGTGGGAATTTGTCCATACTACGTCAAGACCCCACTATCCACGCTCAAATGGGTTGGTGGAAAGTTCAGTAAAAACTGTAGAGTCTCATGAAAAAAGCTCAAGAAGGTAAAGAAGATTTCTACAAAAGTCTTTTAATCTACCGCAGTACACCTTTACAGAATGGACTTTCTCCTTCACAAATACTGATGGGAAGGAGGATTAGAGCAAATCTCCCGATACATGATGAACTGCTTAATACACATAACTCAGCGTTGGTCAGACTGAGTAAGGAACGTCAACAGGCGAAACAGAAACTGTTCCATGACAGACGAACAAAAAGCTTATCTGATCTAAAATCGGGTGACCAAGTCCATCTCAGAGATCACGAGAAAGGTATTTGGGTGCAGAAAGGTATTGTGCAAGCACAAGCAGCACCAAGATCTTATACTATACGTACAGAGCGTGGAACGGAAGTAAGAAGAAATCGGGTGGATTTAAGATCTCAACCTAACCATAATGAAGACAACATGACTGAAGAATACCCTTCATCTGACATGTATGATGATCCTGATAATGGTGAACCAACCACGATTCTAGAAAGGTCCAACATGGTCGATGAAACACAGACTGTGTATGAAAGACACAAAAGGGAAATACGCAGACCTGAGAGACTCATTGAAATGTGTTAGATGATGTTCTTAATATGATGTTGTTAATTGTTGCATTGAAGCGTATAGGGCTTATCTTTAAAGAAAAGAGGATGTGATGTTAGTGTATTAGAATGCTTAATATTTGTAGACACTCCCTTACTAATCTGTGTAAGCCTGAATCTTCAGTGATGGTCCCTAGGACCAGGGGGATGCTGGGAAGTGGGTGGTCCAGTATGCAGTGTGTCTGGAGTTGTGGATGAAATAAAACAGCACAGCAGTGAACTCACATGTCTCTGTGTACTGATGACTGGATTTACAAACATATGAACAAAACATGGTGTCAGAAGAAGTTTAACTTGGACTGCTAGTGCTCTCAGAGTGTGAAAGAATCTTGCAGAATTCTGTAAGGCTGTGATCCTCAGTGTCTGCAATGCCTGCCGTGTGCTCCTCTCTTCAAACAGTGAGTAACCATGGATAAACTAGCTACTCCAACCGGCATGCTGATGTCTGGTAACTTGTCTGAAAACTGGAAAAAATGTAAGCAAAGGTTTAATATATATCTTGCTGCCTGTGAAGCTGATATAGAGGCTGACAAAACGAAGGCATCCATTTTCCTCCATGTGATAGGAGAGGATGTGCTGGACATTTATAATAGTTTTCAGTTTGATGAGAGGCAGAATATGGTGCTATCTTCTATAATGCAAAAGTTTGAAGATTACTTTGTGCCAAGGAAAAATGTGACATATGAAAGATATAAGTTTTTCACATGTGATCAGAAGTCCGGAGATGGATTTGATCAGTATGTTACAGAGCTGCAATCACTCAGTAAAACCTGTGAGTTTGGTGATTTAAAGGATTCACTGATTAGAGATCGTATTGTCTGTGGAATACCTGATAATGGACTCAGAGAGAGATTGCTGAGAGAGCAAGACCTAACACTAGAAAAGGCAGTGACTATGTGCAGATCTGCAGAAATAACTAGATTTCAAGCCAAAATGTTACACAAGGAAGTTGATGCTGCTGTCCATGTAGTGCAGAACACAGAGCCAAGAAACCTCCATTCTCAAGAATGAAGCAGTCTAAGCCACAGTCTAATAAGGAAATGTGTAGTAGATGTGGAAATGCTCACAATCCTAAAATGTGCCCTGCTTATGGTAAAACCTGCATGAAATGTGGTAGACTTAATCACTTTGCCAATTGCTGTAAAATGAAAAGGGAAACAACCAATGTGCATGCTGTTAAAAAAACAGAGGAATTCTTTGTGGATTGCATTGAACTTTGCAGTACAGATAGGAAAGAATGGATTGTCCCTTTTACTGTGAACAAGATTGTCATTCCCTTTAAGCTTGATACTGGCACGCAGGTGAATTTAATATCGTTTCAAGACTATAAGACTTTTAGAGTAAAACCTAAAATTCATCCAGCCAAAGTGAAAGTTACAGGGTACATGCTTAGTGACACTGAAATATAAGGGATAACAGTTAAAAACATCTCTACTGATTGTTGATAAAAATGTGCAACCGATTCTAGGATTAAGTTCCTGTGAGAAACTAAGCTTGCTAAAGAAAGTTTTTATGGTGACATCACAAGTAGAAGATGACTGCAAATCGATGTTTACAGAATACAGAGACTCGTTTGAAGGTCTAGGTTGTTTGCCTGGAGAGCATAAAATAAATATAGACACGCAAGTTTCTTCAGTGATACACCCCTGTAGAAAAGTACAGTTTGCGCTGAGAGAAAAACTGAAACAAGATTTAAATCACATGGAAGCCTTGGGTGTTATACAGAAAGTTGATGAGCCTACTGAATGGGTAAGCTCCTTAGTAATTGATGAAAAGAAAAATGGACAACTCAGAATATGTCTAGACCTCAGAGATTTAAACAAAGCTATTAAACGAGAACATTTCAAACTACCAACAAGAGACGAAATCATGTCGCAATTTGCAGGAGCAAAATGGTTCAGTAAATTGGATGCATCTTCAGGATTCTGGCAAATGAAGCTCGATGAGGCCAGCTCAAAGCTTTGTACATTTAATACACAAGAAGGTAGATACAGATTTCTTCGACTACCATATGGAATATTGTCTGCTCCAGAAGTATATCACAAAAAGATACACATATTCCAGGTGTTGAAACAATGATGGATGACATTATTGTCTGGGGATCTACATAAGAAGAACATGATTCTAGATTGAGACAAGTAATGGAACTTGCCTCTCTTAGATGGTTGTTGGACAAAGATAACGAGTGGATGTGGTCACATGAACAAGAAGAAAGTTGGCAAAACTTGAAACAGATCATTACAGAGCAACCAGTGCTAAAGTTCTTTGATACTGCGAAAAGAATAAGAATTTCAGCAGATGCTTCGCAATTTGGCCTAGGCTCAGTGCTGTTACAAGAACATGAGGATACATGGCAACCAGTAATCTATGCATCAAGAGCACTGACAAGTGCTGAAACAAGGAATGCTCAGATAGAAAAAGAACTTTTAGCGATCACATATGCATGTGAGCGATTTCATCAGTTTGTGTATGGTCAAACATTTACAGTGGAAACTGACCAAAAGCCATTGGTAGATATCATGGCTAAATCATTACATGACTGTCCCATGAGAATTCAACGAATGCTTATCAGACTGCAGAAATATGATGTACACTTGCTGTACTGTCCCGGCAAATACATGTACATTGCTGATACACTTTCTCGTGCTGTGGACAAAAGTGAAGGTTCCAAAAGTCTGATGGATGAAGAGATAGAAGCCTATGTTAATTTGATCATAGCTTCTCTACCAGTGTCTCTTGCAAAACAAGAACAGATTAGGAAAGAAACTGAGACAGATGACACAATGAAAGTGTTGAAAGATATCATTCTGAAAGGTTGGCCAGCAGAAAAACATGCATGCCCGCTGTCTATCCATGATTATTGGATGTACTGCAGTGACCTTACAGTTGTCGATGGTATTATTTACAAAGGCAATAGGTTTGTCATACCTGCACGACTAAGAAAAACTATGCTGTGCAAGATACATGAAGGCCACTTAGGAGAAGAAAAATGTAAGCGGAGAGCGAGTGAAGTTATGTATTGGCCAAGAATGAACCAAGACATAGCACAGACTACAGCTACATGTGAATTATGTCTTACGTATAGACCGAAACAACAAGTCGAGCCACTGAGTCCTCACGCAGTGCCAGAGAGACTGTACCAGAAAGTTGGCGCAGATTTGTTTGATTGTAATGGGAAAACATACATTGTCGTGACTGATTATTACTCTAACTACCCTGAGGTGAAGACACTACATACAACTACTAGTATAGCCGCAATCACTTGCATGAAGTCAATCTTTGCAAGGCATGGTGTTCCTATGGAAGTGTTCACTGATGATGGTCCTCAGTTTTCCAGTGCTGAATTTAGACAATTTGCTGATGAGTGGGAATTTGTCCATACTACGTCAAGACCCCACTATCCACGCTCAAATGGGTTGGTGGAAAGTTCAGTAAAAACTGTAGAGTCTCATGAAAAAAGCTCAAGAAGGTAAAGAAGATTTCTACAAAAGTCTTTTAATCTACCGCAGTACACCTTTACAGAATGGACTTTCTCCTTCACAAATACTGATGCAAAGGAGGATTAGAGCAAATCTCCTGATACATGATGAACTGCTTAATACACATAACTCAGCGTTGGTCAGACTGAGTAAGGAACGTCAACAGGCGAAACAGAAACTGTTCCATGACAGACGAACAAAAAGCTTATCTGATCTAAAATCGTGTGACCAAGTCCATCTCAGAGATCACGAGAAAGGTATTTGGGTGCAGAAAGGTATTGTGCAAGCACAAGCAGCACCAAGATCTTATACTATACGTACAGAGCGTGGAACGGAAGTAAGAAGAAATCGGGTGGATTTAAGATCTCAACCTAACCATAATGAAGACAACATGACTGAAGAATACCCTTCATCTGACATGTATGATGATCCTGATAATGGTGAACCAACCACGATTCTAGAAAGGTCCAACATGGTCGATGAAACACAGACTGTGTATGAAAGACACAAAAGGGAAATACGCAGACCTGAGAGACTCATTGAAATGTGTTAGATGATGTTCTTAATATGATGTTGTTAATTGTTGCATTGAAGCGTATAGGGCTTATCTTTAAAGAAAAGAGGATGTGATGTTAGTGTATTAGAATGCTTAATATTTGTAGACACTCCCTTACTAATCTGTGTAAGCCTGAATCTTCAGTGATGGTCCCTAGGACCAGGGGGATGCTGGGAAGTGGGTGGTCCAGTGTGCAGTGTGTCTGGAGTTGTGGATGAAATAAAACAGCACAGCAGTGAACTCACATGTCTCTGTGTCCTGATGACTAAATTTACAAACATATGAACAAAACACCTATTAATATCAATGAGTTTGCTTAAAGGTAGAGTCCAATACATATGCATCAGTTTCAATATCTATTAACTTTAGATTTAATAATGCCGGAGTGAGACAAATGATATAATAGCCATCTGTAGCTACAGTATGTACTGGATCTTCCTTCGATTACAAAAACGAATAAAGGGTCCAATACGCCAGTGACGGATTGTCGCAATTCAGTTTTGGGCTATTTTGAACATAACAAACACTAAATGCCACAAGTAGAACATTTTAATCACTTTCACTTTTATTCATTAATGATTCTGGTTGTACAGTATTATGAAAGCCAAGCTCTTGATTCCTGTAATAGTGCACTTTCGGGTGATGTGTGGTGTTCTGTTTCTAATACGGATCATTTAAATTTAAATTATGTTAAATAACAGCTTGAGGGGGAGCTGTATCAAAGCTTGGAGAGATTCAAAGTGGAGAGAGATAAGGTACCAACCAATCAGCTTCTGTCATTTTGTAGACTGTGTTTGAAAAATGACAGAAACTGATTGGTTGGTACTTTATCTCTACTTTATTTCTTTCCAAGCTTTGATACATCTCTCCCTAAATATTGGAACGCCCAGTTTGAGTCACTGGTTTTGTGATTATAAGGCATAAGTAGGTTGTGTATGTTTAATAATCTTTTACAAATGTCCAACTACTTAGATCTGAGGTATATGATACCCTATACATTGTAAGCTTGCAAGCAGGGCCTTCCTACCACTATGTCTGTCTGTTTTTACCCAGTTTTGTTCTATTACTGTTGTTCTAATTGTAAAGCGCAACGGAATATGCTGCGCTATATAAGAAACAGTTAATAAATAAATAATAATAAATATTTGAATATAGACAGTTATATATTTTAAATGATGTTATTCACAGAGACTTCAATATTCAATAGATTTGCTTGCACTTATGAGCCCTACACATTTAAAGATTTCACTTAAAGATATGAACGACCTCGTTCAGTAATGAGCGAGATGTTGTTCATATCTTTCAGTGTGTATGCACCAACGATGAATGATGCGCGGCCCCACTCTCGTTCATCGTTGGTGCCGGCTCGTTCATACCTGCAGACCAATATGGACACTCTTGTCCAAATTGGCATGCAGGGCTATGGAGCCGGGTGATGGGGGGAGTGAAGAAACTCTGCATCCCTGCCGCCGGGTCGTCCAATGGCCATATCGGCTGTCAGGCAGCTCGGCGGCCAGTCGCCGAGTGTGTAGGGCCCTTTAGAGTTATTCAGCTTTGTCAGGAAACCAAAATAGTTAGCAACTGGGCAAAGCCATGTTGCACTGCAGGTGGGGCAGATGTAACATGTGCAGAGAGTTAGATTTGGGTGGTGTGTGTTCAAACTGAAATCTAAACTGCAGTGTAAAAATAAAGCAGGCAGTATTTACCATGCACGGAAACAATATAACCCACCCAAATCTAAATCTCTCTGCACGTTACATCTGCCCCACCTGCAGTGCACTTGGTTTTGCCCAATTGCTAACTTTTTTGTTTGCTAACAACTCTGAATAACCCCCCAGTATGTCTGTTTTTTTTTTTTTTTTATCACCATGCGTTGAATGTTCTTCATTAAGTAGAGTTGTTGACTTAATAACTTTAGACATAATGTAACATTTCTACAACATTTAAGAAAGAAGTATATTATTTGTCAGTATACCAAAAGTGAGCTGGAATTCTCTACTGGGCTGTCTTATTCCGTATACAGCTCATTAACTGCCTGAGACTTCCATTTGTCCTGTGACATTGAGGAAGGAAATTATACTTTTTTCTCCTGGATTTGCTCCAGTACTCAAATTGCCTCTACATTGCTTCAGTATTTGTCACGATTGATGACTTATTGTAGCTGATAAATATGTCAGGTTGTTAAAATATGATACATGATGTCGTTTAAATATATCTTACACAAATTCAATATTAGCTTAACATACGTGGTATGAATTAAAGGTCTTTCAAAAAGATGGAAATGATGTATACTGGATTAGTAATGAAAGCTACAAGGCAAAGGCTACTAAGATATGACTAGGGTCTGTGCACATTAATTATTATCCTCTATGCCACTAATCCAGATGTCCGAGAGTTTTTAAGTACTGTAGGTTGGGAAGTAACAGGACAAACTGAAGTCAATTACACCATCACTGGAGTACACTAGCATTATAGTATTTACAAAGATGATAATGAAGAAAGAATGACCTGTCCTCTCGTGATTATGGGGTCAAGTGGAAGTGTTGCCCATAGCAACCAGATTCTAGCTATCATTAATTTAATCAATTCTAAATATTAATAGCTAGAGTCCGATTGGTTTGTACATGTAACACCGCCACCTGTCCTCCTTAGAAGGTTTGATAAGTCTACCCCTACTGTATGTTTGCAAAATGTTGGCAATATTTGACAGGTGCAATGCCATGATGTGCAGAGGGGAATAGAGCAAATCAGGCAGTGAGTTATGTAGGGGTATATACCAATAGCACAAAGTTGTGTTATGCTCCAAGTCAGATAGAGAGTATTTCAGACTTCTGTATACAGTACCATTTAAAGATCCAACCCGCGGCGGCTCCTTACTTGTCCATCTAGAGGGTCTGCATTGTGTCTGGCTGACTGCCTATGCACCCATCTTCTCCCTGCCCTCCCAGTGATTGATGGCTTAAGTCAGCTGTCAGTAGAAGGCGGAGTCTAAATCTGGGGATGTGGCTTAAAGTCTTGCACACAAATTAGGTTATCTTCTTGGGACTCCATCGACTGTAGCCTCTAGAAGCCAGATAGGGCTGCCGTAATAGCAGGTAAGTGGCTCAACTGTATCCAACTTTTTTTTACTTTGTATCTAAAGCATTAGTTAATGCATATGAGCATTGCAGAAGATTAATGTCAACATTTCCTAACTTCAGTTCTCAGGGACCCCTAACAGTTCGTGTTTTATAGATCTCAGTATCACAATTCAAATAATTAACTAAATGTGTCAGAAAGTAATGAATACACCTGTGCACCTACCAGGGGATATAGAAAATGTGCTATGATTTGGGAAACATTGATCTACCGTATGGCCCATCCACCACGAACTTCTAAGTACAGTTATACAGTATATGTGAGAGTATATGTGAAATAGCAAGTCACAACATTAGGAATCTGTAGAGCAGAAAAGCTTTAATACTGTATCAACCACACTGTAAGTACTTTAGAGTAATGCAATAAAATAGCAATGTACTGTATAAATGAAATATAATGCAGGAAAACAAACAATTGAATGCATACATTTGATTATAACATTAATAAAATAGTTGAATATTAAATATGATCATTTAGAAATATAAATAATAATTTTAACTATAAAAAAGCCACAGCATCGCTAGCCATTTTTATGAATCACATATCCAGGTGGGCTTCAATTATACTTTTTGCAGTACATATTAGCTAAGAAACAGAGGCGTCACCGGGTGTGGTGACACCCGGAGCGCCTCTGTATTATCACCCCCACCTCCCACATCCCCCCCCACCCCGCGGGAGGTGCGGGCATCTGAGAAGGGGGCTTGGCCTAATAAAAGGGCCGTGGTCTCGCAGATCTGTTTTTTCCTTCGCTCCGGGGACATGTCCAGCTTCCCCAAAGATGCTGGCTGCCCCCGGAGACTGCTCAGCGTGCAGTGCCGGCTCTTATCTGTGACAGGAGCCGAGTGCTGCAGGGGT
Source organism: Pseudophryne corroboree (assembly GCF_028390025.1). NCBI lineage: Eukaryota > Metazoa > Chordata > Amphibia > Anura > Myobatrachidae > Pseudophryne > Pseudophryne corroboree. The sequence continues at coordinate 1,051,193,841 of NC_086444.1, read as the reverse complement.
TTATCTCACTGCAGCACTCGGCTCCTGTCACTACAGAAGAGCTGGCACTTTGGTGTCACCCCTTCCGAGGGGAACACCCGGGTGCGGACCGCACCCCCCGCACCCGCCTTCTGACACCACTGCTAAGAAATAAGTAAACACTTGGGGCCTGAATATGAGTCAGACGTATCACCAGAATAATGAGCATGTGCCAAAAAAAGTAATTGGATTAGGTATATGAGCACGATGGGGATCACTAGTGCATATGGATTGGTCCACCCATGGGATTGTAGTGGGTGTGTAAGCCAACTTCCTTGTTCAATCATAGCGTGTGAGCTGCATACAAAAAACTGCGAGTCCGGCGGCACTGTAAGTGCGGCATACAGCCTCACCTACTCAAGCCGCAATAAACTTGCGGTTAATTGGACTGACCCCTTAACGTAGCTGAGTACTTCTCCTGTGGGGTTTAATAACATCATACTACTTCTTCAAGAGATAAAGAGTAATTGTTCTCTAACAGTCTTAGGGGTATATTCAATTAGCAGTGATAACGGACTTTTCACGTGAAAAGTCCGGTTTTCGGGTGAAAAAAACGGACTTTTCACGTGAAACGCAATTACAGCCTATTCAATTTTCCGTGAAAACTTATCGGTGATAATTTTTTCACTAATTTCACTTCACCTTCTCTGAAGCAGGTGAAAAGTTGGGAAAAGTCACTATTTTAAGGTAAAAATGTTTGGATATGGTACTGAACTCCTGGGACACCCCTCTTAATGACTAATTAGGCACGTTGAAGTTTTTAATTATTTTTAATTGGCCAATAATGACATGTCATTTTTGGGGTGAAAAAGTAAAAAGTCATGGAAATTGGGGTTTAAGGTATGGGACAGGTATATTGGGGTGCTTTATGAGTGGGACAGGTTTTTTTAGGCTTGCAGATGGGAGTAATCGGCCTGTTTCCACTTTTTTTTTAAGTACCCTAAAATGACCCAAATATATACTTATACCCATTTTCATGTACCCAAAATTTAATGAGAGCATTTATTTTGCTCAAAAAAAATTGCTTTCTATAATTTTTTTGCATTTTTTAAAAAATGCATATAACAGCGATTTCACACAATTTAAGTCCCCAAAAACGCTCTAATGTGATCTCTAACACACTTCTCTTCTGTTTTCCTATGTTAGTTTAGCATTTTTTGGGGTACAGGCTGATTTCCCCATTTTCACCTGCACTTTTCACTGCAAGAATTTTCACGTGAAACCCGGTCGGAATTGAATAGGTCGAAAAACGGAGCGTTTTTACAGCAATTTTCGGGTGATTGCCGCGAAAAATTTTCGGGCGCAAAATTGCCGCGAATTTGCGGATAATTGAATATCCCCCTTACAGTCTTACAGTGCATCATTCTGAGACAGGAGAACTATACCACAAAACTCTGAATATTTTATTCTTGACAGTCTGTCTGGTAAGAAGAGTTAGCACTTTTGTTTATATCATGTGCATAGTTTAGTACATATTTTGTGCTTCAGTGGGATTTGTCAAAGATATAGCGCCTTATTCAGGTTTGTTAGCAAACCAAAAAAGCACATTAATAGGCAAAATCATGTTGCACTGCAGGTGGGGCAGATGTAACATGTGCAGAGACAGATAAATTTGGGTGGGATGTATTCAAACTGAATTCTAAATTGCAGTGTTAAAATCAAGAATCAATATTTACCATGCACATGAACAATATAACCTACCCAAATCTAAATCTCTCTGCACATGTTACATCTACTCCACCTGCAGCGCAACATGGTTTTGCCCAATTGCTAACTTTTTTTGTTTGCTAACAAACCTGAATAACCCCCATAATGGACTTTTCCACTGCTGCAGAGACAACAGAACAGCTGCCGAAGCTTCTCTGTGTACTTGCTAGAGATCTGTGTACTTCCTAAAGTAGTAAAATAATACATTAATAACAAACCGTGCCAAATCCTGCTGACCTTAATAACGCCCAGTAGGATCAAACATATTTGCAGAGGGAGAGGGGAGAGGCACATACTGTATTTTTTGTCATGGGATAATTCTCCAATTAAACGGAACTCATGTGATTTGGGAGAAATGTGCAGGGTGCATATGAGGTTGCTGGCGTATGTAATGAGGTGTCAGCCACAGTGTTTATTATTTGAAAATGTGCTATTGGACCTGAGATACTCAAGTGTTTACAGGCTGGATGCTTTGACTGGATACCGTGACTGCTGTAAATAATTTAATCTTCGTACAAGTAGAACATTGTTTTGCTTTTTGTTAATTTCTTTAATGAGAGGTTACCAAACAATTACACAGACATGCCTTCAACACTTCAACAGGGTAAATTAAACATCAGGGATGATAAGTTAATATACAGTACAACAGTATATGTCACTGCACAATCTGTCAGCCTTAAAGGGAAACCATTTTTCAGCATCTAAGTAAGTCTTGAGCTAGTTGGAAAGGCAGAATGTAAGGAGACAGGGAGGAGATTGGAACTTCCAACCTACAAACAACCTCCCCAACATCTATCAGACCTGGAAGGGCAGTTACAGTGGGATTGGGATGTAACACCATGGAAATCAAAGTGTAAAAATATATTCTGTATTTGTAATGCAGATTGAGGGCCTAATTTAGACCTGATCGTAGCAGCAAATTTGTTAGCAGATGTGCAAACCATGTGCACTTCAGGGAAGGGGGGGGGGGGGGGGGGCAGATATACCGTGCGGAGAGAGTCAGATTTGGGTGTGTTATATTGTTTCTGTGCAGGGTAAATACTGGTTGCTTTATTTTTATACTGCAATTTAGATTTCAGTTTTAACACACCCCACCCAAATCTAAGTCTCTCTGCGCATGTTATATCTGCCCCCCCTGCAGTGCACATGGTTTTGCCCAACTGCTAACAAATTTGCTACTATGATCAGGTCTGAATTAGGCCTCAAGCTACTAACTAGGTTTCTCAAAACCCATTCCCTCTTTTTAAACTCTACTTCCCACGTTCCCTAGTGAGGGTCTTTAGCAGGTAGACCAGAGGTTATGGGATTAAATTATAATGAAAATTAACCATCTGGAGGAAGTGTGTCTCCAACATAAAACTCCAGATTTGGTGAAGGCAAGGCAGTAGAGAGCCTGGCTGGGCCCAGGTACTTAACAGGGGGTGTGGCCTAATCACAGGAGGCATGGCCATGCGCCCTTAGAAAAGATACATAAAAAATAGTTATTTAAGCACCTCCCTGCAATCCAGACAAAAGGGATGGGGGGGTCATGGGCCCCTCCATCAGACCTTGGCCCGGGTAAATAGTACCCCCCCTCCCCTGCACCACTCGGTGAAGGGTCTATGCATAATAGGAAGTGTAGTTTGAATTTTTAATGTCATAACTGTAAATATTGATAACATCACCTAGAGGGTGTGTGCAAGAGGCTTTGTTATCAAATCCGGAAGAAATGTGTAGGCAGCCTGGGAAGAGAGGAAAAGATAGTAAAGCAATGCACTCAGTGTTGACAAATAGCAGAAAAGTATTGTTTGATAAAGATTATAGTACCAATAGGCAGACTGAAAATTTTTAAATGCTAAGCAATCCAACCCATGGCCGTCTTAACAGCATTGTAGGCCCTGGGCAAAGCAATGTATTGGGGACCTTACACACCCATTCATGGTAACCAATTAAAAAAATGACATGCCCTTCCTGCGGTCCTGCACCATATCTCCACAAGCTTCCATACAGTGAATGGCTGTCAGCACTCTGATTGGTGGACAGCTCCAGCCATTCACCAATCATCATGCTGACAGCCATTCAATGTCTGGCTGTAGTCTGGAAGGCAGGTAAGGAATACAGCCTTGCTGCTCTAGAGACCTTAAAATGTGGGACCCTGGGCAGCTGCATACTGTGTCTATATGTTAAGATGTCCCTGATCCAGCCCACTCCTACCAAGATGGCCTCTGGATAATTTAATCTTGATTTTTTTTCAAGCTTTTGGTCCCCAATAAAGAAAGACATGCAGTGCTGGAGAATCTTTAAACTGGGATACTCATGAATTACACAGGTTCTGTGTCTGGTTAAACCAAGTGAAATGTAGGCTTGGATTATGTCAGCAACAGAACCTGTGTTGTTCATGAGTGTCACGGTTTTAAGGGATAGTATGGTAAGCCTAGTGATAGATGCATAATTAATCCTTTTATAATCCTTGTGGCAGAACAGAAAACAGTGGGTATCACTCAGAATCAAATTCCTTTATCTTAAATATTTTAGCACATGTGATTAAAACTGTTCCAGTAAGGAGACAAGTGTAAACACATTATAGTGTCACTGGTCAAGATCATATGCCAGCCGTATCCCAGATGCCAATTCACCAAGAGCTTGAATCCATTTATAGGGAAATTGGGGACCAACAATTACCCAAATGGACCAGAGGTCCTATACACACTCACTGTCGTCTCTGCTGATAGTGTGGAGAGTCCGTGTCCGGTGTTAAAAGTGGGTAGCTAGCCAGACTTCCCCTTCCTTGTACCTGTAGGAGAGTTAATGATACTAGATGTGTGGGGTCTGTCTCTGTAGAGCTGCTTGCAGTGGTGGATCAGTGCTAAAGTGGTTGGGCAGACCGCAACAGTTTCCAAGTCTGGTTTTTGGCAGACTCTAGTACAGCTGCAGTACTTGGCTGTGAGTTGAATAGATGTAGGCAGGTTTATTACCTTGATCTCCGCTGACATCTCCGTATCCAAGACCATAGCAGTGTACATCTCAGACTTTACAGGCTCCATTAAGGCTTGGCTGTAAACTGAATGAATAAGGCAGGAGTATTCCCTCATCTCCAGTGACCCCTCACTAGTTCATATGGGACAAACATAAAGAAGTGAGAGAAGACAGACGCATTTCTTCACTCTAACGTGACTTTCTCAAAGTGGTCGTATGCCAATGATACTACAAGCACATGTTCCTCAATAGCAGAAATACTTTGGATACTGCCATAATTTATAGTAAAAAGTACTAACAGTCCTATTATGGATATACAGGGGAGGGGTCCTGGGGTGCACACCGGTAATGAGAGGTGCGACCCTGCGGAGACCTTTCAGTAGAACTGCATACAAAGAAAAAGGTTGCAGGTGCACAATTCAAACATTACCAAATTATTAATAATAATAATTGCAATAAAATTTTGCATTTTAAGCGAGGTTCTTCGCATAGTTATGGCCATAAGTAACGGCTTGCCCACCGCGTCCAGGTGACCTCATTAGTCGGGCAAGTCCCTAACATTTTGGGGGGTACAAATCTAGGGTGCGGGACCCCCCAAAATGAAGCAGCTGAGTGACCCCAGGGCAACACAAAAGTGAAAAAATATATAGTGAAAAAGTGAAAATAGGTTAGTGAGAGAGGCTGCTGAAAACAGCAGGGGTAAATTAGTGAGAGGTAATGAAGGGGGAGATAAAGTAGTGAGAGGTAAAGTAGTGAAAAGTGAAGGTAGGAAATGAATTACATTGAAACAAAACACACGATAGGGATGAAAGTAAATATGAAAATAAGTGTTAATATGTGTTGCTCCTGAGGCAAAATAGCCACAACAGTCCAGGGGGACCCACACCCCGGAAATGCACCCCCATCTGGTAATCCAATATACATTTGTGCAGGACTCACCTTGCTCTGCATGCAGTCTAAGAAATGTCAGGAACCTAATTAAAACCAATATATAGGACAGGTGGGCGTGGGTGCTACCACCAGGCAGAAGGGGTCTCTGGCCTTCTATTGTGTATGTGAATACACAGCATTAGGTATACAGGGGAGGGGTCCTGGGGTGCACACCGGTAATGAGAGGTGCGACCCTGCGGAGACCTTTCAGTAGAACTGCATACAAAGAAAAAGGTTGCAGGTGCACAATTCAAACATTACCAAATTATTAATAATAATAATTGCAATAAAATTTTGCATTTTAAGCGAGGTTCTTCGCATAGTTATGGTGTGGGTCCCCCTGGACTGTTGTGGCTGTTTTGCCTCAGGAGCAACACATATTAACACTTATTTTCATATTTACTTTCATCCCTATCGTGTGTTTTGTTTCAATGTAATTCATTTCCTACCTTCACTTTTCACTACTTTACCTCTCACTACTTTATCTCCCCCTTCATTACCTCTCACTAATTTACCCCTGCTGTTTTCAGCAGCCTCTCTCACTAACCTATTTTCACTTTTTCACTATATATTTTTTCACTTTTGTGTTGCCCTGGGGTCACTCAGCTGCTTCATTTTGGGGGGTCCCGCACCCTAGATTTGTACCCCCCAAAATGTTAGGGACTTGCCCGACTAATGAGGTCACCTGGACGCGGTGGGCAAGCCGTTACTTATGGCCATAACTATGCGAAGAACCTCGCTTAAAATGCAAAATTTTATTGCAATTATTATTATTAATAATTTGGTAATGTTTGAATTGTGCACCTGCAACCTTTTTCTTTGTATGCAGTCCTATTATGGGACAGGAGTTTATCACATTCCCTACAAAAGCTGTAGTACAAGTTTAATAAGATGTAAATAATTTGCAGAGGTTTCACTACGTTTAGATCTTGTATTTACTGTCTCTTCAAACACTGGGGCAGATGTATTAACCTGGAGACGGCATAAGGAAGTGATAAACCACTGATATGTGCAAGGTGATAAAGGCAGCAGCCAATCAGATTCTAACTGTTAATTTTCATATTGGAGCTGATTGGCTGGTGCCTTTATCACCTTGCACATATCACTGGTTTATCACTTCCTTATGCCGTCTCCAGGTTAATACATCTACCCCACAAATTCTAGTTAACATTTTCTGACAAAAAAGGGTTATGGAAGTATGAAGAATACCAAAGACTAAAGTGGAAAAAGATAAAGTACCAGGCTCCTGTTGCCATGTTACAGGGTGTGTTTGTAAAAAGACAGGAGCTGGTTGGTTGGTACTTTATCACTCTCCAAGACTTAGAACATCTTCCCCAGAGATAGATAGGAACAGGGTCCCCCAAAAGCACTTAGTGGGGAATTCAATCAGTAGTGTGACTTTCCATAGGCTCTTATCCCCTGGGATAAGAGCCCAGAACTATTCAGTTACTCCTGGTGGTAAGCCCCAAGGGTGTACTTAACACAAATTTCTGTTTGCACCTCATGTGCGTGTGAACAGAAGTCGGGATTAAGTGCACCTTGGTAGCGTACAGTGGGCAGTGATTGCATAGCTCTGGGCACTTAAACTGCAACATATGCTTTACTGTGTGTCAACTGCAGGGTTTTATGCAGGCGCTAATTAAAGAGCTCTGGGCTTTTGACCGGGGAGCTAAAAGCCTGCATTAAGTCTGGCAGCTAAATGAATTCCCCCCACAGTAGTGATATTACATGAATGCATGAAAACTATGGAAGTCATATGTTACTTAATGTGAAAAAAAATATATATTTAACTTGTTACTCCAGTGATTTCATCCTTTATCTTACATGTATAACACTATGGCATTACATTTGAATCTATTAATATAATTAAAGATAAATGTGAAGATAAACTTAAGCCGGGTATCACCATGGAACGAATCCCCATCAGCCCAGATCGTGTGTACACACTGGGGTAATGCTAATGAAGGATGGAACAAATATGTTCAATCCTTCATTAGCATACTACAGAAAGCTTGCGACAATGCTTGGTTGGACGTGCAGCACATTCAACCAAGCGTCTGTTGCTAGTGTACACTGGAGCACCCAATCCCCTGTACACACTGAGCGATGTACTGTATGCAATATGTAATTACGAAATGGCATATCGTGCTGACATCGCTCTAGTATGTACCCGGCTTTACAGTGTAAAATGGTATTTAGATGAAATGAAACCAACATAAATGTAACTTTAATAAAGTGTATTACAGTACGTGTGTATTTCAATGTAAGCTTACAAATGCAACACTTCAATTAAAGCTATAGGTTCAAAACAACTTCACAAGTTGTTCCACGTTATAAGAAGGATGTTTTATGATTTTGCTTTTTCTGTATTGAGCAAATCAATGTCAACAGTTAGTGCACCACCACTGATCTTTCTTGCTGTATAAGTATAGGGTCTGTTTACTTTTATGTTTGAGTGACTGGCATTTGGAAAATAAAAGTAACTTAGTAAAGGTTACTTAACAAACTAGATTCGGCCAGATTGTACCCACTAGGAAAGTGTGGAATATACTGAATTTCCGAAAGCAATGTCCTTTTCAAATAAATGTACAGAGTAAAACTTTCAGATACTTAAAACAAATATTTACAAATGTAAAAATTGTCTTCCTGCATGACCTGTATCATTTTGGCGTAGATGTCTAGACGCAAATAGGAGGAAAGGGCAACACATTTACATTCATTCCTCCATATTAGTTTTTATTAGAGATGTGCAGCGGACACTTTTCGTATTTTGTGTTTTGGTTTTGGGTTCATGCTCGTGTTTTGGATCTGGATTGGTTTTGCCAAAACCACCCTTTCATGGATGATTTTTGGAAAAACAAACAAAAAAAACAGTTAAAATCACAGAATTTAGGGGTAATTTTGATCTTACGGTATTAGTAACCTCAATAACATTCATTTCCACTAATTTTCAGTCTATTCTGAACACCTCACAATATTGTTGTTAGCATAGGCGTGCGCAGCACATTTTATTAGGGGGTGCACCGTCGGAGGGGTGTGTCTAGCAAAGCCTTTTGGGCGTGTCTAGCACCATCTATTGACGTCAACACAATATAAAATATCCACCCTTGTGCCAATCCTAGTAAAGCAGATGCATTGTCAGATGTTGTGGTGTGCACCAAACAAACACCCCTTATGGCACGCACTGCAATTACACTGCTCCTCCTAAGCCTGGTCTGGCTCTCCCTCTCTTTCCCCTGCAAGCTGCAACAGCTTACTTACAAGTCAATCACTCACTGACACTGACAGTAGCAGACTACTTACTGCTGCTGCTGGAAAAACGAGTGACGTGTCAATGCTGCTGCCGGCCGCCTGCCAGTATTGAATTTGTCTTCCTAAGAGGGATGCTGGCTGCATGCTGCTCCTCATCAATGGCTGGCGTTGGCATAGCATAGAAGGAGAGATGTGACGGGTGGGCGGTGGCATCCTTTATTAACCCAGGCGTCCGGTCAGTAATGCAGGGCGCTGACAGGGTGCAGCGCAGAGGGGACAGTAATCTGTCTGCTCGGTGATCGCTGCATCAGGCATGTGAGATCGGGGTGCCAGTCATTAGGGGGTGCCTGTGCGCACCAGGAACCCCCCCTGCGCACACCTATGGTTGTTAGGCCAAAAGGTTGCACCGAGGTGGCTGTATGACTAAGCTAAGCGACACATGTGTGCGGCACAAACACCTGGCCCATCTAGGAGTGGCACTGCAGTTACAGACAGGATGGCATTTAAAAAAACTAGTCCCCAAACAGCACATGATGCAAAGAAGAAAAAGAGGTGCAATGAGGTAGCTGTATGACTAAGCTAAGCGACACAAGTGTGCAGCACAAACAACATAGGACGTGCTGGAATTTGCCCAGATGTAATACACGCACAATATTGGTGGCACAGGAGAGCATACCCCTAAACCACACACACACAGACACATAGTAAAGCCTGTAAAATGTATTTGGATAATAATAACCCTTTTATTTGGAGCTATTATAATAATATGCAGCACAGGTGAGCATACCCCTACACCACACAGGGCAAACTCTATAAACATTATTTGGATAATAATATAACTAATGTATATAACCCTTTTATTTGGAGTAAATAATATACAGCCCAGGACACCACCATTGGATTTATGGCAGCACAAGACACCACCACTGGACTGATGCAGCACAAGACAGCAACACTGGACTGGATTTATACGGCAGTACCCCTGGACTTATACGGCAGAACCCCTGGAGTTGTACGGCAGTGTCAGACAGGATGACACTTTAAAAAAACTAGTCCCCAAACAGCAAATGATGCAAAGAAGAAAAAGAGGTGCAAGATGGAATTGTCTTTGGGCCCTCCCACCCACCCTTACGTTGTATAAACGGAACATGCACACTTTAACAAACCAATCATTTCAGCGACAGGGTCTGCTACACGACTGTGGCTGAAATGACATTTATATATTGTACTGTAGACATTTTTTAACAGATTTTTAAAAATGTTGCTTTTTTATTTACAAGTACCACAAGTCAAGACATCTGGGTAATACTCCTGTGTCATGCATGTGCAAATCCACTAAGACTGGCCATGAAGTGCTCTGGGAACCGCTGAGATTACTTTTGTAACTGCCACTTATTATTGCTAGGAGACAAAGTATCACTCAGATACTCAAGTAATAATAATATTATAATAATAATAATAATAATAATAATAATAGTAATTAATATTGTAAATTACTCATGGTGATGGCAATCACTGTTGTTTAGTAAATGTGACTTTAGGATGCCATATCCTGGGACAGAAGGATGCACTTTGTTACAGCAGCCCAAATAGTGATACACCAGTCCATGGTGTTTGGTGCAAATAGCCTCTGCTATTTTTGTTTGCAGCAAAAGCAAAACAAAAACATAAACATAAATCCTTGCCTGTCTGGGCACTAACTATACACCAGGTTTTCCTCTCTATGTGTGAGAAGGACCTACTGTCCAGCTTTCCAAACAGCAGTTCAACACAGCATTTACTTCAGATAGTAATGGTATCTTCCTCTGCAAGCCAGCTTCCTGTCCAGCCTGACACACTTTTATTACACCAATGCTGGTATTAGCATTAATTTGCCTTCTCTAGTAATTAAGTCTACTTTGCAGAAACAGACATTTTCCTGAGGTTCTAAACTCAAAGGACAGATATCTTGAACACTGCTTTTATCACAATAGCTTGAAACTTAGACTTCAGCAATAAGGGAATGGTTGTCCATTTGAGGAGGATGAGACTAGTATATCATCTCCATAACAAAAATAAATATTTTTGGAAAGCATATTTGATAATAAATGTGTTACAACTGCATCTTTAGCTACCATTGTAATTTTCCACTTTCTTTCATTTTATCTTCATCCTCTCTTTGGGGGTAATTCCAAGTTGATCGCAGCAGGAATTTTGTTAGCAGTTGGGCAAAACCATGTGCACTGCAAGGGAGGCAGATTTAACATGTGCAGAGAGAGTTAGATTTGGGTGTGGTGTGTTCAATCTGCAATCTAAAAAATATGCAGTGTAAAAATAAAGCAGCCAGTATTTACCCTGCACAGAAATAAAATAACCCACCCAAATCTAACTCTTTCTGCACATGTTATATCTGCCTCCCCTGCAGTGCACATGGTTTTGCCCAACTTCTAACAAAATTTCAGCTGCGATCAATTTGGGATTACCCCCTTTGTCTCTCCCCATTTCCTTTGTTATACATTTCAGATTTGATCTACTGACCTGTCCTTTAAAATCTTTTTAATTGCCACAAATATAGATTCTACTTTCACAGTACTGAAAAGGATTTTAGAGCAATGTGCTCTGTCGCTAAGTGCAGGGATCACTCCAGTTGCCCAACTGAATCTTTGGCATCCACTAAAAAGTATGTCTGACAAAATGGTTCAGTGTTGTATTACATTTAAAAATTATTTGTCCTTCTTACTGATTTTTAAATGTTCTATTTCTTGATATCCAACAGACTACAATGGCTCAAGAAAGAATATGGAAGACAAAGGTTTTATAGAATGGGAAAAGCACAGTTGATGATGTATTAAGTTACAAAATACAGGCTCTTATTTATTTTTAGAAAATGAATGGATGTCTTTGAATAATAGAAACTTTTCATGGTATAATGGACATGGGTCTTAAGAACACCTTGTAATTTTAACATGGAGCACAAGGGCTAACAATTTCCCTCTTGTGGGGTATGACTTACAGGTCTATAATATAACCAGGGTTGGGAACTGGCTACCTCTGAATGAGGTGTCCCACCCCTATCCAGCTAGCATGGAGCTCTTCCGTTAGTAAAGCAGTGGCATGGCAGTATTGCACTTGAATATGCTAACACAGCCAGTAACCATACTTACAAGATAAGAGATGCAACCCTACCGACACTCCACAGAAAGTAAGAAGTACAGTATGTACTTACTACTGATAGTTAGGTAGACATTATACATTCCAAAATCACCTAATCCTGGATATCAATCATCTTTAAAAAATATTCCCTAACCTAACATTACAAGCATATATTAACATAATAAGAACTCATACTAGGAGAGCATTGCCACAAAATATCCATCATAATGAAACTGTAAAGGAAAAACAGCATCCAATAAGATGCTGTCCCAGGAAATGGTAGCAAAAGATATAATTATATTTCCAGGCTAACTAAACTAGATCATATGGGCAGTGAAGCAAGGGGAGTAACATCTGGTCTTTCAGGGAGGGATCAGAATATCTCTCTCTCCGGCCAGGCCATCCCTTATACACAGGAACACCATTATGGGGGTACAGCCAGTACTAATGGACCAGTCCCAGGATCGTAGGAGAGCCTGGCCCCAGCTGGCACCCTGCAATCCTGGGCCTGGCTCTTGTTGCTATGGTAATGAGTGCTGGACCAATGACCATGGCTCCAGAAATCTTAGTCACTGACACTAAGTCTCTGTACATCTCACGTGGTGAAAGAGGCACCTGTGTTGCTGGGAGGTGAAGTGAGGAAGGAAGTAACAGGAGGCTGTTACAAGGATGACAGAGGGAGGGAGGGGAGGTAATGCAGGTGTCGGTGACATCTGTGAATCCTTCACTTTTGCCTTTGAAAGTGCTGAGATTTGAACTCAGAGGTATATCTGTGTGTCCTCTGCACCCTGTCAGAAGAGGGTCTGGACTGGAGGATGATGCAGTAAAGTGAGGTGTGTTGTAAAGTTACAGTAGGTGCATTTTATGTTTTTTAATATATATTTTTATTTTATATTTTTGATATTATTCTTTATTTTATTCACTTTTTATTTTCCATTTGTATATTGACATTTAAAGAACACACTGAATTTATTGTAATCTTACCAATCCAATTTTTTTTTATATCAATGAGGTGTTCCTTTTTATATAATTTATTTACAGCGCTGTTTTCTAAAAGCTGTATTCACGACTCCTCATCAGTCTTTATTTAATAAATCTGTTAATATATTTGAATATTTTATATTATTTCAAAGCTTATATAAAATTTAAAATACACTTAAAATTGATCAGTTAATTTGATTGGTTGACATCTATATAAATTGAAACACGGGCAGATGAGTATTTATCCTTGCTTGCCTTCTGAAGAAACCTTGCAAGACAAGGAGAAACGCATCAAGTTTACTATGTATCTCAGATGCACAGATCACATCATACAATTAAATTCTATTTTTGCCTATTGGTATATGCACCCACAGTATAATCTACTAGTGATTTTTATAATCTATATGGTACAGTTTCATGTGTGATGTGGACAAACCAAGTAAGTCCTCATTCTCATAGTGAAAGAATTCCTGTGGGCTTCAGCCAATACCAGGATTTGCAGTAAGTTATTTTCTTGCATCCCTTATGGACTTACACCTGAGAATTCCCGATTTATACAGATCATCAGCCACCAGCCTCATAGTGCAAGGTGCTATTGTGAGCTATTTCTGGATCAGCATTGGCAGCACTCTTTCCCTCTCCACAAATCTTCCCCTGCCACCATCCCTCACCAAGTATGTCTCATACCATGTGCATCCACTAGGTCAGAGGCGGGCCCTACTGTATCTGTTTCATCTGTACAGGGCCATGCAAATTCTGATGGTGGCCCTGCTTACAGACATCACTTATAGACAGGCCATCACTTATAGACAGAATGAACTAATGCTTTCTGAAGTTGACACTAGCTAATTATAGCAAGCACCAATAAAAAGCAATTTTTTTAGAATGTGTAAAATAGGTCTGTATCATTGTCCCCATAGAGAACTATAGAGCTACTGCAATTCAATAAGTACAGAAAAGCTTTCATAAATGCCCACAATCCTAAAAGTCCAGAAAATAATGAAGTTATGGCACTTTCTACATGGTTTTTAGAATAAAACAGTTCAGTAAATAGGCTCTATGGTACTGTATCTCTCAGTTATGGTTCCTGCAACTGTTCTATATACACGTGGATCATGGAGTTTTGTAGAGAATCTACTATTCATTTTCAACTTGATTACATCTTAAAAAATTCCTTACTTTAAACAAATTTTCACTTTGGTATACTCCTTTTATACAAATTAATTTAATCCTGAAACACTGACATATTTTAAAAAGCAGTACACAAACAACTAAATAAAATTTTAATTAAATGCATGAATAAAATCTGACCTTTTAATATAAATATCAGTGCTGAGAATGCCCCCAACTCAGAAAACATGTGTTTCTTTTAGCTAGTTGTGTACTGTTTATGTAATATTGCAGGGAACCCCAAATGAAGATAGTAATCTAAGATATTAAGATAAAATTATATGGAGAGAGACTAAATATACTATTCCTGGGGGATTCCAAAGCTTTATTCTTCTGTACTAAAGCGTAAAAAAGTGCATCAATTATATATTTGTATTCCCATCTGTTTTATGCTTAATTGATCATAAATGAAAAGAAATATCCAGTTTAGTGCAGATGGCTTTTCGAATAATGTAAAAGAAAATGTTGCAGTTACACATTAAATAATCATAATACCACCAGACGACATCCGGAATTGCTATTTGCAGGACAGTAAATGAGGAGAGAAATGTCCAAAAGTGGTATACCATTAATAACTAATTTCTATTTTGTAATGACTTTAATAAAACATATAAAACATACAGTATTCAAATACTAACATAACTATATTGAACATTGAAATTCGCCATAAAAGATTGATACAAGGTTCCTATTATGTTCTTCCTTCATATCTATCGAATGTACATATCTATTATTATTATTATTATTATTATTATTGTACTACTACTATTATTATTATTATTATTATTATTTTTATTATTATTATTATTATTATGCTACTAGAATATTTACTACTATTCTTATTATTATTGTTTTGTCCATGAGTAGGACATTTAATAAAGCATATGCTTTTTCCAGACAAACATTAACAGTTCAAAAAGCAACATGTAAAAAAGTGCAATTGAAAGACAAAGATCAATAATCAAGTAAGGTAATAAGCCAGAAATATACCACATTACTGTACAATAATATTTTTGGGGGGAACTAGTGACAAGCAAATAATTTATGTGTTGAAACTGATTGTTATAATTTACCTGAAAATTAAATTCTCATAGCCATCAATATCTTATATGAACAACCTAAGATTATACATACAAAAAAAATGGTATTGTGAAAGTAGAATTTTTATTTTAGCAGGGAAATAATTTTTGTTGGCTGCCTAAATAACAATAGCATCAGGGATTGACAAAAAACGTCATGAAACTATTAAAAAGCTGAATTACCCACTCCAAAATTGCTTACACACAGACATCACTAAGAATAAAAGCTAATATACAGTAATGATAAGTACTTTCACCTTAGTGAAATTAGCTTAATAACTGAACAGAATTTTCACACTATTGAAAGAACAATCACAGTTCACCTTCTTTGTATGCTTTTACCTTTTGACAGCATTCAGTCATAAACTACTTGAGAAATAAAATACATTAAAATAAAATAAAACATTAAATTCAACTTTGTTTTATATGAAGTTTTGCAATTTATGCTGTACAATATAATTCCCAAATAAGCTGTTAGCCCCACAACTCCCTGCATTTCAAGCTGTACCTTATTCTATTGGGTTTCATTTAAAATCTGTATTAAAATGTCATATATAAAATAAAATCTTAACAATGCCATTCAGCACTTCAAAATAAAACATCAATCAATGATGATCACAACATCTATGACTTATGTAAGAATTATATAACTGAATTAATTATCCAACGGCACTGCCAGGAGTCATGGGGCACTTCCAGGAGTTCCTGGTGGCTGCCAGACTGGTGGGGAAGGTTAGTTTATATTAACCCTCTAAAGTGGATGGGGATGCATTCAACATCCCGGTGGTCTGGATGGCAGCAGTCATGTGACCAATACCGGAATCCTGACACTACTCAGTAGACAGGTCCTGGAAGACCGACAGCCAACATCCCAAAGGTGAGTATCGGGTAGTGTGCTTTAGGGTTAGCCCCAGGGGGAGGGTTAGGGTAAGGCACTGGCAGGTTAGCCTTAGCTGCCACTCCCCAAGGTTTACCCTATCTGCCACCCCGTGAGGTTTAGCACTAGCCGCAACAACCCGAGAGTTAGCCCTAGCCGCCACCCCCAGATGTTTAGGGTAGGGGAGAGTAAAGTGTTGAAATACCCCATCTGCAGTCTGGATCATTGTCGGGTTTGCTGTGTTGGTCATGTGACCTCTGGCATCTCGACTGACAGGGATTAAATGGATGATTTAGTATCCATTCAGAGTAGGAGTGGGACTCTTCATACCAGCGAAGGGGTTAAATATATAAGAAAAAAATGGTTAAAGGATTTCTGCAACAGTGTAGAATATTGCCACCACTTACTCTGTACTGTCCTATCTTTTTTTTTTTTTTTTGCAATAAGTATGTCCCTGGAAATGGTCAGGATAAAGCACTGAATGACCAGTCACATTGGGGCATATTCTTCATCATACTCTATTATAGGGTCAGTTACCTGGGGAGCAGGAACATTGATGAACATGGCTGCTTGATTTGTTTCTAAAGACACTTCAACAAGATTCACCCTCCTGCCAATCAAGGTGGGTGGTTATGACACAACCCATTTCTCTCTTCTTGTTGACTGTTGGTTTTAATTAACAAAATGAACACAGTTCTGCCATAATGGAATGGTATTGTAGTTTTTTATTTATTAACCAACCATAGCGCTTAGTTGAATTTTTTTTTTTTACTTAGCATCTACAGTAGTTCACCTTTACTAATTTAATGCACTTCTCATTGAGTTTTAGACATTGATTGGTCAGTCCTGGGGTTCCCTATCATATGTACAGTGCATTATTGTGGCATATTGTATAAGTAGGATTAACATCATGTGCTTAATTGACATATGTTACATTATATTGCATTCCCAGGATTATCGTGTATTTACTATTGTGCATTGCTGTTATCAATCTGGCACATTATCATGCAGTATTCACTACATATTTATAAAAGGGCCCAATACCATGCACATTTTAATGGTTAGCCAAGCCTCTGTGGTGGCTGGCCACACTCCCTCAGGTGGCTGACCACACCTCTTAAGTATGGTCCATTGCAACTACATTTCCCTAGAGCGCACTTCACGCCTCAGTCGGAGACTGATGTCTAGCATCATCTCTTTCCACTTCCTCTCATTCCCTCTGCTCTTCCTCTACGCCAATTACCTCCTCCCACTCCTACATCCAAACTTGCTCATGTGCTGCTCACCTTCTCTGGATCTCACTCTTCCTCCCTATCAGACCCATCTATCAGCTTACCCTGCTTCAAACACTTAAAAGGCATCTGTTCTTCAAAACCTCATACACTTCTTAGTTCTCATCTCTCTGCCCTCCCGGCTCTTATTTCCCAGTTCATTTGTCAGTTATACCCTGTCTTCTTTAAGCTCTTGTGAGCAGGGCCCTACTCCATCATGTTATTTCCCTGGTCTCTCCCTGTCTCCAGTGTACTCCCATTCATGGTCCATATGAATTATCCTTTCTGGTTGTACACCCCAGGGCACTCGGTCATTGTTGAGTGTTATATTGCCAATCACAAAGTCATCTGATTTAATAGTTTAGTCAATCCTATTATTCATTGTTTTGTATTTTGTATACTGAATTGGTTTTCAGAGTGATTGTAACTCTGTATGGTGCTACGGACAATGGTGGTGCCATTTAAATAATAATAAAAAACAAAGAATAATAATAATTAACACTACTCTATGTATAGAAAATACAGGGGGCACCAACACATCATAAATATACAAATACTGTATATTGCATACAAGTGTTTTGTCACATCAATGAACAGTCTATATAAATATTGGGCTCTATGAACCAAATATTTTCTATGGAATATCTTGGATCTCTCAAAGATAAAACTCATCATAGCCTTATATGTTCAATAATGAGTAAGTTAAACAATGGATGTTACACAAAAATCGGTGTACCTCCAAGTTGTTGGAAATGATGTGTGTGCAGGTGTTGATGTTGTACAGTTACATAAGTACATACCAGCGGATGACTCAAACTATAAACAGACTAGTTACTTAACCAGTGGTGTTGTTTTTTTGATAGATAGCAGGTACAGCCATTTTCACTGTGACATGTAGACTGGCAGTGTCGGACTGGGGCAAGAAGGGCCCACCTGGGAAATGCAGTGGTAGGGGCCCATGCTTAAGGATGTGGCCAGGCAATAGTGGAGGTGTGGCCAACCACCACAGAGGCCCACCTAACCGTAAGAGAGTGCATGAGCTGGTCCCATAGTCCTGTGCAGTATAAGGTAACATATGTATAATGTATAATTAAAGTAGACTAGGATACAGCCTGGAACATAATCCCTAGAGGAGGAGGTGGGCCCACAGGCAGTGGGGTCCACCGGTGGTTTCCCCTGTTCCCCTGTGGGTCAGTCTGACCCTGTAGACTGGTGATGGGGTGTAGCATGCGAAGAGTGGGGTTTCATACAGCTGAGCAACCGGTAAGTGTATGCTGCAAACAGTGAGTGGTATAGGGATGCTGGAACAGTAATTGCAAGTCTCATTGGAGGTAAGCAGGAAACTTCTGTCTACCGCCATGTCACTGTACACAGCAAGAACAAGATGGCCCCTGCACATGCTCTATAGAGATCTCAGTGGCCATCTTTGAATAGGGAATGAAGCCTCCTTGGACAACAGGAAGAGTGGAGTATGCACAGTAGCTCACTCTCTTTCAACACAAGGTGCTACTCTTCAAAGACTAGCTATTGCTTACCAATAAGAAACCACCTGATTCCCCCAAAACAAATTACATACAAACAGTTAATATCTGGAGCCAATGTATGTTAAATTTTGAGTCCTTCACAATTTAGATATTCACCAAAGTGATTAAATTGCAGACCCTTTCACAACTCCAGAATCCCAAAACAATAGAAAAACAAAACACATTAACGTATTATCTTAATGCATTCATCACCCATTGGAATGTGACCCTTTCATGTAAAGGAAATGGAACTTAGTTTGGCAATTGGATTGTGTGCTTAACTCTTATGGTATTTCTCTTACTTAATTAGGTTATGAAAATGGTGTTATGAAATTGTCCATGATATTTTTCTGGCTCTCTACATTCATCCATTACCAACTGATAAAAATGAAAAAAAGATTTCTAATAGTGCATGAATCGTATTTAAATCTTCATATATTTAATATAACAAACACATAAAATCTGCAGATATACTTTATACAGAATAAACTGCTGTAAGTGGATAATAGAGGTCAGTAGGCGGATGCCGCAAATCTCTCCCAGGCTCAAGAATACTCTCCCTCCAATAAGAACAACACAGCGGTACATCACAGTGCGGCAGTCCCATCTCTTCCGTGTTAGGTCACCACACTGAAAATTTGCAACAATATAGTCTTTATCAAGTGGTCTGATAAATAAAAACCTTAAACACTTTATTTTATTTTTTTAAGTATCTCAGATATTGCATTAAAAACATTTGGTTGATAGATCCCACCATATTCAAAGGCTTGGCATGCATGCTTTGCTATTTTTGGAAACTTGTATAAATATTCTGCTTGGCACCCCATCTTTATTTGAACAAGTACAATATATTCCAGAGCTGTCTGCCAACTTATATGTGCTGAAAGTTTGTACTTCAGCACTACCATTAACTTAAAACGGAGGTGTAATTTTATTACTGAGCAATGTACCTAGAGCACAGATACTGTACTACATTATTATTTTTTGTCACATAGTGTTATAATATTGTAACAAATAAGCCTAGAAATATAATTAAATTAGGTTTGAAAACCTAACTAATAGCTCTATTTATGAAGCAATAATAACACCATTCTCTGGGGCTATTATATTTAGCAACATGAATACTGGAGAGAAATCATAGCTTCCTCTTGCATCCCTGTATTTTTGCGCTTACACAATGCATAACTGCACAATTTAACAAGCTATGTTGTCACCGATATCTAGCAAGAGGAGACCTGTAAAGCTGGCCAGGTTTTGTTTGGTATATGGTCATACTTCCATGTACTGTACATGTACATTCGGCAACTTTAGAGTTCCATGGATAAATTTGCTAAATATTCTATAACAGACAAGTGGTGGTGTTGACCATAGCAACCAATCAGATTACAGTATGTCTATCATTTTCTAGAATGTAATAGAGAAACGATAGTTGTAAATTGATTAGCTGATATGGGCACTACCATAAACATGTCTGCTTTAGAAGCTTTAGTAAATCTACCACTCAATGAGTAGAGAAAATCCTTGCAGTGGTGCAGGGTCTTTGGTAGGCTATGAAAGGATTACTGGTTTATTATATCCCTATATTACTACAATAAGCATCAATAATGAATTACAGTTAGCTCATCAACTATAGTGTATCAGTGGTTCCTGAATTCGGCAAGCACATAGGCAAACGGGCCGGAAACTGCCCTCCTCTTGGCCAGCAAGTCAAATTATGACCACAATAGCAATAGTATATAATACAATTACTAGCCCTGCTGCCACAACATGCAGTGTAAGGGACAGAGCAGAGCTGCTGCACATGCCCAGTGAGAGCAGCTTCTTCTACCTAGTTTGTTGTGTGTGTGGATTTTAGTCTCATACAGTGCACTGCCAGAAAGAAGAGACAGGAGTCTTACCATGACGTGGGGGAATGTGTGCTTGGCAAGTGCATATCTGACTCCTACTAGTTCTATTATGTTTGTGTATTTATTTATTATGTGATGTTTAACCTTTTTGTGACCCCTTATGTTATTTCAATCAATTAAGATTAATAGTCTATACTATACACCATCTATAGTGCTAATTATTAATACTGTATTCTATACACTATCCAGTGTATAAAAAGACCAATGTGTACATACAGTACAGTATGTGTCCAGGGTCATTACTAGTTTTTTCTACCACTCCCCAAGACTTCCGCTCTTGTTCCAGTGATTTGCAGAGATGGAGAGTGTGGATTGCATTTGGAAACCCCGATCTAGAAATCCGATGTTTGCCACAGAAACGCCCCCCAACATTTCATGCTTTCCAGGTTTCCTAACAGAATCACATGTGAAATAATTAGCTCCACCCAGGTGTATAGAGGGCTCTGGTAGGCCCAGGTACTTTTTGGGAGTGTGGCCTAATCATGGGAGGTGTGGCCATGTCCCTTATACACATTGAAAAAAAAAACAAGTATTTTCAGAATTGATGTGAGGGGGGGCAGGGGCAAATCCAGTGGGGTCGTGATCAGTATGATTGTCCCTCCTCCCTCACACAGGTAGAAGAGAGCCTCCCTACACCACGACAGCCTGGCCAGCACACAGCAGCATATTCTGGCTGGTAAAGGGAGCTGCAGCTGACAGGTAAGGGTGGCATGGTGGACCCAGGCCCCTCCAGGCCCCTCCATCAGGCCTGGGCCTTGGTATTTAGTACCTGCCCTCCCTGCTCTCGATGGCAGTGGATCCACTTATGGATCTAAATACCCATCAGGCCTGGGTCCGGGTATTTAGTACCTGCCTTCCCTGCTCTCGGCGCCAGTGGCTCCACCTGTGGATCTTTGAAAATGTTTCAAAGAGTAATTAATACACCTGTGCACCTCTGGATGAACTGGAAAATGTGAACTGTTGTGGGTCCTTAAGGATGGAGTTTGGGAACCACTGATATTATATATATATATACACATATATATATATATATATATATATATCACAGAGTTACAGGCGGCACTCACGGACTTACTCAGAAAACGACTGGGAACCCCAAGTCTGCTTACAACATTTCGGAATTTATTTCCTTAGTCAGGTAACAATACATACAATATACAGAAGCTTACCTTTATACCAAACAGTTAGTGTGCATGTGCAGGTGTGAGCGGTGCCCGGCTCCCCCCTGTACTTCCGCTGACGTCATCACTGTCAGACGGCGCCAGACGGAAGGCAGGGAGATGTGTAACACGGAGTCCGTCACCATGGAAACTATATACAAAGGACGTCATAGTAGTTTACATAACCAGAACATCAGGGATAAAAAGCATTACGTAATGTGCAATGGCATAACAACACAACACATAGACCGCCATCATAAAAAACAATTCAAGGATAACATCTCGTTCAGACCTTTAGGGGCAATCGTATCTAGGAGATGAATCCACCTTGCCTCACATTGCAAGAGCGCTCTGGCCCTATCACCACCTCTCCTGTCCTCAGTGACATGGTCAAGTATCTTATATCGCAAGGAGGATAAAGAGTGTCCCCTGGCCTTAAAATGTTTAGCGACCGGCTGGTCAACATTCTTGCCCTCCAGAGATTGTTTGATGGCACTGCGGTGGTGCGCCATGCGTTCCTTAAACTGGCAAATCGTTTTTCCTACATAATATAAACTGCAGGGGCATTTAATACAATATACAACGTATTTACTAGAGCAGGTTAGTATATGTCTTAATTTAATTCTCCTGCCTGTGTGGGGGTGTACAATATAATCACCTGTCTCCAGATAGGAGCACGTTGTGCATCCTATACACTTATAATTACCTGGTTTTCTCGTCATAAAGTGCTCAGTGCCTTTCTTAGATCCATCTGATATGTCAGCATGAACCACAAAATCCCTAATATTTTTACCTCTGGTATAACAAGGGAGTAGCTTACGTCTAGATAGATCTGGTAAGTCAGGGTCTGATTGAATAATCGGCCAAATCCCCTTAGCTGTTGAAACCAGTTTCTTGGAGGCAACTGTATAATTATTCACCCAGACAATGGAGGTGTCTGTTATATTCTCAGTTATTCGTGTCTCAGTGGTAAATTTGGGGGTTGCTAATGCTTTTGATCTAGCCAACTGTAAGTCTTTATTATGATAACCCCTCTCTAGAAATTTTTTAGTCATGGCTTCCATTTTCACAGCCTCATCAGCGGTGTCACTGCAAATGCGGTGCACCCGAAGGTACTGAGAATAGGGAAGCCCCCTCTTGAGAGAATCTGGGTGATGACTGGCTGCTTGCAACAAATTGTTGCAATCAGTGGGCTTCTGGTAAATTGTGGTTACAAATCTGGAATTCATAATCATCACTTCTACATCCAGAAAATGTATTCCCTCCTTTTGTATGTCATAAGTGAATTTAATATTTTGATCTGAGGAATTGATAACCTTCATCATGTTATGTAGCATATCCTGAGTTCCCGTCCACAGAAAGAAAACGTCATCTATGAATCTAGTATATAAGGGAATGAGATCAACATAATTCTTATCAAAGAACAACTTGTCTTCCACAAAAAACATGAATGCATTGGCGTACGTCGGTGCGACACACGCACCCATCGCACACCCTTGCTTTTGTAAGAAAAATTTATCATTAAAAATGAAATAATTTCTTTTAAGCACCAAACCAAGTAATTTCAGAAAAAAATCAATATCAGGGCACTTGTACATAGGATTGTTGGTTATGAGCTGCCGCACCGCTTCTATGCCCCTGTTGTGGGGGATGTTGGTGTATAAGCTCACCACATCGGCCGTGCATAACCAACAATTGTCAGGAACCAAGTCAAAATCCCTGAGTTTCTGCAAAAACATGGCAGTGTCCTTGAGATACGTAGATCTATTCTGCACCACAGGCTGTAAATAAAAGTCCAAAAATTTAGAGACCTGAAAAAATAAGGAATCTCTTGCAGAGACAATAGGTCTCCCTGGCGGATTGCATGCATCTTTATGAATTTTAGGCAACATATTAAAAATCGGAACCCGTGGACAGTCCTTCAAGAGGGCCTTCATCACTGATTCTGTGATGATTCCCCCATCAAGTGCCAGTTGTAAAATGTCCCTTAATTCCATAAAAAAATCATCAGTCGGGTTCTTCTGTAAGAGCATGTAGATAGATTCATCCCGTAGTTGCCGATAAGCTTCAGTCTTATAAGCCTCCACATCCTGCACCACAAACCCCCACCCTTATCAGCAGGGCGTATAGTAATGTCTCTGTAACTGGACAAATCCTGCAGTGCCCTCCATTCCTTGGTGGATACATTTTTTGTGACAAGCCTATTTTCTTTATCACAACACTCAATGCAATTTGACACAATCCTGGTGAAGGTTTTAATTGACATATTACTTGAGATGGGCTCAAAGTTGGATTTCACCTAAATCGGGCATGTCATAGCAGCAATCTGTTCCACTGTTCCCACCTCTTGGTTCTTTCCAAAAAATTCTTTCAAACGTAACTGTCGGTTTAACCGATGTAGATCTACCTTACTTTTGAGACAGTTATGGGGATTTGTAGGGATGAAACTCAACCCCCTCTTTAACACTGAGATTTCATCAGGTTTCAGGGTGCGGGAGGACAGATTGAAAATCATTTCTTTGATTTTGCCGCTCGCTTTCCCTTGCCTTTCGCACTGTCGGCCTCTGCGGGTTCTAGATCTCCTGGGCTTTCTATGCGTGCCCTCGTCATTACCCCTAAAGGGGAGCGACCCCTGGATTTAGGGTATTTGGAGCTTGATGGCTCAGTCTCGCTGCAAGACGCCCCACTAGAGGTCTCTGTGTCCATAGCAGAGCGGTCCCTTCTCATATTGACCTTATTGTTACGTTTCTTATAGGGTCTCCGTCCCCCACCTTGTTGATTCACCAAAAAGTAAACCCTGTTCTCAGCGTAATCTTTGGTGACTGTCGCTAATTTCTTAGTTTTAAATTTAATTAATTCGGTTTTGTACTTCTCAATCTCACCTTTGAGTTTGGATAGCCAGTCAGTGGATGTGTCAGTGGACAGACTCTCGATACAAGTTTGTTCCAGTATGTTGATTTTCTTTCTGGTGACATGGAGCTCACGGGTAGCCTCCTCTATGACTAGAAGGATTAGGTCAAAGGAAGCCTTGTTAAGGACCGCCACCCATTTACGACAAAAATCAGCATTGTGCCGCCCAATCGTGGGCAAGTTCTTAATACGAAAACCCCGTGGGATTTTTTTCTCCCTATAGTACTCAGATAAACAGACACCATGCAGATAAAAGTCAGTCTCTCTATTTTTCAGTCTTAAGAGATCAGTGAAATATTGATCATTGGTATTCTGCCCTGCTGCAGTAACAAGCCTGTCAGTAATGAGGATACGTTTGGCATCAGCATCAGACAATGATAATATGTCCCTTTCTGGTAGTGTTATAATTCGGTAACCACTGTTGTCCTCACTAATGGACTCCATTGTGAAAAATCGTGAAAAAGAGTGAAGTGCAAAAAAAAGTGCAAATTCGAATTTTTTTTAAATCCGATGTTTGCCACAGAAACGCCCCCCAACATTTCATGCTTTCCAGGTTTCCTAACAGAATCACATGTGAAATAATTAGCTCCACCCAGGTGTATAGAGGGCTCTGGTAGGCCCAGGTACTTTTTGGGAGTGTGGCCTAATCATGGGAGGTGTGGCCATGTCCCTTATACACATTGAAAAAAAAACCAAGTATTTTCAGAATTGATGTGAGGGGGGGCAGGGGCAAATCCAGTGGGGTCGTGATCAGTATGATTGTCCCTCCTCCCTCACACAGGTAGAAGAGAGCCTCCCTTCACCACGACAGCCTGGCCAGCACACAGCAGCATATTCTGGCTGGTAAAGGGAGCTGCAGCTGACAGGTAAGGGTGGCATGGTGGACCCAGGCCCCTCCAGGCCCCTCCATCAGGCCTGGGCCTTGGAATTTAGTACCTGCCCTCCCTGCTCTCGATGGCAGTGGATCCACCTATGGATCTAAATACCCATCAGGCCTGGGTCCGGGTATTTAGTACCTGCCTTCCCTGCTCTCGGCGCCAGTGGCTCCACCTGTGGATCTTTGAAAATGTTTCAAAGAGTAATTAATACACCTGTGCACCTCTGGGTGACCTGGAAAATGTGAACTGTTGCGGGTCCTTAAGGATGGAGTTTGGGAACCACTGAGATTATATATATATATACACACATATATATATATATATATATATACACACACACACAGTGCATTGCTAAAGTATTCACCCCCCATGGCTTTTTACCTATTTTGTTACATTACAACCTGTAATTTATTTTATTTTTTTATCTGAATTTTATGTGATGGATCTGCACAAAATAGACTAAGTTTGTGAAGTGAAATGAGAAAAAATTATATAAAAAATTATTTTTATAAATAAAAATCTGAAAATGTGCATGTGCCTATGTATTCACCCCCTATGCTATAAAGCCCCCCAAAAGTTCTGGTGCAACCAATTACCTTCAGAGATAACATAATTAGTGAAATGAAGTCCACCTGTGTGCAATCTAAGTGTCACATGATCTGTCAGTATAAACACACCTCTTCTGAAAGGCCCCAGAGGCTGCAACACCACTAAGCAAGAGGCATCACACCATGAAGACCAAGGAGCTCTCCAAACAAGTCAGGGACAAAGTTGTTGAGAAGTACAAGTAAGGGTTGGGTTATAAAAAATAAATAAATATCCAAATCTTTGATGATCCCCCGAAGCACCATGAAATCAATCATCTTCAAATGGAAAGAACATGGTACCACAACAAACTTTCCAAGAGAGGGCCGGCCACCAAAACTCACAGACCAGGCAAGAAGGGCATTAATCATAGAGGCAGCACAGAGACCAAAGGTAACTTTGAAGGAGTTGCAGAGTTCCACAGCAGAGACTGGTGTATCTGTGAATGTGACCACAATAAGCCGTACACTACATAGAGCTGGGCTTTATGGAAGAGTGGCCAGAAAAATGCCATTACTTACTGTTAAAAATAAGAATGCACATTTTGAGTTCTCCAAAAGACATGTGAACGACTCTCCAAACGTATGGAGGAAGGTGCTCTGGTCAGACAAGACTAAAATTTTACTTTTCAGCCACCAAGGAAAATGCTATGTCTGGCACAAAACCCAACACATCCCATCACCCCACAGCATCATGCTGTGAGGATGTTTTTCAGGAGCAGGAACTGGGAAACTGTTTCGAGTCGAGGGAAAGATGGATGGTGCTAAATATAGGGATATTCTTGAGCAAAACCTGTTTCAGTCTGCCTGTGGTTTGATACTGAGACGGACGATCACCTTCCAGCAGGACAATGACCCAAAGCATACTGCTAAAGCAATACTCGAGTGGTTTAAGGGGAAACATTTAAATGTGTTGGAATGGCCTAGTCATAGCCCAATTGAGAATCAATGGTCAGACTTGAAGATTGCTGTTCACAAGCGGAAACCATCCAACATGAAGGAGCTGGAGAAGTTTTGCCTTGAGGAATGGGCAAAAATCCCAGTAGCAAGATGTGGCAAGCTCATAGAGACTTATCCAAAGCAACTTGCAGCTGTAATTGCCACAAAAGGTGGCTCTACAAAGTACTGACTTTAAGGGGGTGAATATTTATGCAAGCTAAAGTTTTCTGTTATTTTGTCCTATTTGTTGTTTGCTTCACAATAAAAAAAAATATATATCTTCAAAGTTGTAGGCATGTTCTCTGAATGAAATAATGCAAACCTTCAAACAGTCCATTTTAATTCCAGGTTGTGAGGCAACAAAACATGAAAAATGCAAAGGAGGAGTGAATACTTTAGCAAGGCACTGTAAACACACACCTAAATCACAGCTAATTTTGTTTTCATATACAACTATAATATTGATCAGATATAATTCCAGTTTCATGACTAATGTTGAGAGTGTGCTATTTTGATTACAATTTTTGAGACACATCCAGTCTGGAATCATAATGCCAAGATGATTTACTATATTAAATGAACGTAATCAAACATTTTTTGCATTACTGATTTGATAGCTTATCTGTTTCTTTCATTTATGTTTTGGGCGTTTTATCATATGCTTTACATTGTAGATTAGAATGTGGCATATGTGGCAATGAGTGCTTAAATGTGGTGAATGGACATGAAAACAAATTTGACAGCATTATTAAAACTCTCTCTGGCATTGTGTCACTTTTCCTTGTACCAAAGATTTCAAAGCAAAGCTTTTCAGCCTTCACAAGTTGTTAAAGCTAAAGACATAGTTTAACCTGCAGGGAGCCCATTTACAATAACCATAAGGAATTTTAAGCACTGCAATTTCATCAACAGAAATAATATTACCTCAAATCCTTTTTCTTTCATATGGGTGGATTGAAAGAGCAATAATAATTTTTCTATATACATATTTAAAAAAACAAAAAAACAAAAAACATTTTTCATAATTTTAGGTCAGTATGCCATATGGTATCCTCATACCAGAATTATAGATGCAGTAGTGTAATGGGCCCTACACACTGGCAGATTTCACTGAACGATATGAACGTTCTCGTTCATTAATGAACGATAATTCATTCCTATCATTCAGTGTAGAGGCAGCAATGATGAACGATGAGCGGCCCCGCGCTTGTTCATCGTTGGTACCCCGTCACTTATGCATGCAGGCCAATATGGACGAGATTGTCCATATTAGCATGCACTGCTATGGTGCTGGGTGATGGGGGAGTGGAGAAACTTCACTCCCCCGTCACTCCCCTCCCCCCACCGGGTCGCCCGCCGGCCGTATCGGCCATCGGGCACCTCGCCGGCACATAGCCATATGTGTAGGGCCCTCAGAGACTGATATCTTTTGTATACTGCACATCAAACTCTTTTACCACATGCATTCTATCTTATTACTCAGGTTCCCTGGAGGGGGAGGCTGCAATAGGAGTTATGGGGTGTGTGGCACTGTGAATTGTATCATTACACCACCCACTAATGCGCAATGCTACAGAAGTTGGTATTAACTCCTAGTTCTTCCTAGTTCTATAAAATTAGCCACATGAATATCATACATATATATTTATCTCTGGTATTCGGCCCCAGTGCTTAAAGTAGTCCTAGAGAGGTGGTGGAACTCCCCCCCCCTCCCCCACTAGCGGCCATGTAATAAAGGTATTGCAAAAGGGACGTGGTAACACAATACTAATAATGCCCACAGTAGTAGCACCTCTAATACACATAATGCCCACAGCAGTAGCGCCCCTTATACAATGCCTACAGTAGTAGTGCTCCTTATGCAATGTCCACTGTATTGGTAGTGCTCACAGTGGTAGTGCCCCTTATATAGAGCCCATAGTAGTGGTGCCCCTTATGCAATGCCCCCAGTAGCAGTGCCCCTTATGTCCCCAGGAGTGATGCCCCTTATGAAGTGCCCCCTTTACAATGCTCTCATTAGTAGTTCCCCCATTAGTAATGCCCTTAATGGTAATGCCCCTGTGTAGTATTACCCCCAGTAACAATGTCACCTGTAGTAATGCCCCCAGTCATTTAGCACCAGTATTTATGCCTCTGTAATTATGCCACCAGTAGTTTAGCCCCCAGTGGTAATGCCCCTGCAGTTATGACCCCAGTAGTTTACCCCCCCCCGTTAGTTTAGCCACCCAGTGGTAATGCCCCCAGTAGTTTAGCCCCTGTAGTTTAGCCCTCATGTAGTTTGCCCCATGTAGTTTAGCCCCCCTGTAGTCTAGCTCCCAGTGGTAATGCCCCCTGTAGTTTAGCCCCTGCAGTTATGCCCCCAGTAATTTAGCCCTCAGTAGTAATGCCCCCAGTACTTTGTCCCCTGTAGTTTAGCCCCCATGTAGTTTGCCCCCAGTAGTTAGCCCCTGTTAGTAATGCCCCCAGTAGTTTAGGCCAACCCCCTGTAGTAATGCCCCCAGTAGTTTAGCCTCCCTGTAGTTTGCCCCCTTGTAGTTTGCCCCTTGTAGTTTAGCACCTGTAGTTATGCCCCCAGTAGTTTATCCCCTGTAATTATGCCACCAGTAGTTTGCCTCCTTGAAGTTTGCCCCCTTGTAGTTTAGCCCCCTTGTAGCCCCCTTGTAGTTTAGCCCCCAGTAATCTAGCCCCTGTAGTTATGTCCCCAGTAGTTTGCCCCCTTGTAGTTTAGCCCCTTTGTGGTTTAGCACCTGTAGTTATGTCCCCAGTAGTTTAGCACCTGTAGTTATGCCCCCAGTAGTTTATACCCCTTGTAGTTTAACCCCCAGTAGTAATGCCCCCAGTAGTAATGCCCCTGTAGTTGTAGTTTGCCTACTTGTAGTTTGCGCCCTTGTAGTTTGCCCCTAGTAGCTTGCCCCAAGTAGCTTGCCCCCTTGCATTTTGCCGTCAGTAGCTTTCCCTCAGTAGAAGCGACGCTAATACACTCACATATGTTTAAAAAAAAAACCCAGCATACTCACCAAGACCCGCTCCCACGTTCAACCGCTGTGGTCCTTCCGGCGTCCGCTCCTCGGCACTATGGGAGAGACGTCATGACATTTCTCCCATAGCGCACACTGACAGAGCCGGAAGCCGGAACTCAGTTGTGCGTTCCTGCCACCGGCTTCTGCTGTAGAGAGGGAGACAGGCACCAGTTGGTAACACAATCTCAGCGGGCACCCAGCATCTCCCTGTAGCGCAGGGCACACATTGGGTAGGTGAGCTGGAGGAGGCAGAACTGCATTTCGTCTCCAAGTGGAACTGATGGAACACAGTTCTGCCCCGTTCCGGCTCACTTTAACCTGTGTTCTACCCAATAATAATTTTTTGCTTTTGCAAGTGAATAGTAAATTCTGGTGGCTTATTATTTGTGCTCTCTTATATTATATGAAGGATTTAATTGTTGTTACATAGAAATTATTGCAAGTGGAGTCGAATTCTTGTTTGTGGAGGTTAGTTATTTAGAACCCAGGTAGATTTTGTTGCATTACCAATGTTTAGCAAATAGTGCAATTTCCCAGGAATGCTCATAAAGGTGCACCAAAATATTGTGAATTAAGAAGTTGACTAATACATAAACATTGTTAACACTGTGATTAAATGTGTTTATTAATGTATCATATAGTTAATATGAAGGTTTTGTATATGACCTCCAGGTAGATATGGTTTCTGCTAATGCAAATTTCTCAAGCAACCTGTTTTATTTTCCCATAAAGTATATTAAAGTATTGTGGATTCTTTTAACCATACTTGCCTACATTACTAATGCCCTCTCCGGGAGATGCCCAGAATGGAGAGGCAGGTGGATGGTGATGGGGGTGGACTAACTATGTCATTAGGACCCGCCCCCTCATTGAAAAAAAATAGCGTGATCAGACCATATTTCCATGGGGCGGAGCTAAAATGATGTGATTAGCACATAAGTGCATCATTAGGCCCCGCCTCCTCCATCCAGTGGGCAGAAAGTGGAAGGGGTGCCCACTCAGGGCCGTAACTACGTGTGTGCCAGAGGTGCCTGGCACACAGTGCAGATGTCCTGAATGTGCAACTGCCCGCAATGGGGATGCGGACAGTTGCGGGCCAAAAATCAGCGGCATTGTAATGAGGCAAACTGCCTCATTACAAGCCGCCTGTGTGTGCTGCCTCCGATGCAGAGTAAGTGTCTTCTTTACCACACTTCCACCTTCCCCCCTCACGCTGGCAGCGGTAATGAGATGGCACAGTCCAGTCACTTCCCGTTCATCTCTCCTGCTGCATAAAGGAGAGGAGTTGTCGGCAATATTAGATGAGGCAGCAGTCAGGACCCATGCGGACAACAGAGTGGCTTTCAGTGATGGGCAAGTGGTGAATAAGGTAGGGGAATGACCTGCAATGGGAAGCCACATAGGGCTTGAAAGATGTTCATGGTATGTGCTATGTGGGATTATATGTGCTGGGGGGGTGCGTGTGGTATTTTATCTGCTGGGATGGGGGAGCTGTATGTTGGATTATATGTGCTGGGAGGGGGGAGTTGTATGTGGGATTATATGTGCTGTGTGTGGGATTATATGTGCTGGGAGGGGGGAGCTGTATGTTGGATTATATGTGCTGGGAGGGGAGAGTTGTATGTGGGATTATATGTGGCAAGGCTGACAAAACCATTTGTACTAAGTTGTCACTAATTAATAATTAGGGTACCAAACCAGTAATAAACATGTTTATGGGACAAAGTACATTATTTTATTTTAATTTTTATTTTAATTGGGGCCATATAACTAATGAAGGAGACATTTATTATATTGCACACTTAAGACACTACAAGTACCAACATACATGTGGCTCCAAAATGTATCATTTAATTCAGATGTGCAAGCAACTGGGCAAAACCACGTTGCACTGCCGGTGAGACATATGTAACATGTGCAGAGAGATTTAGATTTGGGTGGGATGTGTTCAAACTGAAACCTAAATTGCAGTGTAAAAATAAAGCTGTCCAACATTTGTACAGAAAAATATATACAGTGCATCCGAAAAGTATCCACAGCACTTCACTTTTTCCACATTTTGTTATGTTACAGTCTTATTCCAAACTGGAATAAATTATTTTTTTCCCTCAAAATTCTACACGCAATACCCCATAATGACAATGTGAAAAAAGTTTTTTGGAGATTTTTGCAAATGTATTAAAAATAAAAAACTAACTAATCACATGTACATAAGTATTCACAGCCTTTGCTCAATACTTTGCTGATGCACCTTTGGCAGCAATTACTGCCTCAAGTCTTTTTGAATATGATGCCACAAGCTTGGCACACCTATCTTTGGGCAGTTTCGCCCATTCCTCTTTGCAGTACCTCTCAAGCTCCATTAGGTTGGATGGGAAGCTTTGGTGCACAGCCATTTTCAGATCTCTCCAAAAATGTTCAATCGTATTCAAGTCTGGGCTCTGGCCGTGCCACTCAAGGACATTCACAGACTTGTTCTGAAGCTACTCCTTTGATATCTTGGCTGTGTGCTTAGGGTCGTTGTCCTTCTGAAAGATAAACCATCACCCTAGTCTGAGGTCAAGAGCGCTCTGGAGCAGGTTTTCATCCAGCATGTCTCTGTAGATTGCTGCATTCATCTTTACCTCTATCCTGAATAGTCTCACAGTTCCTGCTGCTGAAAAACATCCCCTCATCATGATGCTGCCACCACCACCATGCTTCACTGTAGAGATGGTATAGGCCTGATGATGAGCGGGGCCTGGTTTCCTTCAAACATGATGTCTGGCATTCACTCCAAACAGTTAAATCTTTGTCACATCAGACCAGAGAACTTTGTTTCTCATGGCCTGAGAGTCCCTCAGGTGCATTTTGCCAAACTCCAGGTGGGCTCCCATGTGGTTTATACTAAGGAGTGGCTTCCGTCTGGCCACTTTACCCTACAGGCCTGATTGGTGGATTGCTGCACAGATGGTTGTCCTTCTGGAAGGTTCTCCTCTCTTCACAGAGGAATGTTGTAGCTCTGACAGAGTGACCATCGGTTTCTTGGTCACCTCCCTGACTAGAGCCCTTCTCCCCCGATCGCTCACCCCGAATGCTCAGTTTAGATGGCCGGCCAGCTCTAGGAAGAGTCCTGGTGGTTTCAAACTTCCTCCATTTACGGATGATGGAGGTCACTGTGTTCATTGGGACCTTCAAAGCAGCAGATATTTTTCTGTACCCTTCCCCAGATTTGTGCCTCAAGACAATCCTGTGTCAGAGGTCTACAGACAATTCCTTTTACTTCATGCTTGGTTTGTGCTCAGACATGCACTGTCAAGTGTGGGACTTTATATAGACAAAAGTGCCCTTCCAAATCATGTCCAATCAACTGAATTTACCACAGGTGAACTTCAAATAAGCTTTAGGAACATCTCAAGGATGATCAGTGGAAACAGGATGCACCTGAGCGCAATTTTGAGCTTCATTGCAAAGGCTGTGAATACTTATGTACATGTGATTTCTTAGTTTTTTATTTTTAATAAATTTGCAAAAATCCCCAAAAAACTTTTTTCACATTGTCATTATGGGGTATTGTGTGTAGAATTTTAAGGGGAAAAAATTGTTTTATTCCATTTTGGAACAAGGCTGTAACATAACAAAATGTGGAAAAAGTTAAATGTTGTGAATACTTTCCGGATGCACTGTAAATGTATTTGCTCCCTTTACATTGTAACAAGGCTTGTTCCAGACACAAAGTTACTTGCGTTTTTGCTTTCCTTATAAGTCTGAATAAGGCCTACAGTATAGCTCCAAGTAACAATAGTATTTCTACAATATATAAATTAATTAATTAATATGCTAGAACTCTTAATATTTATTGAATATTATATTGTCATCTATTAAAAAGTGTATGTTTTATTATTTAGTATTAATCTTTCCCCAATAATAAATTAATTTAATAACTGTGCCTATAAATACTTACTTAGGTTGTTCTTTCAAACCTTTTGCAAATTACTGCTGAACAATAAATCCAGTGGTTTGAAGCCAATACCACTGGTGATTTGGTTTGAATTTGAAATCAACTATAAAACCACATTAAGAGGGGAATTCAATTTTGCCTTAAAGATTTTCGGGTTAAAAAAAAAGAGTTTTGCCAAGATTTTTACCCAATGTTTATTTCCAGCAATTCAATTGAAGCCCATTTTTTTCAGCCAAAAACTGACCCATTTTTAGTCAAAAACACATAGGATCCGGTATAAGTTACTGGGCCTATGTGTTTTCATGATTGCAGCAGCGAAAATAAGTCACTAATTGGGAATCATTTTTTTGGGACCTCAGCAGATCCCCCCCAAATAAACAGATAAGTACCATTTTGGGGCTAATTGTATATCCCCGGGGGATCAATTAGTTGTGATAAATTACCATGGCTTATTGAATAACCCCTTTATCCTCATGCTTGCAAGGTTGAGGAGTAGTCGTCCTTTATTTTCCTTTCAATTTCAAAGTCAGTGTGTGCTTGACATTGACTAACATGATTGTATTATCTTGTATGAATTTGCATAATGTACCTTTGCTTGCCTCAGAGATGATCCAGATTCACAACTTTTACATAGTATTAAGTGGTGATACTATGAAACTCCTAAATGATTAATGATACAAAGGGATTCAGTTTGCCAAAAAAAAAATCATAATCTCTACTTTCCTTCTGCTCACACAATATTGAAATAGTCTTAGTACAAAAGATACATTTCAAGCCAGATTTTGCCCTCTTATTCTGTAGTTTAAATAACCAACGTTATAGTATATAATAGTAATAATACAGAAGGAAAAACAAAATGAGTGGCAGTTTTATTCTCAAGCGCAATCGTTCGGCCATGTTTTGAAGTGTTCTGTCTGCAGAAACAGGTAGAATAATTATTGACCCAGCAAAATAAATTGAGTCACCTGTGCATGATTAATGAAATTCACAAAAGCTGACCTGTTGGGAGTACTTGAGATCTGGAGTTGAGAACCACTGCTCTAGATGACATGTCTCTCAGATTTATCCTTTCCAGATTAAAGTATTAAAGTAGTTTAATGTGACTACACTTTCTTTCCACATCCAAACTTACAGTAGCATACACATGACTACACTTATCTCCTCACAAACCATAGATATCTACACCAACTTAAAGGTTCTTCAATAGGACAAATTATGTGGCGTGACTATGCTGCAATCTCTTGTACTGTATACTAGAAAATCCAGAATCCGCACAGTCAGTGGCTCTGGTGACTGAATAAGCTCCTATTGCAAATCTCCTATAGCGTGTAAATTGTAACATACAGTTTGAGACTTTAGAAAATTTCTACACTACAAACAATATCCCTTGAAAGGCTTAGACTACAATATGGGAGGCCCATATATGTTTAATTGTGTAATTAGAGGAAAATGCATCCAGCTAGGATCAAAGATAAAGAATAAGAAGGAAAAACTAAAATATTCACTCCTATCATAAAATGTCTAATTCTAAAATCATTCACGGAGATTTGTTGGAAGTCAGGGGGGCTTAATGAGTGATACAAATGGCATTGTATAAATGTAGTTTTTATAGATGCGGTTGTAAATTACTAGTTTCAGCAATTAGGAAACCACAAGGTTTGACTGCTCTCCATAACATTAAGATGAGTGAGGCTAGTTTACCATAAGACAGTAGAAATGGCAAAAATATTCTACAGGTAATACGACAAATGATATGAGTTACAGTACATAGGTGCAGGAGCGGATTTAGGGGTCTGGCCGCCCATAGGCACAACATTATTGGCTGCCCCCCAGAAAAAAAAAAAAAACAGGGAGATACTGGGTGACTGTGGGGGCAGGAAGTGATGAAGACAGAATCGTCTGTAGGAGGGGAGAGAGAGAGAGAGAGAGAGACATGGAAGAGAAAAGACATGTTGGGGAAAGTGAGAGATGTGGGGGGACAGTGAGAGACATGTGGGAGAGATTGAGAGCAAGAAGTGGGAGAGTAAGATCAAGATGGGCAGAGAGACATATGAGGGACAGGGGGTATTAGGACAAACAGTGGCAAGGAAAAAAAAAAACTTCAATGATGCGTCTAACCAAAATACAGTGTGTGCTGGGAGCTGTGGAATACCTCCTCAATGTTAACCTCTACTGTGTATAATAAATTACTCACATTTCAGTGTGCACTGATCTTGTTAATTGGAGTCTCTGAGGGCCTAGAGGGTCACACCATGTGCCATCCTGATGCTCATGCAGCTTGCTGTTGCTCACAGCTCTCGCAGCAATAGTGTTGCCATCGGAGACCAAGGAGCGGGTCCCACAGCACAGCCTGCTTCCGCTATTCTATAGTTTATGGAGGAGCCACCAGTGAGGCAGGTAGGTGCTGTGCGGCTGCGGCCATACAGCTTACATAGAACTGCTGCCGCTGCACAGCCTAATTAGCAGGCATCTCCGGCTCTACCACTCAGTCAGCTGAGATCAGTGCGGGCCGCAGATGCTAATAAGGAGGGGGGGTGCAGGGGGGGGTGACGGTGCACAGGCTGCTGCACAAAGGATGGCCAGCGATCAGCACACGTGTCCGGCCAACGCATAGGGCATGGTTAGGGTACAGAGATGTGTGCCTTGTGAGTGGAAGGGGAGTTTGTTAATCACCTACAGCGTGTGCGGCTCAACAGCAGCATCCACAGCATCAGGCTTTGATGTGTGCCACCCCTAGGAGGTGCCACCCATACGCACGTGCCTCACGTGCCTAGTGGGAAATTCAGCACTGCATAGGGGGTTATTCAGCTGGGAACTCTTGTGCAATCCTCGGCGCAGTTTCCCGATAATCACATTTGCATTGCATGGATTGCAATGCTGAATGAGGGCCATAGTCCTCTACCAGCTGAAGAAAATATATAGTACAGATGGAGCCAGCCTAATCGTGGCTTCACCTGTGCCTGGGCGCGCCTGGGAGGCAGACCGCCAGGAGCAAAAGGGGCGCACGTGTGTCAAAGTGAATGACAGCGTCTGTGTATGCTCAGCAGCAGGCTGAGGCGCAGGCGTGCCTAGGAACGCTGCTTGCTCCCACCTGCAATGTAGCCACTCTCCATCTGTAAAGTCAGCACAGAGTTATGTACTTAAACTCCACTACATACCCAAAGATCTTGGATGGTGTGAAGTCATTTACATTGAGTAAACTAGATTCCCGATATAATTATTGTTTATGTCATTCTTTTTTTTTAATCTATATTAGATATGTCAGCTATCATCATTAATCACTAATTCATCATGATGACTGGAATCTCAAAAGCATTATTATACCTTAAAGCATTTCATACAATTTATTTATTTTTAAAAGGGAGCCTTGAATCATCATTAAAAACTCATTGTCTATTTGGTGTTTAATATCTAGTAATTATTCTAGGTCTTCCAACATTGTAATTTATTCAGCAGTAATACAAGAACACATAAGATGCACTGCATTATAATAGTA
This sequence comes from Pseudophryne corroboree, assembly GCF_028390025.1. NCBI lineage: Eukaryota > Metazoa > Chordata > Amphibia > Anura > Myobatrachidae > Pseudophryne > Pseudophryne corroboree. The sequence continues at coordinate 1,051,156,112 of NC_086444.1, read as the reverse complement.
CTGGTATTATTGCGGTTTTAAATTATGACACAGGTTCATTATGATGTAAGAAATACATTTCCTAATAATCAATATGCTAGAATGCAGTTTTGCACGTTTATATGTATGGCAAACATTGGATTAGAATACGTAAAAGAAAACAATAGAGCCAGACTTAATAATGGATAGTTCTATTCTGGTTTGGCAGGTAATCTATCTTAAAATGGCTAAAATATTATATGGAAACATTTGCTGGAGATCCATTTGGTTTCCTTTTGCAAGTCTAATATTATTTCTGCTGGAAGATTCTGCCCTCCATCTATTCTTAAGATAAATGTCACTTTAAAACTAATTATAAGCCACTTCCCATTTTTCATATTTTCCCCCATAAATATTTTAGGCTAGTTATGAGCCTCATAAACCATACCAGGTTCTTGATTACACATTCCTCAGAAAGACTGAGAGAACGGATGTGGCTCATTTCAGTGGTTTATATTCTGCAAGTATGGCTTTGTGACATATCTGCAATTGTAAAATTTACATTTTTGACAATTATTAAGTTCAGATATCTTTTGGTGTTGGGTAATGTATTCAGAAATTAATTTTGTGATATAAAATGTAGGCATGCATGTTGAGGTAATATATTAAGAAGATTGCTTGCTCTGTCTGTATATACGTTTCCAGTGTTTCAGTACATTCATTACATTAACCACAGACAGACTGAACAGAATATTCTCCTTTATTTCATTTACTCTATGCACATCTGGAGGTTGTGCCTGAAAGCTACATATTACTGGTCTAAAAAAAGGTTTCCAGTATCCTCCTTTCTCCTGATACTAGAACTTCTCTTTCTCTGCAAGGTCTCTGGGTCATGCATTTTAATTTACATACAAATCACCTCCTTCTCAAATGCGTCTGCAATTAGCTTTTACATTTTTCTTAGCCCAGAGTAGTAAAAAATAGTACATCAGTAAATGTGCTGTCTGTGGTTATTCATGATAAACTGCAGGATTGTCAATGTTAGCCATGATTCCTGGATACTTGCTCTCACATGTTTTTATACTTCTCCATTCATCTGGGAGCTGGTCTCATAATGAGTGTGGTATCCAAATAGCCGTGGTAATTTACAGTGGCCAATTACCTACCCTGGGGTTATCCAATTAGCCCTATAGCTGGCAATGATTGGGTATTCGGAAAAATTTTCAGACAGAAAAAATGGGGGTTAACAGGCGTTAATACATGTTAACGGGTGTTAATGGAAAGAATCCATGAAAAATTCACAAATTTGTGCATTAACAGGGGTGTGGCACCCGTTAGCCCCCGAGTTATCAAGGATTTTTTTCAACCCACTGATACAGGTGAAAATAAATCACTGATAACTTACAGATCCACAATTTCCTTTGAGCAATATAGGAGAGGCATGCATCGATAATGCTCCTTTTTGGCTTATTCTCACCCCACCCCCCCCAATTCTCATATGTTTACCTTGCTGTGTACTTCCTTGGATTGCCTCTGTGGCATCCCAGCAGAGATCTTGCTAACCACCTGGATATCTGACTGCAGGCACTTTAGGGGTTAACAAAATCCCCCTACCTGTGACATCACCAGCAACTCGATGACCCCTTAACCTGGGGGCTAGGCAAATAAAAACAAGGAGGGTGGAGTGTGCTGTGCAGTGTTAGCTGATACACAAAAGGAAGAGTCCATATGGGGAGATGTGCAAGAAAACAGCTAGAGAAAGTAACATGAAGTGTAAAAGCATGATGTAAGAAAGTCGAGCAGCAAATGGGAAAGATAGCACCCAGAGACAAATTGCATTAAAGAGATGGCTGAGACTTGTGGTGACACAGCCAGACCAGGTATTCCAGTAGAAAGGAAACCTCCAAATCATCCAGGAATGCCCTGAAAAGAGAGGGGAAGCCATTGCCTGAAGGATCCACTGCTTTGGTGAGAGACACCTATTTCTTCTAGGCATTCACCAGCCTTACTTTAAGTGCTAGACATTAACCCTAACACGTATATCAGCACTGTAACTATACCATTGAAATACAGATCTTATTGTATGCATACATCCAAGCAAGGGCCACATCTGTGCACACAAAGATCCCCAAATATCCCGGACTGAAAGTAGCCAAGCTACTCTACTAATTCTGGCCCTCATTCCGGTCGCAGCGCGGCGATTAGGTGGAAAATCTTCATTTCTGCACATGCGTACGGGCCGCAGTATGCACGCGCGAAGTACTTTCACACAAAACTATGCAGTTTTACACAAGGTCGAGCGACGCTTTCAGTCGCTCTGTTGATCGGTGAGTGATTGACAGGAAGTGGGTGTTTCTGGGAGGTAACTGACCGTTTTCCGGGAGTGTGCTAAAAAACGCTGGCGTGTCAGGTAAAAACGCAGGCATGCCTGGGGAAACGGGGGAGTGGCTGGCCGAACGCAGGGCGTGTTTGTGATGTCAAAGCAGGAACTAAACTGACTGAGGTGATCGCAAGGTAGAAGTAGGTTTGGAGCTCCTCAGAAACTGCATGAAAAATTTTACGAGCAGTTCTGCTAACCTTTCATTCGCACTTCTGCTAAGCTAAGATACACTTCCAGAGGGCGGCGGCCTAGTGTTTGCACTGCTGCTAAAAGCAGCTAGCGAGCGATCAACTCGGAATGAGGGCCTCTGATACATGACATTGTCTTCTAGACTCTTCACCTATTTAAGTTTAATTGAACCAAACCATACTGAGAGTGTATAGGAATTAGAGATGAGCGGGTTCGGATGTAATGCCAGAATTAACGCCAGTTTGGTTTTAACCAGATTTTTCTTATTGGCTAACCAAAACACGTGACATCCGTGAGCCAATAAGATGCTGTTTTGAGAACTGAGTAAATCGGAGTAAAACCGAAACCGCTCATCTCTAATAGCAATGTATGTGACTACATCATTCCATGCTTATGTAGACATAATTATGAAATGCTATGTACTGTAGACATAATTGTGAATTGCTATTTACAGCAGACTGCAAACTGCTAAATAGAAATAATTGACAACTGTTAAGTAGGCATAATTTGCTGTAGTTTGAGAAATGTTTGCCATATGTTCCTTTGATTGAAGTGACCCATTCTAGCCTGTATTCAGGGTCTCTAGAAATAAATACAAAAATCCTGTTGCATACATTCTGTCTGACACTTTTTCTGTGGGGGTCCTCTGGGATTGACATCCGGAGCTCTTCAGGATACTGATACCCCTTTCACATCGCACTAAAAACCCGGTATCGACACGGCATATTGCCGTGTCGAAACAGGTCAGTGTGCGATGTGAAAGGTCCTTTGCAGAATTAGCGGGTCGCCTGACCCAGTAATTCAACCCGGTAAAAAAGAAGGGTTATTACCGGGTTGAATACCGGGTCAGGTGCAGTGTGAATGGGAGCCGTTCCGATGCGACACGGCTCCCATTCACAGAATAGGGAGAGGCGGCGCAGGAGATGAGCTCATCTCCCAGCACCGCCTCCACCCCCGCCCCTGCTGCTGCTGCTGCGCCCCCCGCTGCTCTGGCAACCGACCCGGTATATTGCCGGGTCGGAAAGCCAGCAGAGGAGCGCAAATGCCGGATCCCACCCGGTAAGGACACGTTTCTCTTACCGGGTAGGATCCGGCATTTGCGATCTGAATGCAGCATGAGACAGGTGATGGGAATGTAAAGGAAGGTAAAGGTATGAAACATAAACCTGCAATCACCCAACTACTAGTGACTTATCACACTCCCACTCCCCATTCCCGAACTAAGTCACCTAAGTCTCCTCCTGTCTTTTTCTCAAGCCTTTCAGTAGCTATTCCTCAAAATTCATCTTTAAGAAGACCGTATTTAATTCCAACTTTTAGGAAAATTATGTATAATCTCTTTTATACATATATAATCACATCTTTTACCATTTCAGATAAATTTGTTGAGTTTGTTTTTAAAGTTGTACTTTTAGACTTTACATTATAAACCCTTAGTTTCATCAGTTAGTATTTCTCATAAAAAGATATGCATAAAAACTACCCTTTAATCTTTAGAATTGGTTGGGTGCACACCTGCTGATCCAATAAACGCTCTGACCCATCAGAGTGTGCAGTCTTTAGATATTTTTCATGGGATTGGGCAGTCATTAAAAAGATCATGTGTGCAGCACATGAGATCCCAAACTCACGATCCGACCATTGCAGGAGCACTTGAAGCCGCTTATCAGCTAATCATCCTACATACACACGATACAATTAATGGGCCGTTAATACAATTATTAGCTGATTGCACAAATGACTGTATAGGGTGTACTCGCTTTAGGGTTATATTGACAAAATCTTTTTTTTTTTTTTTTTTTTGGAGTGAGGTGCTGTGAAGTAGAGATAGATAGATAGATAGATAGATAGATAGATAGATAGATAGATAGACAGATAGATAGATAGAATTGCTCTACATGGTTTGGCATGAACCATTCCAAGAGGGATAAGTTCAGGATGCTGGCACTCATAATCCTGATATGCAGCCAGAAAACTGGTGCCGAAATCCTGACATCAGACAAAATGCCGATGCCAGAATTCCAACAGCTGGCATCCCAACTGTGAGTATGCCGGGACTCCTAGGGTGAGGTCGCAGGAGGGAAGGGGGGTTACAATTAGGCACCACCAGGAAGGGTTAGGGTTAGGCTATGGGGAAGGAAGGGTTAGGGATAGGATGCGGAGAGGCAGGGTTAGGCACCAGCAGGAAGGGCATACTTGCCTACCCTCTCAGAAGCTGTGGGAGACTCCCGATTTTTGGGGTAGACCCCCACAACCCCGGAAGGGTAGGTGGCTCTCCCGCATTCTGCCCACACCCTGGCACTTCCTAGACACTAGAATCACTGCTGCAGGGTGAAGGGGCGGGGCTAAAAGTCACAATCACATCATTTAACCCTGCTCCCTACCCGTGGAACCGTGGACCCACGAATCGCGGGCATTTAATATTTCAGGGGCGGAGCCTAATAACGTGGCACTCTGGTCCCGCCCCTCGAAGTATCAGGCTGTGTATCTAAAAAAAAGTAGGTAACTCTGAGTAAGGATTAGGATTAGGCTGCAGGGAGGAGTGGTTAGGTTTAGGCACCACTGGGGAGGGTTAGGCTGCGGGAGGAGGAGTGTTAGGGTTAGGCTGCAAGAAGGGAGAGTTAGGGTTAGGAGGGTAGGGGGAAGTGTAACTATATGCAACCCCTGTCGGGTTTCTCTCCATCGGGATGCCGCTATCAGTTTTCTGACAACCGTCATCCCAAACACCGGGTACACATATGACACCCTTCCAAGAGTCCTGAGAAAAAAGTTGTCCAAATATCCTTTGCTACCATTATTAGCATTTTATAAAATTCAAGCATTTGTGTATTCATTGCTCTTCAGCAAATACACCTTCACTAATGTCTCACTAACACTCAGAGAACAAAGCAGTTGTCACATAATAGTCTAATTGTAACTGACACTGTGAATTGTACATTTGTCATGACGGAAGGGATTGTTTACCTTCTTCCTAACACACTACTGGACCTACTGTGTCTTTCTGCTGAAGGATGGCTGCAGTTATTATTGGTGTTTATGAACTGTTAACATTGTTCAATAAATGATTAATATAGTCTGGCAAAAGCCATTTTATGTACTTTTAGTAATAAATACACAGCATTTTGAGTGTTCAAACCTCTCAGCTGTCCTTATATAGACAGAACATACCTTGTTTCAGGAGATTGCCCCATAATCCTAAGCATCATCACATTTGTCCCAACTTGTGGGAGGTGCATTCGGCAGGAGCCTCTGGTGCTTGTAAAGTTCAAGAAAGAGGGATGGAGAGGGAGGGTAGTGTTAGTGCTTCTGTCTACTGATGATGATAACCAGGGCTGCCATCAGAAATTGTGAGGCCTGGGACTGACAAAATAGGCAGCACCGCTCCGCCTCCCCGAGTCCAACCACCAGCTTCTCACCTCCCCCTATGTTCCCTCAGCATCAACTCAATTCCCCCTGTGTCACTCCAGCAAACTCTCCCCTCCCTGTGTCCCACTCCCTCCAGCATTTCTCACATCCCACTGTCCGTCCAGCAGCTTCTTACCTCCCCTGTTCATCAAGCATCCTCTCACCTCCCCCTATCCATTCAGCAGCCTCTCATCTGTCCGTGTGTCCAACCAGCAGCTGTGATTTGGTGGCAGTCCGCTTGCAAGTTTTATCAGGTAGACCGTCAGAAAGCCATGAAGAGACAACACCGGTGGAATTTTGAATCTGGCGCTAGTCATGGGCCCAGGGCTGAAGTACTGGAAGTCCCCCCTGATGGCTGCCCTGATGATGACTATCACTTGCAGTAGCCTTCATCAGAAACCTACTGCAACATGGGATAGTCTATTATATCAGATGTACAAGTACCACTACTGTCCACCGATTGTTAATGCCAGGGTGTGCTAAGGAAAAGGTGCTTTATTATCAAAATCATCCAATTTCCCCCTTTTTTTGTTGAATTTGGAAATGGACCTCAGTTCTTTTCTGGCAGGAGCTTTGCATTTAATCCTATAGAACTGCTAATTATTAATGTTCTTCTTAATATTATGTTACTGTAGCTTTGTACACAACGGTCATAACTAAATTCCCGGTTTATTTAATTTATGTTGTTTTTATAGAAATTTGAGACCACTGAATCTAAAGGGCCCCATACACTAGAACGATAATGCCCGATTTCAGGCCAGTTCAGGCATTCGGGCCAATATATTGGGTAAAATTGGGCATTTTCATTGTGCTTTACACCTGATCCGATGCGCGGTCCCATGAGCATCGGATCGGATTACCCTAGATCTGACATATCACGAGGGCTGCACTCGTGATATGTCGTATTCCGCAGGAATGGCTGGGATAGTAAAAGATACATCATATGCAAAAGGACCGAATACAATGTATCTTTTACTGTCCTGCCACCCGGGAGGCTGCCGGGAGGTTGAAGGGAAATCCTACACGACATGACAGACCGTCATGTCGTATAAGTGTATGGGACCCTTTACTGTGCATTTCAACAACATCATTTTAAATAAAAGTGAAGGTCTAACACAAACCTGTTCAACATGTGGCTATTAATTTACATTTCTACTCACATGTTTAACTTGTATTTAATGCATTGACTAAAACACCTGTACAAGACAGAAATATGCAAATGTAAATGAGAGGCCTTAAAGGGTTGTTAGTATTATTATTATTATTATTATTATTATTTTATTTATGTATGTATTTATTTGTTTCTTGTTTCTTGTAAACAAAGGCACATAAATCAGTCTTCAGTCACAAACTGTCTTGTCCAGGGCAACTACTGCTAACATCAGGCACATGGTGAGCAAGCCCCTAAGAGGGTGAAACGTACGTTCAGCCTGTTAATATCTGTCACTCGACTTAATTGCTGTGCTCCCGCTACACTTGTTCGTGAAGCCGGGCACCCGGTGCTAACAGAGACGCTGACTGCAGACTCAAGGAAACCCCTGCCGCTGCAGCAGGACCTCTAACTTTACCTAGCATCATTACTGAACCCCCGTCATACTTGGATGTGGAGTCTGACAATTTGGTATCAATTAGAGACGCAAGCTGCCAGGAGATTTCAACCGCTGACATACCACTGCTGTCAGGTATTTCTGTGCTCTCTCATAGTGGTGCGATGGTGCCTGCGGCCCTGCAATGATATTATCACCAGGACCGCAGTGTATCTGAGCACATGAAAGCAGAAGCACTTCTTTCTTAATTCTACTGGCTACCGTCCCCGTTAACTCTCTCACCTCCCATTCACTGCGTGATATACACACACATGGGAAGGAAGCAGAAGTTAGCTGGATTAACAGAGCGGGCACTTTAATCCTTATATTTATTAGTGATTCTTATTATCTGGTCCACTCTGTTTATGGCTGCAGGCATATTGGTAATAAATCACTCAGATACTACCATATGAGACTATTAATAACTGTTACCTATTCATAGGGTAATTATAATCATTGATACAGTTTTTTTGCTATGGTATCTCTGTGGAATTTTTTCCATAGTTACAACGGTGTTGATATCTTTTGTGCAGCTAATTTTTATTACAGGTCATCAGACTACACCCGTTTATCTTTGAAACATTTTCTCTAGGTACCGATGAACTGACATGCGCAATTTATTCAGAGAAAATACTTGCATATCAATAATATATTGAATATCACACTTGGGAATTTTCTCCTGCCAGTTTCTGGTAATATTTTGTTTTGCAGGATTATTTTCTCTTCGCAGGGGATTGGATTGGACAATTTGGCTCAGCCTCCTGAGAGTTCTTAATATCTTCTGTAGATTATACATCTAATGAGCGTATACCTGTGAGTGATAGATCTTTGTGGCCTGAGCCCTGTCTGCAGTCTCAATAGACCATATTGTCTTTTTTTCCCCTATAGGAACATTTATTTTTTTATATTTGACTGGATACATTTTGCCTAACCATTTATGAGCCCCTAAATATTACTTATAGATGATACACTCAGTAAACACATATCTTGAGTAATCAGCATGTGGGCGATAGTAAAAGTTATATATGGATAAATTGTACCTATTGAGGTTAAATCAGTGTACTGTTATACTTTCATAGTTTGCTCCGGGTGTCTATATTGAGTATATACTTTCACCCCTGGGAAGTACTATATAAAAATATTAAGTACTGGGAGACTTGGTTTCCCATTGGAGAATTTCTGCTTTTTACTTCTCACTATATGCATGCTTGTTAAACTTCCCTGTAGGAAACTATACTTAATAATACTTGATCTATTTTTAATATATTAAGGTAATAAAAGTTATATTTTAAACAATAAATTACATATTTGAGTAAATGAGTGCACCTACAAAGAGGTAAACCTTCTGGTCGTCTGGTTCCTTCCAGAGACAACCCCTTGTGATACAATTGTCATCTTTTCCTCGGGGTGCACCGCCAACAGTGATATTTTGCTTAAAAAAATTTCTTTTAATATCAATTACAATTGTTGGTCGTCTATATTTACAAACGCACACAGTTCGTAATATTTCTAGGCAGTGCAGGACTCCCGCAACCCTTTTTTCAACATTGGGGGTAATTCAGACTTGATCGCAGCAGTAAATTTGTTAGCAGTTGGGCAAAACCATGTGCACTGCAGGTGGGGCAGATATAACATTTGCAAAGAGAGTTCAATTTGGGTGGGTTACAGTACTTTGTTTCTGTGCAGGGTAAATACTGGCTGCTTTATTTCTACACTGCAATTTAGACTTGTTTGAACGCACCCCACCCAAACCTAACTCTCTCTGCACATGTTATATCTGCCCCCCCTGCAGTGCACATGGTTTTGCCCATCTGCTAAAAAATGTGCTGCTATGATCAGGTCTGAATTAGGTCCATTATTATATCCACAATAACAATTTCTTCTACAATCTTGCCAGACGGAAGGAGGCTAAGAAGGTGATCACGTGTGCAAAGGCAGAAGCTGAGCAGAAAATGGCCCAAAAATATTTGGGGTGAAAACATTTTTACGTATATGCGGTAAGTGAATGAAGAAAACCAAATGGAAGAATAATAAGAGTTAAGACAGAGAGTGAGAATTTGGTGGAGGGAAACAAGTAAATAGCAGATTATCTAAATAATTATTTTTGCTCAGTGTTCACTACAGAAGTAGTAGGGAAGAGACACAGTTCAGGTGCACTGACATTGACAAAAATGAGTTACAGTATACTGTATGAAAGAACATTAACAGAGGATTCAACACTCAAAGTTGATAAATCAATGGGGCCAGATAGGATGCATCCAAGGATACTAAAAGAGCTAAAAGATGTGCTGGTAGCACCATTAACATAATTATTCAAAAAGTCACTAGCTTTTTGGTGCAATTCCAGAGGACTGGAAAAGAGCAAATGTAAAGCCACTACAAAAATGAGGAAGCAAGGAAGAAGCAAGTAACTACAGACTAGTAAGCCTTACATCAGTGGTTGGGAAAGTAATGGAAATACTATGAGAAGAAAGAGTTGTGGAACATCTTAAATCAAACAACATACAGGATCCCAAATAGCATGAATTTACTTGGGGGAGATCATGCCAAACAAATCTTAATGACAATTGTGACTCCGTGACTAAAAGAAAAGATCTTGGGGGTCATACATGTAGAATATCTAGACATTAGTAAGGAGTTTGACATGGTCCCACATTGCAGACTGCTAAATAAACTTAAAAGCATGGGACTGGATTATAAAACAGTTAAATGAATAAGACCCTGGTTGCAGGAAATGAAACAGACAGTTGTAGTAAATGGAGTGCATTCTATGGAGGGAAATGTTACCAGTGGAGTACCCCAGGGATCTGTACTTGATTAGTGCTCTTTATATCTTTGTTGGTGACATTGCAAATGGTACTGAAGGGAAAGGATGCCTTTTTGCAGATGACACAAATGTATGCAACAGGGTAGACACACCAGGTGCGGTAAAACAAATGATTGATGATCTAGGTAGACTTGAGGAATGGTCAAAAACATGGAAACTACAGTTTAATGCTAAAAAATGCAAAATCATGCACTTGGGTCTTAAAAATCCAAAGGCTAAATATAGTATCAAGGGTACTATAACAGAAACTACTGAGGAAGAAAGGGATTTACAAGTAACTATATCAAGTGACTTAAATTAGAAAATATTACTATAAACAAGTGATTCCTAAGGCATCTTATTGATTTCTAGTATACATGCAATTATTGAAACTATGTGCTCTTGCTTTCACATGCCATAATTCATAAAGTAACATTCTAATAAAATAGTGTAACACAAACATGGTATTAAAGTTGATTTGTTCCCAATTTTTTACATTTTTTAACACTTTTTTGTTTCATTATTGAGTCACTACATTTGTTTATCAATTTTAGTGGTATATTGTTTCAAAGTGGTTAGCATTGCTAAATTGCAACTGTAGGACCATGGGATCCATTCTGACCAGAGGTTATGTAATTTGCATATTCTCTATGCTCTTGTGGATTTCTCCAAGTGCTCCAGTCTCCTCCCACAGTCCAAAAATTGGTATTAGCTCAAAAATAGTGCACACATGGTTGGGGAATTCCGCTAATAGCCACCAAGGGAAGGACAAACATTCTTTGATTTACAGCAATATATAATATTTTAGCACTAAAAAAGAATAATAAAGCAGAAAATTCTTTAAGTTTGTTGTTTAAGTTATGATGGCTTAACACCTGGACAAATGCTTGCAGTATGATGCACTTACACTGTCATTTATCACAGTTCATTAAGCATACCCCTGTTCAGACATACAGGTTTAAGTTTACATTCTTTATGTCCATCATTTGTCAAAATACTACAAGTCTGACAGAGTACCAGTGGTCACTATACAGTCACTCCTTATTTCTTATTCAGTATATTTAAATATATTGCAGGAAGTGCTACCGGAACAAAATAATGGTAGGGAAGTAAAATCTACTTATTCACTTTGATGAATTAATTTTAATAAATGCATACTACAGGAATATAATTGTTCTTAATTTCAGAAGATATGAGTTAGTTGAATACTAATGTTAGTTTAAATTTGATAGCGGGTGCTGCCATATTCTTAATCCATAGAAATATTTCTTACAATAATTGAAATCATGTTCAATACAGTAATCTGAATAATGGATTATCTCTTGTTTGTGCACAAGGCATTAGTATCATTCCATGAAAGGATGTGTATGGGATGTGCAACATCAGAATCCGCCATCTGCCCACCCACCAATTACATACTGTGATTTCTAAAATGTGACTTTCTCATTTGGCAATGTATATACATTAACTGCTTCATGTCCGCTAATAAGGCATACAATATACACAAAGTTAATAAAAAAGACACACACACACACACACACACACACACACACACACACACACACACACACACACACACACACACACATTACATCTGGAGAGTTCTACAAATCACTCAAACATGCAAAAAGAACAGTTTTACAGCTACAGGTATACCATATATTTTAAGGAGTATTCAATATCTAATGTGGCAATTCTGGACAAATGAAATTGCCTTTATGTTCATTTATGCATATTTCTAGTAATACTACCACTCTGTTTGTCCCATAATTCACATGTATGCTTTATACAGATAGTATAAAAATACGATTAATCACAAAGAAATGTTTATGTACACATCACATCCATTTATTGCTGTGTTATCAGGGAAATAGGGAGTACACATTAGGGGTGGAAACCAGCATAACACAACCCTTGGAGGATAATTTGATTTCACTGGTTTACCTAAATTTTACATAAAACAACCCTCTAGAAGCTTTTGGATATATTCACTACAAAAAAAAACCCCATAAAAATACAATAGCATACAAAACATAACCTCAGTCAAATCTGCAATGGAAAGCTATCACTGCTTTTGTTGTAACTTCTGGCAGGCATCTATTTGCAGAATGGAAAAGCTACATCTTGTGTTTTATTGATCAATCATGTACATGTTTAGCAACATTGTATGTTATGACATTGTTGATGAAGCCATGTGAATGTTTCATTTTAGAATCATACACTAAAACACTTCAACCAGAATCATATAATTATCAATATATAATTATCAAGTCAAGTACATGTAGTCTTCTGTGTTGGGACCCAGAGGTTTAAAATATACTGAAGCGTAAAGAATGAAAACTGAATAATGTAACCTGAAGTTCACAAGTATCTGTCCACAATAAATCATCAATAAGCACATACCCTTGCTTGTGTTGTACATAAACAGAAAAATAGATCTTACTTAAAAGATCCTATATGGAGAGCATACTGTGCTGTTATACCATACAGGCAACTAATATTACTTAAAGACCATTTTGAGTATTTTGTTTAAAACTATCAAAATGTAATCATGAAGTATAAACAAAAGTTAGGGGCAGTCTTCTTATGCAATTTATCTCATTTATAGTTTATGGACAGATTAGTTGCGTACAGACTAATTGTCCACAATAGCAACTAGTTCTTGTAAAAACACATTGACAGTATTCAATCTGATAAAAATGTGCCAAGAGCACAAGCTGAATGATATATTGGTCTCACCGGCTGCTGAGCATTATATACACCATCTAATCCTTTCAGTGCTTGCACTAAACTTGTCATCGCTTATAAACTATAGCAGCTGTCACATGTGATATGTATGTTCTATAAGATGACCATAAGCAGCAGTCTGTTTAGTGTTTACAGTGCCTTAGAAGCATGTGTGGTGGTAAGTAGTGAGTGCACCAGCCTTATGATATCCCAAACAGAACTTTTATATACAAAAAGGTTACAAGACTCATCTCTCATATTAATGAATGTCACCCTGCATGTCACTGATGTGACACCCCCCTGAATAGAAGTAATTATGGTTTAGCTTGGTGGTTTTTGTGTAATCACTAAAAATGAGAGATACCTGTTTAATTCTTTAAGGGGTAAATATATGCAAATATATACAATTAGATCATGAATTAATATTCCATATAGCAGATTATTTGTCACATATAGAATACCAATTATTAACAGCAAATTCTCATAAGACCTCACTAGTCAGGACAAAAAAAAAATAACAAAACCCTGATTTCTTGCTTGGTTCTCCCAGTGCTAATATCTGCAGTAAATGTACTGTGAGATAGGACGGTATCAGTGTGGCTATATCACAGGGTCTGTTATAAATATGTTCCAAGTGCAATGGAATCTGGGCTAGACACAGCAGACTGCCTAGTGGCACCCTCTCCTTCACTGCTAGCTTGTATGCCTGCCAGTATACAGATTTATTTAGGGTTTAAATTGCACAGTTTTTATTTTTTGTTTTGTGTTTATTTTCATTAACTTGATGCACTGCAAAGAACTTCATGTTGCTGTCAATAATATGTCATAGAAAGGAAATTCTGATAGCATGTGTGGAAGTTATACAGATGAGCCTACACAATTACCCAGCACACTTCTACGGACTATCACCCCTTTAAAGACATGCCACCATCTGGTTACCATTAGAAACTCCTACCTGTTTCTCCTGGGTGCTCTGCCCGGGGACTTGGACCATGCACCAGCAAAGTTGCCCAAATCTAGAATCTGAAAGTCAGCCTTTTCCTACAGAGCCTGACTGCTCTCCTCAGTCTCATTCTCAGGGAACCAGCGCTGTGGATGTGCATATATGTGATCTCACAACGATTCACTTGTGCACTGGCAGAGACTGGTAAGCGACAGGTGATCCCTGGCAGACAGACCCCCTCGCAGTGGCACCGGAATAGTCTGCTGCACGGTGTGACTATTTATATCCTTTCTGCAATAAGCTACAAATCAGAGACTTGCTGCATCCCAAGGAGAGAGAAAGAAGCTGCTCCATTGCAAAGCATCATGCGGCAAAATGCACATAAATGTTTTTAAAGTAGCGAGCAGGAGATGTGATGATGAGACCATTCCCCGGTCATGCTTGCTCTCCCGGTACAATCAGCAGCTTGTGTGTGTTCAACATTACTGCTGATCAATTTCACTGGCAGCACAGCTCCCCTACAGCCCCTGGCAGCGATCCCTAGGAGCTGACACTTGGAGGCATCCCTCCTCCTGCACAAAATGCAGCAATAATGAGGTCTCCAGGAATGGGGTCTTCTCTTCTTGTGGATAATGCCAGGAGAGAGAGTGAGAGAGAGCAGGGAATGCAAGGTGGATCTTCCAAAGAAATAGATTTTTCTCTTCTTGCTTTTGCTGCTTTACTGTCCTTCACCAGCAGGTGACTGACTACACTTCTCTCTTCTCTGGGCCAGCACTGAAGGGATTTCTCTTCTCTGTCAAAAGCAATGCTTCCTTTCCCATGCCTACTGGGTCCTAGTGCCGTTATGCAATTTGCACGTCCATATTAGTTTGCAGCCACATGCATTACTGCAACTTGGCAGCTGTTCCGTAGCCGTGCTTGCTTAAAAGCATCATGTCTTCACATTTCTTTATACACAATTCAGTGATCATTTATTCGTATTATTACATTACTGTTATATTATTATTATTATTATTATTATTATTATTATTATTATTATTATTAATAATAAAAAATAATAATAATAATAATAATAATAATTAATTATTATTATTATTATTATTATTATTATTATAGGATAAATCTTGTTTTTAAAAAACAAGCAACCAACTACCTAGTTTATAGTCTATATAGAGAGTCCTT
Organism: Pseudophryne corroboree; assembly: GCF_028390025.1. Classification (NCBI taxonomy): domain Eukaryota; kingdom Metazoa; phylum Chordata; class Amphibia; order Anura; family Myobatrachidae; genus Pseudophryne; species Pseudophryne corroboree. Next base: position 1,051,140,936 of record NC_086444.1, on the reverse strand, counting down.
GTTATCAATCTGTATCAGCTAAGGCTGTCTTTCAGTTAGTGTGTGTATGACAGTAAAGTGGCACAGTCCTGTCCTTCATGGGAAAACTGAGAAGTAGCATATTCCTTCCTCCAGCCTGCATAAATCAGAGTTCCCAGCAAAACTGGTTGCATAAGCTGTTCTGTGCTGCCTGTCCTTGTTCCCATCTCCTCCACTGCAACACAGCACATGAGAGACACACAGGCTTCTGTTAAGCGTAGGAGCTAGGAGAAAGATACAGTCAGTAACAGTTATCGAAGTTGTATTTTTTCCCCTGCCTCCATAGTCCAGTCCCCAGAGTCTCTGCTGATCTGTGTGTTGGATCAGGGAGGGGTTTTAGGAGTTCGGGAATAGAAGGAATCCCATCACAGAAAAGTCAGTTTTAACTACTTCATTGCTAAGCTTATTATTGAAGGTGAGAAAACAAAAGCCAATGCATTTAGCTATTATATGAACTCATGCTAAGACTAGATTTAGAGCAGCTCCCTTCTATGGTATGTAAAACTATGTAAATCAGCGTTTACCAACCCCTGTCCTCAAGGCATACATTTAGGGGGAATAGGTAAAAACCAGGACTGTCCAGACCCCCAGAACGCAGACTACCTGCAGTAAACTCTGCCACTCTGGAGCTTGTAGTGCGTGTCCCCAGATATCCCTGCTAGTGGGGGTGGAGTGCCTGGTACGGGATGCGGTTATGTGACCGACGGTCAGGAGACTGCCTGTCACAATACCGACACTGGGACCACAGCATCTGAGTATACCGCCGGTCAGCATGCTGACCAACAGAGACTAATCCCACTCGTGGGTGTCCACGACACCCAGGGCCGGTTCTTGCCCTTGTGGTGCCCCGGGCAAAAATTAGGGGTGTGACTTAATACAGGGGTGTGGTCAGCCCCCATTTGTAGCGCCGCTGAAAGGAAATAATAAAAAAACCAAAGTGTACTTACTATACCCCGCTCCTGATTCCAGACCTGCAGACCTCCCCCCGGCGCCGCTCTTCTCCTCGGATCTATGGGATAGACGTCAGTCATGACGTCTCTCCCATAGCACAGCATAGGCACTAGAGGTCAATTATGACCCCTAGCGTCTGTGCCACAATGCTGTGCGGTGCGCGATGGCGTCATCGCGCACCGCACAGCAAAGGTTCTCTCCATGAAGGGAAACTAGACGCTTAGCGTCTGAGTCCCTTCACAGCGGGGGGGGGGGGGGGGGGGGCGACGACCAGCGCCACAAAGGGAAACTAGACGCGTAGCATCTGGTTCCCTTCTCACAGCGGGGGGGGGGGGGGGGGGGGAGGGGCACTGCTGTGAGAATAGAGTGAGAATAGAACCTGTGGCGAGCGCAGACTGCATGGAGCCAGTCTGGTCTGGCGTTCTGGGGTCCGGACCATTACAGTTTTTACCTAATCCCCACTAAGGGGCATATTTACTAATGTGAGGGTTAATGCAATTGGATATGTTGCCCGTAGCAACCAATAAAATTTTACTTATATTTATCTTGCACCATCTAGTATATAATAGCTAAAATCTGATTGGTTGCTAATGTTATGGGCAACATCTCCACTTCTATAAACCCACATTTTAGTAAATATACCCCTAACAGACCAGGTTTTAAGCACATACTTCAGCACAGGTGACTTAATAAGTACCTCAATTATTTTGATTGAACCATTTGTACTCAAGTATGGATAACCCTAAAACCTGGACTATTAGTTTGCCTTGAGGACCGGACTTGTGAAACACTGGTGTTCCTGTTTCTGGAGTTAGTTATAAGAAATAAAAATGAGACATGTTATAAGAAAAAAAATTAGATGTGGGTAAACACCACTGGTGCTTACCCATCAGTCTCACCACAAAAATTTTCAGATTTCATTTATCGCAAAATTATGCAGGGCCATACAGTGGAGAAATAGAGCATAGTATAATGGTTCACAAACTCAGTCCTCATGGCACCCTAAAGCTACGTACACACCGAGCGTTATATTGGGCATTCAATCGAACGGCCAGTATATCGCAAGCACTTTGGTGGGTGTGTACCAAATATGTCTGTGAATGACATTGTTCACAGACATATTGCATACGCCGTTCAGCACAGCCAATGGCCGATATATCTACAGATATTTTGGCGCATCTGGCTGTGTGTACGGGTGGTCTGCTGACTGCCCATACACTTGCTGTTGGGACTGCCTGTGACTGACATCTCAACTGGGTGGGCACATTTAAATGCCCACCCACTTGTGAGTCTCCAGGGATGGTAAAAAAAATATGCCATGGAATAAATTAGTATTTTTCCATTTGATAGGAATTATTTTTTTAATTGTCACTGTATACAGGGGGCACCAAAGTGGCACTGATTACTCAGACATAGTATTGTCTGCGGGAACAAGGCAGAGGCCTGGTAAAGCCATGGAGGATGAGGGATGTCCCCAAACTCACATCATGTATAGTATGCCTAGAAAAACTCTTCAGGAGTGAGAGTAGCTACACTACAGCCCCTACATCACGTGGTGCACAATATGAGCTCCATTTAATAATGTGGTTTGTTGCTGGCAGCATTGCAGTTATACTTTTATAATGAGGGCATTTACTATCACTTATCTGTCCAGCAACATTCAGCGTTTCCATTGTCAGACTGGGGCATAAAGTGCCCACGGTGGAGACGCATTAGTAGGGGCCCATGCTTAGAGGCCTGGCTAACCATTAGTGAGTGCATGGTCTGAGCCCCTTGAAAAATATATACTGTATAATATATACTGCTAGTGCTTGCATGGCAATTAATAACAGCATTGCACTGAAGAATAACAGTAATGCACAGCATTGCACTGTAGAATAACAGCAATGATTAATAACAGCAATGCAGTGTAGAAAATACACCATAGTCCTGTGCAGTATTAGGTAACATACAGTATGTGTAATTTATAATGCAGGTGCACAGTCTGTAACCTGTTCCCTAGAGGATGGGGTGGGCCCCCAGGCAGTGGGACCCACTGGGGGTTTTCCCTGTAGCCCAGTCTGGCCCTGGTGGTTTATTACTCCTCTGATGCTCTTCTGTGTTGCTGGCACCCTACCATTGTCAGTGACAGTTTATCGACAACTATGCATGTGGCGGGATGGCTGTCTGGAAACTATGGGTTTAATGCACTAAATTATGCAGTTATGAAGCAGCCACAATGAACCTTTAGGAATGAGCACTCAATTCCCCATAGACATGTAACAATTCTGATAGTAGGTTTTATTGTTGGTGATAAAACACCCCTGGATGTCTCAGAAAAAATCAGCCTTTTCTAAATGCATTTATGAGCAATAAAAATAATAATTTATTTAAAAAAATGAACATGACATGAATTCATCCACACAAACCATAAAAAAAAGGATATGATGATACCAGATTACAAAACATTGTGTCACAGTGCATCAGGGGTGATCAATCAGTTTTTCAGAATGAGTCTCTCACCATGGCTTGGTTCTGTGGTGGGCTAGCTGGTAGGCCAACAAGGTCCCGGGCTAAAAAGCTCATCACTACCTGCTATGATTTGGAATAGATACCTGGGAAGCAGTCTGGATATGAGATGGATATAGTGGGTTGGCCAGATATGTGGAACAACTGTAATGACTGTGTTACTAAGGAAACCAGGTAGTACAAGGTGGCGCTCATGTGATTACACTTGCCTAGCAGTCTTTTGACCTCCTGAAATGCTAGGCTTTGCCTTTAGCAGCCACCTTTCCAAGGTGAATTAGGTTCACCCCATACTCAGATGCCCCCAGGACTTATGGATGAACAAGGTGACTATAGCAGGCTGGGCAAGAGTAAAACACAAGTGCAGAGAGACACTCACTGACTACCTTGATTAAGCTGACCAATTCACAAGCTGGGATAAGTAACAGAATGATTGTGAGTGCAACAATGCAAAGGGTGGTGTTAGCAACTGAGTATAAACTGTATGTAAATGAAACAATGCATAAGATGGTATTAGCAACTAGACATAGACTGTAAATGAATGCAGCAATGCACAAGATGGTATTTAGCAACTAAACACAAACTGTATGTGAATGCAGCAATGCATAGGGTGGTATGAGAAACTAAGTACAAGCAATGAATAATTTAGCAGTGAGTTTCTTAAGGAATTAGGCAGAGCAAGGCAAGGTACAAATAACAAAATTACTTAGCTGCAGGAGTTCCCTGAATTCCAGGCAAGGCAGGACAAAGCAAGACAAGGCAAGGTAGGCTGGAGCTGTCTGAATGTACTTCCAAGCTAGGTCTCACAAACACAGTCAGGAACTCAGATGACAAGGTATTGAACTCAGGATTCTGGCAGGACAGGGTACACAGGATTCAAACAGGACTGGGTATCACAAGTAATGTAATAGCACCAACAGCACAGGATCAAGATACCATCATAGGACAGGGACCAGACACAGGTACAAGAAGCTATAACCGGCCTCAGGTGAAGGGCAAGCTGGGTTATAAAGAGAGCATGTCCCAATCAGGATGGCTGAAAAAGAACAAGCCTCCTGAACACTGATTAACTGCAGCTAGAAAACCAGACACAAGGTAATGGCCTAATTATCTGACAGGTGAAACTGCACAGACCACACATACAGGTGACAGGCTGCAGTTACACAGAACACAGACAGAAATGAGCCACAGCAGTGGCTCATGACACCACTGCAGATGGCTTAATCAGACCCTCCGAATAGATTCCCCCTCCTGTGTCCACGATGTGAGCATGTAGTCTAAACAACTCGTTTCGGTATTATACCTTTCTCAAGAATGGATGTTATGCTCATTCCCTGATGGGTTTATACTGTATACCCCTTTCAGTGAATCCCAATTATCTCCAAATTGCGGTGTTTCCGATTCACATCCACTGGAAGTGACATTTTTGCAGTTCAGCTGTCATTTCCGGATGCGTTCCAACCCTAAATTCTATTATCCAGGTTCCGTTTTCTGAAACCAGTAGTGATGCGGTGCATTCCACCGGCCACTTCTGGCTGTGTTCCACCTTTGAAATATGCGAAACCAATAATCAGGAACATAAGCTGCTGGTGCTCAACTCTCTTATGGACCAAGTGTTTTCCTTTATATCTGCAATGGCTTTGAACCCCTATAGTATGAATAATGATTCCTCACATTCTGGTATTCTCCAGGTTCCGGGGGCCATTTTGGAAGTGGCAAACACACCTTTTCTTGAATCCTTAATGGATCTGTACTTGTAACGAACCTTCATTGGCCATACTTTCTTTGGGTTTTACTTATGTTTACACAGATCATATAGCTCCTGACTCATTCCATTTCGACTGCAGTACATTGTATTCCTACAGAGTCTTACCCTTGAAATGAGTCCAGGCTTGTTGTTGAGTACTCCTCCCCATAAGTAGGACATGTGAAAATAAGAAAAATAAGTACATATTAAAATACATACTAAAATTAGATGTGTCACATGATCATAAAACGTATTCTATAAACCATTTAAGTTAAAATTCTACATTGTGACCATTAGGTTTAAGTGTATCTAAATCAAAAATCCACCTCATCTAATTTTTTGCCAGTGCCTTCTCAATATTTTTATTCTTTCAATTCATAGTAACATAGTAATTGAGGTTGAATAGAAGCAAAATGCCCATTGTGTTCAACCTGTAGTTGTTTTGATTATAATGTACCTGCTGAAGTAATGTTTTATGACTAGTTTACAACTATAAATCATGTTACACCCAGATTAACGTAAATATTTTAAATGTTATAACCTTGGATATCATTTTCAATCAGAAATTTATACAATCCTTTTTTAATTGCTTTTACAGATTCCGCCATCACTACCTTTCCTGGCAGTGAATTCCAAATCCTTATTGCCCTAACAGTGAAGAACCCTTTCCTCTGTTGCGTATGGAATTTCCTCTCCTCCAGCCTCAGCGAGTGCCCACGTGTCCTAATTCGCCTGGACCTTTTGTATTCCTAGGAATTGTTTCATTTCTCTCTCGCACCTATTGTGTTTTTGACAGAAATGATCTGAGAGAGGGTATGTACTCAGCCCTTTTCTTATGTTATAAACATGTTCAGATGATCTATTTTTTAACTGTCTTGAAGTCTTTCCTATATAAATTAACCCACATTTACATTCCAACAAGTAAATAACATTCCTCGAATGGCAGGTGATGAAGTTTTTTATCTTATATTTTTTCCCCCTTGCTTCAAATTCTGTTACCCATCTCTCTATTTTGGGGTTAGTAGTGGTTCTGCACATCAAGCAGATGCCACATCTATGGAACCCCTTATTACGGACCTTCCTCATAGTTACTTCAGGGAGGCTGCTTTTAACCAAACTATTTTTGAGGGATTTCAGCTATCTATATATAAATAAAGTTTTTTTGGGGAGACAGCCTCCTAAAATAGGATCATCCAAAAGTAGCTTCCAATTCTTTTTAACGATATACTCCACCTGTTTATGGTGTGCACAGTAGTGTGTAGAAAATGCCCACTCATATGCGGTGGTTTCTTCTTTTTTTCTTTTCTCTTTCTACTAAAAGTTCTTTTCTCTATATATTTTAAATTTTCCTTTTTGCATCAGACAGAACATTTTGTGAATAACCTTTTTCTTCAAACCTCGATGTCATCTCTTCTAATTGTTTGCAGGACATCACCTTTTGTACAGTTTCTTTTTAAATGCTTAACTTGTCTCAGGGGTATGTTTTCCAACCAATGCATATGATGTTCACTATTCATAGTAATATATGAATTAGAATCTGTGGGTTTCCTATGTGTCTTAGTACATATCTCCCCCTTTTCCATGTATATGAACAGATCCAGAAATGTTCTTTTTTTACTGGTATTGAATGTTACAAAAAGATTGTAGGAAGTCATTATCCCCCCTCCAAATAAAGAAAAGTAATCTATGAAATGCCACCAGCATACCAGATTTGCCCCCTGCTCTTTCACCTCATCTATGGTGAGTTTCTCCCAGTATGCCTTAAATAAATTAGCATAGCTGGGGGCAAACCTGGTACCCATTGCCATTCTTTTCTGTTACAGGTAAAAAGAACCGTTCAAGTAAAAATAATTATTTGTTAAAATGAAAGATATGGGGGGTAATTCAGGATTGATTGTAGCAGCAAATTTGTTAGCAGTTGGGCAAAACCATGTGCAGTGCAGGGGGATGCAGATATAACATTTGCAAAGAGAGTTATATTTGGATGGGGTGTGTTCAAACTGAAATCTAAATTGCAGTGTAAAAATAAAGCAGCCAGTGTTTACCCTGCACAGAAACAAAATAACCCACCCAAATCTAACTCTTTCTACACATGTTATATCTGCCACACCCGCAGTGCACATTTTGTCCAACTGCTAACAAATTTCCTGCTGCGATCAACTCTGAATTACCCCCATGGAGTGTAAAATGAACTTTTCAGGTTTTCTGGATATTCACTGCTTCCTAAAAAGAATTAGATGGCTTACTTCCCTTTTTTCCAATCGATGATCGTGTAAAGTGTACTGACATCCGCACTTATAAGTGTTAAATTTTCTTCCCATTTTATATTTTCCAGTTTCCGGAGAACATCTCCGGTGTCTTTCAAGAAGGATGGTGTTTTTGATACCAGTGGTTGTAAAAAGGAGTCTACCATTGCAGATAAATGGGAAGTGATACAGTTAGTGCCTGTGATTATAGGATGGCCTGGTGGTTGGGTAGGAGGTTTATAGATTTTGGGTAGCACATAAATTGTGGGGGTGGAGGGATCTTTGATATTAATGAAATCAACATCTTCCTTCTTCCTTCTTCAATATGTGTAATGTATAATGCAAGTGCACAGTCTGGAACCTGTTCCCTAGAGGAGCGGGTGGGCCCACCAGGCAGTGGGACCAACTGGGGGTTTCCCCTGTAGCCCAGTCTGGCCCTGGCGGTGTTTTCCTCCTCTGATGCTCTTCTGTGTTGCTGGCAACCTAGCACTGCCAGTGACAGTTTATCGACAACTATGCATGTGGCGGGATGGCTGTCTGCACATGTGCATTATGGTTTATTCCTGCTGGTACTCAGAAAAGCCTGGAATGCTTTTCAGGGTCCATCATTGCCAGTAATTGGGAAAAAGGTGTCCTCAGCAACAGCAGTCGTAGCTTACTACTGCTAAATGTTGAACGGATGTCATAACCCTTTTTTACTTAAGTGGTTTTTGTATTGGAACGCAAAGCAGAAGTGATGTAAGCACACACTGGAAGCTACCGGCATTAAGTGTCTGATAGTAAAAAGAAATGATTGGGACAATATTCCTAGATGGACTGGTTTCCATGACAACCATAAAGAAGTCCAAAGCAGAAGTTGACAACATTTACATATCTCTGTTAATTATAGTGTGTTTTGAAGCTATTTATAAGCCTCTTTTGGTGTTTTTACAATAATTATACAGTTATGACTTTATGTATGTATTATGTTTAAACATTGGATGTTGATATAACTTTGTGAAAATATGCCCCAAAAGGGGGTGGGGACTATAGAGGTATATAACTTCACTAATGGCAGGTAGATATATCACCTTGAAGAAGGTAGCCTTTCCCAAAATGCATTGGTGAGGGGTAGGAGTCTTGGCTACTAGTTCCAGATTAGCAAACAATATCTGGCATCAGATGAAAAGTGGTGGAGAGGGTGCTCAAGACCTTACTTCAGATAAACTCATACAAACTGTTTTAATCTTGTTTCTGGTATGCAGAATACTTATCTCATTTTAAATGTATGTGTATAAATAAAAGTTAATGCACTATATTAGTCTCTCTCTGTTAAGGATAACCCTTGACTAGATGTGGGGAAAAGACGGATATACTGTATGGATAGAATTGCTTCAAAGGCCATCTATACACAGAAGAGAGCAGAGAAATCTACGTTGGATGATTTTAATGTATAAGAACAGACCAGTGTCTTTGATATATTGACAGTCAGCTCCTGTCATTTTAAAGGCTGAACTTGATAAATGGTAAAAGCTGATTGGGTGATACTTTATCTCTCTCCACTTTATTTTCCCCACAAGGTTTGATAAATTTCCCCCCTAACAGAACAATCTATATAAGATCTGTAGTTGTGGTGTTCATGAAGTGTTGCCTAAAGAGTAAAATGATGTGCAGGCTACATTATTTGTGTAATGCACTTCTATAATGTCAGTTTGGAACATGGGTTGAATATCTTATTTTCCCTAAGCAAGGCAATCTCAGCAAGTAATATCTGATCACTAATAGGACTGCAGTTGTATTCTAAATTTGTTGCCCATGTGAAAGTGTGAAGTATTTACCTATAACTGAACCCATATTATATACAGTGTCATGCTATTATATTAAGGTTGGGGGATTACTGGTGCCCAGAATCCCTCCTCCCCACAGTGCAGAAGCTGAAAGTCAGATGAGTGTGGAACACTTTGCCTTTATACAACTTATGGCAGAAAGGGACACTAGCTGAAATAGCTTTTGAAAAGAAGAAAAATGTTGAAAAATGCTGTTAGTGCATTTCGACAGTGAGTGCCACATGTCACATCCATGGTCCATAGAATGTTCGCAGAAAGTCACTGGGTGGTATTCAATTCTTTTCACTCCCTTCCACACCCATTCTTTTTCTGCTGATGGGTGTGGTATAATCTTTTCAGCTTGCTACCCCCGCTTGCTACCCCCGCGATACCGAAGGCATCCAACCTGTAATGCAGCTAAACCTGATTACTATGGGCACAATATGCGTGATAACAGGGATCACTTTAGAAAGGAGATTGGGCATGATATATCATTTGAATACGGCCCACTGTGTTATTCACCATAGAGGCCAGTTATCGTTATGGACAACCATTGTAGCTGAAAGGAACATAGCTCAGGCTTTACATAGCATGGCCACAGTTCAATCACTCATACATATGAGCTGTTATACTGATCAATATATCTTGCTCAGATCCTGTGTCAGATGTGCTCAGGATTTATATTAGTAGAGGGCATGCATTTACTATGGAGAGCAGTTGTATTTATAATACTGTACTACAGTTATTTTCGTAAAAGTCCATCACCTAGAAAAGACCTTTAGATACTGTACAACTAACGACACTGTAAATTATTGTTTTACCTGGTATGTATGGGCACCAACTGCTGTAAGTATGAGCCCCATGTAATGTACATAAGAATTCTTTTCAGCAGTATGAATACTACTAAAACAACTTCAGAACCATGGACAGCAACATAACTTCTAAGGGTAAACCTACTGTTAATCAGCTACAGTGGAGAGATTTCAATCTGTTAGCTATTTTCGGGATGCGATTTCAATCTGTTAGCTATTTTCGGGATGCGGTCACAATTCTGACCATCAGGATCCCACTGTCAGTCTTTGTGGGATTTTGTACCCAACTCCTCTGGAAGACAAGCATGGTAGCAAATTGCAAGCTACTGAAATATTTTTAAAATGCTTTCTTATATTTCTGTTTTATTAGAGCCCTGATTATTAGATTTGAATCCAGAGTCACATGTAGTACAATTTTTTTCCTGTTCTTATTTATTCAAACTGTAAAAATAAAATAATTCTTATGCTGTATGATGTCTTCAAAATGATTTAATTAGGGTGTAAACACTTTTTAAGCACTCTATGTTCATTACTATAATTCTTCTTATTATTATTTGTTATTATTTGTCTTGATCAGGCAGAGTACACAACAGGGGTCCCAGTGCTTACCTGTCTGGATGCTGCAGTGTTCCCTGCTCAAGGAAGTAGCGATGGTGGATGTCCAGCAGGAGAGGCCTGGGATGTGTGCACAAGCCTGCAGAGTCCTTCCTGGGATTAACAGGGGGTCGGCTCCCTCTGGATTCATATACTGTGAGCCACCATATTCCTTTTCCTTATGTGATTGCACATGAGCCAATCCAGGGCTCTAGTTGGTCAGCTGATCGTGGCAGCCAACCTCAGCTTCCCAGCAGGTATAAATATGGTCAGCTGGGAGGTTCAAGCTACCAGTGCAATGTTGTCCGCAGCCTAGCTACGTGTCTTCGTGAACTGTCTTAGTGACTCTAGTGCTGTTCCAACTACTGCACTCACTGACTTCATTGGGTCCAGCCAGGTTCATTGGTACAAGTCCAATAACTTCCCCACTGGGTCCAGCCCATCACAGTTCCATCGGTTCCAGTTCCGATAACTCCTCCATTGGGTCCAGTCCATCTCAGTTCTATTGGTTCCAGTTCGATAACTCCTCCATTGGGTCCAGCCCATCTCAGTTCCATCTGTTCCAATTTGATAACTCCTCCACTAGGACGAGCTCGAAACAGCACAATTGGCTTCAGTCTGAAACCTCTGACATTGGCTCCAGCCAATACCAGTTTCCACAGAGTAAAGCCAACATTGGCCTTCCTGTCAGCATATAAATATTAAGCATTGCCATGTCCTGTCATTAAGTTGTGTCTCCCAGTCTCCTGCCTCCCATTTTTCCCAGAGTCTATCTAGTGTTGGTACTGGTTGACCCAAGGACAGGGATGCGACCTGCACGTGAAGCATAGCAAAGTCCAATCCTCCTTGCAGTCCTTATATCAGTCCTTATATCAAGTAAGCTATTCTCAAAGCACCACCTCCTGGGTCTGCACCAGTCAAGGTTCCCAGCCAGGGGTTATTTAGCAAGGAGGGGACCAGTGTACAGTCTCCGTGTGTGGGCCCCCTCCTCTCCCATAGCTGCCAGCGCTGCTGTTATTGCTCTGAGCACTAGAGTCTGGCACAGTGCCAGAGCCTATGGCGCAAGCTCAGTCTGGAAAAATGGTGTGGCGGCCATTTTTCAGAGACCTGAGCATGCGCTGTAGACTCTGGCTCTGTGCCAGAGTCTCTAGTGCTCAGAGCAATAACAGCTGTGCTACTGGCTGCAGGAGAGGAGGGGGACCACATACGGACACAAGAAAGGTAAGTATACAAGAAATGGGTGCAGTGTATGCGGTGTGGGCCCCCTCTGGACCCTGGGGACCATGTGCACCGCACACACTGCACCCATTATAGAAACGCCACTGATCCCAGCCCAGAATCACAGTACCCACTGAGAGTGACAACATTATTATAATTATTAATAATAATAATAATAATAATATATTTTTTCATTATAATTGCTTGATGCATAATGTTTTGAATCCCTTTCCACCTATCCCTGCCCATCCCTTTATTGTCCTTCCTCTTATTTATTTTTCTTTTTAGAAATTATAGATTTCATTTATTACTTGAAATACACATACAGATGTAACCACGGTCATGTGCCTACTCAATGCAAGTTTATGACTGCGGGTGCTGCTTTAACAATGTGGGCAAACCCGCTGGAATCATGCACTTGCCTGCATCTCACAGGGTGTTGCAAAAGGCCCTACAGCAGTGGTTCTCAAACTGTGTGCCGTGGCACCCTGGGATGCTGCAGGACACTTACAGGGGTGCCTCAGGTTGGTGGTCCATGACCAATTCAAACTATTTATTGTAATGTAATAGGCAAAACTAGTGCTTGTGGCAGTCAATCATAACATATGTGGACAAACAGAAGCAAATCCTGTCCCTCATCACATAATTGAACCTAAGGATGACATATAAACATAATTTAATTTGAATATTATTTTCTAAATGTCTTAATAAAAAACTTTTGGCCTAGGGATGCCGTGAAAAAAAATTGATACTTTAGGGCACCGTTATTCAAAAAAGCTTCTAGAGAGACATTGGGGGTAAATCATATCTGATCGTAGATGTGCTAAATTAAGCAAATCTATGATCAGATTCTCTGACATTTGGGGGGATGCCAAGCACAGGCTTATCTGCACCGCATGTCATGCCCTACCCACCCCCCCTGCAAGGGTGAAAAGCATCGCACAGCAGCGGTGCTTTCGCACCCAGCGAGCAGCTACCTGCCTGCGTAGCCTAGCATCCGGGTCGCAGCAGCTACGTGTGACATCACAGCGGTCCGGACATGCCTGCATTGTCTGGGCTTCGCCATCGGCATTCTAGTGCCGTTGGCACACCCCCTCCTTCCCTGCGACTGCCTCTGCCTGTCAATCAGGCAGAGGTGATCGCAGCCCTGAGATGCTGTTAGCATCTCACTCGGCCTCCCAGGGTGCTACGTGTGCATACTCCACAAAGGGCTTTAGACTGCAATCGCTGCCGCTGCAGCATTCCAGTCTGAATTTCCCCCATTACCCAGCAGCAGTTGTTCATTTTATGCCCAATAATAGTGCCCTAGTTTATTTTCTGAACTATAGTAGTGCCTTAGTTAATGTTATGCCCCATAGTAGTACACTAGTTTATTTTATGAACCATAGTAGAACCCCAATTCACATTATGTCACATTGGAGGGCTGCCAGTGCACATTATGCAACTCAATACCACCAACTCACATTATTACTTACAGTATCCCCAGTTCATATTATGCCATATTACAGTGCCTCCACATACCTCCCAATGGGGGTAATTCCAAGTTGATCGCAGCAGGATTTTTGTTAGCAGTTGGGCAAAACCATGTGCACTGCAGGGGAGGCAGATATAACATGTGCAGAAAGAGTTAGATTTGGGAGGGTTATTTTGTTTCTGTGCAGGGTAAATACTGGCTGCTTTATTTTTACACTGCAAATTAGATTGCAGATTGAACACACCCCACCCAAATCTAACTCTGCACATGTTAAATCTGCCTCCCCTGCAGTGCACATGGTTTTGCCCAACTGCTAACAAAAATCCTGCTGCGATCAACTTGGAATTACCCCCAATGTCTTGTTTCCCTGGATTGGGACCCTCACATTCCTAGGGCACCTCAAGTTGAAGGTGGTGTATTGAGCATAATGGGGGGGGGTGCTTTTGGGGGCATGCTCAGCGTTCCCCGAGCAGCTGGGCATGCCCTGGCTCACCTCCCTGCACTGAACAGATACTATACACATGTGCATAGCATCTATTCAGGGATCACCTGCTGCTTTGCAGAGCAGAGCAGTAGACTATCACAGGCTCAGCCAACTTCCCAATTAGCGGAATTGGGACAGTCGGAAGGCATGACTTCATATTGTGCATTATAGTGCCCAACAGTGGTGGAACTTATGGCGGTACAGCCAAGGCCCCGCTGCACTGAGGGGCCAAAAGCCGCTGGCCTAACAATGATTCACACTGACTCATTGTATGCCGCTGCCAGAGTCCCCCCCCCCCCCCCCCCCCCCGGTTATCTTAATAACAACTAAGCGGCAACCTGGCCGGAGAGGTCTCCGCCCCGGGCCCACAGACTTATCAGTGGCCTGGACTGTCACTCACTGCTGCTGTCAAGGGTGATGCTTTCCCATCTCCTCCCCTCTCCTGCGCCTCATCTTCACAGACGTGCTGCTGCTACTGACACTGAGTGCCCCTCCGATGAGGGAGGAGGGTCCTTCTCTCAGCCGCTCCCCACCCCAGACAGTGCAGCAGTAGCAGCTGAACTTGAAGAGAACAGTATGTCTGGAGGGGGAGCTATCTCAGCTCCTCCCCCTCTTGTTTATATTCCGCAACCCCCCCCTCCCTCCATCTTAATTTCCCTCTGTTCTTGGGCACCGGGGATCTCCCAGCATCATGCTAAGAGTGTGTGACTATCCCCAGCACCTACTGTCATAATGGGAGGAAAGGAGGAGCAGCTTAGCAGCAGAAAGTGTGTGTGACTGCCATAGACAGTCAGTCATTTCCCAGCACAAAGATAAAATATAACAGTTTTAATAATACATCAATTAAAAGTTACACAAATGTAATAAAATATTTATACCATACATAGACGCAGATGCGTAACTAGAGTTTTCGGAGCCCGTGGCAAGATGAAGAGTGGCGCCCCTCCCCCTAAAAACCCCCTAAAAACTACAAAACAACCATGGTCATGCACCGGCCACTGAAAATGGTCGTGCCAACATGACACACCACCTGATTCATGTCACACTGGCATAATTATTTTCAATTCCATATGTACCTTACCTATATGTTGATTTCTCACACTTTGAAGAAATGTATCCTCTAGGGCAGACGGTGTCTTCAGTTGTTACAGTATTCACTATTTATGTAGGAGATCACATCATCCAGAAGATGTCTGTTTGTGTAGGAATATTAACAAGGTCAGCATCATACAATAGCGGCTCAACCACACTCATATCCTGCCCCCTGTGTCACATCCTGCGTCTCCCAGCCACGCCATCTCCCCCTGCGTCTCTCAGCACACCATCCCCTTACCCCACCATCATCTACAGCACACCATCACCTCCCCCTGCGACGTCTCTCAGCACACCATCACCTCCCCCTGCGACGTCTCTCAGCACACCATCATCTCCCCCTGGTGTCGTCTCTCAGCACATCATCCCCTTACCCCACCTTTGTCTCTCAGCACACCATCACCTCCCCCTGCGACATCTCTCAGCACACCACCACCTATCCCCGTGTCGTCTCTTAGCACACCGTCATCACCTACACCCTACATCGTCTCTCAGCTCACCATCACCTCCCCCTGCAAAGTCCAGGTGTGCGAGAAGAAATCCCGTCACCAGTGTCACAGGGCGCAGCATTGAATAGCACCGGGAGCTACTTCCTGGTGCTTTTCAACTGACATCGAATTGAATCGTGCTCAATGTCTCTCACTCCCCCCCCTTCTATGTCTCTCAGTGTGTCTCTCCCTCCTTCTATGTCTCTCAGTGTCTCTCTCCCCCTTCTATGTCTCTCAGTGTGTCTCTCCCTCCTTCTATGTCTCTCAGTGTCTCTCTCCCCCTTCTATGTCTCTTTCCCCGCCTTCTATGTCTCTCAGTGTGTGTGTGTCCCTCTCTCCCCCTTCTATGTCTCTCAGTGTCTCTCTCCCCCTTCTATGTCTCTTTCCCCGCCTTCTATGTCTCTCAGTGTGTGTGTGTCTCTCTCTCCCCCTTCTATGTCTCTCAGTGTCTCTCCCCTTCTATGTCTCTAAGTGTCTCTCTCTCCCCCTTCTATGTTTCTCAGTGTCTCTCTCTCCCCCTTCTATGTCTCTCAGTGTCTCACTCTCCCCCTTCTATGTCACTCAGTGCCTCAACCCCACATCTCTCTCACTGTCTCTGCCCTCCTTCTATGTCTCTTAGTGTCTCTCTCACCCCCCCTTCTATGTCTCTCAGTGTCTCTCTCCCTCCATTCTATGTCTCTCAGTGTGGGTGGGATGTACTAAGCTCTCCCACCGCGGGATCTTCCCTCTCTGTGATTCCGTTACCTGCTGCATGGTAACTGCTCTCCTCCCTCTGGACGGCGCTGAGCTATGCTCCACGTAGGTCTCTCATCTCCCCTTCCGCATCTGAATCCCATCGCCGTGGCCACTCTGCTCTCCGCGTTGACTCAGCCGCCCTCCCCTTTCCTATTTCTCTGTCATTTCAGTGAACACATGGCGGGATGCTGAGCTAAATGTGCGTGCGCAAGAGAATAGGAATGGGGGAGGGCGGCTGAGTTAACGCATAGAGCAGAGTGGCCACGGCGATGGGGATTCAGATGCGAAAGGGAAGATGAGAGACCTACAGGGAGCAAAGGGCAGTGCCGTACAGAGGAAGGAGAGCAGTTACCATGCAGCAGATAATGGATTCGCAAAGATGGGAGATTCCGCTGCAGGAGAGCTTAGTACATCCTGCCCTGTGTCTCTCTCCCCCTTCTATGTCTCTCACTGTCTCTGCCCCCTTTCTATGTCCCTCAGTGTCTCTCTCTCCCCCTTCTATGTCTCTCAGTGCCCCCCATGTCTCTCAGTGTCTCTGCCCCCCTTCTATATCACTCAGTGTCTCTTCTCTCCCCCATTCCTCTCAATGTGTTTCTTCTAGCAACCCCCTCTTCTAATAATATAACAGGGACAGCTTTATCTCCCCCCCCCCCTCAAGGGACTCGGGAGCCGGCAGAGTGAGGCATCTGGGAGCCAGGATTAGTGGACCTGGAGCCATCGAGATGCCTGGGAGCCTGGATCTGAGGAGGCCTGGAGCCACGATCTGAGCACCAGGAGCTGGTGGAGTGCGGTGGCTGGGAGGTGAGAGCAGGCGGAGGGCAGCGGGCTGATCAAACAGGGAGCGTGACACATCACGGTCATGCTCCCTGCAGCAAGAGGAAAGAAGCCGGATGGAGGGTGGCAGGGGAGACTGGCGGAGCTCCGGCGGGCCGCACCGTGGTGAGCACAGCGGGGCGAGCAGGCCATGCAGGTGCCGGTAGCGCCCCCCTCTGTTGGGCCTGTCATGGTGCCTAGGGCACATGCCCTGCTCGCCCCATGCTAGTTACGCCTCTGCATATACATATTTATACCACAATATGTCCGACCAATAGATGATCCGATGGTCCGGACTTAGGGGGTAATTCCAAGTTGATCACAGCAGGAACTTTGTTAGCAGTTGGGCAAAACCATGTGCACTGCAGGGGAGGCACATGTATAGAGAGAGTTAGATTTGGGTGGGTTATTTTGTTTCTGTGCAGGGTAAATACTGGCTGCTTTATTTTTACACTGCAATTTAGATTGCAGATTGAACACACCACACCCAAATCTCTCTCTCTCTCTCTCTCTCTGCACATGTTATATCTGCCCCCCTGCAGTGCACATGGTTTTGCCCAACTGCTAACAAAATTCCTGCTGCGATCAACTTGGAATTGCCCCCTTACTGGCAGCAACTATCAAAGACCTTGACCGGTTTCTCCGTTGTGTAAATAGAATGGTTTCCTCAGAAGGTAGTTTTTAAGAACTGTGATAATTGCTACAATTTTCTGTGGACTTGAATATCTGGAGTGATAAGCATCCAAATTTAGGATTTTCATCTATTGGTCGGTCATATTGTGGTATAAATATATGTATGGTATAATGATTTTATTACATTTGAGCAATTTTTAATTGATGTATTATTAAAACTGTTATGCAGTATTTTATCTTTTCACTCTCATTTTTAAG
This sequence comes from Pseudophryne corroboree, assembly GCF_028390025.1. Lineage (NCBI taxonomy): Eukaryota > Metazoa > Chordata > Amphibia > Anura > Myobatrachidae > Pseudophryne > Pseudophryne corroboree. The sequence goes on along the minus strand of NC_086444.1, from coordinate 1,051,123,063 downwards.
TATTCTTGTTAATGATATATATATATGGTAATTATCCAGATTACAGTGTAGGAACAGCAGAGCTAAAATCTTGGTAGATCAGCATATACTGTACATAAAAAGTACAAATTAGCAAAAACTGCGACCAATCGCAAAATTGCGTAAAGCACGCCCAAACGGAAAGTCTGCAACACTAATTTAATGTTACAAAAAAAAGGTGGACTTGTCAAATTTGCTAATTTTGCGATTAGATTTAAAAATCCGCATTTTTGGCGAAAAAACTTACACTTAGTCGCATTTTTTGCGTAAAGGTTTCTGATGTCACAATTAAACATCAGCCACACATAACATTGAGCCAACCATGTCTACTGACAGGATGCGTCGAACAACAAGATGAGCTACTTCCACTGGTGAATCCACAAACGCAGGTGAAAAAAGGAAATAAAAATGTTTTTTTTTTATGTTGAAAGTTTACATACATGACATATTAATGTTTCTTTGTTATTATTAACATTCCTTATGTTATTGTTTAATGTGAAAACATATAAAAAAAAAAAGTAGTGCATAATTAAAATGCACACAAAGTCACAGTTATTGTGGTGATGTTATTGAACATATGTTTCTTTGTCAAGGGGGGAAAAAAACCAAAACCTTACACATGTATGTGGGTATGATTTTTGAAGATAATAATTGTTTATTGCTTTAAATCATAAAAAAAAACTCAGCTTTTAAACAAAAATCCATTAACCAAACAAAAAAAAAAAAACTTGCTTGTAAATGTTATTGTACATGCTTGTAGGAAAACAAGTGTGTTCCTGACAAACCTGCATTGTCATTAACTTAAATAATTATTAGGTTACTACTAACTAGTGATGAGCGGGTTCTGATCCTCGGGATCCGAACCCGCCCGAACTTCACTTTTTTTTTCACGGGTCCGAGCAACTCGGATCCTCCCGCCTTGCTCGGTTAACCCGAGCGCGCCCGAACGTCATCATCCCGCGGTTGGATTCTCGCGAGATTCGTATTCTATATAAGGAGCCTCGTGTCACCGCCATTTTTCACTCGTGCATTGGAGATGATCATGAGAGGACGTGGCTGGCGTCCTCTCAGTTTCTATGTTCAGTGGGCTGCAAATATCTGTGCTCAGTGTGCTGCAAATATCTGTGCTCAGTGTGCTGCAAGTGCAAATATCTACGTTCACTGCCTGAAAAACGCTCCATACTGTGCTCAGTGTGCTGCAAATATCTGTGCTCAGTGTGCTAATTGCTTTATTGTGGGGACTGGGGACCAGCAGTATTATATAGTAGGAGGACGGTGCAGAGTTTTGCTGACCAGTGACCACCAGTATTATACGTTCTCTGCCTGAAAAACGCTCCATATCTGTGCTCAGTGTGCTGCAAATATCTGTGCTCAGTGTGCTAATTGCTTTATTGTGGGGACTGGGGAACAGCAGTATTATATAGTAGGAGGACAGTGCAGAGTTTTGCTGACCAGTGATCACCAGTATTATACGTTCTCTGCCTGAAAAACGCTCCATATCTGTGCTGCATTGTAGTATACAGTAGGAGGACAGTGCAGAATTTTGCTGACCACCAGTATAACTATATATATAGCAGTACGGTACAGTAGTCCACTGCTCTACCTACCTCTGTGTCGTCAAGTATACTATCCATCCATACCTGTGGTGCATTTCAGATTTGCACAGTTTGCTGACCACCAGTATATAATATATAGCAGTATGGTACAGAAGGCCACTGCTCTACCTTCCTCTGTGTCGTCAAGTATACTATCCATCCATACCTGTGGTGCATTTCCGTTTTGCACAGTTTGCTGACCACCAGTATATAATATATAGCAGTACGGTACAGAAGGCCACTGCTCTACCTACCTCTGTGTCGTCAAGTATACTATCCATCCATACCTGTCTTGCATTTCAGTTTTGCACAGTTTGCTGACCACCAGTATATAATACTGTATATAGCAGTACGGTATAGAAGGCCACTGCTCTACCTACCTCTGTGTCGTCAAGTATACTATCCATCCATACCTGTGGTGCATTTCAGATTTGCACAGTTTGATGACCACCAGTATATAATATATAGCAGTACGGTACAGTAGGCCACTGCTCTACCTACCTCTGTGTCGTCAAGTATACTATCCATCCATACCTGTGGTGCATTTCAGTTTTGCACAGTTTGCTGACCACCAGTATATAATATATAGCAGTACGGTACAGAAGGCCACTGCTCTACCTACCTCTGTGTCGTCAAGTATACTATCCATCCATACCTGTGGTGCATTTCAGTTTTGCACAGTTTGCTGACCACCAGTATATAATATATAGCAGTACGGTACAGTAGGCCACTGCTCTACCAACCTCTGTGTCGTCAAGTATACTGTCCATCCATACCTGTGGTGCATTTCAGTTTTGCACAGTTTGCTGACCACTAGTATATAATATATAGCAGTACGGTACAGTAGGCCACTGCTCTACCTACCTCTGTGTCGTCAAGTATACTATACATCCATACCTGTGGTGCATTTCAGTTTTGCACAGTTTGCTGACCACCAGTATATAATATATAGCAGTACGGTACAGTAGGCCACTGCTCTACCTACCTCTGTGTCGTCAAGTATACTATCCATCCATACCTGTGATGCATTTCAGTTTTGCACAGTTCGCTGACCACCAGTATATAATATATAGCAGTACTGTACAGTAGGCCACTGCTCTACCTACCTCTGTGTCGTTAAGTATACTATCCATCCATACCTGTGGTGCATTTCAGTTTTGCACAGTTTGCTGACCACCAGTATATAATATATAGCAGTACGGTACAGAAGGCCACTGCTCTACCTACCTCTGTGTCGTCAAGTATACTATCCATCCATACCTGTGGTGCATTTCAGTTTTGCACAGTTTGCTGACCACCAGTATATAATATATAGCAGTACGGTACAGTAGGCCACTGCTCTACCTACCTCTGTGTCGTCAAGTATACTATCCATCCATACCTGTGGTGCATTTCAGTTTTGCACAGTTTGCTGACCACCAGTATATAATATATAGCAGTACGGTACAGAAGGCCACTGCTCTACCTACCTCTGTGTCATCAAGTATACTATCCATCCATACCTGTCTTGCATTTCAGTTTTGCACAGTTTGCTTCACCACCAGTATATAATATATAGCAGTACAGTACAGTAGGCCACTGCTCTACCTACCTCTGTGTCGTCAAGTATACTATCCATCCATACCTGTGGTGCATTTCAGTTTTGCACATTTTGCTGACCACCAGTATATAATATATAGCAGTACGGTACAGTAGGCCACTGCTCTACCTACCTCTGTGTCTTCAAGTATACTATCCATCCATACCTGTGGTGCATTTCAGTTTTGTACATTTTGCTGACCACCAGTATATAATATATAGCAGTACGGTACAGTAGGCCACTGCTCTACCTACCTCTGTGTCATCAAGTATACTATCCATCCATACCTGTGGTGCATTTCAGTTGTGCGCAGTATATATAGTAGTAGGCCATTGCTATTGACACTGGCATATAATTCCACACATTAAAAAATGGAGAACAAAAATGTGGAGGGTAAAATAGGGAAAGATCAAGATCCACTTCCACCTCGTGCTGAAGCTGCTGCCACTAGTCATGGCCGAGATGATGAAATGCCATCAACGTCGTCTGCCGAGGCCGATACCCAATGTCATAGTAGAGAGCATGTAAAATCCAAAAAAATAAAGCTCAGTAAAATGACCCAAAAATATAAATCAAAATCGTCTGAGGAGAAGCGTAAACTTGCCAATGTGCCATTTACGACACGGAGTGGCAAGGAACGGCTGAGGGCCTGGCCTATGTTCATGGCTAGTGGTTCAGCTTCACATGAGGATGGAAGCACTCATCCTCCTGCTAGAAAACTTAAAAAAGTTAAGATGGCAAAAGCACAGCAAAGAACTGTGCGTTCTTCTAAATCACAAATCCCCAAGGAGAGTCCAATTGTGTCGGTTGCGATGCCTGACCTTCCCAACACTGTACGGGAAGAGGTGGCGCCTTCCACCATTTGCACACCCCCTGCAAGTGCTGGAAGGAGCACCCGCAGTCCAGTTCCTGATAGTCAAATTGAAGATGTCACTGTTGAAGTACACCAGGATGAGGATATGGGTGTTGCTGGTGCTGAGGAGGAAATTGACAAGGAGGATTCTGATGGTGAGGTGGTTTGTTTAAGTCAGGCACCCGGGGAGACACCTGTTGTCCGTGGGACGAATATGGCTATTGACATGCCTAGTCAAAATACAAAAAAAAATCACCTCTTCGGTGTGGAATTATTTCAACAGAAATGCGGACAACTGGTGTCAAACCATGTGTTGCCTTTGTCAAGCTGTAATAAGTAGGGGTAAGGACGTTAACCACCTAGGAACATCCTCCCTTATACGTCACCTAGACCGCATTCATCAGAAGTCAGTGACAAGTTCAAAAACTTTGGATGACAGCGGAAGCAGTCCACTGACCACTAAATCCCTTCCTCTTGTAACCAACCTCCTGCAAACCACACCACCAACTCCCTCAGTGTCAATTTCCTCCTTAGACAGGAAAGCCAATAGTCCTGCAGGCCATGTCACTGTCAAGTCTGACGAGTCCTCTCCTGCCTGGGATTCCTCCGATGCATCCTTGAGTGTAACGCCTACTGCTGCTGGCGCTGCTGTTGTTGCTGCTGGGAGTCGATAGTCATCCCAGAGGGGAAGTCGGAAGACCACTTGCACTACTTGCAGTAAGCAATTGACTGTCCAACAGTCCTTTGTGAGGAAGATGAAATATCACAGCAGTCATCCTGCTGCAAAGCGGATAACTCAGGCCTTGGCAGCCTGGGTGGTGAGAAACGTGTTTCCGGTATCCACCGTTAATTCACAGGGAACTAGGGACTTGATTGAGGTACTGTGTCCCCGGTACCAAATACCATCTAGGTTCCATTTCTCTAGGCAGGCGATACCGAAAATGTACACAGACGTCAGAAAAAGGGTCACCAGTGTCCTAAAAAATACAGTTGTACCCAATGTCTACTTAACCACGGACATGTGGACAAGTGGAGCAGGGCAGACTCAGGACTATATGACTGTGACAGCCCACTGGGTAGATGTATTGCCTCCCTCAGCAAAAACAGCAGCGGCGGCACCAGTAGCAGCATCTCGCAAACGCCAACTCGTTCCTATGCAGGCTACGCTTTCTATCACCGCTTTCCATAAGAGGCACACAGCTGACAACCTCTTACGGAAACTGAGGAACATCATCTCAGAATGGCTTACCCCAATTGGACTCTCCTGGGGATTTGTGACATTGGACAACGCCACCAATATTGTGCGTGCATTACATCTGGGCAAATTCCAGCACGTCCCATGTTTTGCACATACATTGAATTTGGTGGTGCAGAATTATTTTAAAACTGACAGGGGAGTGCAAGAGATGCTGTCGGTGGCCCGAAGAATTGTGGGCCACTTTCGGCATTCAGCCACCGCGTGCCGAAGACTGGAGCACCAGCAAACAGTCCTGAACCTGCCCTGCCATAATCTGAAGCAAGAGGTGGTAACGAGGTGGAATTCAACCCTCTATATGCTTCAGAGGATGGAGGAGCAGCAAAAGGTCATTCACGCCTATACATCTGCCTACGATATAGGCAAAGGACGGGGAATGCACCTGACTCAAGTGCAGTGGAGAATGATTTCAACGTTGTGCAAGGTTCTGCAACCCTTTGAACTTGCCACACGTGAAGTCAGTTCAGACACTGCCAGCCTGAGTCAGGTCATTCCCCTCATCAGGATTTTGCAGAAGAAGCTGGAGACATTGAAGGAGGAGCTAAAACGGAGCAATTCCGCTAGGCATATGGGACTTGTGGATGGAGCCCTTAATTCGCTTAACCAGGATTCACGGGTGGTCAATCTGTTGAAATCAGAGCACTACATTTTGGCCACCGTGCTCGATCCTAGATTTAAAACCTACGTTGTATCTCTCTTTCCGGCAGACACAAGTCTGCAGAGGTTCAAAGACCTGCTGGTTAGAAAATTGTCAAGTCAAGCGGAACGTGACCCGTCAACAGCTCCTCCTTCACATTCTCCAGCAATTGGGGGTGCGAGGAAAAGGCTAAGAATTCCGAGCCCACCTGCTGGCGGTGATGCAGGGCAGTCTGGAGCGAGTGCTGACATCTGGTACGGACTGAAGGACCTGCCAACGATTACTGACATGTCGTCTACTGTCACTGCATATGATTCTGTCACCATTGAAAGAATGGTGGAGGATTATATGAGTGACCGCATCCAAGTATGCACGTCAGACAGTCCGTACGTATACTGGCAGGAAAAAGAGGCAATTTGGAGTCCCTTGCACAAACTGGCTTTATTTTACCTAAGTTGCCCCCCCTCCAGTGTGTACTCCGAAAGAGTGTTTAGTGCAGCCGCTCACCTTGTCAGCAATCGGCGTACGAGGTTACTTCCAGAAAATGTGGAGAAGATGATGTTCATCAAAATGAATTATAATCAATTCCTCCGTGGAGACATTCACCAGCAATTGCCTCCTGAAAGTACACAGGGACCTGAGATGGTGGATTCCAGTGGGGACGAATTAATAATCTGTGAGGAGAGGGATGTACACAGTGAAAGGGGTGAGGAATCGGAGGAAGAGTAGGAGGTGGACATCTTGCCTCTGTAGAGCCAGTTTGTGCAAGGAGAGATTGATTGCTTCTTTTTTTGGTGGGGGCCCAAACCAACCAGTCATTTCAGTCACAGTCATGTGGCAGACCTGTCGCTGAAATGATGGGTTTGTTAAAGTCTGCATGTCCTGTTTATACAACATAAGGGTGGGTGGGAGGGCCCAAAGACAATTCCATCTTGCACCTCTTTTTTCTTTCATTTTTCTCTGCATCATGTGCTGTTTAGGGACTATTTTTGGAAGTGCCATCCTGTCTGACACTGCAGTGCCACTCCTAGATGGGCCGGGTGTTTGTGTCGGCCACTTGGGTCGCTTAGCTTAGTCACACAGCTACCTCATTGCGCCTCTTTTTTTCTTTGCATTATGTGCTGTTTGGGGATTATTTTTTTGAAGTGCCATCCTGTCTGACACTACAGTGCCACTCCTAGATGGGCCAGGTGTTTGTGTCGGCCACTTGGGTCGCTTAGCTTAGTCACACAGCTACCTCATTGCGCTTCTTTTTTTCTTTGCATCATGTGCTGTTTGGGGACTATTTTTTTGAAGTGCCATCCTGTCTGACATTGCAGTGCCACTCCTAGATGGGCCTGGTGTTTGTGTCGGCCACTTGTGTCGCTTATCTTAGTCACACAGCTACCTCATTGCGCCTCTTTTTTTCTTTGCATCATGTGCTGTTTGGGGACTATTTTTTTGAAGTGCCATCCTGTCTGACACTGCAGTGCCACTCCTAGATGGGCCAGGTGTTTGTGTCGGCCACTTGGGTCGCTTAGCTTAGTCACACAGCTACCTCATTGCGCCTCTTTTTTTCTTTGCATCATGTGCTGTTTGGGGACTATTTTTTTGAAGTGCCATCCTGTCTGACACTGCAGTGCCACTCCTAGATGGGCCTGGTGTTTGTGTCGGCCACTTGTGTCGCTTAGCTTAGTCACACAGCTACCTCATTGCGCCTCTTTTTTTCTTTGCATCATGTGCTGTTTGGGGACTATTTTTTTGAAGTGCCATCCTGTCTGACACTGCAGTGCCACTCCTAGATGGGCCAGGTGTTTGTGTCGGCCACTTAGGTCGCTTAGCTTAGTCACACAGCTACCTCATTGCGCCTCTTTTTTTCTTTGCATCATGTGCTGTTTGGGGACAATTTTTTTTAAGTGCCATCCTGTCTGACACTGCAGTGCCACTCCTAGATGGGCCAGGTGTTTGTGTCGGCCACTTGGGTCGCTTAGCTTAGTCATCCAGCGACCTCGGTGCAAATTTTAGGACTAAAAATAATATTGTGAGGTGTGAGGTGTTCAGAATAGACTGAAAATGAGTGGAAATTATGGTTATTGAGGTTAATAATACTATGGGATCAAAATGACCCTCAAATTCTATGATTTAAGCTGTTTTTAGGGTTTTTTGTAAAAAAACACCCGAATCCAAAACACACCCGAATCCGACAAAAAATTTTCAGGGAGGTTTTGCCAAAATGCGTCCGAATCCAAAACACGGCCGCGGAACCGAATCCAAAACCAAAACGCAAAACCCGAAAAATTTCCGGTGCACATCACTACTACTAACATACATTTTAGAGTAATACATGTGTTAAATAGTTTAAAGCTCCCTTACATGTTATTAAGTTTCAATGCAGCTGAATAAAGTGAATTGTGGTAAGCAGCGTGAACTGCTTCAGCTGTGTGTAATGAAGCAATGATTGCAGTATACATCGAACATTCTGCAACTGAGGTCAGCTTGTGCAGATTTTAAGGTTGACTCAGAAACTGCACACCATAAATATGCATTCATTTGCAAAAAAATGCGTATGCTCTGCCTAGCTGAAATCTGCATACGCCCACAACACGCCCCTGCTCGTATTTTTTGCATGTGAGCATGTCACCGCCGCTGACATGCTGATTCTATATTTTGCAACTTGAGTAGTTGCATCATTGCCACCTGTTAGGGGTCTTCCTTATTCCATTTCCACACATGTCATTAGTGAGAGGCTATGCACAATTCAGGTCATGGCCGGACCTTCAAGATTCCGTCCGAAACCATACGTTTTTTTAAAGTAACAAATATTTACAAGGTAAAACCAGTTTAGTTTTGCCTTGTAAATGATTGTCACTTTAAAAAAACTTACAAGTTCGGCTGTATTCTCAAAACACCGGCCATCTCGCACTGCATTATATCCAGCCCCATGGGTTGAATGTATAGCCTTTGTCACTAATGAAGATTGAGCTATATAAATTATAGTAAATTTGTGAGCGGGGCCCTCCTACCTCTATTGCTGTATGTTGTTATGCAGTTTTGTTTTATCACTGTTTCCAAATGTAAAGCGCAATGGAATTTGCTGCGCTATATAAGTATTATGTAAACAATGCAGCAAGACACTAAGGGGGGTATTCAATTGTTTCAAAAGTCAGTTGGGTGTCTGTTTTTTCCTATCTAACAGACAGGAAAAAACATACACCCAACCGACTTTTCAAACAATTGAATATCCCCCTAACAGTCTCTTCTTCTTTTTTTGTGTGGGGTGCTAGGAATGGTGGTGCTGGGTGGGGGGCCCTAAAGCATATTGTTGCACCTCGGCCCACCACTCTCTAGTTCTGCCACTGGTGCCTAAGTTCATATATATATAACATTACATTGCCCCCCAGTTTATTTTTTACCACATTACAATGAGCAGGTCCAGGGGCACACATAGATATTTTTTAGGTCCCAGGGCAAAAGTTTGTAAGGCCCCCTATGTACCATATAATGCTGAAAAATGTATATAACACATGTAGCATGTATATAACACATGTATATGTATATAACACATGAACACTCCCTGCACCTATGCTAGCTACGCCCATGCACCTATCCTCAAAATGTGCCAAGTAGCTTAATTTTTTTTGCCACGGACTTTGCCACTGAGCCATGCCAAAACACTTATCCTAAGTAACTAGTGCACTATGGGGGTCATTCCGACCCGTTCGCACGCAGCGGTTTTTTGCTGCGGTGCGAATGGGTGTGGAATGCGCACGCACGGCGGGCGCTGTGCATGTGCGTGATGTTGCCCGGCGTCAGGGGATTGACAGGAAGGAGGTGTGGATGGGTGGATCCGGACCGTTGGAGACCGTTTTCAGGGAGTGGTGAGTAAACCGCAGGCGTGTCCAGGACAACGGAGGGCGGAGGTGTGACGTCAAAGCCGGGTCCATCATTGCTGGATCCATCGCACAGGGTAAGTATGTCCAGCCCTAGTCTACTTTTGCTTGATTTTATTTTTTAGCTTAGCAGGGCTGCACAAGTGATCGCAGCCCTGCTAAGCTAAAATACACTCCCCCATAGGCGTGAACTATTGATCTCAGCAGCAGCTAAAAGTTGCTGGCTCCGATCAACTCGGAATGACCACCTATATGCGAACTGAGGCGATAAATTGTGGAAAAAGGGCCTAATTCAGACCTGATCGTTGTGCTGCAAATTTGCAGAGGTCTGCGATCAGATAGTCGTCACCCAGGGATAGTGAAACCCCCCCCCCCGTAAAAGTGTGCGAATGCATGTGTACGCCATGCGAAAATTCCACCACACAGCGGTAAGCTGCAAATCAATTTGCAAATCACTCACCAGCTAATAATTTTTCCAGTATGTGCAACCTGTGCATAGCCTGAGACTTACTCCTACAGTGCGATACAAACAGGCTGTTCGGGGCTGGAGCTGACGTCACACACCCGCCCTGAAAATGCTTGGGTATGCCTGCGTTTTTCCTGACACTCCCTGAAAACATCCAGTTACCACCCACAAACATCCACTTCCTGTCAATCACCTTGCAAACGCCTTGCGATTGAAATTATCGCACCATCCTGCCACCGTTTGGCAACGCAATTGCGCATTGCATTGCATACACATGCGCAGTCATTCGATAATCGGTCGCTGTGGGAATTCGCACAACAGCGATCAGGTCTGAATCGGGCCCACAGTAGCACAATGAAGGAAAAAAGCGTCAGGAAAAAGTAGCAAATTCAAAGAAAAAATACACAGAGCAAACCTGATGCAAGCAACCCTTGTCATGCAATATGCTTAATAAGAGACTTTATACCAATTCCTTTGTTACAAGAAGTCTAGTACACCAGTGATTTCCAAACTTTTTTGAAACATAACGCCCTATAGTAGTGTCAACATTTTTCATGGTACCTTAAGCCAAAATTTTCTTATTGAGAAATTCAGTCAAAATTATGAAATTTCTGTTACAGACAAATATTTCAGAGCACCTGCTCTCATTTTTCGCACCCCAGTTCCTATGTTTCATGCATAATTTAGTCGCTTAGCCTTGTTTCCACATGGTATGACTTTTTAGGATGCTACTCTTCCATGAAGAACATTTCTGGCCAGACTTTTCCAAACAGAGGATGGGTGTACCTGGGTCACACTGGTTCTTGCCAGTCCTGAGCTGATGGCACTGCTGAACATTCTGATTTTGAAGGGAAGTAAGCATGATGTGCCTTTCATCCGATGCTCTAAGTTTCCCTGCATCTACGGTCCTCAACATTGGTCGCTTCTTTGCGTTTCAATGCTGAGAAATACAGACAGGTACTTATCCAGCAATACCATCAGGGAGGAGTCTGATTGTCTCAAAATGTATTCTGCAGCAGGGCAACGACCCCAGTCATACAGACAATGTAATTTAAGAACTATCTTCAGCGTAAAGAAGAAAATGGTGTCCATGAAGTGATAATATGGCCTCCACAGAGCTCTGATCTCAGCATCATCGAGTCTGTCTTGGATTACAAGAAGAGACAGAAGGATTTGAGCAAGCCTACATCCACAGAAGATCTGTGGTTAGTTCTCCAAGATGTTTGGAACAACCTCCCTGTCAAATTCTTTCAAAAACTGTTTGCAAGTGTACCTGTGTGCAAGTGAAGAATTGAAGCTGTTTTGAATGCAAAGGGTGGTCACACCAAATATTGATATTGATTTAGATTTCTCTTCTGTTCATTCACATTGCATTTTGTTATTTTGTTATTTGTTAAAAATAAACTAGTAACACTTCATTTTTTTAAAGCATTCTTACTTTGCAGCATTTTTTCTACACCTGCCTAAAACGTTTGTACAGTACTGTACATATATATATATATATATATATATATATAATATATACAGGGCCGGGTGGGCTGGTGGGTCAGTCATGCCATTCAGAGAGACAGAAGGCCACGCTCACTGCAGCCCCTGACTCTCTGCTGTAGAAGCTCCCCTGCCCATCTTCATGGGAATGGAGGCATGCCGCGAGTCCATGCCCCCGCCCATTTCCATGGAGATGGGGATACACCGCAAGTCGAAGCCCCCTTGACTTATGGCACGCCCCATCGCTAGTATGCGCACCCCCTTTATAGGCGGGTGTGCCCCCTTTCCAGATGCACGCCCTTGCCAGGGCCATATTCGGACCCCAGTACGTCGCTGTATATACTGTATATCTAATATATAAAAATGAAAATTTGTTCTTCTGTCTTTCTATACAAATCCACAGTTTACAAGCGAAGATTGTGACATTTACATACAAGCGTATTAAAACACGCCGGAGGCAACTAAAACAATTTGAAATCCCTAGCACCCCTAGGGGGCTGACAGCAGCACAGAGTATATCAGGAGACATCATAACTCCGGAATTGCTGGAGCAATGTACTCAAAAATTGGTACACTACACATATGCCTTACAATCTGGGAACAAACACTGTGGGAGGAAGACACCCCTAGCACCCCTAGGGGTGAGGTAGCAGCACTGACTATTTCAGCAGACAGCATAACTCTGGAATGCCTGCAGCAATTTACAACAAACTTGGTACACATCTGACTTTCACTGTGGAAACAAACACTGCATGGGTCAGACACCCCTAATACCCCTAGGGGTGGGACAGCAGCACAGAGTATGTCAGCAGACAGCAAAACTGTAGAAGGCCTGGAGTAATTTACACCAAACTTGGCACACATCTGACTTACAATCTGGGAACAAACTCTGTGGGGGATAGACACCCCTAGCAGTGGGACAGCAGCACAGAGTATTTCAGGAGACAGCATAACTCCCAAATGCCTGCACAAATTTACAACACACTTGGTACACATATGACTTACAAGGTGGAAACAAACACTGTGGGGGTAAGACACCCCTAGGGGTGAGGCAGCAGCACAGAGTTTTCTAGCAGACAGCATAACTCTGGAATGCCTGCAGCAATTTACACCAAATTTGCTACACATATGACTTACACTCTGTGAACAAACACTGTGGGGGTAACATATATATATATATATATATATATATATATACAGGGTCGAAACTAGGATTGCTCTCACCCGGGGCAAGACAGTAAATTTGCGCCCCACCCAAAAAAAAAAAAAAAGGATACAAAAAAATATATATTTTACAATAAATAAATAAAAAAAACTAAATTAAATTAAATTAAATAAAAAATGAAAATAAAAAAAGATAATTATAATTAAAATACAATCATATATATAATCCCACACGTTACACCACAGAGGAGCTACTTATGCACGTTACACGTTACAACAGCTTATACACGTTACACCGCAGAGGAGACACTTATGCACATTACAGCACAGAGGAGCCGTGTATACACATTACATAAATTGTATAGGGGACACACTGACACACATATGGTGCAGGTCCCAGGGGAACACTGACACCCACACACAGACCAGGAGCACACTGACACAAAAACAGATTGTATATGAACACATTGACACATACATACGGTATAGGGACCAGATGCACACTGACACACACACTGTATATATGGACCAGTTGCACACTGACACACACACACACACACACACACACACACACACTGTATATATATGGACCAGATGCACACTGACACACACACACACACACACACACACACACACACACACACACTGTATATACGGACCAGATGCACAATGACACACACACACACACACACATACACACACACACACACACTGTATATACGGACCAGATGCACAGTGACACACACACGCACACACACGCACACACACACACACACACTGTATACGGACCAGATGCACACTGACACACACACTGTATACGGACCAGATGCACACTGACGCACACACTGTATGCACAGGGACCAGATGCACACTGACACACACACACACACACACACACACACACACACACACGCTGTATATGAACCAGATGCACACTGACACACACACACACATACACACACACACACACACACACACACACACACGTTGTAGAGGGGGAGCTGTCTGGCAGAGAAACATACCTTGTAAATCTCCTCTCTCTGTCACAGGTCGGCTCCAGTTCCCCCTCATTCAGAGTCCACGCTGCTGCACTCTGTGTCCCTCCCCCTGTTCCCAGGCATGAGGGAGGGCTGTGTGCACTGCTCAGGGCTGCCGGAGACTGCTGTGAAAGTTCCCTGTCAGAGGAGCCTGCAGTGCTGCAGCGTGAGTGACAGTGACTCATTCACTGTCACTGATTGCAGCCAGCATGCCCTCATCAGTCCCTGCCAGCCGCTGCCAGACTCTCCGTCCTCTCTCCCTCTCCTCCCTCGATGAGTGACAGCATCGTGCGCGGTGCCCTCCTGTTTGGCTGCGGAAACAGCCTCCCTAGCGCCCCACCCATCCCAGCACCTGGGCGCGTGACCCCCTAGCCCCCCCCCCCTAGTTGCGGCCCTGATATATATATATATTTATTCATGTTTATTTGAAATTTCATACAACAGGTACAACAAGCAAGCTGCAGTTTTTTATGGTTCTCCTGGATCCTGGAGATTGTTTTTTCAGAGCCGAAAACAATGATTTTTCTGATGTGGTTTCACTAATGACCTACAAAGTGGTGAGATCAACTTTTCCTCTCTGCTTTTAACACTTCTTTGCAATGCACCTACCATCCTGCTGTATTTACAACTGATTTGCAACAATGTTCTTGTTACTATAGGTTCCCTGGAATCATGCAGGCCCTTGAGAAGACAACCATTGCTAGCTGAAATCTAGAGATGAGCGGGTTCGGTTCCTCGAGATCCGAACCCCCCCGAACTTCACGTGGTTTACACGGGTCCGAGCCAGCCTCGGATCTTCCCGCCTTGCTCGGTTAACACGAACGCGCCCGAACGTCATCATCCCGCTGTCGTATTCTCACGAGATTCGTATTGCATATAAAGAGCCGCGCGTCGCCACCATTTTCACTCATGCATTGGAGATGATAGTGAGAGGACGTGGCTGCGTTCTCTCAGTTTCTGTGTTCAGTGTGCTGCAAATATCTGTGCTCAGTGTGCTGCAAGTATCTGTGCTCAGTGTGCTGCAAATATCTACGCTCTCTGCCTGAAAACGCTCCATATCTGTGCTGCATTGTAGTTGTGCGCAGTATATAGTAGGAGGACAGTGCAGAATTTTGCTGACCACCAGTATATTTATAGCAATACGGTACAGTAGTCCATTGCTCTACCTCTGTGTCGTCAAGTATACTATCCATATCTGTGCTGCATTGTAGTTGTGCGCAGTATATAGTAGGAGGACAGTGCAGAATTTTGCTGACCACCAGTATATATATATATATATATATATATAGCAGTACGGTACAGTAGTCCATTGCTCTACCTCTGTGTAATCAAGTACACTATCCATATCTGTGCTGTATTGTAGCTGTGCGCAGTATATAGTAGGAGGACAGTGCAGAATTTTGCTGACCACCTGTATATATATATATATATATATATATATAGCAGTACGGTACAGTAGTCCATTGCTCTACCTCTGTGTCATCAAGTGTACTATCCATATCTGTGCTGCATTGTAGTTGTGAGCAGTATATTGTAGGAGGACAGTGCAGAATTTTGCTGACCACCAGTATATATATATATATATATATATATATATATATAGCAGTACGGTACAGTAGTCCATTGCTCTACCTCTGTGTCGTTAAGTATACTATCCATATCTGTGCTGCATTGTAGTTGTGCGCAGTATATAGTAGGACAGTGCAGAATTTTGCTGACCACCAGTTTATATATATATATATATATATATATATATATAGCAGTACGGTACAGTAGTCCATTGCTCTACCTCTGTGTCGTTAAGTATACTATCCATCGTTTCATATATATATATATATATATATATATATATATATATATATAGCAGTACGGTACAGTAGGCCATTGCTATTGATATATTACTGGCATATAATTCCACACATTAAAAGATGGAGAACAAAAATGTGGAGGGTAAAATAGGGAAAGATCAAGATCCACTTCCACCTTGTGCTGAAGCTGCTGCCACTAGTCATGGCCGAGATGATGAAATGCCATCAACGTCGTCTGCCAAGGCCGATGCCCAATGTCATAGTAGAGAGCATGTAAAATCCAAAAAACAAAAGTTCAGTAAAGTGACCCAAAAATCTAAATTAAAAGCGTCTGAGGAGAAGCGTAAACTTGCCAATATGCCATTTACGACACGGGGGTATATTTACTAAAATGTGAGTTCTATTTAAGATGGGATGTTGCCTATAGCAACCAATCAGATTCCAGGTATTATCTTCTAGAAGGTGCTAGATAAATGAGAAGTAGAATCTGATTGGTTGCTATGGGCAACATCCCTTCTTAAATAGAACTCCCATCTTAGTAAATTTACCCCACGGAGTGACAAGGAACGGCTGAGGCCCTGGCCTATGTTCATGGCTAGTGGTTCAGCTTCACATGAGGATGGAAGCACTCATCCTCCCGCTAGAAAAATGAAAAGACTTAAGCTGGCAAAAGCACAGCAAAGAACTGTGCATTCATCTAAATCACAAATCCCCAAGGAGAGTCCAATTGTGTCGGTTGCGATGCCTGACCTTCCCAACACTGGACGGGGAGAAGTGGCACCTTCCACCATTTGCACGCCCCCTGCAAGTGCTGGAAGGAGCACCCACAGTCCAGTTCCTGATATTGAAATTGAAGATGTCACTGTTGAAGTACATCAGGATGAGGATATGGGTTTTGCTCGCGCTGAGGAGGAAATTGACATGGAGGAATCTGATGGTGAGGTGGTTTGTTTAAGTAAGACATCCGGGGAGACACCTGTTGTCCATGGGATGAATATGGCCATTGACATGCCTTGTCAAATTACAAAAAAAAATCACCTCTTCGGTGTGGAATTATTTTTACAGAAATGCGGACAACAGGTGTCAAGCCGTGTGTAGCCTTTGTCACGCTGTAATAAGTAGGGGTAAGGACGTTAACCACCTAGGAACATCCTCCCTTAAATGTCACCTGGAGCACATTCATCAGAAGTCATTGACAGGTTCAAAAACTTTGGGTGACAGCGGAAGCAGTCCACTGACAACTAAATCCCTTCTTCCTCTTGTACCCAAGCTCCTGCAAACCACACCACCAACTCCCTCAATGTCAATTTCCCCCTTAGACAGGAACGCCAATAGTCCTGCAGGCCATGTCACTGGCAAGTCTGACGAGTCCTCTCCTGACTGGGATTCCTCTGATGGATCCTTGAGTGTAACACCTACTGCTGCTGGCGCTGCTGTTGTTGCTGATGGGAGTCGATCGTCATCCCAGAGGGGAAGTTGGAAGACCACTTGTACTACTTCCAGTAAGCAATTGACTGTCCAACAGTCCTTTGCGAGGAAGATGAAATATCACAGCAGTCATCCTGTTGCAAAGCGGATAACTCAGGCCTTGGCAGCAGTGTTGGTGTTAGACATGTGTCCGGTATCCGCCATTAGTTCACAGGCAATTAGAGAATTTCTTGAGGTAGTGTGTCCCCGGTACCAAATACCATCTAGGTTCCACTTATCTAGGCAGGAGATATCGAGAATGTACACAGACGTCAGAAAAAGACTCACCAGTGTCCTAAAATATGCAGTTGTACCCAGTGTCCACTTAACCACGGACATGTGGACAAGTGGAGCAGGGCAGACTCAGGACTATATGACTGTGACAGCCCACTGGGTAGATGTATTGCCTCCCTCAGCAAGAACAGCAGCGGCGGCACCAATAGCAGCATTTCGCAAACGCCAACTCGTTCCTAGGCAGGCTACACTTTGTATCACCGCATTCCATAAGAGGCACACAGCTGACAACCTCTTACGGAAACTGAGGAACATCATCGCAGATTGGCTTACCCCAATTGGACTCTCCTGGGGATTTGTGACATCGGACAAGGCCACTAATATTGTGCGTGCATTACAATTGGGCAAATTCCATCACGTCCCATGTTTTGCACATACATTGAATTTGGTGGTGCAGAATTATTTAAAAAATGACAGGGGCGTGCAAGAGATGCTATCGGTGGCCAGAAGCATTGCGGGCCACTTTCGGCATTCAGCCACCGCGTGCCAAAGACTGGAGCAGCAGCAAACACTCCTGAACCTGCCCGCCATCAGCTGAAGCAAGAGGTGGTAACGAGGTGGAATTCAACCCTCTATATGCTTCAGAGGATGGAAGAGCAGCAAAAGGCCATTCAAACTTATACATTTGCCTACGATATAGGCAAAGGAGGGGGAATGCACCTGACTCAAGCGCAGTGGAGAATGATTTCAACGTCGTGCAAGGTTCTGCAACCTTTTGAACTTTCCACACGTGAAGTCAGTTCAGACACTGCCAGCCTGAGTCAGGTCATTCCCCTCATCAGGCTTTTGCAGGAGCAGCTGGAGAGATTGAAGGAGGAGCTAAAACGGAGTGATTCCGCTAGGCATGTGGGACTTGTGGATGGAGCCTTTCATTCGCTTAACCAGGATTCACGGGTGGTCAATCTGTTGAAATCAGAGCACTACATTTTGGCCACCGTGCTCGATCCTAGGTTTAAAGCCTACGTTGTATCTCTCTTTCCGGAAGACACAAGTCTGCAGATGTTCAAAGACCTGCTGGTGAGACACTTGTCAAGTCAAGCGGAACGTGACCCACCAACAGCTCCTCCTTCATTTTCTCCCGCCACTGGAGCTGCCAGGAAAAGGATCAGATTTCCAAAACCACCCACTGGCGGTGATGCAGGGCAGTCAGGAGCAAGTGCTGACATCTGGTCCGGACTGAAGGACCTGCCAACGATTACTGACATGTCATCTGCTGTCACTGCAATTGATTCTGTCACCATTGAAAGAATGGTGGAAGATTAAATGAGTGACAGCATCCAAGTAGGCACGTCAGACAGTCCGTACGTATACTGGCAGGAAAAAGAGGCAATTTGGAGGCCCTTGCACAAACTGGCTTTATTTTACCTAAGTTGCCCCCCTCCAGTGTGTACTCCGAAAGAGTGTTTAGTGCAGCCAAAAACCTTGTCAGTGATCGGCATACGAGGTTACTTACACAAAATGTGGAGAAGATGATGTTCAACAAAATGAATTATAATCAATTCCTCCGTGGAGACATTCACCAGCAATTGCCTCCAGAAAGTACACAGGGACCTGAGATGGTGGATTCCAGTGGGGACGAATTAATACTCTGTGAGGAGGGGGATGTACACAGTGAAAAGGGTGATGAATCGGAGGATGATGAGGAGGTTGACATCTTGCCTCTGTAGAGCCAGTTTGTGCAAGGAGAGATTGATTGCTTCTTTTTTTGGTGGGGGCCCAAACCAACCAGTCATTTCAGCCACAGTCGTGTGGCAGACCCTGTCGCTGAAATGATGGGTTTGTTAAAGTGTGCAACATAAGGGTGGGTGGGAGGGCCCAAGGACAATTCCATCTTGCACCTCTGTTTTTATTTATCTTTGCATCATGTGATGTTTGGGGCTAATTTTTTGGAGTGCCATCCTGCCTGACACTGCAGTGCCACTCCTAGATGGGCCAGGTGTTTGTGCCGGCCACTTGGGTCGCTTAGCTTAGTCATCCAGTGACCTTGGTGCAAATTTTAGGACTAAAAATAATATTGTGAGGTGTGAGGTGTTTAGAATAGACTGGAAATGAGTGGAAATTGTGGTTATTGAGGTTAATAATACTATGGGATCAAAATGACCCCCAAATTCTATGATTTAAGCTGTTTTTGAGGGTTTTTTGTAAAAAAAACACCCGAATCCAAAACACATCAGAATCCGACAAAAAAATTTCAGGGAGGTTTTGCCAAAACGCGTCCGAATCCAAAACACGGCCACGGAACCGAATCCAAAACCAAAGCACAAAACCCGAAAAATTTCCGGTGCACATCTCTACTGAAATCTAATACTCGGTGTGAGTCCGGGGTGTGGGACCCCATCATGTCGGCACAGGTCGGCTACTCCAGGGCAGCACACAGGTGAAAATTAGTATTGCTGACTCCAGAGTGCCATTGGAGAAGCTATGGGTGTCTCCAGGTAAGTTGGCTCTCAGATGCTGTAGGACCCATTATCATACGGCCTTACACTGGGCTATCAGACCCAGACATATTTGTCATTATTTATGAGGTGGGTTTGTGGTGCGATTTCCATTGTGTTGGTGCGGCTGAGCTGCTTCAAGTTGGCACACCCTAACACTTTATTAACACTTATGTTTTTCTCTATCACATTGTATATATTTTTGTATTATTTTAATCACACCTCACTTACATAGCACTTATGTGCTTCTTATTAACCCTTACTAATTTTAACCTGTGTGCTGCCCTGGGGTAGCCGACCTGTGCCAACATGATGGGGTCCCACACCCCGGGCCCACACCTAGTGTTAGGGACCCCCAGTGACAGAGACGCCTTGCCGTTCGGCCTTGGGGCTTAACCCTGTATCTGCAGATATACGCAACTAAGATCTCTGTATTATCTGATTATTATGTAGTGTTATTTTTGTGCATTAGGGATAGCAAAATGTTTTTCTCTTACCCAGAATTCTCCCTCCCTTTTAGCACCTGAGTGACATCACAATCTGATTGAGCAGCTTGCCAATAAAAGTGCATTTTACATATAATTATATAGCACAGCATTTTGAGGGTTATTCAGGTTGGATTGCAGATTCTGCTAAAAATCAGAGTCTGCAATCCTTTCTTTTGCATTCTGGAGGACGCCCATCGCAGGGCAAGGCCGCCCAGCATGCTGAATTTCCCACCTAGTGGCTGCAACCACAGTTTCATTGTGGGTGCAGCAACTGTGGATGACCCCGTGCCTCCACAATCTGTCAGGGAAGGCCGGTGGCCCGCAGCTATTTTTTCTATCTGAGCGGCTGCATGTGACATCATGCAGCTGCACTGAAAACACCGTGACCTGCCCCTGTTTTCCCTGCGCCACCTCTGAAACAGTCTATCGCCGCCCCCACCCACCTCTACCTGTCAATCAGTTAGAGGCCATTGCAGCTAATGCGATGCGATCGCATTGGCCGGGCACGCACAGGACGGGAAAATCGTAAATAACAGTCACAGAGCAAAACTGGGTTATAACAGACAGACATAGAGGTAGTAAAAGCCCTGATCACAAGCTTACAATTTATACAGAAATAGGCATTGATACACGCGTATAGATGCTACGTACGTTACTGCATAATGTTCCATCCAGATTGCTAAGGTTTTTAAAGGGCTGTGTGATATAGTCACATATCAACATTGGCCATGGGTGAGGAGGATGTGAAAGTGAAGAAAGTGAAAATGTGAGGTTATGTGAATACTGTATTGATGGGATGTAATTAGAGTGGAAGCTTATGAAGCTTATGTGGGCGTATCTGGAATCTGATAACCTTGTCTGTAGAGGTGAGTTTTCAGGGAATGCTTGAAGGTTTGGAGACTAGATGAGAATCTTACTGTGCGTGGGAGGGCACCACTCAACTAATTATATTATGAATTATCACTATTTGTACATAAATAACAAGCTGACCATCCAATTGGTTACTATCTATTATGGAAGAATAACACAACTTATTTGCAGATTTGAAAATAAAGAACACGATCTTACTGACAACATTGATATTGCATTATACTGTACTAAAACTTACCTCTTTATTTAATTTGCTTAAAATTCCCTAATTCTGTTAATGTTGAGTCCAATTAAAACCAGAAAAAAATATTAAAACAGTGTATAGAAATAAGTAATTTAGGACTCCCCACTGTATTCTTTAATTTATTGCATATATTATTATAAGAGTAATTTCTACATCCAACATTGCTTAATATCCCTTTATTTAATTGGGGACAGGGTAATAGGGTGTTAAATTTGCTTTTTTTCTTGCAACATTTCAATAAAGTTCTGTATTTTGTCTTAGAAATATTATATCCTTCCCGTTTCCACTTGTAGCTCTGATACTTAACTGTAGTAACTAATTTCTCACATATGGAAACTGTTGCTATAGGACGTGACATTAAACTTTTATGGAATGCTGTAGCTAGTGCTCACATATTATGAATTTGGAACTTTATAGTAAGGATTTAAAAACCCTGATTTCTAAACAATCAGCCATTGATATGTCTGATCTTATCCATGTATGAGAAGGTAAGATGAATATTTTCAGTTAATACTATATCATTGAAAAATCAGAGATAAAGGCCATTAAGTATAGCTAAGGAGGTACTGCTAGCGAGAGAAATTATAATAATCCATAATGCCATTAATTAAGAACCAATGGGAAATAAAATGGGCCAAGAAGAGATTTATGAATGAATCAGTTGCTACAATGTATCAAATTCATAAAATATGAATAGAAGCTAATATATAATAACTGGGAACCCCCACCCTTGGTGCACCCTGGTCCTATACTGCACTGTGAAGTACAACCATTAATATTGCAGGCTCTTCTGCAGATATGGACCAAGGAAGAGAAACCCCATCATTTTAGTGCAGGGACAGTACTAACACTGCCGCTTAAGAGGCAAACCTTCATGCAGTTTGTTTCCTCTAGTATTTAAATTACCTTATTAGACGCCTCCTTGTCCCGGGCTCCTTCTCAGCTTTCATTTCTCCGAGGTTGTCGGGAATTGTAGTTTAAAATGGATACATGTTTATTGCTATTTACAGAGCGCAAATCACACACAGAGCTAGACTATAACTCCCAGCAGCTCCCATGGTACTAATCAACGCGCATCCAAGCTGTAATAGCAGCTATGCTGTACTAGGAGCCTGGTTGTCATGGTGTTAATGGTGACGAACTATAACCATACAGTACATAAAAACAAGAGACGAAAAAAGTTGCTTCAGAGTCATTCCGGGATAAGCTTCATTAGTTTCCCAGTAGATACGTCCCTGATTCTGGAATTTATCACTGTAAACAATATTAACGCTAAACACAGTAAATAAATACAATAAAACAAGAAATGTATACATGAAATCAATAATAAAAATACTTGCACCATTTAATGGGATATACAGTGGGGCAAAAAAGTATTTGGACAGCCACTGATTGTGCAAGTTGACCCACTTAAAAAGATGAGATTGGTCTGTACGTTCCATCATAGGTACACTTCAACTGTGAGAGACAGAATCTGAAAAAAAAAACTAGGAAATCACATTGTATGATTTTTAAACAATTTATTTGTATATTCTTGAGGACAATAAATATTTGGACAATCAAAAAGTTTAACTCAATACTTTGTAATATAACCTCGGTTGGCAATTACAGAGGTCAAACGTTTCCTGTAGTTCTTGACCAGGTTTGCACACTCTGTAGCAGGTATTTTGGCCCACTCTTCCATGCAGATCTTCTCTAGATCTGTCATGTTTTGGGGCTGTCATCGGCCAACCCGGACTTTCAACTCCCTCCACAGATTTTCTATTGGGTTGAGGTCTGGAGATGGGCTAGGATACTCCAGGTTCTTGAAATGTTTCTTACGGAGCCACTCCTTAGTTGCCCAGGTGGTGTGTTTGGGGTCATTGTCATGCTGGAAGACCCAGCCACGTTCCATCTTCAATGCTCTTACTGAGGTAAGGAGGTTTTTGCCCGAAATCTCATGATACATGGCCCAATTCATCCTCTCCTTAATAAGGATCAGTCGTCTTGTCAGCTTTGCAGAAAAGCAGCCCCAAAGCATTATGTTTCCACCCCCATGCTTCACAGTGGGTATGGTGTTCTTAGGATGCCATTCATCATTCTTCTACCTCCAAACATGGCGAGTGGAGTTTATACCAAAAAGTTTGATTTTGCTCTCATCTGACCACATTACATTCTCCCAATCCTCCTCTGGATCATCCAGATGGTCACTGGCAAACTTTAGACTGGCCTGGACATGTGCTGGCTTAAGCAGGGGGACCTTTCGGGCGCTGCAGGATTTCAATCCATGTCTACGTAGTGTGTTACTAATGATAACCTTTGTGACTGTGGTCCCAGCTCTCTTGAGGTCATTGACCAGGTCCCCCCATGTAGTTCTGGGCTGATTCCTCACCATTCTCAAGATCATTGATACCCCACGAGGTGAGATCTTGCATGGAGCCCCAGGTTGAGGGAGACTGTCAGTGATTTTGTATTCCTTCCATTTTTTAATAATTGTGCCAACAGTTGATCTCTTCTCACCAAGCTGCTTACCTATTGTCGAGTAGCTCGTCCCAGCCTTGTGCAGCTCTACAATTTTGTCCCTGGTATCCTTAGATAGCTCTTTGGTCTGTTTGAGGGTGTGGACAGGTGTTTTTTTTATACAGATAACCAGTTCAAACAGGTGATATTAATTTAATACAGGTAACAAGTGGAGGATAGAAGAGCTTTTTAAAGAAGAAGTAACAGGTTTGTGAGAGCCAGAAATCTTGCTGCTTGGTAGGTGTCCAAATATTTATTTTCCACAAGAATATACAAGTAAATTGTTTAAAAATCATACAATGTGATTTCCTTTTTTTTTTTTTTCCAGATTCTGTCTCTCACAGTTGAAGTGTACCTATGATGGAAATTACAGACCTCTCTCATCTTTTTTAGTGGGTCAACTTGCACTATCGGTGGCTGTCCAAATACTTTTTTGCCCCACTGTATATATAATTACAGAAACGCTTTGCATGATTTATTTATGGAATGGAATAGAAATGTCCATATGAACTGCTGGTGAATCCGTGGTTAGTAAGTTAAAGTAAGCATAAGTCCCTAATAAAAACAATGGTTACTGTAGTCAGCAGTGGCGATTTTCCCACCTGAGGCATGTACCTGGGAGTGGTACTTGTTTGGGTGGTGTCACTTGGATGCTTGTGTTGGTACTGTCAGCCCAAAAAGTAACAGTAACTGCTAAATATTTCCACTATACTGTACCATACGGCCTCTTAAATGGAGTGTAAATGGGTAGGTCATGCACATACTGCCCCTGCAAGCTGTCCTACTTAGTATGTATGTATACATAATTAAAAGTGTCAGTTAATGGCTTTTTTTATTATTCTATTAAATTGGCTATCATCAAATGAGGGCTTATAGCCAATAAATAAAAATATTAAGTTAGGCAGGCAGGGGCAGCCATTACTGTCATGCCTAGGGGCACCCTAGCCTTTAAATCCGCCTCCGGTAGTTGGTGGTATATGACCAGGGCTGGATACACATGGGTCTTGGGATTAAAATGTTCAAGGGCCTACTGTGAAAAGCAGAGGAGTTATTACCAGTGCTGTGTGGGTGTGGCTAGTGCCATGTGGGTGTGTACACCCCCTACTCTATCAAACCCAACATCTCCCTAACTGTGTAAAAGTAGAAAGACTGTACAATTTTTTGAGGAAAATAGATATATAATGCAATGTTAATACTTGATTTATGGCCAACAGTGTGGTCATGCTATAATGACAACAGACCTGTTTTTAAGTGGAGCTGGGTCTGTAGTCCCATCCACCATGATTGTTAATCTAGCTCTGCATATGAAAGCACGCTTACTGCAAAGCAGTAGCAGTGAATGTGTATGTTTTTTCTAAAAGTATGTATGCAATTGATATGGGAATTGTGTTCGAGGGCAAGCTCAGGATTATGTAAACAGACAAATACTGGTATTGCAGTTAGGGTTGCTCCTCTATAGAATTCCTCAAGATGGAATCTGTACAGTAGTAGTAGCATCAAGAAAAATGATCCTTTATAAATCCATTATGGCACAATCAGAGTGAAAACAGTGTTAAAATGCATATAAATCTACGTGTGCTGTTATGTTGACTGATACTTTATAACTTTGTCCATTATTATGAAAGCAAAACATGTCAGTAAAAAATAAAATCCCCCCAATAGTATTGCCCAGTTTCAAAAATTGTCCAATGCTAAATAGATACGATACCCGAGTCACTGTATTTATGATGTAATGGTAATATCATTGTGCTATACTGACTGACATGCTGTGATCAGTTTCGTGCTTTAACTCTTGATTTTTGATGATATTGTCATCTAAATTATTTGACATATTATTAAACATCTGCTTTGATATTGTTTGTTTTCAGTAACACAATGCAGCTTCCAGTATACTATTATCAGAATCTTAGCATGCCTCTGCCATCTTCCTTGACTGTGTTCCTGACAGTACTGTACTTAAAGGTAACGAAGGACCTCGCTTTCCAGCAAAATTCCTGACGGCTGCACGCCGAGTAGAAAGTACTGTATGTCAGTCGGTTATGAATTCTCTGGAGTATTTCCTTTAGCAAAACAATACACACATACTGTAGAGAGTGAATACCAATATAATAAGGCATTTATAGCGCTCATTTCAACCAGTTACTATATTGATATTCTTGTTCAAAATAATTTTGTCAATTTATGTAGAGTACTTTAAATGTTTCCACATTATTAGTATGCTTAAAGAATAATTATACAAAATGTTTGTGACATCACAATATTTAGTTTATGCAATGCATACAAGACAGGTGTGTGTCTATATTTAGTCACTTCTTGCCTCTATGATTCCCCTGGTTCTTTTCACCTGTTGATAATTGTAAAGCAGATGAGATGTCTAAGGGCCTGATTCATAAATGTAGCTGATGCCGTCTTAGCTGCGAATGTGGCCGCAATGTGCGACAATATGCTAATGCTGCAGTCGCCTGGATTTGCATTGGAATGTCCACTGATTGCTTTGCAGATCCCAGTGGCTGCATACAAAGACACAGCATCCATTGCTATCAGTCAATTATTGAAGTGGTGAGTAGCCCTATAGTTGGCAAGCATGGCTGCAGGAAGTAAGATGTCGGAGATATTGAAGCTGCATACGCCCCTGAAATGGTTGCAACATGCCTGCAGTTTTGACACCACTTCCGCTGTTACTTCCTCCAAATGCCCCCTGGCATCTGGGCACCGCCATCTTTGGTTTAGTCACATGACCTCTGCGCCACCAATGGGAGACTGTACTGTGGAATGCTGCAGCCAAACTCTGCCCAGCCAGGAGTAGAAAGGGAACTGCCTGGACACTCCCAAGCTGCCAGTGCTTTGTTATCTTGTTACCTGCTGTGCCCTATACCTATGATTCTACACACTTATCAATCCAATTTGAGACTATTAGCACCGTATACATCTCCAGTGCTCCTAGGCTACTGACCTTACTTGGTTTAATTCCAGTGTCAGCATTATACCTGGTCCTTGAAGTTAACTTGTTCAATCTTAGTATCAGCACCATTGCCGGTTCCTGAATTAAATGGTTCAATCCCAGTATCAGCTTCATTGTCGGCTCCTGAGTTAACTAGTTCAATCCCAGTATTAGCTATATTGTCGGTATCTCATCACTCTGGATCTGTTTCTGTGCTTCACAAGTTCAGAAACATCAGAGTCCACAAGCGTAGAACTGTCCCGTGAGTGCATCATCAGATAGCTCTATCTCCAGTTCTCCAGCATCTAGCTGTGTCCTTCCTATTACCGACTGCTTGAAGAAGAGTTGCATTAGACCACCCAGCGTCTGTCCAGACCTCACTGATCCCATTACAGTTACAACACCTTATGGAAATTGCATCCTTTACATCAAAATTATTGCATCTCACCTCAAAGAGGTGCCCAGGAAAACTTGTGGTGCCAGCATTACCGTAACTGGCCAATATGTGTGTATGCAGTCAGTGGCTTATCACCAGCAATTATATTTTCCCCTGTGTGTCTTGATTACAGATCAATAGTTCTACAGTAAAAAGGTCTACCATCATTAGGTCGACACCATATGGTCGACAAAGAAAAGGTTGACATGGACAAAAGGTCAACATGGTCATCATGTCGACCTAGGAAAGGTCAACGCCACATTTTTGCTTTTTTTGCA
Organism: Pseudophryne corroboree; assembly: GCF_028390025.1. Classification (NCBI taxonomy): domain Eukaryota; kingdom Metazoa; phylum Chordata; class Amphibia; order Anura; family Myobatrachidae; genus Pseudophryne; species Pseudophryne corroboree. Next base: position 1,051,095,342 of record NC_086444.1, on the reverse strand, counting down.
TTATTTTAACCATTTGAGCATGTGGACCCCCAATTAATGCACCGCTTCCCCTCACATAGTTTGCTTTGCTTGCCATACTTCGGGCAAGGTAACTATTCCTAATCATAGTCTGTATGGATGGTAAAGTATGAAAAAGTTTTAAAAAATCCATAAACCAAACACATGTCGACCATATGTGTATCAACCAATGGCATATTGACCATTTAAACCTGTCGACATTTTGCACCTGTCGATCATAAGCACTGTCAACCTTTCATAGGTTGACCTAATGACCAAGTTGACCTGCAGCATGTCGACCATATGGTATCGACCTAGTGACTAACTAGACACTGTAGGTCTATTGACTGCATACTGCGCGTCTCATCTGGAGAGATGGAGTGACAATAAGAGAGGTATCCAGGCCTTCAGAGTGTATGCATAAGACATAGAATAAAAGAATCCACAGCTCTTCTTTTTTGTGGTGATACTCAGGGCAGGGTGTGCAGTGTCGGAACCTTTTGTAGGTCAGATGTTTCATTCTTATAACTAGTTCCAGAAACAAGAGGAAATCAGCTAAATATTGTCAGAAATACAGTAAGCATCTGCACACAGAAGCTGCTATAAATCTTGTAACAACTTATAACGTTAGATGAATACGTGCAGCTACTGTATTTTCTGTGTACCAAAACTTTTATTTTCATACAAAAAAGCACTGACTATAAGAAGTTATTTTGGACATTCCATTAGCTCTTTCACTGGCAGTGCTGTTAGCAAACAATTAACCATTCATTTTCACCTTTTGGAATACTTTTAATTACTGACAACCATAACAAATGTTAGTAAGTGCCTATTTAAAGACTGTTTAGGAATAAATATAAAAATAAATATGTATGCCTATACCAAACATACAGGATAAGGAATACCTATATTTGGCATGGTATTCAGATAGGCCTGTGGTCTTTACAACTTAACATCATAAGTGACAAGGCAGTGCTGCTCTTATAAAGCTTGCCTTTCAGGCTTTCAGTCTTAGCTGAGGTACTAGTCATCAATATAGGTGGTACAGTATATGATGTGCGGTGGGGTGAGGCAGGTGATGTGATGTGTGGTGGGGTGAGGCAGGGGAGGCAGGTGAGGCAGAGTGGGGTGAGGCAGGTGAGGCAGAACCTTTTCTGTCATACTAACATTTGTACCAGAATTTTGACTGTATAAAGTATATGAAAAATACAAAGAATATGTAAAAAAAATATCTTCTTTGTATTATTCTAATCAGTTTTATAGTTAAATCTCTGAAATCAAAGTCTATGGCAGGTGAGGCAATGCCTCCCCTGCTTATCTTTTCTGCACATCTCTGATCAAAACCCACCAAATTTCCAGGAGTTTATACTTCTGCACCTGTATATAATGCCCACATGAACCATTTGGCTCATATATTGTGTGTAAATCTGGCTCTGATACTAACCAGTGCCTCCTGAGAAATTTACCTCATCGCACGTCCTTCATACATAGGGCTGATGAAGAGGTGGAAGCAAAAAAAGCCTGAATAGGAAACTGCAAAAAAAAGAGAGTGTTTGCACTTATGCAGGTTGTAGTATCTATGAAGATAGTTTATGTGCATTAGCTAGATGAGGTAGTGTACCTTTAAGAATCTGGCTGCACAGATGAACATGTGATCAGGAAGTATAAGGAAGTAGGAAGTAGAAGGAGAGTAAGGGGAAGGAGAGCAGCATGTGGAGTTGATGTCTATCTATAACCATGTAAGTACTACTTACCAATAAGAAATATAATACATAAGCTTCATACTGCATGAGTCATTGAAGTAAAGAGATGTACATCAACTCTACTCTCTCCTACTAGACTCCTCCCTCCCTTCTTCCCGGCCCCATGAACTCGCATGGGAACAAGACCTCGGGCCTCCTCCAGAAACAGAGGACTGGGAGGACATGAGGCTGGGGATCGCTAAAAGCTCCATTGCCACTGCCTTTAAGGAAACGGGCTACAAAATCTACTACCGCTGGTACTACACCCCCGACCGACTTAACAAAATTTTCCCGTCCTCCTCCCCGTCCTGTTGGAGAAACTGCGGAGCTAGAGGCACTATGCTCCACATATGGTGGACCTGCCCAGTAATTGTGCCCTTCTGGGACTTGGTCTACTCCCTCCTTAACTCACTTCTAGACCCTCCTGTCCGGAAAGACCCCTGGACCTCCCTGCTATGTTATCCCCCCCCACTCCTCAATAAATTCTCCCAAAAGCTAACCTCACATATTTTAGCAGCAGCAAAATCATTGATTGCCCTCAACTGGAAGATCCCCTCCCCACCTTCCCTACTCTCCCTTAAAGCTAAAATTTGGCACATCGCCTCAATGGAAAAGATCACATACTATCTCCACGACCGGGGCCAAGTCTTCGAGCAGGTTTGGGCTCCTTGGCTCGCCGCCGAATGCAGAAACTAGTCTCCCCTCCTTTAGAACATCCCCCTCCCCCCCAGGGACCAATGGGCCCCTACCGCTCCCTCCCTCCGACAATTCTCTCTAACTCACACCCCCCCGCTCTAACTTCCCTTCCTCCCTGCTGCTCTCTTCGTCCACACCCCCTTTCTGAATCTCCTCCCCCCTCTTAATCTAACTTTACTTGTTCTCATGATATACATCATGTATAGACACAAATGTGGTCCTCCCCCCTCCCCTCCCAAACCCCATGTTTGAACTTGATTGTCTCTCCCTCACTGATTAATCTTGTTATATGCTTGAAAAATGTGGTCTACCCCGGACACTGGCTATGTTGGCCGCCTGTCCCATGTATTTTCAGTATGCTTTCTGTATCTACCTGACCACGCATAAATAAAGTATTTAAAAAAAAAAAAAGAGATGTACATCAGGACATAATAACTGGCGATGAGGATAAACTTTTAACTACTTACACTCAGCTACTGTACATTCCTCTTAGTCACCATGGCTGACATGCTAGCATTAATCCCTCAGTTTCTGCATACTGATGCCCCTCATGCAGCAGAGTTATGGAGAAAATGGCTTGCCCAGTTTGATCACAATATTGAAGCTATGGGGGTTACTTCTGATAGCAAAAAGAAAAGCATGCTTCTTCTCAGTGCTGGCTCCAAGATTTATGAACTGTATGATACTTTGCAGGAGGCAGACACCAGGGATTATAACAATACAGGGACTCTCTGACTGCCTATTTTGCCCCAAAATGCAGCCTGTCATATTCAAAATACCTATTCAGGACAGCTATGCAACTGCAAACTGAATCTGTTGATGCATACATTACTAGATTACGGATTTTGCCAAAACTAGTCAGTTCCATGATGTAGAAGAGGAAAATAAGCAGCAGCTAATCGCATTTGGCACATGTGGAAAGTTGTGCAGACGTGCTCTTAAATCTGAAATGACGCTGACTGAGCTGCAGCAATATGCTAGAAGTCTAGAACTTTCAGAAACACATGCAAAAGACATGGAAAGGGGCATGACCCAGCTGCAAGTGTGCAATAAATTACACACTGACACAAGTACCATTGTGGAGACAGGGAAATCTAGATCATGTTACAGGTGTGGACGCTCCTATCCACATTCAGGAGACTGTCCTGCCACAGGTAAAATTTGCACTGCATGTGGCAAAATGAATCACTTTTCCTCTGTTTGTAAATCTAAGGAAATCAAGTCTACACCTAGACAATCTTCACAGCAGTTTAAATCCAGTGCGTTGTGTGGATCAACATTCTACAGTGGATCCGCCTGCAGAATCATCTGACAGTGATGACAAGTCAGAAGGATTTAGCTACATGATTCATTAAGTTGGGAAAAACAAGGTCAGTCCAAAAACTGCCATCACTCTAGAACACACTTCTGTTGACTTTCTCATAGATTCTGATGCTTCTGTAAATATAATGGATGCTACCAGTTTCAAGAAGCTGCATGGCAGAGTCATTTTGAATCCAACATCTGTGAAAATATTCACCTATGGTAATAAATGACCTCTTCCACTAAAGGGTTCTTTTGACATAATTGCACGCAAAAATGACAAAATGACAAAAGCTGTATTTTCGGTCACTAAGTATGCAAGAGGTAATCTTTTGGGATTGGATACAGCATCAGAGTTGGGTCTTACACAAATTGTGGCACACACTCATGATTCCGCTCATGTCTTACATGACCCTCCCAATCTCACTCCTGTCCTACATGACCCAAAACCACTACGAAGTGATGTGGATGTTTTACTACGGGAGTATGATCATCTTTTTCATGGCATTGGAAAACTTAAAGACTATCAAGTTCATCTTCACATTGATCACTCAGTTATCCCAATTGCTCAAGAACATCGGCGTATTCCTATCAACATAAGGAAGCAAGTGGAAGAAAAAATTCAGGTCCTTGAAGACTTAGATATAATTAAAAAGGTATCTGGTCCGACACCATGGGTATCCCCTATTGTGGTGGTGCCCAAACCAGGTCAACCAAATGCAGTGAGAATATGTGTTGATATGCGTCGTCCTAATGTTGCCATTAAAAGAGAGCGCCATATTACTCCTACTATGGATGATATCATACATCGACTCACAGGAGCAAGTTTATTTTTCGAAATTGGATTTAAATAAAGGTTATAACTTGATGAAGAGTCACGGAAAATAACAACATTCGCAACTCATGTTGGGTTACGACGATACAAACGGCTATCATTTGGAATCGTATCTGCAGCAGAGGTGTTTCAAAATGCTATCCGTTAGGTTATACAGTCAGTTCCAAATGCCATCAATTACAGTGATGATATCCTGGTTTTTGGAGCAACATGCCAGGAACATGATGTAGCTCTGCGTCGTGTTGCAGTGTCTTCAAGCCAAAAACGTAACACTGAATAAAGATAAATGTGTCTTTCTTCAACAGAAGTTCAAATTTTTGGGGCATATCTTTTCTCAAGATGGATTTGGTCCTAATCCACAAACAGTCCAGGCTATCACAAATATGTCCAAACCTGCTAATGCTGGTGAGGTCAAGTCGTTTCTTGGGATGACTAACTATTGCTCCCAATTCATTCCAAATTACGCTACTCTGACTGCTCCACTTAGGGAACTCAAAGAAAAATGCAAAATTCATATGGACTTCCTCTCAATCACAAGCATTTGATGACATAAAACGATGTCTGCAGGATAGTGTCACAATATCATATTACAACACTGACTGGAAAACAGAACTTATTGTGGATGCCAGTCCTGTGGGGCTCGGAGCTATCTTGACTCAGGTGAATACCCATGGGGATCATCATATTGTAGCATGTGCAAGTCGCAGTTTGATAGAGGTGGAAAAACATTACTCTCAGCCAGAAAGGGAAGCTCTTGCAGTAGTCTGGGGTTGTGAATGCTTTCATCTCTATCTATACAGCATTGACTTTACCATCCAGACTGATCATCAAGCCCTAGTGACACTTTTTGGAAATCCAAACAACCAGCTAGGATACAGCAATGGGGCTTACGTTTGTAGGCATACATTTTCTCCATCATTCATAGAGATGGTGCTGACAATCTCTCAGATTACATGTCCAGACATCCTCTGCCTTCTGACATATTGCAGTCTACTTCAGTGGAGGAATATGTGAACTTTATTATTAACAATTCAATTCCTGATTCACTTACTAGTGTCAACATCAAAGAGGCTTCTTCCTCAGATAAAGTTTTGTCAGCAGTAAAACTCTGCAGTATTTCCAATGATTGGAGACTGGGACAGTTTTTATTTTCAACTGATGAGGAACAAGAATTTCGAACACTTCATAAACATTGTCAAGAATTTACTGTACATGATTCAATCATTCTCAGAGGTGACAAAATTGTTATTCCAGCTGTTTTGAGAAAGAGAGTAATTGATATTGCCCATGCCAGTCATTTAGGAATCGTAAAGACCAAACAACATTTACGTGAAAAGGTTTGGTTTCCCTCCATGGAGCAACTTGTTGAATCGGAAATCCGTAATTGTATGATATGCACCCTTCTTTCTACGCAAACTAGCAGTGAACCATTGCGGATGACTAATCTACCTGACAATGGGGGTAATTCCAAGTTGATCGCAGCAGGAATTTTGTTAGCAGTTGGGCAAAACCATGTGCACTGCAGGGGAGGCAGATTTAACATGTGCAGAAAGAGTTAGATTTGGGTGGGGTGTGTTCAATTTGCAATCTAATTTGCAGTGTAAAAATAAAGCAGCCAGTATTTACCCTGCACAGAAATAAAATAACCCACCCAAATCTAACTCTTTCTGCACATGTTAAATCTGCCTCCCCTGCAGTGCACATAGTTTAGCCCAACTGCTAACAAAATTCCTGCTGCGATCAACTTGGAATTACCCCCAGAGTCTGGGAAAATGTTGATGTTGATTTCTATGGCCCATTATACAATGGTAAATACATACTAGTGGCTGTGGATGAATATTCAAGATATCCTGTTCTTGAAATAATATCTTCAACGTCTGCCACATCTGTCTTACCAGCGTTGGATAGAATATTTACTACTTTTGGAATTCCAGGAACAATAAAGACTGATAGTGATCCGCCATTTCAAGGTGATGATTTCAGCAAATTCATGAAACATTTTGGAATTCGACATCAAAAAATCACTCCCCTGTGGCCACAGGCTAATGGTCTTGTTGAACGTTTCATGCGTAATCTGGGAAAGCAAATAAAGATTTGTAAAGTATCCCAAATTCCAATTCAACAATCTCTAAATCAATTTCTCAGACAATATCACTCAGTGCCTCATTCCACAACAAATGTCCCTCCTCAGACATTAATGTTTGAAAGAAAAGTAATCAGATCCACTCTTCCAGAAATCCATTTGACTCCTTCATCTAGAGATCATCAGGTTAGACAGAAGGAAACACTTTGCAAGGGATAAAACCCCTGCAAAAACTAGAAGCGCTGTACCTGTCAATTATCCCAGACAGTAATCATATATCACATTATACATCCAATTTTCAAATTAAAACAATTTTATTGTATACATATATATATATATATATATATATATTCCACAAACACTCTCCTCCTGTGCTAATTGGTTTCAAAATAGGCGATTAGGTATAGCTATCTCTAGGATGGGCTGCCTGGTTCCTCTGAGTTCCTTGTTAGGGGGAACTGAGCAAAGAAAATAGAGTATAGAAATAGAGGAAAAATGGCGCCCCAGGGGTTTACAAATGCCCTTATACAAAGACTATTGCTTAACAGGATTTGCAATCAATATTTATACAGGTTTTTAAAACACATAACGGACTGTTCTTTTCATAAATATTTATTAAAACAATTATACAAAAACATGAAGTATATCCATCATTATTACATGTACATTATGATGTAGTTTCTCCTACAGAAATCCATCAATGGGATATGGAGGAAAGAAGGCAACCTTTCTGTTGTATCCTTATTCTTCCTCATTAAATATTCGGAGATAACATCAACAAGAAATAAAGTAACCCTGTAAAGTATCCCGAATTCCAATTCACCAATCTCTAAATCAATTTCTCAGACAATATCACTCAGTGCCTCATTCCACAACAAATGTCCCTTCTCAGACTTTAATGTTTGAAAGAAAAGTAATCAGATCCACTCTTCCAGAAATCCATTTGACTCCTTCATCTAGAGATCATCAGGTTAGACAGAAGGAAACACTTTGCAAGGGATAAAACCCCTGCAAAAACTAGAAGCGCTGTACCTGTCAATTATCCCAGACAGTAATCATATCACATTATACATCCAATTTTCAAATTAATACAATTTTATTGTATACATATATATATATATATATATATATATATATATAAAATGCTGCAGCATATATTAAAAAAAATATCAATAACACATATTCCACACGCAATTCAATTCCCTGAATGCTTAATATTAATCCTTTATAAATAACTTTCAAATGAGCATTAGTCCATTGGAAATGTCCAATCCCGCATATGGACAATTCCCAATGAATTTTGTGGGATTTATTAACTTGATTCCCGCATATATAACTGATTCCAAAACATATATGAATTATATAGCTAAAGGCTTATTAATTCATCTTTATAATAAACGTCCCAAATTATTCTGAGTGCTGAATTATATGTGTGCACACACTTTAAAAAAAAAAAAAAAAATAATGAAGTTGGTGATTAACTTATATAATTGAAATCACTTCACCTCCAAAGTATTAAAGTGCTTGGTGCTAATGATCAGGCTCCCTCTGTTGATAATATACCTATAGTGCAGCTAGAGTGGAGTTCCTTCTATTAATCTGATGTATTGTTTCAGTGCTCATGCTCCCTCTGCTGGTATTAGCCCGTATTGCAGGTACACTGGACGGATCTTATCCACAGCACAATACCAGTCAAGCAGGTGATCGTCTTTAACACGGTCCCTAGAAAACGCGTTTCTCCACCTTAACACTCCCTCAGCGGCTTCCTCGGTTCATATGACCGTGTTACACAAGCTCCGTTTATATAGAACTCTGATTTTAAAATTACCGCGCGGTTTCGCGCATGCGCACTAACTCGTGCGTTCCAAGCCTCATTTCGGATTCCTCCCTTATATCTCCTACAGCAGCCATTTTGACAATTTTGACCAAGCCTCATTTCCACACAGCAATACCGGCCTCTTCCTAGATAGCCACAGCCATATTTGTCCATCCTCGGCGACCATCTTTATACACCCTCGGCGGACAGACTCATTTTTTAAAAAACAGCCTCACATATTATTATAGAAATAAATACATAAATAAATGAATACAGCGCCACACACACATATAAGTAAGAAACATACCTTATGCATATCTTTATAGTAGACAATCTATATTTCCATGTGGCGCTACTTAACACCTTAGAGATTTGATTAGCATACACAAATAAAAAAAATTTTTGCTTACACATTTGAGATGTACTTCATACAGATCAATGAGAAAATAGTAAAAATCCAATCACTAAAATTGAAAGAAATAGACAAACATAGTGCAAAACTGTTGAATATAAAAATCTTTTTCTTGTTTTTATTGGTCCCACTCACATAGAGTTGATAATAACAAGCATATCAGGACCCCAACAGCAATCAGGAATCCTTAATAGCGACCTGGCTTTATAAGATCTTCTTCTTATTAGGCCTCTTAGAAAAGAAATATTGTAATAGTGCAACACCGTCTTATATCAAAAGACAAGAATTTTTAATAAAAAGCACTCACAAACATAGGATAAAACAAAACATGTAACGTATTGAAGAGATTCTCAGGGAATAGGCAACTGTAAGGTGAAAGCATGGGGTATAATCACCCAAAGTCCCGGTCACTCCAGTGTACCCAACGATCCCAAGCAACAGTCCCAATTTCCTGGTCCTCAATCAGCACGGTCCTCCCCGCTTAAGCGCTTTCGGATCTCTGTCCTTCCTCAGAAGCGTAGGGAGTTAGGCTCAAAAGTCCTCCTTATATACCTAAATGGATTACTCTATTAGGAACACCTGTTGGATCTCACGGCGCGTCGCCAGGAAATGACATATCCGGCTGTGACAGATCATACTATGTCCCGGTATTTGCGTTTCATTTACCGGAACTTACGTCACCGGAAGTGAGCGATTTCGGATGTCCGTATGCGTTCCAAATCGCGGAGATTGCGTTCCACCGCATGTTCTCCATAGATAATCATTACAACATGTAAACAAGAAAAAAAAAATACATAGTAAAACCAATTTCTATCATAGGCAAAACACATTACCATTCTAAGTGATAAAAAATGGAACCCGACACCACACCTAAAAGGAGAAATAGATATTGAATTATTCATTTAAAACGGACGATAAATCAGAAACAAAAAGAAGCTTACAAAAACCATTTGAGCTCGAAATCACTATTGAGCCCAAGGGGAACCAAAGATTTTAATTTATAAATCCATTCAATTTCTTTTTTTGAGCGAAATACATCGATCTCTTTATTTCTGGGTGTGGGATTAACAGTTTGGATCCCCCAGAAAGTTCTAAAATGGTTTGGGTTAGATGAGTGTATTTGTTTAAAATGTTTAGAGACTGTATGGGTCTCCAGACCCTTTTTAACATTATAAACATGTTCATACAGTCGTGTTTTCAAATTACGGCTCGTCTTCCCAATGTAAAGAAGACCACAATCACATTCAAGTGCATACGTGGTGTATACGTAAGTGCATATGTGGTTCCTTGAATTGCATGTGATAAAATATCGAATTGGATAAGTTTTTCCATTAACAGTAAAATCCTTCATTTTACTTGGCCCCTTAGTGCATTTACACATTGCGCACAAGCCGCATCTATAAAAACCTTTACTTCTTATACTACTTCTCTTCACTGTTTCAATAGAGCTATGGACTAATTGGTCCTTTAATGATCTAGATTTCCTATAAATAAACTTGGGTTTCGATGGCAAGAGACTTCCCAAAACTGGATCCTTAAGAAGAACCTTCCAATGTCTCTTTATAGTACTTTCTATTTCCCTATATTGGGAATTATAATTTGAAATGAATGACCATTTAAGATTATCTTCTTTGGTCTCTACATTCCTTTTCCCCCATATTAAATCACTTATATTCCTAGAATTTGCTCTATCTTGAGCTCTTGTTAACAGATCCATGGAATACCCTTTTTCTATGAAGCGTTCGGTCAATTCCATCGATTGTCTTGAGAAAACCTTGGGGTCAGTACAATTGCGCTTAACCCTTAGGAATTGGCTGTACGGGATCCCGTCAAGCCAATGCTCATGATGTTGACTCACACGTTTAATGAAACTATTCGAGATAGGGGATCTCTTCCTGACTAATTGTTGATGTCAGTTTGATGTTAAATGTATTATTACCAAGTGAATCCCAGGGAATATGGTAGAGAACAATTGAACTCCTTCCTAGATTCACTTGGTAATAATACATTTAACATCAAACTGACACCAACAATTAGTCAGGAAGAGATCACCTATCTCGATTTGTCTATTTATATAGAGAATGGCCTCCTAAAAACTAAAGTATATCGAAAACCAACTAACTCGAATAGTTTCATTGAACGTGTGAGTCAACATCATGAGCATTGGCTTGACGGTATCCCGTACAGCCAATTCCTAAGGGTTAAGCGCAATTGCACTGACCCCGATGTTTTCTCAAGACAATCGATGGAATTGACCGAACGCTTCATAGAAAAAGGGTATTCCATGGATCTGTTAACAAAAGCTCAAGATAGAGCAAATTCTAGGAATAGAAGTGATTTAATATGGGGGAAAAGGAATGTAGAGACCAAAGAAGATAATCTTAAATGGTCATTCATTTCAAATTATAATTCCCAATATAGGGAAATAGAAAGTACTATAAAGAGACATTGGAAGGTTCTTCTTCAGGATCCAGTTTTGGGAAGTCTCTTGCCATCGAAACCCAAGTTTATTTATAGGAAATCTAGATCATTAAAGGACCAATTAGTCCATAGCTCTATTGAAACAGTGAAGAGAAGTAGTATAAGAAGTAAAGGTTTTTATAGATGCGGCTTGTGCGCAATGTGTAAATGCACTAAGGAGCCAAGTAAAATGAAGGATTTTACTGTTAATGGAAAAACGTATCCAATTCGATATTTTATTACATGCAATTCAAGGAAAGTGGTGTATGCACTTGAATGTGATTGCGGTCTTCTTTACATTGGGAAGACGAGCCGTATTTTGAAAACACGACTGTATGAACATGTTTATAATGTTAAAAAGGGTCTGGAGACCCATACAGTCCCTAAACATTTTAAACAAATACACTCATCTAACCCAAACCATTTTAGAACTTTCTGGGGGATCCAAACTGTTAATCTCACACCCAGAAATAAAGAGATCAATGTATTTCTCTCAAAAAAAGAAATGGAATGGATTTATAAATTAAAATCTTTGGTTCCCCTTGGGGTCAATAGTGATTTCGAGCTCAAATTGTTTTTGTAAGCTTCTTTTTGTATCTGTTTTACAGTCCGTTTTAAATTAATAATTCAATATCTATTTCTCCTTTTAGGTGTGGTGTCGGGTTCTATTTTTTATCACTTAGAATGGTAATGTGTTTTGTCTATGATAGAAATTGGTTTTACTATGTATTTATTTTTCTTGTTTACATGTTGTAATGATTATCTATGGAGAACATGCGGTGGAACGCAATCTCCGCGATTTGGAACGCATATGGACATCCGAAATTGTCACTTCCGGTGACGTGTAAGTTCCGGTAAATGAAACGCAAATACCGGGACATAGTATAATCTGTCACAGCCGGATATGTCATTTCCTGGCGACGCGCCGTGAGATCCAACAGGTGTTCCTAATAGAGTAATCCATTTAGGTATATAAGGAGGACTTTTGAGCCTAACTCCCTACGCTTCTGAGGAAGGACAGAGATCCGAAAGCGCTTAAGCGGGGAGGACCGTGCTGATTGAGGACCAGGGAATTGGGACTGTTGCTTGGGATCGTTGGGGACACTGGAGTGACCGGGACTTTGGGTGATTATACCCCACACTTTCACCTTACAGTTGCCTATTCCCTGAGAATCTCTTCAATACGTTACATGTTTTGTTTTATCCTATGTTTGTGAGTGCTTTTTTATTAAAAATTCTTGTCTTTTGATATAAGACGGTGTTGCACTATTATAATATTTCTTTTCTAAGAGGCCTATTAAGAAGAAGATCTTATAAAGCCAGGTCGCTATTAAGGATTCCTGATTGCTGTTGGGGTCCTGATATGCTTGTTATTATCAACTCTATGTGAGTGGGACCAATAAAAACAAGAAAAAGATTTTTATATTCAACAGTTTTGCACTATGTTTGTCTATTTCTTTCAATTTTAGTGATTGGATTTTTACTATTTTCTCATTGATCTGTATGAAGTACATCTCAAATGTGTAAGCAAATTTTTTTTTTTATTTGTGTATGCTAATCAAATCTCTAAGGTGTTAAGTAGCGCCACATGGAAATATAGATTGTCTACTATTTTGCTATTAGAATCACGGTGAAAGGTTCTTATATTTTCCAAGGGCTGCTACGAGTATTTAAGCGCACCCAGTGGTCTTTATTGTTTCTATTTTTATGCATATCTTTCACATTAATTTTTTTTCAAAAACCATTTTCTCTTTATTTTACCCTTACCTTTATCACCATGGATGCCACCAAAAAACGAATCCATATACTTGTCATTTCCCACCTGAACTACTGCAACCTCCTCATTTCTGCCCTTACTCCCACACACCACTCCCCACTTCAATCTATCCTTAATGATCCTGTATCTAAGATTTTTATTTTTGTTGTGCTGCCCCACTGCTCTGGGATTATTGGTCAACCACTATCAAACGCTCTTCCAGTATTTACACCTTTAAACAAGCCCTTCAGATTCACCTCTTCATAAAAAGCCTCTCACCCCACCTCATATCTCATTATTGTACCCCTCTAACCTCCAACCTACTTTCTTTCCCAGTTCACCCTCCTGATTACACCCTTCCCTCTTGAACTGTAAGCCCTTACTGGCAGGGCCCTTTTCTGCATTCTCCCCTCTTTGGATTTATCCTGTCAGATATGCTTCTCTGTCTCCCATTTCCCACAACAATTCTGATCTTATGTGTGCATTCGCTTGTTGGGTATAGTATAATTGAATGTTGATTTCCTTCCTTCTCCTCCCCTTCATGAATTATCACTACTTACTTTAACTAGCTCTAATAAGTCCCCTCACTTTCCACAATCCCCCCACCCTGCATTTAGTGGAATTGTATTGTTAATAGTTAGCATACAGTATGTTATGTATCAACGTATATTTTGTATTGCTAATCCCTGTATTGCACTGCAGACACGTTGTGGTGCATCATCATCATCATCATCATAATAATAATAATAATTATTATTATTATTATTATATACATGCATGACAAAATGCCTTTCTGGTTATAAATGCAGCACATAGAAGTTCATTTCAAATTATTATTTCAGCCCAACTGCAATATACTCAATAGAAATTACTCATAAGGTTACAAATGTACAGTAGTATCCGTCACATAGTTCAGAAAATCCTACACAGTCTGTTCATCAGCCACAATGCAGACAGCTCTGTTTTTTAGCAGATGTCTGTTTATATAAAACTGAATTCTGCCCATTGTGGCTAATGAACAGACTGTGTGGGATTTCCTTAACTGTGTGTCCAGATGCTACATTTGTGTACTTATAAGTGCTTTCTGTTGAGTATATTGAATATGCTGAAATCATATAATTGGAGTGAACTATATGTGCAATTTCACCAATGCAATCTAAACATTAGAAACACACAAGTCATATTTAGGCTAAACTGACAATTCTGAAGGAAACTATTAGAGTGAAAATAACTTGTCTATTATACAGTATATAAATAGTCCAGTCCTGATGAGATAAAATTATTTATTTTTGTTTATTTTCAAAAGGTGGTTACAAACAGTACAGCCAATGGGGGTCATTCCGAGTTGATCGCTAGCTGCCGTTGTTCGCAGCACAGCGATCAGGCTAAAAATCGGCTGTTCTGCGCATGCGTACTTTCACACAAAACTATGCAGTTTTACACAAGGTCGAGCGACTCTTTTCAACCGCTCGGCTGATCGGTGAGTGATTGACAGGAAAGGGGCGTTTCTGGGAGGTAACTGCCCGTTTTCCGGGAGTGTGCTAAAAAACGCAGGTGTGTCAGAAGATAACGCAGGCATGCCTGGGGAAACGGGGGAGTGGCTGGACGAACGCAGGGCGTGTATGACATCAAAACAGGAACTAAATAGTCTGCAGTGATCGCAAGGTAGGAGTAGGTTTGCAGCTACTCAGAAACTGCATGAAAATTTTTTCAAGCAGGTCTGCTAACCTTTCGGTCGCACTTCTGCTAAACTAAGATACACTCCCAGAGGCCGGCGGCCTAGCGTTTGCACTGCTGCTAAAAGCAGCTAGCGAGCGATCATCTCGGAATGAGGGCCAATAATGTATATGTGAAACTTCAATCAGAAACTCTAGCTCTATGACCAAAATCCTTATGCATGAGAGAAAGATAGAAACAGAGAATATGACGGCAGATAAGAACCACTTGGCCCATCTAGTCTGCCCCTTTTTTAACCATATTGTTACCTGAAACCCTATTTAATCCTTATTTCTTTGTAAGGATATCCTTATGTCTAGCTCATGCATGTTTAAATTGCTCTACTGTTTCAGCCTCTGGGAGGCTATTCCACTTGTCCACTACACTTTCTGTGAAGTCATTTGTCCTCAAGTTTCCCATAAATCTACCTTCCTCCAGTTTCAGTACATGTCCTCCTGATCTACTACTTCTCTTCAGGTCTACTACGCTTGCCCGGCTGTTGGGATCCCAGCACCCAGCATACCGGTGCCGGGGTCCCGACTGCTGGAATGCCGGCATTGGAGCAAGTGCAAAAGATCCCCAACCGGGATCTTAAGTGCCACCCCTTCTCTTCCTTTGACAAATTTCTCCGTTCTTGCACTTGCAATCAATTATAGGTATATATTCCAAAAATGACATGTCTTACAGCTAAACATCTCTAATATTATTGCTAATGGTGACAATCCAGTAAGTGATCACCATCGCTCATTAGCAGCTCATCCTACAACTTGATAAAGCCAACAGCAGGGTGGGCTGATTTATTTTACACATTTCCTTTTGGTCTTTTGCATGGTGTTTTGTACTTGTGGTTTCCTGTCACTGATGGTTAGGTCCAGTAGCAGCTGTTGCCTCTGAGCTGCAGCTCCATCCAAGGTGTGCAGGGGAGAGATGGACAAGACATATGAACATACATGTGAAGATGTATGTAACATGTGTCCTGGCTTCCTTCCCCAGGAATCAGCAGCCTCCGCATCATAGAAAACACTGTTCAATCATCATTTAGCCCACCGTCAGACTCTTATAGGCTGGTTTCTCAGGAGTCCGGGGCAGGATAAATGATAATTGACAGGCTGAGCAGTGTGTGTTCATGTATGTTCATATGTCCTGTCCAGCTCCCCCTTGCACACCTTGGATAGTGCTGCAGCCAGGGGTAGGTCTCTTGTCACGCATGGCAAAGTATCTCTTCGAGGGTGGTCAAGCCTGCCACCCGCTGATACCACTAAGCATGGTTAAAATTAATGAATAGGGGGTACAAATGTGGAACTCGGGGCCTTATTCAGGCTTGTTAGCAAACCAAAACAGCACACAAATGGGCAAAACCATGTTACACTGCAGGTGGGGCAGATGTAACATGTGCAGAGAGAGAGAATTAGATTTGGATCGGGTTGTGTTCAAACTGAAATTGAACTTGCAGTATAAAAATAAAGCAGACAGTATTTACCATGCACAGAAACAATATAACCCACCCAAATCAAAATCTCTCTGCACATGTTACATCTGCCCTACCTGCAGTGCCACATGGTTTTGTCCATTAGCGTACATTTTGGGTATGTTAACATACCTAAATAACCTCCTATGTATGACATTCAAGTGATTTTGATTATAGATCCATAATCCTGCAAAAGTAGACTACTTTTCTAAGAATAGTTCTAAACACTGGGATATGGGTATGCACTTATAAACACACTAAGGGGCCCTACACACTGGCCGACCCGCCGCCGAGCTGCCCGATGGCGGATACGGCCGACGAGCGACCCGGCGGCGGGGGGGGGGGGCAGTGACGGGGGGAGTAAAGTTTCTTCACTCCACCCGTCACGCGGCTCCATTGAAGTGCAGGCAAATATGGACAAGATCGTCCATATTGGCCTGCATGCACAGCCGACGGGGGACCAGCGATGAACGAGCACGGGGCCGCGCATCGTTCATCGCTGGAGCCTCCACACTGAAAGATATGAACGAGTTCTCGTTCATTTATGAACGAGATCGTTCATATCTTTCAAAAAATCGGCATGTGTGTAAGGCCTATAAGGGTCTGATTCAGACCTGATTGTAGCAGCAAATTTGTTAACACATGGGCAAAACCATGTGCACTGCAGGAGGGGGCAGATATAACATGAGCAAAGGGAGATAGATTTGGGTGGGGTGTGTTCAAACTGAAATCTAAATTGCAGTGTAAAAATAACGCAGCCAGTATTTACCCTGCACAGAAACAATATAATCCACCCAAATCTAACTATCTGCCCCCCTCCCTTCCCCCCTGTGGGTGGGTTATATTGTTTCTGTGCAGGGTAAATACTGGCTGCGTTATTTTTACACTGCAATTTAGATTTCAATTTGAACAGACCACACCCAAATCGAACTCTCTCTGCACATGCAGTGCACATGGGCCCTCATTCCGAGTTGTTCGCTCTGTAAATTTCATCGCATCGCAGCGATTTTCCGCTTAGTGCGCATGCGCAATGTCCGCACTGCGACTGCGCCAAGTAAATTTGCTATGAAGATAGGATTTTTACTCACGGCTTTTTCTTCGCTCCGGCGATCGTAGTGTGATTGACAGGAAAAGGGTGTTACTGGGCGGAAACACTGCGTTTTATGGGCGTGTGGATAAAAACGCTACCGTTTCCGGAAAAAAGGCGGGAGTGGCTGGAGAAACGGAGGAGTGTCTGGGCGAATGCTGGGTGTGTTTGTGACGTCAAACCAGGAACGACAAGCACTGAACTGATCGCAGATGCCGAGTAAGTCTGAAGCTACTCTGAAACTGCTACGAGGTGTGTAATCGCAATATTGCGAATACATCGTTCGCAATTTTAAGAAGCTAAGATACACTCCCAGTAGGCGGCGGCTTAGCGTGTGCAATACTGCTAAAATCGCCTTGCGAGCGAACAACTCGGAATGAGGGCCATAGTTTTGCCCATCTGCTAACAAAGTTGCTGCTACAATCAGTTCTGAATTAGGGTGGTCATTCCGAGTTGATCGCAGCCAGCAACTTTTTGCTGCTGCTGCGATATACTAGTACACGCCTATGGGGGAGTGTATTTTAGCTTAGCAGGGCTGCGATCGCTTGTACAGCCCTGCTAAGCTAAAAAAATGTAAAGCAAAAGAAGACCAGCCCTATACCTACTTACCCTGTGCGACGATCCCTGCGATGCTGGAGCCGGCTTTGGCGTCAGACATCCTCCCTCCATTCTCCTGGACACGCCTGCGTTTTCCTCACTACTCCTCGAAAACTAGTGATGTGCACCGGAAATTTTTCGGGTTTTGTGTTTTGGTTTTAGATTCGGTTCCACGGCCGTGTTTCGGATTCGGACGCGTTTTGGCAAAACTTCCCTGAAAATTTTTTGTCGGATTCGGGTGTGTTTTGGATTTGGGTGTTTGTTTACAAAAAAACCTCAAAAACAGCTTAAATTATAGAATTTGGGGGTCATTTTGATCCCATAGTATTATTAAACTCAATAACCATAATTTCCACTCATTTCCAGTCTATTCTGAACACCTCACACCTCACAATATTTTTAGTCCTAAAATTTGCACAGAGGTCGCTGGATGACTAAGCTAAGCGACCCAAGTGGCCTACACAAACACCTGGCCCATCTAGGAGTGGCACTGCAGTGTCAGACAGGATGGCAGATTTAAAAAATAGTCCCCAAACAGCACATGATGCAAAGAAAAAAAGAGGTGCACCAAGGTCGCTGGATGGCTAAGCTAAGCGACCCAAGTGGCCGACACAAACACCTGGCCCATCTAGGAGTGGCACTGCAGTGTCAGACAGGATGACACATTTAAAAAATAGTCCCCAAACAGCACATGATGCAAAGAAAAAAAGAGGCGCAATGAAGTAGCTGTGTGACTAAGCTAAGCGACCCAAGTGGCCGACACAAACACCTGGCCCATCTAGGAGTGGCACTGCAGTGTCAGTCAGGATGGCAGATTTAAAAAATAGTCCCCAAACAGCACATGATGCAAAGAAAAAAAGAGGTGCACCAAGGTTGCTGGATGGCTAATCTAAGTGACACAAGTGGCCGACACAAACACCTGGCCCATCTAGGAGTGGCACTGCAGTGTCAGACAGGATGGCACTTCAAAAAAAATAGTCCCCAAACAACACATGATGCAAAGAAAAAAGAGGCGCAATGAGGTAGCTGTGTTACTAAGCTAAGCGACCCAAGTGGCCGACACAAACACCTGGCCCATCTAGGAGTGGCACTGCAGTGTCAGACAGGATGGCACTTCCAAAAATAGTCCCCAAACAGAACATGATGCAAAGAAAAATGAAAGAAAAAAGAGGTGCAAGAGGGAATTGTCCTTGGGCCCTTCCACCCACCCTTATGTTGTATAAACAGGACATGCACACTTTAACAAATCCATCATTTCAGCGACAGGGTCTGCCACACGACTTTGACTGAAATGACTGGTTTGTTTGGGCCCCCACCAAAAAAGAAGCAATCCATCTCTCCTTGCACAAACTGGCTCTACAGAGGCAAGATGTCACTGTGTACATCCCCCTCCTCACAGATTATTAATTCGTCCCCACTGGAATCCACCATCTCAGGTCCCTGTGTACTTTCAGGAGGCAATTGATTGTGAATGTCTCCACGGAGGAATTGATTATAATTAATTTTGATGAACATCATCTTCTCCATATTTTCTGGAAGTAACCTCGTACGCCGATTGCTGACAAGGTGAGCGGCTGCACTAAACAATCTTTCAGAGTACACACTGGAGGGGGGCAACTTAGGTAAAATAAAGCCAGTTTGTGCAAGGGCCTCCAAATTGCCTCTTTTTCCTGCCAGTATACGTACGGACTGTCTGACGTGCCTACTTGGATGCGGTCACTCATATAATCCTACACCATTCTTTCAATGGTGACAGAATCATATGCAGTGACAGTAGACGACATGTCAGTAATCGTTGGCAGGTCCTTCAGTCCGGACCAGATGTTAGCACTCGCTCCAGACTGCCCTGCATCACCGCCAGCGGGTGGGCTCGGAATTCTTAGCCTTTTCCTCGCACCCCCAGTTGCGGGAGAATGTGAAGGAGGAGCTGTTGACGGTCACGTTCCGCTTGACTTGACAATTTTTTCACCAGCAGGTCTTTGAACCTCTGCAGACTTGTGTCTGCCGGAAAGAGAGATACAACGTAGGTTTTAAATCTAGGATCGAGCACGGTGACCAAAATTTAGTGCTCTGATTTCAAAAGATTGACCACCCATGAATCCTGTTTAAGCGAATTAAGGGCTCCATCCACAAGTCCCACATGCCTAGCGGAATCGCTCTGTTTTAGCTCCTCCTTCAATGTCTCCAGCTTCTTCTGCAAAAGCCTGATGAGGGGAATGACCTGACTCAGGCTGGCAGTGTCTGAACTGACTTCACATGTGGCAAGTTCAATGGGTTGCAGAACCTTGCACAACGTTGAAATCATTCTCCACTGTGCTTGAGTCAGGTGCATTCCCCCTCCTTTGCCTATATCGTAGGCAGATGTATAGGCTTGAATGGCATTTTGCTGCTCCTCCATCCTCTGAAGCATATAGAGGGTTGAATTCCACCTCGTTACCACCTCTTGCTTCAGATGATGGCAGGGCAGGTTCAGGACTGTTTGCTGGTGCTCCAGTCTTGGGCACGCGGTGGCTGAATGCCTGAAGTGGCCGTCAATTCTTCGGGCCACCGACAGCATCTCTTGCACGCCCCGTCGTTTTTTAATTAATTCTGCACCACCAAATTCAATGTATGTGCAAAACATGGGACGTGCTGGAATTTGCTCACATGTAATGCACGCACAATATTGGTGGCGTTGTCCGATGTCACAAATCCCCAGGAGAGTCCAATTGGGGTAAGCTATTCTGCGATTATGTTCCTCAGTTTTCGTAAGAGGTTGTCAGCTGTGTGCCTCTTATGGAAAGCGGTGATACAAAGCGTAGCCTGCCTAGGAACGAGTTGGCATTTGCGAGATGCTGCTACTGGTGTCATTGCTGCTGTTCTTGCTGCGGGAGGCAATACATCTACCAAGTGGGCTGTCACAGTCATATAGTCCTGAGTCTGCCCTGCTCCTCTTGTCCACATGTCTGTGGTTAAGTGAACATTGGGTACAACTGCATTTTTTAGGACACTGGTGACTCTTTTTCTGACGTCTGTGTACATTTTCGGTATCGCCTGCCTAGAGAAATGGAACCGAGATGGTATTTGGTACCAGGGACACAGTACCTCAATCAATTCTCTAGTTCCCTGTGAATTAACGGTGGATACCGGAAACACGTTTCTCACCACCCAGGCTGCCAAGGCCTCAGTTATCCGCTTTGCAGCAGGATGACTGCTGTGATATTTCATCTTATTTGCAAAGGACTGTTGGACAGTCAATTGCTTACTGGAAGTAGTACAAGTGGTACTCCGACTTCCCCTCTGGGATGACGATCGACTCCCAGCAGCAACAACAGCAGCACCAGCAGCAGTAAGCGTTACACTCAAGGATCCATCGGAGGAATCCCAGTTAAGAGAGGACTCGTCAGACTTGCCAGTGACATGGCCTGCAGGGCTATTGGCTTTCCTGTCCAAGGAGGAAATTGACACTGAGGGAGTTGGTGGTGTGGTTTGCATGAGCTTGGTTACAAGAGGAAGGGATTTAGTGGTCAGTGGACTGCTTCCGCTGTCACCCAAAGTTTTTGAACTTGTCACTGACTTCTGATGAATGCGCTCCAGGTGACGTTTAAGGGAGGATGTTCCTAGGTGGTTAACGTCCTTACCCCTACTTATTACACCTTGACAAAGGCAACACACGGCTTGACACCAGTTGTCCGCATTTCTGTGGAAATAATTCCACACCGAAGAGGTGATTTTTTTTGTATTTTGACCAGGCATGTCAATAGCCATATTCGTCCCACGGGCAACAGGTGTCTCCCCGGGTGCCTGACTTAAACAAACCACCTCACCGTCAGAATCCTCCTTGTCAATTTCCTCCCCAGCGCCAGCAACACCCATATCCTCATCCTGGTGTACTTCAACAGTGACATCTTCAATTTGACTATCAGGAACTGGACTGCGGGTGCTCCTTCCAGCACTTGCAGGGGGCGTGCAAATGGTGGAAGGCGCCACCTCTTCCCGTCCAGTGTTGGGAAGGTCAGGCATCGCAACCGACACAATTGGACTCTCCTTGGGGATTTGTGATTTAGAAGAATGCACAGTTCTTTGGTGTGCTTTTGCCAGCTTAACTGTTTTAAGTTTTCTAGCAGGAGGATGAGTGCTTCCATCCTCATGTGAAGCTGGACCACTAGCCATGAACATAGGCCAGGCCCTCAGCCGTTCCTTGCCACTCCGTGTCGTAAATGGCACATTGGCAAGTTTACGCTTCTCCTAAGACGATTTTGATTTAGATTTTTTGGTCATTTTACTGAGCTTTAATTTTTTGGATTTTACATGCTCTGTACTATGACATTGGGCATCCGCCTTGGCAGACGACGTTGATGGCATTTCATCGTCTCAGCCATGACTAGTGGCAGCAGCTTCAGCACGAGGTGGAAGTGGATCTTGATCTTTCCCTTTTTTATACTCCACATTTTTGTTCTCCATTTTTTAATGTGTGGAATTATATGCCAGTAATATATCAATAGCAATGGCCTACTACTATATATACTGCGCACAACTGAAATGCACCACAGGTATGGATGGATGGTATACTTGACGACACAGAGGTAGGTAGAGCAGTAGCCTACTGTACCGTACTGCTATATATTATATACTGGTGGTCAGCAAACTGTGCAAAACTGAAATGCACCACAGGTATGGATGGATAGTATACTTGACGACACAGAGGTAGGTAGAGCAGTGGCCTACTGAACCGTACTGCTATATATTATATGCTGGTGGTCAGCAAACTGTGCAAAACTTAAATGCACCACAGGTATGGATGGATAGTATACTTGACGACACAGAGGTAGGTAGAGCAGTGGCCTACTGTACCGTAATGCTATATATTATATACTGGTGGTCAGCAAACTGTGCAAAACTGAAATGCACCACAGGTATGGATGGATAGTATACTTGACAACACAGAGGTAGGTAGAGCAGTGGCCTACTGTACCGTACTGCTATATATTATATACTGGTGGTCAGCAAAATTCTGCACTGTCCTCCTACTATATACTACAATGCAGCACAGATATGGAGCGTTTTTCAAGCAGAGAACGTATAATACTGGTGGTCACTGGTCAGCAGAACTCTGCACTGTCCTCCTACTATATAATACTGCTGGTCCCCAGTCCCCACAATAAAGCAATTAGCACACTGAGCACAGATATTTGCAGCACACTGAGCACAGATATGGAGCGTTTTTCAGGCAGAGAACGTAGATATTTGCACTTGCAGCACACTGAGCACAGATATTTGCAGCACACTGAGCACAGATATTTGCAGCACACTATGCACAGATATTTGCAGCACACTGAACATAGAAACTGAGAGGTCGCCAGCCACGTCCTCTCACGATCATCTCCAATGCACGAGTGAAAAATGGCGGAGACGAGCGGCTCCTTATATAGAATACGAATCTCGCGAGAATCCGACTGCGGGATGGTGACGTTTCGGCGCGCTCGGGTTAACCGAGCAAGGCGGGAGGATCCGAGTCTGCTCGGAACTGTGAAAAAAAAGGTGAAGTTCGGACCACGACGAACCGAACCCGCTCATCACTACCGAAAACGGCAGCCAACGGTCCGGATCCGCCCTGGAACGCCTTTTTCCTGTCAATCTTCTTTGCGGTCGGCTCTGCGACCGCTTACTTCATTATCCGCAACGTAACCCGGCGACCCCTGTCACCGGGCAACATCACGCACTGCGGCCGCCGTGCATGCACATTCCGTACCTGTTCGCATGGCAGCAATAAACCGCTGTGTGTGAACAGGTCGGAATGACCCCCTGGGCCCATGGTTTTGCCCATCTGCTAGCAAATTTGCTGCTACGATCAGGTCTGAATTAGGCCCTAAGTGGCCAGTAGGAGAAGCATGTGTGTAAACAGAAGTGCTGTGTGCTTTTTTGGAAATTACCTTTGCTGCACAGATATTACAAGTCCAGCTGCAAAGTCTAATTTACCTATCCAAATCAACGTGATTGACACACCACAGCTAATATAATTTTATTTACTGTGCATTTCAGGCAATATAGTTGGCTGGCATACTGTAGTAAATTAAAGTGGTAAGCATTTTTCCATCTTGCTCTGCTCATTTACAGCAATTTTTTTTCTTTGTATAGCCAATTACGTTATTGACCTTCAAAATCTGGTCTTCAAAGTATTGCATTCTGTCAGATAAGTTCAGTTTTCTATGTTGATATGAAAGTTTTTTTAGAATTATACAGAGACACTTCATTTCAGAAATGTGACCTTTAGCGTGTTGACCCAATGATGTGGCTCTGTAGGTTTTATTTGCAACTGCTGTTGTATGTTTAGCCATTAAAATATTAGCACACTAAAACTAAAAAAGTTTTATTTTTTCTTTTATATTTTGTTGTTGTTGATGTTTTCAGCATAATTGTGATTACATATTTCCCACCTTATAACATATATATATATATATATATATATATATATATATAAGTGAAAGATACTGTAGTTGTATCTATATTTATTCCAATCCATTAGTGAATTGCAAATAAATTCTAGAGTATAACGTTATTCCCAATGAAACGGAGGTACCCCAAAAAATAATACAGTAACAAAAAACACAGTTACTGTATTAAATAAACAGAAAGTTTTAGTAGAAAAAAAGTAACTACTGTGAAATAAAAGAATGTTCAAAGTTACTGAATTCTGTGACCCTACAAAATCACCATCTATAGGTTGATGTCTTTAATACACAAAATAACTTAGGGGGTTATTTACTAAGCATTTGATTTCAAAGCCCAGTGCTTCTGATAATCTTTATGCAGGAAATTTAAAAGGTCAATGCTTTTACTAGCCGTGTTTTGCTAGTAAAATCATTGTTAGTAAATTTCGGACATAAACATGAACGGAAGCACTGGATTTTACAATTTGACAAATAGTAAATAAACCTTTTAGATTCCAAAATAGTTCTTGCAATTTGAAAGGAAAAACAGAGAATCCATACGATGAAAAACAGGGCCTGTTCTACAAAATAAGGGCTTGTCACCCCCATTTTGTAGGCATACCTTGGTCTTTAGATGCAAATTTTATAGCCTAGACAGCGTATAAACACTGGCCACCCTGCGTAACTTGTGGGCTACTCAGATGGACAGCAGATCACAGAACCTGACGAGAGGCATCTATATACACAAGACCTGCAGCATTTGTATATTTACACACAGCTGCTTTGTGTACTGTGACCATCTCTGAATCAGTCCCTTTTGCCTATTGCAGTTAGTGGTGGTTCCGGGGTCGGTGACCAGTGGTGCTGAGAGAGGGGGGGAGAGGGTACAAATTACCCGGGCCCAGGTCTGACGGAGTGGCCCAGTGAGGGCCTTGTGGGGGCCCCAAGCTTCCTCCCCCTTAACTGGCAGCAGCAGCTACAGCTCTTCTCCTAAGCCCAGCACACACTGCTGACTGCTGGGCTGGAGTGTGGCCATAGTGGCGCTTTTAATACAATTTTTACATACAGTATATACGTGTGTGTGTGTGTGTGTGTGTGTGTGTGTGTGTGTGTGTGTGTGTGTGTGTAAGTCTGTCTGTATGTCTATCTATATATATGTCGAGGCTGGCACTCTGTCCAAAATACTGCACAATTTCCTGGGTGCCCTTAGTGGGATGACAGGTAGTATAAGCAGAAATACTGTGGCACTCTCGGAACTTACTAATGTAACAATATAATCTGGTGATGACCACTAATGCGCAAGTCAACATTTCAGTTTATTCAACTATAATCATAGTAAGTCCTGAAAGTTCTGTGGCAACGCTATAGCGCATCCTTTATCACAAAATTACAATGGAGGATCCTCTTTCACAAAATGATGGTGTTCCAGGGAATGCGCTCTGCAACCAATGCAGCTTTTATGTGTCTGTCCCACCATCCTAATAGTGAACACTTGTATCCCAACTGCTGAGAGGTACAGTATGTCATGCTTCTGTGAGTGGCTACTTCTTGTGTGCTAGATATGCGCCCAAAGTGGTGCAGCCATGCAACTAACAGGGTGTGGCCATACCCCCTGCAGGGGTGCCTCAGGAAGTTACTGTACCGGGGTCCAGGATTTCTCTTGGCAGCCCTGTCGGTGACCCTCGGTGCAAACAATAGTCGTGCGCTAACCCGAAAATGGGAAGTGACAAGAGCTGGTTGCTGCAGGATAATGTCACACTGTAGCACCCGTCTCCTGTTACATCAGAGGAACCAGCTTTTGGTGTCACCCACTGGAAGGGTGACACACGTGTGCAGTTCGCAACCCCCTTGTGACGCCTGTGATTACAGTTTAGTTTGAAGCCACTCTAAATTATTTTTATTTTTTTCATTTTCCTTTCTATAAATAGCAGATTTAAAATTGTAACATCTTATTTTGTATCTATTTGGGTTGTTAGTTGTTTTAAATCTATATGGTTCTTTATCAACTACAGTACTACAGTATGTAAAAAATTTGCCTTATAATAACCTTCAAATCTGTGCTGTAGTATGTACTTAAGAGTCATTTGACTATGTAATCCAAGATATGAAGGTCAGGGTCCATCTGGTAGGCAAAACCTCAAATAGGGTTGTTGAGTTCTTGAGATGACAAAGCAAAAGTCTATTAGCATGATTATTCAGCATTTCCTGTAGATTCGGAGGAGGGATTTATCAAATCTTGAAGTGAGATAAAGTACCAACCAAGCAGCTTCCAACTACAATGTTACAGGATGTGTTTGAAAAATGACAGGTAGTAGCTGATTGGTTAGTACTTACAATTAATTCGGAAATCGATGTCGAGTCTACAGAACTACGTATTTAAACTGGAAATTTGGGCATATAAATGAAGAATGAGGTTCAATATAGAAAAACGTTCTACCCTTTGGGACAAAAAATAAACATGAAACCTATAAATGAAATGGGGAAAATCTAGGGGAAATGGTAGTTGAAAAAGATTTGGGGGTGCAAATTGATAATAGGCTTAGTAGCAGCACCCAATGTCAAAGTGCAGCAAAGAAGTCAATTAAGGTGTTAGCATGCATAAAATGGAGAATTGAGCAAAGGGATAAGAGTGTGATCCTGCCACTGTACAAATCATTGGTACAGCCGCACCTGGAATATTGGGGGTCATTCCGAGTTGATCGCTCGCTAGCTGTTTTTAGCAGCCGTGCAAACACTATGCCACCTCCCACTGGGGAGTGTATTTTAGCTAAGCAGAAGTGCGAATGAAAGGATCGCAGAGCGGCTACAAAAAAATGTTGTGCAGTTTCAGAGTAGCTTCAGACCTACTCAGCACTTGCGATCACTTCAGACTGTTCAAATCCTGTTTTAACATCACGAACACGCCCTGCGTTCGCCCAGCCACGCCTGCGTTTTTCCTGGCATGCCTGCGTTTTTTCGAACACTCCCTGAAAATGGTCAGTTGACACCCAGAAACGCCCACTTCATGTCAATCACTCTGCGGCAGCCAGTGCGACTGAAATGCTTAGCTAAACCTTGTGTGAAACTACATCGGCCATTGTGAAAGTACGTCGCGTGTGCGCATTGCGCCGCATACGCATGTGCAGAAGTGCTGTTTTTTTGCATCATCACTGTGCAGCGAACATTTTCTGCTAGCGATCAACTCGGAATGACCCCCATTGTGTACAGTTCTGGGCACTGCATTATAAAAAAGATATCTTGTAATGCGAAAGAGTTCAGAGGCGAGCTACAAAATTAGTTAAGGGGCTAGAGCAGGCATGTCCAAACTGCGGCCCTCCAGCTGTTGAGATACTACACATCCCAGCATACCCTGACACAGCTTTAGCATTCTCTGACAATAAAACTGTGTCAGGGCATGCTAGGATGTGTAGTTTCACAACAGCTGGAGGGCCGCAGTTTGGACATGCCTGGGCTTGAGGGACTGGATAGCGAGGAAAGGCTTACTAGGTTGAATGTATACACTAGAAAAGAGGCGTCTAAGAGGAGACATTATTAATATCTTCAAATATATAAAGGGACATTACAAGGAGCAATCAGGTGATTTGTTTATTGAGAGAACTCTGCACAGGACAGGTGGTCACCCTCTGAGGCTAGAGGAGAGAAAAGTTCATACCCAACGAAGGAAAGGATTCTTCACAGTAAGGGCCATAAGGATTTGGAACTGTCTGCCGGAGACGGTAGTGGACTCGGTAAATATATTTAAAGGTGGGTTAGATAAATTTTGTAACTAAAAAAGATAGCCAAGGATATAGCAGTTAAAATAATTACATTTTAGGAAGAGCACGAATTATAGTTGTTAATTAGTCTTAAAACATTACTTCAGCTGGGACATTATAGTAAACTTTAGCTAAATACAGAATAGGGTAAGAATTATAATACAGGTTGAACTCGAGCAATTTGTCTTTTTCAACCTCATTAACGATGTTACTATGTTACTTTGGAGTCTATGTACTATGTCTTGGAGAGAGATAAATTGGACCGAGTTGAAGTACCAACCAACCACCTCCTAACTAATTTTTCAAACACAGCCTGTAATATGACAGTTACTTTAGGATCCGATTGGCTGGTACTTTATCTCCATCCACTTTCTCTCTTTATCTCAGTACTTTATCTTTCTCCAATGATTAATACATAGACTCTTCAATATCTGTCCATATTATCTCTCTTCAAGGGTTGGCATAACTCTCACTCATCATCCTGATGCCCTTCTGACGTAGTGAAAGACAGCCACATCCTTGTACTTCTATGAGGGGAGCAGTTTGTGGATTTTACCTGTGGGATGCAGGACTGCAGCCCCTCCAGTAAAATCTGCCACCTCGGCTCAAATCATAGTCAGAGGCAGTCCGTCATTGCACTGGCTACACTGTGACTGGCAGTGACTTACTATTGGAAGTCCTACCTGCCAGTCACCGGCAGGACTGGCAGTCCCATTGGGAGGTGTATCTTTCCTCTGTGACTTCCAGACTGGGCTGCAATTAGCAGAGAGCGTGCTTCTTGTGGGAAGCCACTCCCTGTCTGATTGTCCGCCCTAGGTAGCTTATGCAGCCGATGCAGTATATAGAAATTAGGGTCTTGCACATGTGCAGTCCCAGAACCACTGGTGCGCATTCCCGAAACCTCTCAGCCACATTGTGCAAGTGCCAGGACAAGGCCAGCTGTGGGGATCAGGTGGCAAGGACCAGGCAGCACAGCCAGCGGCAGCCTCCCTCCTGCACTCAGGTAGGAGCCGCCGCTGGAGGGGAAGAATAAAAAAGCAGACAGAATGCACTGTTTCAAAAAAGAACAATTTGGAAAATATTCAAACAAATTGAAATTCTTCCCAAATAATCTGAGCATCACTTTATTAGTTATAAACAAAATATTTATTTTCTTACACCTGAGGAAAATAAAAACACAAACCCTTTAAATAAAATGATTTATCTGCACAGTAGCAATGAGAAAGGCTAAATGATCAAAGCTGGGTACACCCCAGACCTTCCTGCCAGGCTTCCATCATTTTGACACAAGTGCCCAACTCTAGTCGACAGTACTTGAGGAATCTTACATGTACCCATTGTTGCTGAATGCGGACTAGCGGCAGGATGTAATGGAGTCAGTGATCGCCGGAGATGTGGGATTCCAGCCGATGCTAGACTTTTTTAAAAAGAGGCAATCACTCCATTATAACCCGCCGTAGATTTCTTTACCTGGTCAAAACATGTAGTACAGCAGATCAACCCAATAGCAGTAACTACAACTGCATTGAGAAACTACAGACTGTTTAAACAACTTTACATTAGTGAAATGACCATTTACAAAAAGCAAACAACAAACAAACAAACAAACAAACTGAAAATAAGTTCTACTTGTAAAATATATATTACACTCATGATTGCAGCAGTAAATATGAAACTGTTCTTCACCTTTTATTTATTTTTTGGTTCCACTGGCCATTTGGAAATGCTGTAGATTATCCTGTTTATTTGCTGTTAATAGTAACAAGTAACTGATAGGAGTAGGAGTAGATCACAAGTTCAGGACCTGATACAGCATGAAATAGAAAGAGAGCCTTAGAACTTGATGCAGCATTAAACACAAGTTGGTCCTAATTACACCTGCATTGTGTGCTCATAGTAAAATCTGGATATTTCCATAAATTCAGAGTTGTTTGTGTTTCTGGGTAAGATGTCTCAAACCTTCTGAAGAGTGGAGAAGTTGCCCATAGCAACCCATCAGCTTGTAGCTGGCATTTATCAAGTACATTCTATTAAATGTCAGCTACTGTAGAAGCTGATTAGTTGCTATGAAGAATTTGTTCACTTGTCCATTTCAAAACTCTCCAGAAGGCTTGATACTGTACATCAGTCCCCTATATGAGCGCACCACTCCTATCTGTATGCTGGGTATGATAGCTGTCATCATTATTAAGTGCAAAAATATACTTAGTGTAAGAGGTCATCTGAAAACAGGCATATCCATGCATACTCACCACACAGTCAACATGCCCTTGCTAAACTTTACCTATGTGTGAAAGCCCCATTACCACCCCATTGTGGCTCTTAATTTGATAAATAAGATACTAATCTTGTACTCGCTACCTTCCATTTCAGTCTAATGGCTTTAATACAGTTCCGCTACTGCATTTGCACCTTTATCAAGCAATATAATTTAATAGTTTTCAGGGGCTAGTATATTTTATATGCACACTATGGGGGTAATTCCAAGTTGATCGCAGCAGGATTTTTTTTAGCAGTTGGGCAAAACCATGTGCACTGCAGGGGAGGCAGATATAACATGTGCAGAGAGAGTTAGATTTGGGTGGGTTACTTTATTTCTGTGCTGGGTAAATACTGGCTGCTTTATTTTTACACTGCAAATTAGATTGCAGATTGAACACACCACACCCAAATCTAACTCTCTCTGCACATGTTATATCTGCCTCCCCTGTAGTGCACATGGTTTTGCCCAACTGCTAAAAAAATCCTGCTGCGATCAACTTGGAATTACCCCCTATATACAGTAATAGTATTGTTAGTTTAAGCCCCATATAAATATCACATTAGCAGACATCTGGAGGTGGTACCTGCAGTGTTTTGTTCTTTTCCTTAACCAATAAATCATTGTTGCACAATATGTTGGTCCAAATCAGTCCTCAGGGTCAGAGGCTTGAGTAATCAATCAATTAACTTTGTTTCATACAGTCACTAAGAAAACTGAACGTACTGTAAAGGGACCTAGATTTGGATATGAGAACTGTGCTAAACTCTAATCTGAGACAAATTGCCGTCCTTGTAATAGAGGATATTGCTTAATAGTTTGACATTATTTCTATAATGAAAAAACAAAAGAGTTTTTCTCACGCACCCTAAGGGCTATTGGTAAAAAGACCTGTACACTATATGGTAATAGAGAATTTAGAGATCATGGTTACATATATTTTTCAAAAAATATGATAAGCCGCCAGGCCACTTTAAGACGTATCTATTACTGGAGGTCCCCACAAACTGTCTCAGGCCCAACCACCCCAGGGCAGCACACCATTGAAATACTAAAGTGTTGATATGTGTTAATAGGAAAGAAGCAGAAGCTATGTGTTAAAAAAAAGATTCAAAATTAAGAGTGTTAGTAAAATATTCCAAAGAGTAGTGTTAGTGGAAAAATAAATAGTTACAAAAGTGCTAAATAAATATTAAGGTGTGCTACCCCAAGGCAGCCCGGCCATACCAAATCAATGGGGCACCACACCTCAAACTCACAAAGTTGAGTAGCGACTACTGTTTTGGGACACGGAGATGTCTGGCAATCCCATACCACTCCTTCATCAACTAGGAGCAATGGAGGCTCTCCGGCTGTGAGACACAGTAAACCGACATCACGCTGCCGCAGTGGACCCAGGGATTACTCAGCCACAGCTCCCACAGCGACAAACAAGTGTAAGTGATATGTGTGATGGGTCCCGTTCAGGATAATTACCTGCAAGTAAGGATTGTGCTTCTTATTATCGGCCAGACATATATATATATATATATATATATATATATAGAATGAAAGAATGTGGGCGGCACTCACGCAGGCTGGTGCAGGTGTAGAAAAGGTCAGTTTAATATTCCTACATGTTTCGGGGACTAGCCCCGTCCTCAGGGCCTTAACAACCCAAACTGAACATTGGACAAACATATATACCCAACCCAAAACAAACAATCATGATAAAATACCACTCACCTGCTCCACGGCGCCATCCTGTTCATCCGGACGCCATACAGCGCTGTCACGTCGCTCACCCCTGACGTAATCCAGCCGCGCCGCGTCACCATCATCTAGGTAACCTGCTGCTGCTCACGCTGGGTGCTAGGGGATACTCTGTAATCCCACGCTGACGGCCCATGATGTCATCTGGCGGCGCTTTGCAGTGCGGTTGCCGTGGCAACTGCTTAAACTATACACAAAAATGAAAATGAAAAGATACATACAACAAGTGCATATATAAGGAGCATTACGTCCCTACCACATTAGTTAGCAATACACAGTATGCCTCAGTTAAATACTAGAAACATATCAAGACATTATGCAAAAGGCTAGACCAATAATCTGGGAATTCCTAAATAGTATATGGTCTATACCTAGTCCTATCCACAATGTTCCTAACCAATAAAATAATGGAGGTTTACAAAAAACTCTGAAGGCCAAGGTTTTCATTCAGGCCTCGAGGAGATAAAGTCCCCAGTTTATAAATCCATCTAGACTCATGCTGTAGTAACACTCGATCCCTATCACCCCCTCTGAGAGTCTTAGGGACTTGGTCAATCAGGATAGCCCTAATGCTCGCCACCCCATGCTTAAGTTCCAAACAGTGACGAGCAAAAGGTTGGTCACTGTGACCTTTCTCTAATGCTTTTTTAATGGCACTCCTATGTAGGGCCATGCGTTCACGAAACTGTCGTATGGTCTTGCCCACATAGGCAAGACCACACGGGCATGTCAAGAGGTACACCACATGTGTGGAAGTA
The DNA here is from genome assembly GCF_028390025.1 of Pseudophryne corroboree. Lineage (NCBI taxonomy): Eukaryota > Metazoa > Chordata > Amphibia > Anura > Myobatrachidae > Pseudophryne > Pseudophryne corroboree. Next base: position 1,051,062,440 of record NC_086444.1, on the reverse strand, counting down.
CATGTGAGACGATGTTTGATAGGAATCTTTTTCCCAGTTAGCGGATGATTAAATGTATTACCTGTCATTAGTGTATTGCAGGTAGCGCATCCCAAGCACCTGAAACAGATCAATTTGGTTCTCAAAAAGTGGGTATCCTGTGCACTTGTGAGTTGGGTGACATCTAGTATAACTATATGGTCCCCAATATTGCGGCCCCTAGTATGGCTAGGTAATAAGGAAGTATGGGCCAATGATGACAGAGCCCCCTCCGTCTGTATGATTGGCAACAGCGCTTTAGCCTTTCTAATGCTCCGATTGGTGGCCGTGGTAAATCTACTAACCCGGGGCAATTTAGGGCTATCAACCCTGCGAGATTTAACTAAGGGGCTCAATGCTTGTTCACGTGGAATATTCAGGGCCTTAGATTTAGCTTTTTCAAGTTCCCCTATGGGATAACCCCGTTGAGCGAACTTGACCAGCATATTTTCCATAGCTGTCTCAGTGTCACTAGGATCTGATGTAATACGTCTTACCCGCATAAACTGCGAAAAGGGTAAACCCCTTTTCAATGAACTTGGGTGGAAACTACGGTAGTCAAGTAACATAGGGGGTAATTCCAAGTTGATCGCAGCAGGATTTTTGTTAGCAATTGGGCAAAACCATGTGCACTGCAGGGGAGGCAGATATAACATGTGCAGAGAGAGTTAGATTTGGGTGTGGTGTGTTCAATCTGCAATCTAATTTGCAGTGTAAAAATAAAGCAGCCAGTATTAACCCTGCACAGAAACACTATAACCCACCCAAATCTAACTTTCTCTGCACATGTTATATCTGCCTCCCCTGCAGTGCACATGGTTTTGCCCAATTGCTAACAAAAATCCTGCTGTAATCAACTTGGAATTACTCCCATATTTCTATCAGTCTTCTTAGTAAATAAAGAAGTTGACAACTTGCCCTGATTGAAGCTGTGAGAGCCATCATTCAAGATAATGCTATTTACCAAGGCCCAAAGATATCATTCTTTTTGTCCCTGTTGGATAAAGTCCTGAGACAGAATTACTTTGTCTTTAATGGCAGATTTATTTTACAACTTGCGGGGTGTGCGATGGGGTCCGCTGTGGCCCCGTCGTACGCGAACGCATTCATGCATCACGTTGAGACCAGAATGTTTTATTTGGATCCTACTATTAAGTCTAGGGTAATTTATTTCAGAAGGTACATTGATGATTTGATAGTATTATGGCAGGGATCAAGAGAAGATTTAATTAGCCTGTGGGAGGACCACAATGCGACCCAGCATCCTGTACAATTCACGTTTATTATCGATGGTACCACGGTTAATTATCTAGATGTGGCTAATACCAACAATCAGGGCAAGTTGTCAACTTCTTTATTTACTAAGAAGACTGATAGATATATGTTACTTGACTACCGTAGTTTCCACCCAAGTTCATTGAAAAGGGGTTTACCCTTTTCGCAGTTTATGCGGGTAAGACGTATTACATCAGATCCTAGTGACACTGAGACAGCTATGGAAAATATGCTGGTCAAGTTCGCTCAACGGGGTTATCCCATAGGGGAACTTGAAAAAGCTAAATTTAAGGCCCTGAATATTCCACGTGAACAAGCATTGAGCCCCTTAGTTAAATCTCGCAGGGTTGATAGCCCTAAATTGCCCTGGGTTAGTAGATTTACCACGGCCACCAATGGGAGCATTAGAAAGGCTAAAGCGCTGTGGCCAATAATACAGACGGAGGGGGCTCTGTCATCATTGGCCCATACTTCCTTATTACCTAGCCATACTAGGGGCCGCAATATTGGGGACCATATAGTTATACTAGATGTCACCCAACTCACAAGTGCACAGGATACCCACTTTTTGAGAACCAAATTGGGCTGTTTCAGGTGCTTGGGATGCGCTACCTGCAATACACTAATGACAGGTAATACATTTAATCATCCGCTAACTGGGAAAAAGATTCCTATCAAACATCGTCTCACATGTACTTCCACACATGTGGTGTACCTCTTGACATGCCCGTGTGGTCTTGCCTATGTGGGCAAGACCATATGACAGTTTCGTGAACGCATGGCCCTACATAGGAGTGCCATTAAAAAAGCATTAGAGAAAGGTCACAGTGACCAACCTTTTGCTCGTCACTGTTTGGAACTTAAGCATGGGGTGGCGAGCATTAGGGCTATCCTGATTGACCAAGTCCCTAAGACTCTCAGATGGGGTGATAGGGATCGAGTGTTACTACAGCATGAGTCTAGATGGATTTATAAACTGGGGACTTTATCTCCTTGAGGCCTGAATGAAAACCTTGGCCTTTAGAGTTTTTTGTAAACCTCCATTATTTTATTGGTTAGGAACATTGTGGATAGGACTAGGTATAGACCATATACTATTTAGGAATTCCCAGATTATTGGTCTAGCCTTTTGCATAACGTCTTCTTGATATGTTTCTAGTATTTAACTGAGGCATACTGTGTATTGCTAACCAATGTGGTAGGGACGTAATGCTCTTTATATATGCACTTATTGTATGTATCTTTTCATTTTCATTTTTGTGTATAGTTTAAGCAGTTGCCACGGCAACCACACTGCAAAGTGCCGCCAGATGACATCACGGGCTGTCAGCGTGGGATTACCGAGTATCCCCTAGCGCCCAGCATGAGCAGCAGCAGGTTACCTAGGTGATGGTGACGCAGCGCGGCTGGATGACGTCAGGGGTGAGCGACGTGACAGCGCTGTACGGCGTCCGGATGAACAGGATGGTGCCGTGGAGCAGGTGAGTGGTATTTTATCATGATTGTTTGTTTTGGGTTGGGTATATATGTTTGTCCAATGTTCAGTTTGGATTGTTAAGGCCCTGAGGACGGGGCTAGTCCCCGAAACATGTCGGAATATTAAACTGACCTTTTCTACACCTGCACCAGCCTGCGTGAGTGCCGCCCTCATTCTTTCATTCCATACACTGAGGAGTAATACCTCTAGGAGGGCACCGCAGCATTTAAAACCTGTTTAAGAGGAGTGCCGGGACCTTCTGTACGTATGTATATATATATATATATATATATATACAAATATAAAACCACATCACTCGCCACCCCAGAAGTGGGGCACACAAGTGCACTCACCACTCATAGGGTGGGGTGCACATAACCTCGGCACTTGCCACCCCAGAAGCGGGGTACACAAATGCACTTACCACTCATAGGGTGGGGTGAATGTAGCCCATGACCACATCACTCAAATACATACAAATAGAAAACCCAGCACTCACCATAGAAAGCTCACTTATCCTCAACACATCAATAAATAAATGATGGGGTTTAGTTAGTGAATTGGCAAATGCACAGAAGCCTGCAAACCGATTGCTAAGGTACCCCACCTTAATGCAGGTCCTACACTATCACAGAGTCTTAAAACCTGGCAACTGCTTCACGCCCGGTTTTAAGACTCTGTGATAGTGTAGGACCTGCATGAAGGTGGGGTACCTTGGCGATAGGTTAGCAGGCTTCTGTGCATTGGCCAATTCACTAACTAAACCCCCATCATTTATTGATGTGTTGAGGATAAGTGAGCTTGCTATGGTGAGTGCTGGGTATTCTATTTGTATAGGGTGGAAGAGAGAGAAAAAATATCCTTCATTTCATCTATGATACAAATTATTGACATGTGTATTTGAAAGGGTTATCTCTAATAGCAGTTTGTGCTTTTAATAAATTGATATTATTCATATATGTGGTCAATTGTATTGCTGGTACAGTGGGGAGTGATTATTAGCGTCCTCTGATTCATTGTTTGGAGGTGTTTTGGTTTGGTCCCGGCTAACAGTAGGACCGTATCAGAGGGTAGCAATAATATAGCGCAGGATAAAGGTGGTTTTGGTATATATATATATATATATATATATATATATATATATATACTGTATATATATAAAATAACATTTTTTTAAAGAGGACATCAATAGCTATCTGTCCTATGCACATTGGTACTTTCCTGCAGGCTGGAATAATCAGTGAGTGTATAAACAGTCCTTATTGACTTTCATTTATTATTTGTATTTTTTCAAATGATACTGTTGTTATACATGCAAGTTATTTGTTTTTATGATCCACCTCCCAGATAAAATATGCATATTCTGTATTATTTTTATAAAGATTTGTATCATAAATTGAACTAATTTGTAATGTTTATATATTAGAATATTAAAAATTCTTCGACTTTATTGTGTTCTGTGTGAGTTCACTCAAATCAGCACCAATCTGGAATGAAAAGTGTAAGGTTTCTAGTCTTATAAAATCATGGTGGTCATTCTGAGTTGTTCGCTCGTTGCCGATTTTCGCTATGCTGCGATTTGCTGGTAAATACGCATGCACATGGTACGCAGAGCGCATGCGCTAAGTTTTTTAACACAAAATTTTGCAGTTTTGCTGGTATTCATACGATGCTTTTCAGTCGCACTGCTGATCGGTAAATGATTAACAGGAAAGGGGCGTTTCTGGGAGGTAACTGAGCGTTTTCCGGGAGTGTGCTAAAAAACGCAGGCGTGTCAGGGAAAAACGCGGGAGTGTCTGGAAAAACGGGGGAGTGGCTGGCCGAACGCAGGGCGTGTTTGTGACGTCAAACCAGGAACTGAACGGACTGAGCTGATCACAATCTGTGAGTAGGTCTGGAGCTACTCAGAAACTGCAAAGAATTATTTAGTAGCAGTTCTGATAATCTTTTGTTTGCTATTCTGCTAAGCTAAGATACACTCCCAGAGGGTGGCGGCCTAGCGTGTGCAATGCTGCTAAAAGCAGTTAGCGAGCGAACAACTCGGAATGAGGGCCCATATTTTTTTTTTTTAAATGCCTCCAATTGGACTATAGATATAAAGTTTCATAAGTACATGCTACTCATGTGCTGAATATTTCTTCAAGTTTATAAATACTATACCGTAGGTCTAAAACACTCTGACCGAAATGACTGACAGTTAGTTTCTCGATCAAGGGCAAGACTTCAAATACTCATACATAGTAGCTCCTACAGTGTCTGCCTGAGACTCCACCTGTCAGTAGACTGTATCAGTCAAGCGTCCTTATGCCAGTCCTGAGTGGCAGCCACTCACCCACTCATAGGTAGTCATAATGGAATTCATATCATTGCCAACTCTTATTTTAGGAATAAAGAGGGAAACCAAAAAGTTACCAGCAGCTGGTTCTGAAACTCTTCATCTCCATCCTGTGAGCAGTCTTCTTCCTAACCAGCATCAGCAGGCCTTCAGTCTGTTTTGCCACATGCTCCATCTGTGTCTGCTGAAAATCAAGGATAGGACCCAAAGTCATACACTTCAAACACCAAATTGTGGACTAGCTTCAAGTCACCAGGCAGGTCCAACAGGAGCTTTATTAAGGTAAAGTACAGCACAGCATTGCACAGCACATAGACATGGGAGTGTAGGAGTACTGTATTTCTAGAAGATACCGGCTCTTTCAGAGCGAATTTCACCAAGGGACTGAACTCAATGCCTTAAATAGGCCCAAACTGTGTACCATATGAGGAAGATGTTGAATTTCTGTACCTCCTGAATTCCAGGAAGTTAACCCTTTCTCAAGTCTCTCATCCTGCCACTGTTTGTAAACTGGTTAATTAGGTACGCAATCAGCATCCAAATAGGTCATAAATGGGTTAACATGTCAGACCAAGCAGATTTAGACAATGAGCCTGATTTCTGATTTGGAGGTGCAACAAATAAAAGTATGATATCTGAAAAAAAAATATGGGCCGGATGTAATGGCTTGAGAGATGGCCAGAACTCCGAGAATCCGGTCAAACTCGTACATTTTTTTAAAGCAGCAATCGTTTACAAGGCCAAATCAACCAGGTTTTGCCTTGTAAATGTTTGCTGCTTTAAAAAAAAGTACGAGTTCGGCCAGAATCTCGGAGCACCGGCCATCTTGCAAGCCATTACATCCGGCCCCTTGTTGCAATGTAAAGGGAGCAAATACATTAATATATATTTTTTTTCAAGATTCATTTTTATTAGTTTTCAAATAAATTGGGAGGGGGAGGATTACAGAAATAAAAAAGGAAAGGGGAAGGGAGCAGACATTGCATTATAACAGTACAGACAAACAGTGTTCTTAGCAGTAATTCGATACAACATATCAGTCTACACCATGAGGGACAATTATGATTAGTATACAATGGATGTCATCACCCAAGGGAAATACCGTATCAGGGAGTAACAGAGGCGGATTGTCCCCAAATTGGCAATTCAAAGTATTCTAGTGGGCCTCTCCGAAGTATGGGTTTTACTACAAACAGGGGTGGTATGACCAGGGACTTACAGCTTCCAGTTTGGAAGTACACTATCAAGGTAGGGCACGTGGTTTCAAGGGGGGGGGATGTCTTCCTATATTCACTCCATACCATCCATTTTGTGGTTTGCTTGGTGTTTCCTGAAGGAAAAGTTACGTCCGCCATGTCAAATTCAAAATGAGGCTGAACAGCGGCTACAATAGCAGAAACCATAGGTATCACCGGGGAGCGCCAATTACATGCTAATAGCGACTTTGTGGTGGCTAGAATGTGGCCCAAGACATATCTAGTTTGATGAGGGACATGCCTGGGAAAGAGGTGTAGTAGAGCCAATGTAGGTTGGGGAGATAATGGAAAGCCCACGATCTTAGAAATTAGGTCAAAAACTTGATATCATAGGGCCGAAACCGAAGGGCATAACCAAAACACGTGCATGAGCGTCCTAACGTTACCACATATGCGCCAGCAATCATTGGGGGTAGTTGGCCATATGGAATGGAGGAGGGCCAGTGTGAGATATTGGCGATGTATTAATTTATAAAACTGTTCTATGTGTGATACACATTTAGACATATCAAAACAGGAGTCAAATATCAGACGCCATTCCTCCTCTGTCAGGACACTATTCAGGTCGGATTCCCACTTCACCTGAGACCTAAGTTTAACCTGAGAAGGGTATACCATCTGGAGACTGTATCCTTGTGGTCAGTTCTCATAATCAAGGAGTGGATATATTTGGGGATCGGTAATTATCTACCTTGTGGTACAGTTACACTCTGCAGCCAGTGTCTGAGCTGAAGATATTTATAAAAATCTCCCTTAGGGAGAGAAAACTTAGATTGCAGTTGGGCGTATGACATTAAAGTACCCCCTTCCATTACATCCTGAAGAGTCCTAACTCCCTGGGAAACCCACAGGCGAAATGAAAGCCAAGATTTACGTGTGGACTGCACCACAGCCGATCTCCAAAATAGATTCGACCCTCAGTTACACTAGACAAAGGGAGAGAAGATGAGAGGCCCTTTTCCAAGGAGACCAATATTTTAGGAGTATCTGTCTCATTCCACACTCCCATTGGGGCCAATATACATGCTATCTGATATAAATGTAAATCGGGAAAAGCTAAACCTCCCCTCGATTTCGGTAAGGATAAAATATTACGAGCTAATCTTGGTTTTTTCCCTCTCCACAGTCCACACATATCGGGTTAGTACAGAATTAAATTTGGTCAGTAGGGCATTAGGCAATAGGATGGGGATAGTCCTCAATAGATAAAGCAGTTTAGGGAGCAGGACCATCTTCAAAGCCGCTATGCGACCAAGCCACGATATGTTATATAACATCCAGTCTTTTGTTAACATTTTTAGTTTGGTCAAAAGGGGAGGGTAATTACAGCTAATGAGGTCCGAAACCTTAGGGGAAATACGAATGCCTAAGTAGTTCAGGCAATCTACTTGCCAAGCATAGGTATATTGAAACTTCAATTGATCGAGGAGGGTAGCAGAGAAATAATCGGGAGTGCTTCTGTTTTAGAATCATTGAGTTTGTAATATGAGACCAAGGAGTAGACCTGCAAGACGTCATGGAGGGCCTGGAGAGAGTCATATGGTTCGGCAATGGTGAGAAGGACATCATCCGCAAAGAGACATATCTTGTACATATGACCAAATAAAGCCGGACCTCTCACCCCAGGATTAATGCGGATAGACTCCGCCAGGGCTTCTATGGCCAACACAAAGACCAGGGGAGAAAGCGGGCAACACTGGCGAGTACCATTAGAAATTGTAAATATGGGAGAGAGCATACCATTTATAAATACTCTAGCTGAGGGGACAGAGTAGAGTGCATTAATTGAGGACAGAGCCCTACCAGAAATACAGAATTTTAACAAAACTGCTTTCAAATAGCCCCAGTGTTATCTGTCGAACGCCTTCTCCGCATCTAATGAAAGTAACAAAAGAGGATCCACTAACTCAGAGAAGGCATCCAACACATCTATAATCCTCCCGGTGTTATCGGGAGCTTGGCGACTCCGAACAAAGCCCACCTGGTCTTGGTTAATAAGGGATGGTAATAGCGGATTTAATCTATTAGCTATCAATTTTGCGTAGATTTTAACGTCTGAATTTAAGAGAGCTATAGGGTGGTAGTTAGATAGCCTAACTTGGTTCTTACCAGGTTTGGGGAAAGCTACAGTACTATTCTGGCCTCCAACATTTCTGAGGGAAACAATCCAGTTGACGTAGCCTCATCAAAAACCGTCTTTAAAACTGGAACCAGGGTATCTCTGAAACATTTAATAAACCCGTTCGTGAAGCCATCTGGGCCAGGGGCTTTATCTGACGGGAGGCCATCAACCACTCGACTAATCTCCTCTAAGGTCCTGGGGCGTTCCATCAAGTGAAGGGATTGGGGATCTAAGCTGGGTAGGTTCAGTTTACTCAAAAAGCGTCAATCTCAATACTGGTTGGTTGCGGGGCAGAAGGGTCCGAGCGAAGATTATAAAGGGCTGAGTAGTACTCTGCGAAGGCATTGGCTATGTCCGAAGGGTCAGAAACTTTCAGGCCCTTGGCATTAAAAACTTCTTTAATTCTTTCAGTTGCCAATTTGCCTCTCAGCTTCTTGGCTAACATTCGTCCCGCCCTATCCCCGTGGGTATAGAATTTATGTTTCAGCCTAAAGAGGTTCTCATGTACCTCTTTTAGGGTTAGGATATTCCATTCTTCCCTAACGCGGAGTAGTTATCGATAGAGCGATTTATTATCGGGGGAGGATTTCAATCTATTTTCCAAGTCTGTTAAGCGCGTTTCGATGTCATCTTGTTGTTTACACAACAGCTTTCGGTGCCGAGCTGCCGCTTGAATAACTGAGCCCCTAACAACAGCCTTTAATGCACACCAGTTGTTGAACACAGATGTGTCAGCTTGATCATTACATTCTAGGTAAGAGGACAAGGCTTGAGAGATACATGAAGAGTTTTTATTTCTTAACCAAGGTTAAGAAAGGATCAGGCGCAAGGTGGGCTGGTGTTCTAATTATAGCAGCTGCTAAAAAACAGGTCTAGTCAGTCCTGAAAACACTATGCACAATAAACAACAAACAAAGTAGCAGCGCTGTGAGATGTAAATATAAACATGAATTCAAATCATTCAAAATGGTGGGAGAGATAAACACACGTGGAGCTGTATGAACTGAAGGTGAAAAAAAGGGGTTAATTTATTAAAATATCTCATACAATATGTCAATAAAATTGATATAGGATAATAAAATAAAAAAGTAAAATACAATGAGCAGGATCACTGTAGGGCTGCCTTAGTAAGACTATCCGTTTTCTTAATTAGTGTGGACTAAATGACGGTATTTTGAGTTAGGTGACAACTGGACTTTATAACACAGTTCTGATGGCATCAGTGCCACATGATTTACCGCTGGAGGAGGGGGTTCTCTGGATAGCGTCCCTTATGACGGGTGGAACCAATAACAGTCTTGTATCCTCACCAGTATGCGGAGTCCTCAGTGCAGAGAGATACATGACCTGGCCTCCTTATCTGTGAGGAGGTACTCGCCAAGGCGCCACGGTCGAGGGGGAGATTGATGGGAAGTCACATCCCAACATAATTTTAAGGCCGAATGGTCCGACCAGGGGACTGGTAATATAGCTGCCCGTTTTATTTGTTGCAACGTCCATTTGTCTGACAACGCCAAGTCAATCCTGGAGAACGATTTGTGGACTTGGGAATAGAAGGTGTAATCCCTACAGTTAGGATTCTGTGCCCTCCAAATGTCATACAAGCCAAACTCATGTAATATGCGTCTAAATGATTGGGAGTGATCCCGTGATGGAAGGGTTTGCAGAGGTCGTCGGGTAGATGACTTATCTGAATGCGGGTCTAAGACCAGATTAAAATCTCCCAACATTAATAATGCTCCACTAAGGCAAGATTGGAGGGTAGCACAACATTTCCGAATAAATATGATTTGTTTGACATTAGGGACATAAACCACTGCTAATGTTACCGGTTTGTCATTCAACGTCCCTGTAAGAATCAGGTATCAACCTTCAGCATCAGTGAATTTTTTATCTAACACAAAATTACATGAGGAGGAGAATAAGAATGCCACTCCATCCTTTTTCTTAGGTCCGTTAGATGTGTAACAACTTGGGAAATTGTGGTTCGAAAACCGAGGGGGGGGAGGCCGCCATAAAGTGAGTTTCCTGTAAGGCAATCACTTGTGCTTTAAGTTTGGCAAAGTGACATAAAGCAAGCCTCCGTTTGTTTGGGGAGTTAAGGCCTTTAACATTAAGGGATATTATATTAACCATTTTGTGGGTAGAGGAGAGAATGCTGAAACAAAGGACCGATTGGAAGATGTGGACCAGGGAACATGTCTATTGGTAAACATGTACTATACACATTGCAATGTAAGGGGGGAGATGTAAGGGGACAGAAAATGGCAAAAACAAAATAAAAAGGGAGGGAGAGATAGGTCGAGCGCCTCGAGGGCGCAACTTGAGGCTGCCAAACATAGCGGCACATAGAAGGCAGCGGCCAGAATAGCCACCCTCCAAAAACAAAGAAAAACTCAGCGGTCCAAACTAGGCTATAACTGTAGCGCCCGCACCTGTCGGGCTGAGAGTATATTATTTAAATAGAATAATTTAGACTACGGGTCTGTTATAAACAACAATAGGGCAAACAGTAACATAGAACAATCTGTATGGCGGAGAAAAAAAAACCCATATGAAACACCAGTGAACACAAACCTAATAGGAAGAGACAGGTAATTCAGCCATATAGCTGATTATCACACCTATCAGCATATAGAAAATAGAATGAACACATAACATATGTAGATAAAACATGCAAGTAGAATGCGCAGTACATGAAGCAAAGCAACAAAACATATACGACCGTAATGGACGTCATGGCTTAGCTACAGTATCAGTAATACACATGCCGCATTCCGCAATCACGGAGGATGAGTCTTGGTAGCCCAATCGGGGGATATTTTATGATCTGTGGCCTTTACAGAAGAATCATCCTCCAAATTCCAGGAATGTAGAAGTTGGGAGCCGGCCGTTGGTGTGGAGACTACATTCGTGGCCCCATTCCTCCTGATGATTAGCTTGGTTGGGAATCCCCAGCGATAGGGAATATCAGCCTTCCTCAAAGCTTTGGTCACCAGGTAGACGGATCGGTGAGACGCCAACGTGGCAGCAGACAAATCGCAGAATATCTGGAGATCACCGAGGATGTCTTCGGAGAAGTCTGACAGGCGGGCTGCACGAAGTACCATCTCTTTGACGTGGTAATAATGAAACCGCATTATAGTGTCTCTTGGGGCATTTTTGGATTTAGGGATACGGTGAATTCGATCCACTAGAAAGTCTGTTATCGTAACTGTCGGGAGTAATTTAGTAAACACATCCGTAATGAACTCAAGCAGGTCAGTTGCCGCAACAGATTCCGGGATACTCCGTATTTTGATATTGTTCCTGCGTGATCTGTCCTCAAGGTCTCCAAGTTTAGCGCGGAGTTCAGTGATTTCCGACTGCATATCATCATGAAGGGTGATGAGCCCATTGTGGGATGCAACCACTTCTTCCAATTTGGTTTCCAACCGGTCAGTGCGTTGACCTACTTCATCTATGGATTGCTGGCAAAGCTGCAGCGCTGATCTGAAGTCTGCTGAAATATCCGCTTTAAAGGAAGCCAACAGCTGTTTCATTGATCCGATCGTTAGCGGAGCATCATCACCCATACCGCCTTGAATAGTCGGAGTCATAGGAGGGGGTTCAAAGGGAGAGTTCAAGGCAGATAGCTTATGGGTTTTTTCGGTAGAAAAAGTGCTTTTATTCGTAAGCGGGGGAGAGTGCGGTTTAAAGAAATTAACAGGGGGGTTCTCCGGCCTGGTCCTTCTGTCATTTGGGCGGCATTATCACAAGTAGTGTATGTGTTTATCAAATCACACTGGTGTACTATGCTGTATTCAAGCACACATAGGTAATTATGGAGGTAGGTAATAAGCGTTACATCAAAATGTTACTGTAAATACGATTTCGGAGTGGAAGGGGTGTAGTGAGTGTTCACATATGACGTTGACGAGTCACCGGCATTGTGAAGCCTGCAGACATCAAGATCAGCAGCCGTTAAGAGCAGTAGAATATTTTCAAGGTCGTAAACTCAGCAGATGTATAGGTGGAAATTCTCAGGTATACAATAGGCGGGATAGATAATGATGTAGTTGAGACAAAATCCTCTGCTATCACTAGAAATATCCACCAGGTGGCAGCATAGACTGACGTGGGGGATCGTGTACCCCCGGTTTCTCCTCTATCTGTCCCATGCTGTACCAATATGACCCGGTGCTGTAGGGTGTGGGAGATGCAGAGCAGTGGGTACTGAGGGAGGGGGGGAAGGGCCCAGCTGGAACAGAGACTTATGCCCGCAGATACAGCCCCCTCTCACCTATCTTCCCATGAACACTGCTTCTTATCTGCTGTCTGCGGTCCTGGGTACAGGGGCGGGGTCTAAGGCACTGGAAAGAGGAAGGCCGCAGATACACGGGTCTCCCCCCGTGTAGAAGCAGAGGATACCCGGCCGCCGGGAAGCGCCAACCGGAAGTCGCGCTGTCTGTCCTCCCGGCTACCGCTACACGGGTCCTGGCGGCACCTTCCTCCACTGCTGCATCGTGGTCCTCAGCTCCCTCCATCCAGGGTCAGGTAATGGTGGTTGTGGGGGTGTGCGCCAGCTAGCCGGGGTCCTCAAGCCGGGATCGCGGGCGACCTGACGTCTCCGGTTCTCCAGGCCGGCCACCGCACACACTCCACTCCCCAGCTTCGGAGGCTGTGTAGGCCGCAGTGCGCGGACCACGCTGAGATACTTCAGAGGGAGCAGGGGGAGACCTGGAGTGTAGAGAGGGGTCCCCTGAGGCTACCAAAAGGCACAGAGGGATCAGCCAGGCAGGGATGGGGCAATAAAACCTGAAATCACTGAGGATTTGCAGGAGCCACCTAAGACACGTCCAGTTGCTTAGGCTGTCAGGCCATGCCCCTACATTAATATTTTTTCTGTGCAGGCTAAATACTAGTTTCTTTTGCATATGGCCCACAAATGTTAGACAGCTTTATTTTTACACTGCAATTTAGAGAAGCAGTAAACAACATGGGTGTGCACTGGATATCACTGTCCATTGTATACCAATGTACTACTCCCAACATGGTTGACTAGCCTAATGCTCTGTGAAGAATAAAAAATGCATGGTTCCAATGAACTTGCAAGTATGTCTAGTATTTCTTTCCCTTCCATTATGTATTCTTAGTTTCAAGCATTGCCTTCTCTGCCTGGTATAATCCTATGTAGTGCACTTAAAATGGCTGCCTCACCTGGATCCTTTGTGGGTAGGATGATTAATCCTTGCAACTGATGACCCAAAATGGATGCTACACCCTTTGTATTGGCTCCATGTTCTCTGTAGTTCATGCAAAGGAAAAAAAATCTTTATGTCCTATACTTTCTATACTCATGTATATGTACACTCAAACTATCTGCTAAGCACCTTGAGTCCTATTGGAGAAAGAGTGGTATATAAATAAAATATTATTATTATTATTATTATTATTATTATTATTATTACAGGGGCGCAGAATTTCATTTTATGTGCTAAAATTAGAAATGTTTAATATATTTGTAATAAATTAAATTTTATAACCTAAATGCTTATTTATACATAACTTTTATGTTTGAACCAATATCACAAGATACATGAATAGATCAAAATAAAATGAAAACTATAGGCCCAACATTGCAAATCATCCCTTGAACAAAACCAATATGTTCATCTTTAGTGCTAGACAGATTACATCATCAGTATGTGCACACACAACCATGACACAGAACATCATGGATGAGACAATGCTGTCTGTGCCTTAGTAAAACTACTATACTGTATTGGGAGTTGAAGCAAGAGTAAAGAAGTGTCCAAGTAGAGAAGTTTCTCAGTGCAACCAATTATTAATATGGACCTGTTGTTCCCAAACTCAGTCCTGAAGGCACCCTAACAGTCCAAGTTTTTAAGGATAACCAAACTTGAGCACAGTAAAATTATCTCTCATTCCCTAATAGCTAACAGATAGCTGACTGCTCCTGGCCTTCAGTATACAACTGATATTATCAGAACCTGAAAGGTCTTTACCGTAATCAACAGCTTTACATTTTTTAAACTCTTGATTCAAATTATAATCTCTCACTTATGCTTAGTGAAACATATAAATGTATATCTATATTATCTTTATACCATGAGACATTTTGTACAACAATGATACCATGCACGGAAATATATAAATGCAGTAAGTGACACATTCAGGTTAGCTCAGATTAGTTTGGACTTTTTCTATAGATCACAACCCATGAGGTATAAAAGTGTCACTTGTCAGAAAGAGGTAGAGCTGACCTTATGGCTCCATGCTGAGATTTTCCCTGAAATAACTGTTCCACTGGCCTTTGATGACTTGTCTGTAATAGAATGAGAGGTTTCTAAGGAACTTCCTGCTGAGTAGAAATAGTAAAAACATTCTAACGCCAAAATATACTTCCAGCAACAAAGTGGGTAAAGGTGGATAAAAAGATAAGTTACATCAAAGGATTAAACATCCAAAATCCATGTGTCCCATAGTTCAGATAAAGTTGTAGGCTTTTATTTACCGGTCTGAAGTTGCTTCCTTACTATATTAAAGACAAGTTTAAGAAGAATAACGCTACTGGAATTTAAAAAAGAATGGACTGAATTATAACAGTCTACATAACTGGCATGGCATCCCCAAATATTCAGAAATCCAGGCATTTTAGTTTGGGCACAGCCACCTTTAGTTTTATTTATTTATTGCAATTGTATGTACATTGATACAATTGTGACATGGGATGCCTCATTCCCATACTAGTATGCTTTGTCATTTCTTGGGAAACTTGGCAACAATAGGCATGTATGGAAACTGAAGGGGACTGGCACCAGAGACTGAGAGATATACTTTTAGGCTCTTGTTGCTGGCAGCAAAACAATGAAGCCTACAACCTAGCTTTAGGGAATGACTGGATACTTTTTGACACCTTGTAGAGGTGATGATCATGATTAATCCATGATTGAAGATGTGTGCTTTACTCACCTGTGGTGTTAAGTTGAATTTTCTCTATGTTAACATTGCTGTTCACTATAGGAACCTGAATGTACAGGTGTGGGGTTTCCAAACTGGGTATTCACACTCATTGCATTAATAGTGTACACTGTATGGAGATTTACAGAGGAAGTTGTTTGTTTGTATTACAATCACCTATGGTAATCATCAACTACACTTTTGCCAGTTTTACACCAATGTTCGCCATTGAAACCTGAATGGTCAGGAACAGTGGACTCTGAAGGGAATTATACCCCTTTCAGACTGCCAGCAATATCCTGGGTTATTGCACATGATGAGAGTGCAGCAAACCCGGTTGCTGTGTGGTCTGAAAGGGGTCAGTTGAAATAATAATAATTATTATTACACTTTATTTATAAGGCGCCACAAGTGTTTTACAGCGTCATACAGATGTAGCCACCTTTATCTTGACTGGCTGAGGCGTTTGTCCCGATCGAGCATACGCAGCGTACCAGGGCGTAGGGAGGCGTGCCTAGTCACAGAGAGGCGTACCTAATCGCACGGAGGCAGACAGAACGTTTGGCGTTACCTTTACGTGTAATACCTGTGATCATCCACCAGATGTCGCCTTTTACAATCACCACTGCGCATGCGTGTGGTCTCCCATAAAATACAATACTGAAATATATAATAAGGACTACTTTACTAAGCGTCTCATTACACTGCATACAGTAAATACTCATTACGCTGCATATTTTAATACAGTAAATACTCATTATGCTGCATACAGTATATACGGTACAGACGCAAATAGTACAGCATACAGTATATGATCCATCTACAGTACTTTATGAATATGTGAGCGTCCAAGTCCCGCAGACAAAACAACATAAAACCAGTAATGTACACTGTCGCAAATGGACGTGTTAGAAGTTCACTATTGCCTCTTGAGTTTAGGAATTTTGTACAGTATGTTAGCGTCCTAATCCCATAGCCAATACAGCATAATCAAAACCAATGGATTTATTCATCTGTCTGCGCAAAGTGGTGAAGTGTTCCGCTTCCTATACTCAGAGTCCCGAGTTCGATTTCTAAAGTACGAATGCATGTTCGTTTTTTCCAGACACTTTATTATTTTTTTATTCACATAAACCAGGGCAAAGCTGCAGGAGCGGTTCTACTGTTAAGGTTCTATGCACCGTACAGTACACATACAATTCTGTAGCAGGGCAGACTCAATAGAAATGGCTACCACCTATGACTCCTTGCCCCACGGACAGTGCCAGATTAAGGTCCACATAGGCCTGGAGCTGAAATTTATGAAGGGCCTATTGTGTGCCACCACAGGGCATGTGATCAGCGCTGCAGAGAAGTTCTCCCTGTGTGGGCAGTGTGGTGTGGTGGTATATTACATCACTACAATACAGTACCTCGCCACATTACAGATCTTCACTATACTACATCTCTGCACTATAATCACTCCTACATTACATCTCCGCACTATGGGCCTAATTCAGATCTCATCACTGTTGTGCGAAATCGCACAGCAACCGATTATCAAACGACTGCGCATGTGTACGGATCACAATGCGCATACGCGAGGCCAAACTGCAAAAAAATTCTGCTAGGAGTACGCAGGCTGATTGAAAGGAAGTGGAGATTTGGATGTGGTAACTGGCCGTTTTCTGGGAGTGTCAGGAAAAACACAGGCGTTCCCAAGCGTTGTCAGGGCGGGTGTGTGACGTCAGCTCCGGCTCAATCAGCCTGTTTCTTTCGCACTGTAGGAGTAAATCCTGGGCTACGCACAGACTACACAGACTGGAAAAACATTCGATGGTGAGTGAGTTGTGAACAGATTTGCTGCAGGCCGGCATTTACAAAACTTTTAGCATGGCGTACGCAGACTTCTATGGTGCGGATTTTCACTCTGTCTGCCAGCGACTATCTGTACGCAAACTTCTGCAAATTCACAGAGGTGCGATCAGGTCTAAATTAGGCCCTATATCCCTGCAATACATCACTATGCTACTTTCATGCACTATATCTACCACCCCAAACTACCTCACCACACTATGGGGTACATTTACTAAGCAGTGATAAGAGCAGAGAAGTGAGCCAGTGGAGAAGTTGCCCATGGCAACCAATCAGCACTGAAGTAACATCTATCATTTGCATACTATAAAATGATACAGAGCTGCTGATTGGTTGATGGGGAAATTTCTCCACTGGCTCACTTCTCCGCTCTTATCACTGCTTAGTAAATGTTCCCCTATATCACTATGAAACCTCCCCACGCTATATCACTGCACAACATACCTGCACTATATCACTTCGCTACCTCCCCACACTACATTCCAGCACTAAACATACCCAAACTTCCTCCCATCACTACATCACTGTTACCTACTTAAACTACATCCCTGCACTATATCCCTGAACTACCTCCCCCCACTACATCTCAGCACTATACCACTATGCTACTACAGCAGCGATCAGGTCTGAACTGCGTATGCGCCAGCGCCGCAGTGCACCGGCACATGAAAGACAGCCGATGGCTGTCTTAGCTCTGCGATCGCCTCTGACTGGTTGACAGGCAGAGGCGGTTGCTAGGTGGGCCGCCGGCGTTTGGCCGCCGTTTAGGGTGTGTGGTCCGGGCAACGCAGGTGTGGCCAGACCGTTGGGGCTGCAGGCTATAGTGGCTGCGTGACATCACACGCAGCAGGCGTGACCCTCACAGCGACGAGTAGCTCCCTGCCAGCGCGCAGGAGCTGCACTGGTGGGGAGCTACTCTTCAAGTACAAAAGCATAACCGCTGTGCGATGCTTTTGTACTTCTGCGACGGGGTAGAGCCTGTGCTAAATTTAGCACATCTATGATCAGGTCTGAATTAGCCCCAACATCTCTGCACCATATAACTGCACTACCTCCTCACACTACATCTCAACACTACAGTATATCACCGCTCTACCTTCCAACTATATCACTGCACTAACACCCCACACTACATCACTATGCTACCTCCCCACACTACACCTCACCACTATACTACACTTCCTCCCCACACTACATACTATGCTACCTTACCACACAACTTCTCAGCATTATGGGGGTCATTCCGACCCGTTCGCATGCAGCGGTTTATCGCTGCAGTGCGAACGTGTATGGAATGTGCATGCGCGGGGCTGCAGTGCGTGTGCGCGACATTTCCCGGCGACAAGGGTCGCCGGGTTACGTCAAGAAGTACGAACAAATCGATCGCAGAGCCAACCGCAAGAAAATTGACAGGAAGAAGGCGATCCTGGGCGGCACCGAAGCGTTTCCAGTCGTTTTTGGGGAGTGGATTTGAAAATGCAGGCGTATCCAGAAGAACGGAGGGCGATGTTTGAGCCGGCACCTGCATAGCTGAGATCGTCGCACAGGGTAAGTATGTCCAGGGCTGGTCTAGTTTTACTAGAACATTTTTTAGCATAGCAGGGCTGCACAAGCGATCGCACCCCTGCTAAGCTACATTACACTCCCCCATAGGCATGGACTAGTTGATCGCAGCAGCAGAAAAAAGTTGCTGGCTGCGATCAACTCGGAATGACCACCTATATCTCTGCACTACGGCCCTCATTCCGAGTCATTCGCTCGGTAATTTTCTTCGCATCGCAGCGTTTTTCTGCTTAGTACGCATGCGCAATGTTCGCACTGCGACTGCGCCAAGTAATTTTGCTATGAAGATAGTTTTTTTACTCACGGCTTTTTCTTCGCTCCGGCGAACGTAATGTGATTGACAGGAAATGGGTGTTACTGGGCGGAAACACGGCATTTTATGGGCGTGTGGGAAAAAACGCTACCGTTTCTGGGGAAAACGTGGGAGTGGCTGGAGAAACGGAGGAGTGTCTGGGCGAACGCTGGGTGTGTTTGTGACGTCAAACCAGGAACGACAAGCACTGAACTGATCGCAGATGCCGAGTAAGTCTGAAGCTACTCTGAAACTGCTAAGTAGTTTGTAATCGCAATATTGCGAATACATCGTTCGCAATTTTAAGAAGCTAAGATTCACTCCCAGTAGGCGGCGGCTTAGCGTGTGTAACTCTGCTAAAATCGCCTTGCGAGCGAACAACTCGGAATGAGGGCCTACATCAGTACACAGTCTCCCTCACATTGTATAATTGCACTACCTCACCACAATACATCACTCTACACAACACTGAACTGCCTCCCACACTACATTTTTTTTTTATATTTGCTCTGGTCTTTGCATGCAGAGTAGCTCTGGAGGATCCAGAGTAGTCCCTTCCATCCTCATCCTCAGGCTGACCCCTTCTTACCCCCTACGCTGCGCTGCCTTGACTGCATCACTAAAAGTTTTAGAGTGATGCAGTCCTGGCAGCTCAGCATAGGGAGTAAGAAGGGGTCGGCCTGAGGATGAGGATGGCAGGGACTACTCTGGATGTCTGCTTACTCACTACAATGCATCAGCCCATGGGTGGCTGAATTAGGCATGTGCACATGCCTATTCTCAGTTAGAGATGAGCGCCTGAAATTTTTCGGGTTTTGTGTTTTGGTTTTGGGTTCGGTTCCGCGGCCGTGTTTTGGGTTCGAACGCGTTTTGGCAAAACCTCACCGAATTTTTTTTGTCGGATTCGGGTGTGTTTTGGATTCGGGTGTTTTTTTCAACAAAACACTAAAAAACAGCTTAAATCATAGAATTTGGGGGTCATTTTGATCCCAAAGTATTATTAACCTCAAAAACCATAATTTACACTCATTTTCAGTCTATTCTGAATACCTCACACCTCACAATATTATTTTTAGTCCTAAAATTTGCACCGAGGTCGCTGTGTGAGTAAGATAAGCGACCCTAGTGGCCGACACAAACACCGGGCCCATCTAGGAGTGGCACTGCAGTGTCACGCAGGATGTCCCTTCCAAAAAACCCTCCCCAAACAGCACATGACGCAAAGAAAAAAAGAGGCGCAATGAGGTAGCTGTGTGAGTAAGATTAGCGACCCTAGTGGCCGACACAAACACCGGGCCCATCTAGGAGTGGCACTGCAGTGTCACGCAGGATGGCCCTTCCAAAAAACCCTCCCCAAACAGCA
Organism: Pseudophryne corroboree; assembly: GCF_028390025.1. Taxonomy (NCBI): domain Eukaryota; kingdom Metazoa; phylum Chordata; class Amphibia; order Anura; family Myobatrachidae; genus Pseudophryne; species Pseudophryne corroboree. The sequence continues at coordinate 1,051,041,922 of NC_086444.1, read as the reverse complement.
CATGACGCAAAGAAAAAAAGAGGCGCAATGAGGTAGCTGTGTGAGTAAGATTAGCGACCCTAGTGGCCGACACAAACACCGGGCCCATCTAGGAGTGGCACTGCAGTGTCACGCAGGATGTCCCTTCCAAAAAACCCTCCCCAAACAGCACATGACGCAAAGAAAAAAAGAGGCGCAATGAGGTAGCTGTGTGAGTAAGATTAGCGACCCTAGTGGCCGACACAAACACCGGGCCCATCTAGGAGTGGCACTGCAGTGTCACGCAGGATGGCCCTTCCAAAAAACCCTCCCCAAACAGCACATGACGCAAAGAAAAAAAGAGGCGCAATGAGGTAGCTGTGTGAGTAAGATTAGCGACCCTAGTGGCCGACACAAACACCGGGCCCATCTAGGAGTGGCACTGCAGTGTCACGCAGGATGTCCCTTCCAAAAAACCCTCCCCAAACAGCACATGACGCAAAGAAAAAAAGAGGCGCAATGAGGTAGCTGACTGTGTGAGTAAGATTAGCGACCCTAGTGGCCGACACAAACACCGGGCCCATTTAGGAGTGGCACTGCAGTGTCACGCAGGATGTCCCTTCCAAAAAACCCTCCCCAATCAGCACATGATGCAAAGAAAAAGAAAAGAAAAAAGAGGTGCAAGATGGAATTGTCCTTGGGCCCTCCCACCCACCCTTATGTTGTATAAACAAAACAGGACATGCACACTTTAACCAACCCATCATTTCAGTGACAGGGTCTGCCACACGACTGTGACTGATATGACGGGTTGGTTTGGACCCCCCCAAAAAAAGAAGCAATTAATCTCTCCTTGCACAAACTGGCTCTACAGAGGCAAGATGTCCACCTCATCATCACCCTCCGATATATCACCGTGTACATCCCCCTCCTCACAGATTATCAATTCGTCCCCACTGGAATCCACCATCTCAGCTCCCTGTGTACTTTGTGGAGGCAATTGCTGCTGGTCAATGTCTCCGCGGAGGAATTGATTATAATTCATTTTAATGAACATCATCTTCTCCACATTTTCTGGATGTAACCTCGTACGCCGATTGCTGACAAGGTGAGCGGCGGCACTAAACACTCTTTCGGAGTACACACTTGTGGGAGGGCAACTTAGGTAGAATAAAGCCAGTTTGTGCAAGGGCCTCCAAATTGCCTCTTTTTCCTGCCAGTATAAGTACGGACTGTGTGACGTGCCTACTTGGATGCGGTCACTCATATAATCCTCCACCATTCTATCAATGTTGAGAGAATCATATGCAGTGACAGTAGACGACATGTCCGTAATCGTTGTCAGGTCCTTCAGTCCGGACCAGATGTCAGCATCAGCAGTCGCTCCAGACTGCCCTGCATCACCGCCAGCGGGTGGGCTCGGAATTCTGAGCCTTTTCCTCGCACCCCCAGTTGCGGGAGAATGTGAAGGAGGAGATGTTGACAGGTCGCGTTCCGCTTGACTTGACAATTTTGTCACCAGCAGGTCTTTCAACCCCAGCAGACTTGTGTCTGCCGGAAAGAGAGATCCAAGGTAGGCTTTAAATCTAGGATCGAGCACGGTGGCCAAAATGTAGTGCTCTGATTTCAACAGATTGACCACCCGTGAATCCTTGTTAAGCGAATTAAGGGCTCCATCCACAAGTCCCACATGCCTAGCGGAATCGCTCCGTGTTAGCTCCTCCTTCAATGTCTCCAGCTTCTTCTGCAAAAGCCTGATGAGGGGAATGACCTGACTCAGGCTGGCAGTGTCTGAACTGACTTCACGTGTGGCAAGTTCAAAGGGCATCAGAACCTTGCACAACGTTGAAATCATTCTCCACTGCGCTTGAGACAGGTGCATTCCACCTACTATATCGTGCTCAATTGTATAGGCTTGAATGGCCTTTTGCTGCTCCTCCAACCTCTGAAGCATATAGAGGGTTGAATTCCACCTCGTTACCACTTCTTGCTTCAGATGATGGCAGGGCAGGTTCAGTAGTTTTTGGTGGTGCTCCAGTCTTCTGTACGTGGTGCCTGTACGCCGAAAGTGTCCCGCAATTCTTCTGGCCACCGACAGCATCTCTTGCACGCCCCTGTCGTTTTTTAAAAAATTCTGCACCACCAAATTCAAGGTATGTGCAAAACATGGGACGTGCTGGAATTTGCCCATATTTAATGCACACACAATATTGCTGGCGTTGTCCGATGCCACAAATCCACAGGAGAGTCCAATTGGGGTAAGCCATTCCGCGATGATCTTCCTCAGTTGCCGTAAGAGGTTTTCAGCTGTGTGCGTATTCTGGAAAGCGGTGATACAAAGCGTAGCCTGCCTAGGAAAGAGTTGGCGTTTGCGAGATGCTGCTACTGGTGCCGCCGCTGCTGTTCTTGCGGCGGGAGTCCATACATCTACCCAGTGGGCTGTCACAGTCATATAGTCCTGACCCTGCCCTGCTCCACTTGTCCACATGTCCGTGGTTAAGTGGACATTGGGTACAACTGCATTTTTTAGGACACTGGTGAGTCTTTTTCTGACGTCCGTGTACATTCTCGGTATCGCCTGCCTAGAGAAGTGGAACCTAGATGGTATTTGGTAACGGGGGCACACTGCCTCAATAAATTGTCTAGTTCCCTGTGAACTAACGGCGGATACCGGACGCACGTCTAACACCAACATAGTTGTCAAGGCCTCAGTTATCCGCTTTGCAGCAGGATGACTGCTGTGATATTTCATCTTCCTCGCAAAGGACTGTTGGACAGTCAATTGCTTACTGGAAGTAGTACAAGTGGGCTTACGACTTCCCCTCTGGGAAGACCATCGACTCCCAGCAGCAACAACAGCAGCGCCAGCAGCAGTAGGCGTTACACGCAAGGATGCATCGGAGGAATCCCAGGCAGGAGAGGACTCGTCAGAATTGCCAGTGACATGGCCTTCAGGACTATTGGCATTCCTGGGGAAGGAGGAAATTGACACTGAGGGAGTTGGTGAGCTTGGTTACAAGAGGAAGGGATTTACTGGTCAGTGGACTGCTTCCGCTGTCGCCCAAAGTTTTTGAACTTGTCACTGACTTATTATGAATGCGCTGCAGGTGACGTATAAGGGAGGATGTTCCGAGGTGGTTAACGTCCTTACCCCTACTTATTACAGCTTGACAAAGGCAACACACGGCTTGACACCTGTTGTCCGCTTTTCTGTTGAAATACCTCCACACTGAAGAGCTGATTTTTTTGGTATTTTCACCAGGCATGTCAACGGCCATATTCCTCCCACGGACAACAGGTGTCTCCCCGGGTGCCTGACTTAAACAAACCACCTCACCATCAGAATCCTCCTGGTCAATTTCCTCCCCAGCGCCAGCAACACCCATATCCTCCTCATCCTGGTGTACTTCAACATCTTCATCTTCAATCTGACTATCAGGAACTGGACTGCGGGTGCTCCTTCCAGCACTTGCAGGGGGCGTGCAAATGGTGGAAGGCGCATGCTCTTCACGTCCAGTGTTGGGAAGGTCAGGCATCGCAACCGACACAATTGGACTCTCCTTGTGGATTTGGGATTTCGAAGAACGCACAGTTCTTTGCGGTGCTTTTGCCAGCTTGAGTCTTTTCAGTTTTCTAGCGAGAGGCTGAGTGCTTCCATCCTCATGTGAAGCTGAACCACTAGCCATGAACATAGGCCAGGGCCTCAGCCGTTCCTTGCCACTCCGTGTGGTAAATGGCATATTGGCAAGTTTACGCTTCTCCTCCGACAATTTTATTTTAGGTTTTGGAGTCCTTTTTTTACTGATATTTGGTGTTTTGGATTTGACATGCTCTGTACTATGACATTGGGCATCGGCCTTGGCAGACGACGTTGCTGGCATTTCATCGTCTCGGCCATGACTAGTGGCAGCAGCTTCAGCACGAGGTGGAAGTGGATCTTGATCTTTCCCTAATTTTGGAACCTCAACATTTTTGTTCTCCATATTTTAATAGGCACAACTAAAAGGCACCTCAGGTAAACAATGGAGATGGATACTAGTATACAATTATGGACTGCCTGCCGAGTGCAGACACAGAGGTAGCCACAGCCGTGAACTACCGTACTGTACTGTGTCTGCTGCTAATATAGACTGGTTGATAAAGAGATGTCTATGTAACTATGTATGTATAAAGAAGAAAGAAAAAAAACCACGGTTAGGTGGTATACAATTATGGACGGACTGCCTGCCGAGTGCAGACACAGAGGTAGCCACAGCCGTGAACTACCGTACTGTACTGTGTCTGCTGCTAATAATATAGACTGGTTGATAAAGAGATGTCGTAGTAGTATGTATGTATAAAGAAGAAAGAAAAAAAAACCACGGTTAGGTGGTATACAATTATGGACGGACTGCCTGCCGAGTGCAGACACAGAGGTAGCCACAGCCGTGAACTACCGTACTGTACTGTGTCTGCTGCTAATATAGACTGGTTGATAAAGAGATGTCTATGTAACTATGTATGTATAAAGAAGAAAGAAAAAAAAACCACGGTTAGGTGGTATACAATTATGGACGGACTGCCTGCCGAGTGCAGACACAGAGGTAGCCACAGCCGTGAACTACCGTACTGTACTGTGTCTGCTGCTAATATAGACTGGTTGATAAAGAGATGTCTATGTAACTATGTATGTATAAAGAAGAAAGAAAAAAAAACCACGGTTAGGTGGTATACAATTATGGACGGACTGCCTGCCGAGTGCAGACACAGAGGTAGCCACAGCCGTGAACTACCGTACTGTACTGTGTCTGCTGCTAATATAGACTGGTTGATAAAGAGATGTCTATGTAACTATGTATGTATAAAGAAGAAAGAAAAAAAAACCACGGTTAGGTGGTATACAATTATGGACGGACTGCCTGCCGAGTGCAGACACAGAGGTAGCCACAGCCGTGAACTACCGTACTGTACTGTGTCTGCTGCTAATATAGACTGGTTGATAAAGAGATGTCTATGTAACTATGTATGTATAAAGAAGAAAGAAAAAAAAACCACGGTTAGGTGGTATACAATTATGGACGGACTGCCTGCCGAGTGCAGACACAGAGGTAGCCACAGCCGTGAACTACCGTACTGTACTGTGTCTGCTGCTAATATAGACTGGTTGATAAAGAGATGTCTATGTAACTATGTATGTATAAAGAAGAAAGAAAAAAAAACCACGGTTAGGTGGTATACAATTATGGACGGACTGCCTGCCGAGTGCAGACACAGAGGTAGCCACAGCCGTGAACTACCGTACTTTACTGTGTCTGCTGCTAATATAGACTGGTTGATAAAGAGATGTCGTAGTAGTATGTATGTATAAAGAAGAAAAAAAAAACACGGTTAGGTGGTATACAATTATGGACGGACTGCCTGCCGAGTGCAGACACAGAGGTAGCCACAGCCGTGAACTACCGTACTGTGTCTGCTGCGACTGGATGATAAATGATATAAAAAATATATATATATCACTACTGCAGCCGGACAGGTATATATTATATATTATATAATGACGGACCTGCTGGACACTGTCTGTCAGCAGAATGAGTTTTATTTTTATAGAATAAAAAAAACAACAACACACAAGTGAAGTCACACGACGAGTGTTTAACTTTTTCAGGCAATCACAATATAAGTATACTACTAACTATACTGGTGGTCAGTGTGGTCAGGTCACTGGTCAGTCACACTGGCAGTGGCACTCCTGCAGCAAAAGTGTGCACTGTTTAATTTTAATATAATATTATGTACTCCTGGCTCCTGCTATAACCTATAACTGGCACTGCAGTGCTCCCCAGTCTCCCCCACAATTATAAGCTGTGTGAGCTGAGCAGTCAGACAGATATATAATATATATAGATGATGCAGCACACTGGGCTGAGCCTGAGCAGTGCACACAGATATGGTATGTGACTGAGTCACTGTGTGTATCGCTTTTTTCAGGCAGAGAACGGATATATTAAATAAACTGCACTGTCTGGTGGTCACTCACTATATAATATTATGTACTCCTGGCTCCTGCTATAACCTATAACTGGCACTGCAGTGCTCCCCAGTCTCCCCCACAATTATAAGCTGTGTGAGCTGAGCAGTCAGACAGATATATAATATATATAGATGATGCAGCACACTGGGCTGAGCCTGAGCAGTGCACACAGATATGGTATGTGACTGAGTCACTGTGTGTATCGCTTTTTTCAGGCAGAGAACGGATATATTAAATAAACTGCACTGTCTGGTGGTCACTCACTAGTAAACTCTCTGCACTCTCTACACTTCTACAGTACTCCTCCTAGTCCTAAGCTCCAGTAAATCTCTCTCTCTTATAATCTAAATGGAGAGGACGCCAGCCACGTCCTCTCCCTATCAATCTCAATGCACGTGTGAAAATGGCGGCGACGCGCGGCTCCTTATATAGAATCCGAGTCTCGCGATAGAATCCGAGCCTCGCGAGAATCCGACAGCATCATGATGACGTTCGGGCGCGCTCGGGTTAACCGAGCAAGGCGGGAAGATCCGAGTCGCTCGGACCCGTGAAAAAAAACATGAAGTTCGGGCGGGTTCGGATTCAGAGAAACCGAACCCGCTCATCTCTATTCTCAGTGCCCAATCTGTACCTCCCTCCTGGACCCAGACCATTGATGACTGTCACTCTGTGCCCATGTAAATCCCCAACCATAAAAACATTGCTCTGTACCTGCTGGATACCGTGTGGGGTACAGCGCAGAATACATTGGGACACAGTTAAAAATTAAGTGAGTTACAGTGTGAGATACGCAATGCGGATCAGATACAGTGCAGGTTACAGAGCGGATCAGATACAGTGCAGGTTACAGAGCGGATCAGATACAGTGCAGGTTACAGTGCGGTTCAGATACAGTGCAGGTTACAGTGCGGGACAGATACAGTGCAGGTTACAGTGCGGATCAGATACAGTGCAGGTTACAGTGCGGATCAGATACAGTGCAGGTTACAGAGCGGATCAGATACAGTGCAGGTTACAGAGCGGATCAGATACAGTGCAGGTTACAGTGCGGTTCAGATACAGTGCAGGTTACAGTGCGGGACAGATACAGTGCAGGTTACAGTGCGGATCAGATACAGTGCAGGTTACAGTGCGGATCAGATACAGTGCAGGTTACAGTGCGGAACAGATACAGTGCAGGTTACAGTGCGGTTCAGATACAGTGCAGGTTACAGTGCAGAACAGATACAGTGCAGGTTACAGTGCGGATCAGATACAGTGCAGGTTACAGTGCGGTTCAGATACAGTGCAGGTTACAGTGCGGGACAGATACAGTGCAGGTTACAGTGCGGATCAGATACAGTGCAGGTTACAGTGCGGATCAGATACAGTGCAGGTTACAGTGCGGAACAGATACAGTGCAGGTTACAGTGCGGTACGGATACAGTGCAGGTTACAGTGTGGATCAGATACAGTGCAGGTTACAGTGCGGGACAGATACAGTGCAGGTTACAGTGTGGATCAGATACAGTGCAGGTTACAGTGCGGTACGGATACAGTGCAGGTTACAGTGCGGATCAGATACAGTGCAGGTTACAGTGCGGGACAGATACAGTGCGGGATGGATACAGTGCAGTCAGATACAGTGCAGGTTACAGTGCGGGACAGATACAGTGCAGGTTACAGTGCGGATCAGATACAGTGCAGGTTACAGTGCGGGACAGATACAGTGCGGGATGGATACAGTGCAGTCAGATACAGTGCAGGTTACAGTGCGGGACAGATACAGTGCGGGACAGATACAGTACAGGTTACAGTTCGGGACGGATACAGTACAGGTCACAGTGCGGGACGGATACAGTGCAGGTTACAGTGCGGGATGGCTACAGTGCAGGTTACAGTGCGGGATGGCTACAGTGCAGGTTACAGTGCGGGACAGATACAGTACAGGTTACAGTTCGGGACAGATACAGTACAGGTTACAGTTCGGGACGGATACAGTGCAGGTTACAGTGCGGGATGGCTACAGTACAGGTTACAGTTCGGGACAGATACAGTACAGGTTACAGTTCGGGACGGATACAGTGCAGGTTACAGTGCGGGATGGCTACAGTGCAGGTTACAGTGCGGGACAGATACAGTACAGGTTACAGTTTGGGACAGATACAGTACAGGTTACAATGCGGGACGGATACAGTGCGGGATGGCTACAGTGCAGGTTACAGTGCGGGACAGATACAGTACAGGTTACAGTTCGGGACGGATACAGTACAACTTACAGTGTGGGATGGCTACAGTGCAGTCAGATACAGGTGCTGTGTGGGCCACAAGGGAGGTAGTATGTGGCAGTATAAGAGTGTATGTACCATGAGGTGCTGTGTGGGGCACAGGGAGGCAATATATAGGGCTGTGAGGAGAGTAAACAGTAAGACATCACCTGTCAGGTACAGGAGGCACATGTCAGACAATTAACTATGTAATGTGCAGCACAGAGAAATGGGCAATACCCATAAGGGCACCTCTCTTACCTTGGGGAAGTTCACCTCCCTGTGGGGGTTCTAAGCTGGTCAAACTGGCCCGATCCCGCATCAGGTAGAGGAAGAATATTACCACACAGAAAGCGCTGCCGAGCACCGTGATCTGCCGGCTCAGCTTCATGGTCCTCGTCAGCATCAGCACAGCACCAGCACAGCACCAGCACAGCTCTGCTGACGCTGCAGTTCGGGTCACACCAACAAGCTCTCCCCCTGCCGCCGCAGCCCAAATCACACCAACAACCTCTCCCCCTGCCGCAGCCCAAGTCACACCGACAAGCTCTCCCCCTGCCGCCGCCGCAGCCCAAGTCACACCAACAAGCTCTCCCCCTGCCGCCACCGCAGCCCAAATCACACCAACAAGCTCTCCCCCTGCCGCCGCCGCAGCCCAAATCACACCAACAAGCTCTCCCCCTGCCGCCGCCGCAGCCCAAATCACACCAACAAGCTCTCCCCCTGCCGCCGCCGCAGCCCAAATCACACCAACAAGCTCTCCCCCTGCCGCCGCCGCAGCCCAAATCACACCAACAACCTCTTCTCCTGCTGCTGCCCAAGTCACACCGACAAGCTCTCCCCCTGCCTAGGCTGCAGCCCGGGTCACACCAACAAGCTCTCCCCTGATGTGCACATAGTCACAACTGATTTAAATTGGAGAGTAGTGCACTGTGCGCTGGTGTAGTAGAGAGGGGAGGATATAGGTCTAAGGCGGCCATTGGATGAGACCACTGATTGGCAGTGAGAGACACTGAGAATGGTTACTGGCTGCATAGCACGTCCTGCAAGACCACCTCATTTTTAAAAATGGGGTCACAAAACGCCTGTAGCGCATATTTTGCAATTACTGTATCTCTCACATGTCATGCTTACCATTCCTTCTAATCTCTCACATACAGTATCTTTCTTTACTTACTTCTTTTCTAACATACCTTAATCTCATTCCTTACCTATATATTCCATCTTTACTTTCCCTCCCATGTAACTTTTCTCTCCTACCTTTTTCATGCCACAGTACAGGGTGTCATGAGAGCTGCAGTGCCGAGTGCTGGCCCCGCCCCCTGCACGATGTCATGCAGAGGGCGGGGCTTGCAGTATGAGGAAGTGCTGCACAGCCCAGCCACCGAGCATCAGCAGCCAGCAGCCTGCAGATTCTCTGATACTGGCTGCGCGGGGTACCGTTATCAAATGCTGCCTGATCGGAGCTAAGCTCCGATAACCTGGCAGCCGGCCCACTGGAGGGGTGAGTACAGGCCACTGTGGGGACAAAGTAATGCAGCCAGTGTTTTTTTCCTGTCAACACTGGCTGCATTGCAGGGGATCCTGTGGGCCTATTTTCAATGGGGGGCCTGTAGCTGCAGCTCCATCCGCCCCATTGTTAATCCGGCCCTGCCTACGGAGGCCCTAGGCTATGGAGTAAGTAACAGTCCAGATTTTGCAGGCTATGGGGCAAAGCTGAAGGAGCGTCACAATCCCCTAGCTAAAATACACAGGGGCAATAGGAATAAGCGAGGTCTATGCACATTACGGTAAACCGGACTCAATCGCACAGCACACTGGCAAAATGGCCGCCACCCCTGAACCCCCACTACGTGGCAGGCAGCGCTCGGATATGGAGTGAGAGATGGCAAAAGTTTTGCAGGCTATGGGGCAATGCTGAAGGAGCGTCACAATCCCCTAGCCAAAATACACAGGGGTGATAGAGATAAGCGAGGTCTATGCACATTACGTTACACCGGGCTCGATTGCATAGCAAACTGACAAAACACAAGTTTTACATAAAGCAGGGCAAAGCTGAAGGAGAGTTTCTACTGTCAAGGTTCTATGCACCGTATGGTACACATACAATTCTATAGCAGGGCAGACTCAATTGAAATGGCTACCGCCTGTGACTCCTAGCTCCATAAAGGCACTTGGCTATGGAGCAAGTAACAGCACAGATTTTGCAGGCTATGGGGCAATGCTGAAGGAGCATTAGAATCCCCTAGCTAAAATATACAGGGGTGATAGGGATAAGCGAGGTCTATGCACATAACGATACACCGGACCCCATCGCATCACAAAGTGACAAAATGTTCGAGGCACATGAACCCATGCCTTGTGGCAGCACTCAGCTATGGAGCGAGCAACAGCATAGGTTTTGCAGGCTACGGGGTAATGCTGAAGGAGCGTCAGAATCCCCTAGCTAAAATACACAGGGGTGATAGGGATAAGCAAGGTATATGCACATAACGATACACCGTAAAGTTTCCCATGGTTTTGATTATGCCTTTTCTTTGAACACGGTATTTTCCACTGCCTCGTCTGCCCCCATCCCACTTTCCCCTTCCCCCCTGGGAGCCTGCAAAGTACATGCAGCAGACAGGGAGGGAGTTCCGATCAGGTTACAAGACATGTGCAACAGTATACTACTGTATGTAAGAAAATACCCCACCCACTCTGATTCATGTGAAACCTGTGTGCACCCTTCCATTGAATGTATAACAAAGAAAAAATAATAATAAAGTGAATGTCACGGGAACATATATATGAAAAAAAAAAAGGTTGGCACTTTGGGACTCAAACCTGGGACTCTCAGTGTGGGAGGTTGGAGCCTTCATCGCTAGGTTGGTATGGAAGAGGAGACAATTAGCTACCAGAGGGTACCAACTCCAAGTTTCTGTGACCCCCACAAGGCTCATGGCAAGCGTCAGAACCCATGGTGGGTCTGAATTAACGGGCCCATTATAGTCTATGGGAAAATGGGTCCAATTTGCGTACTGATATGTCTAGTTCTGGGTGTCCCAGAGACTCGGGACTGATACCATTTGAAAGAGGAGACTCTTGGCTTTCGGGGCAGACCAACCACTAGTTTATGTGATACTGGAAAGGGAAACGGGAAGCAACCGTGTATCGGGTCCCCTCCAGTTGTCCGCCTAGCTTGCACAGGATGCAGGGTTTCTGGCTAGATAGGAAATACTGTACATAAATGCTAAGCATGGTAATTTGACATCCAGGAACATAGGGAGGAGTTTTTATCTCTCTCCATTATACTTAGAAAAATTACACTTGCCACTGTACGTTACAAGCTGTTCGTGCTAATTAGTACACTAGTAGAACATACTGTACAGAGATACTAAGTACAGTGATTTGGCATCCACAAACTTAGGGAGGAGCTTTAATCTCTCTCCATTGTAATCTTTATAAGTATAATGGAGAGAGATAAAAGCTCCTCCCTAAATTCCTGGGTGCCAAATTACCGTCCTTAGTATTGCTGTACTCTATGTTCTACTAGTGTACTAATTAGCACGAACAGCTTGTAACGTACAGTGGCAAGTTTAATCTTTCTATGTATAATGGAGAGATAAAAACTCCTCCCTAAGTTCCTAGATGCCACATCACCGTCCTTAATATCTCTGTACAGTATGTTCTACTAGTGTACTAACTAGTAAGAACAGCTTTTAACTGGATGTCAAATCACTGTACTTAGTATCTTTGTACAGTATGTTCTATTAGGGTACTAATTAGCATGAACAGCTTGTAACGTACAGTGGCAAGTTTAATCTTTCTATGTATAATGGAGAGAGATAAAAGCTCCTCAGTAAGTTCCTGGATGCCAAATCACAGTACTTAGTATCTCTGGGGGTCATTCCGAGTTGTTCGCTCGGTAAAAACCTTTGCATCGCAGCGATTTTCCGCTTAATGCGCATGCGCAATGTCCGCACTGCGACTGCGCCAAGTAAATTTGCTATGCAGTTAGGATTTTTACTCACGGCTTTTTCTTCGTTCTGGCGATCGTAATGTGATTGACAGGAAATGGGTGTTACTGGGCGGAAACAGGCCGTTTTATGGGCGAGTGGGAAAAAACGCTACCGTTTCCGGAAAAAACGCAGGAGTGGCCGGAGAAACGGGGGAGTGTCTGGGCGAACGCTGGGTGTGTTTGTGACGTCAAACCAGGAACGACAAGCACTGAAATGATCGCAGATGCCGAGTAAGTCTGGAGCTACTCAGAAACTGCTACGAGGTGTGTAATCGCAATATTGCGAATACATCGTTCGCAATTTTAAGATGCTAAGATTCACTCCCAGTAGGCGGCGGCTTAGCATGAGCAAATCTGCTAAAATCCGCTTGCGAGCGAACAACTCGGAATGACCCCCTCTGTACAGTATTTTCTATTAGGGTACTAATTAGCTGTTCGTGCTAATTAGTACCCTAATAGAAAATACTATACAGAGGTACTAAGGACGGTGATTTGGCAACCAGGAACTTAGGGAGGAGCTTTTATCTCTCTACATTATACATAGAAAGATCAAACCTGCCACTGTACGTTACAAGCTGCTCGTGCTAATTAGTACACTAGTAGAACATACTGTACAGAGATACTATGGACAGCGATTTTGCATCCAGGAACTTAGGGAGGGGCTTTTATCTCTCTCCATTATACTTAGAAAGATTACAATGGAGAGAGATAAAAGCTCCTCCCTAAGGTTCCTGGATGCCAAATCACTGTACTTAGTATCTCTGTACAGTATTTTATACTAGTGTACTAATTAGCACGAACAGCTTGTAACGTACAGTGGCAAGTTTAATCTTTCTATGTATAATATAGAGAGATAAAAGCTCCTCATTAAGTTCCTGGTTGCCAAATCACTGTCCTTAGTATCTCTGTATAGTATTTTCTATTAGGGTACTAATTAGCACAAATAGCTAATTAGTACCCTAATAGAACATACTGTACAGAGATACTAAGTACGTTGATTAGGCATCCAGGAATTTACTGAGGAGCTTTTATCTCTCTTCATTATACATAGAAAGATTAAACTTGCCGCTCTACGTTACAAGCTGTTTGTGCTAATTAGTACCCTAATAGAACATACTGTACAGAGATACTAAGTACAGTGATTTGGCATCCAGTTAAAAGCTGTTCGTGCTAATTAGTACACTAGTAGAACATACTGTACAGAGATACTAAGGACGGGGATTTGGCATCTAGGAACTTAGGGAGGAGCTTTTATCTCTCCATTATATATAGAAAGATTAAACTTGCCACTGTACGTTACAAGCTGTTCGTGCTAATTAGTACACTAGAAGAACATACTGGGGACTCGGACTCATACAGTACTTGCATTTCAAAAGCACGGTATTTTCCACCGCCTGCCACTAGCCCATCGCCCTTCCCCCCTGGGAGCCTGCACAGGTCATGCAGTAGACATGGAGGGAGTTATTCACATAAACCAGGGCAAAGCTACAGGAGCGGTTGTACTGTTAAGGTTCTATGCACCATACGGTACACATACAATTCTGTAGCAGGGCAGACTCAATTGAAATGGCTACCGCCTGTGACTCCTTGCCCCATGTAGGCCCTCGGCTATGGAGCAAGTCACAGCACAGATTTTGTAGGTCACGGGGCAATGCTGAAGGAGCGTCAGAATCCCCTAGCTAAAATACACAGGGTCGATAGGGATAAGCGAGGTCTATGCACTTAACGATACCCTAGACTCCATTGCATCACAAAGTGACAAAATTTCCAAGGCACATGAACATCCACCTTGTGTCAGCACTCAGCTATGGAGCGAGTGACGGCATAGGTTTTGCAGGCTTCGGGGCAGTGCTGAAGGAGCGTCGGAATCCCCTAGCTAAAATACACAGGGGCGATAGGGTTAAGCGAGGTCTATGCACATAATTCTACAAAACGGGGGTTCATGTGCCTCGGACATTTTGTCACTTAGTGATGTGATGGGGTCTGGTGTATCGTTATGTGCACAGACCTCGCTTATCCCTATCGACCCTGTGTATTTTAGCTAGGGGATTCTGACGCTCCTTCAGCATTGGCTCGTTCTTTGAACACAGTATTTTCCACTGCCTGGCCTTGCCCCATCCCACTTTTGCCTTCCCCCCTGGGAGCCTGCACAGTTCATGCAGTAGACAGGTACGGAGTTCCAATCAGGTTACAAGACAAGATTTATGTGAAACCTGTGTGCACCCTTCCATTGAATGTATAACAAAGAAAAAAAATTATAATAAAGTGAATGTCACGGGAACTCGGACGCTCATACTGTACATGTATTTCAAAAGCACGGTGTTTATGCATTGTACATACTTCCTTTTACACAATTACTTGCGTCTCCATACACAATCTTGCGTCTGCATACACAAGTGTTTTAACATGTTCGTTTGTGTCTGTATAAACTATTTATTTATATTCACCGTCTGACCATTGGTCACCATCTACTAACGCTCTACGTTACAAGCTGTTTGTGCTAATTAGTACCCTAATAGAACATACTGTACAGAGATACTAAGTACAGTGATTTGGCATCCAGTTAAAAGCTGTTCGTGCTAATTAGTACACTAGTAGAACATACTGTACAGAGATACTAAGGACGGGGATTTGGCATCTAGGAACTTAGGGAGGAGCTTTTATCTCTCCATTATATATAGAAAGATTAAACTTGCCACTGTACGTTACAAGCTGTTCGTGCTAATTAGTACACTAGAAGAACATACTGGGGACTCGGACTCATACAGTACTTGCATTTCAAAAGCACGGTATTTTCCACCGCCTGCCACTAGCCCATCGCCCTTCCCCCCTGGGAGCCTGCACAGGTCATGCAGTAGACATGGAGGGAGTTATTCACATAAACCAGGGCAAAGCTACAGGAGCGGTTGTACTGTTAAGGTTCTATGCACCATACGGTACACATACAATTCTGTAGCAGGGCAGACTCAATTGAAATGGCTACCGCCTGTGACTCCTTGCCCCATGTAGGCCCTCGGCTATGGAGCAAGTCACAGCACAGATTTTGTAGGTCACGGGGCAATGCTGAAGGAGCGTCAGAATCCCCTAGCTAAAATACACAGGGTCGATAGGGATAAGCGAGGTCTATGCACTTAACGATACCCTAGACTCCATTGCATCACAAAGTGACAAAATTTCCAAGGCACATGAACATCCACCTTGTGTCAGCACTCAGCTATGGAGCGAGTGACGGCATAGGTTTTGCAGGCTTCGGGGCAGTGCTGAAGGAGCGTCGGAATCCCCTAGCTAAAATACACAGGGGCGATAGGGTTAAGCGAGGTCTATGCACATAATTCTACAAAACGGGGGTTCATGTGCCTCAGACATTTTGTCACTTAGTGATGTGATGGGGTCTGGTGTATCGTTATGTGCACAGACCTCGCTTATCCCTATCGACCCTGTGTATTTTAGCTAGGGGATTCTGACGCTCCTTCAGCATTGGCTCGTTCTTTGAACACAGTATTTTCCACTGCCTGGCCTTGCCCCATCCCACTTTTGCCTTCCCCCCTGGGAGCCTGCACACTTCATGCAGTAGACAGGTACGGAGTTCCAATCAGGTTACAAGACAAGATTTATGTGAAACCTGTGTGCACCCTTCCATTGAATGTATAACAAAGAAAAAAAATTATAATAAAGTGAATGTCACGGGAACTCGGACGCTCATACTGTACATGTATTTCAAAAGCACGGTGTTTATGCATTGTACATACTTCCTTTTACACAATTACTTGCGTCTCCATACACAATCTTGCATCTGCATACACAAGTGTTTTAACATGTTCGTTTGTGTCTGTATAAACTATTTATTTATATTCACCGTCTGACCATTGGTCACCATCTACTAATATTACAATCGTCACTGACCATTTGCCAGAGCTGTAGATCAATCCGCCGCTATATGATCGAAAGTACTTTATTAGTGGAGCATTAGCCACCCAGTGGTGAAGAGGTGTAATGCATGCTGAGTATCTAGAATCGCCTCAACGCGCCTGCCTGTGATTAAACTCAGCAAGCTAAGCTATCGCCTTAGAGTGACTAAATGTCCGTCTAGGCGGAGAATCGGTCAAGATAAAGGTGGCTACATCTGTACAAAGGCCAGTGCAGGGAGACAAAACTTAACATTACAGTAAATAAATAACAAAAATAGAGCACAGGTAACAAAGCACCACAATTCTCAAAACATAATACAGCATATATGTAAGTAGCGAGTGAGTGATCAGCGCACTACTAGGAGCAGGTAGCCATAGATAGAGATGAGCCTTTACCAGCAGAAGAAAAAACAGGTTAAGATGGTTGCTGAGTAGGAGAGGGCTGTGATTGAGTTGTGGAGAGAAGAGGGTTTTGACATCAAGAGGAAAGAGGGCCCTGCTCTAAGGAGCTAACAATCTAGTAGGAAGGGACGACAGACAGATGACATGAAGTGCAAGCAGGTGGGAGGTAGCCTGATGGCAGGGTGCAAGCAAAACAGAGATGGTCAAGGCATGAGGCAGGGGGATGGAGGAGCCTCAGGACTAGGTTATGCATCGGAAGGGTACACTTTGATGAATAGATGAGTTTTCAGTACCATTTGAAGCTTTGCAAGGTCAGGGAGAGTCTAATGGAGTGGGGGAGTGCATTCCACTGAAGGGGTGCAGCACGGGCAAAATCTTGAACTAGAGCATGGAAAGCAGTGACCAGCGTAGAGGAGAGGTGATGGTCATTGGCTGACCATAGGGGGCGGGAGGGAGTATGAAGGGAAAGGAAGTTGGAGAGGATTCTGTAGAGGAATGGGAGCCAGTGCAGATTTTGTCAAAGGGGAGTGGCAGATGTGGAGTGGCGGGAGAGGAAGATAAGCCTAGCTGTGTAGTTGAGGAAAGATTGGAGGGGAGCAAGATGGGAGCAAGTGAGGCCAGTGAGGAGAACGTTGCAGTAGTCGAGCCGTGAGATGACCAGTGAGTGGATGATAAGTTTAGTTGCACTCTGGGAGAGAAATGGCCTGATGCAAGAAATGTTGCGTAGCTGGAACTGACAGGATTGTGCCAGAGCTTGGATGTGGGGTGTAAAGGAGAGGGAGGAGTCAAGAGTGATGCCCAAGCAGCGGAGTTGGGGAATGGGGAGATGATGGTGTTGTCAACAGTGATAAAGATATTGGTAGGGGGTGTTACTCTGGCTGAGGGAAAGATAATGAGTTTAGTTTTGTCCATGTTGTGATTCAGAGAGCACTTAGCCATCCAGGAGGAGATGGTGGAGAGGCAGCTGGAAACCTGAGAGAGGACAAAGTGGGACAGATCAGGAGAGGAGAGGTAATGTTGGTTGTCAGCATAGAGGTGGTATTGAAGGCCAAAGGAGTTAATGAGTGCTCCCAGAGAAGAGGTGTACAGGGAGAACAGAAGGGGGCCAAGGACAGAACCCTGAGGGACACCAACAGGAAGGATGGAAGGGTGTAAGGTAGTGCCAGAGGCATACACAGAGAAGGAGCGGTTAGTGAGGTAAGAGGTAAACCAGTCAAGGATAGTGCTAGAGAGGCCAATGTTTTAGAGTGTGCAGAGGAGGAAAGGATGATACATGGTGTCAAAGACAGCAGAGACATCCAGAAGGATAAGCAGAGAGAAGTGGCCCCTGGATTTGGCCGAAAGCAGGTCATTGGTGACTTTCAACAGGGCAGTTTCAGTGGAGTGAAGTGGACCAAAGTCAGATTGGGTGTGGTTCATCAAATCGACAGTGTCTAGGTCGACAATGTTTAGGTCGACCACTATAGGTCGACAGTCACTAGGTCGACATGGATGGAAGGTCGACAGGGTTTCTAGGTCGACATGTGCTAGGTCGACAGGTCTAAAGGTCGACATGAGGATTTTTTTTGTGTCGTTTTCTTCGTAGAGTGACCGGGATCCCAAATTAGTGCACCGCGTCCCCTCGCATGGCTCGCTTTGCTCGCCATGCTTCGGGCATGGTGCCTTCGCTCCGCTACCGCTTCGCTCGGCACACTTTACCGTTCCAATCGTAGTCCATGTGGATCGTTAAGTATGAAAAAATTCAAAAAAAAAAAAATTTGAAAAACTCATGTCGACCTTTAGACCTGTCGACCTAGCACATGTCGACCTAGAAACCCTGTCGACCTTCCATCCATGTCGACCTAGTGACTGTCGACCTATAGTGGTCGACCTAAACATTGTCGACCTAGACACTGTTGATCTTCAGACCGGATCCCAGCCAGATTGTAGTGGATCAAGGATGGAGTTGTCAGAGAGGTATCTTGTGAGATGGCTGTAGACCAGTCATTCAAGTAGTTCGGAGGCAAATGGGAGAAGAGAGATGTGGCAATAGCTAGTGGGTGATGAAGGGTCGAGGTTGGGTTTCTTAACAATAGTTGAGACCACAGCATGTTTGAATGGTGAGGGAAAGATGCCGGTAGAGAGTGATAGGTTGAAGAGGTGAGCAAGGTGGGAGCAGGCAGTGGGAGAGAGGGAGCGGAGAAGACAGGAGGGGAGGGGGTACAGGGGGCAGGTTGAGGGGGGAAGGATAAGATGAGCGAGTGGACTTCCTTGTCTGTAGTGGGACGGATGGAGGATAGGGTGGGATAGATTGAGGGGAAGGATGATGGGGGCAGGGGGCAGCAGAGGGGTGATGGAAGGAGATACAGTATCGTGTTGGATTTCCTCAATTTTGGAGATGTATAAGGAGGCAAAGTCAGTGGCAGTGAGGGAGGATGGGAGAGGAGGAGGAGGGGGTGAAGGAGAGTGTTGAAAGTTTCAAAGAGATGGCATAGACTGGAGGACTGAGAAGAGATGAGTACTTGAAAAAAGGATTGCTTGATGAGGTAAAAAGCAGAGCTGTAGGAGGAAAAAATAAATTTGAAATGGAGGAAGTCCACCAGAGAGTGACATTTCCTCCAGAAGCGTTCAGCGTGTTACTTTGGTGTGCCAGGGTTGGTATATAGAGTGGCAGAGGGGGACAGAGGAGAGGGGGGCCACAAAGTCGAGAGCAGAGGTTAGGGAAGAGTTACAGAAGGAGGCTGCCTGGTTGGGACAGGTCATGGTGGAAAGAGGAGAGAGGAAAGTCTCTAGGGAGGACAGGATAGCGAAGTCGAGAGACTTAAGATTGCGCCTGGTGAAGGTGGGTCTGGACGTGGAGAGGAGAGGGGAAGATGAGAGATGAAAGAAAGCACATGGTGGTCAGAGAGAGGGAAGGAACAGTTAGAGAAATCAGAGAGATCAGATTGGTGGGTGAAGACAAGGTCAAGGGAGTGGCCGAGATTGTGAGTAGGGGTGGAGGTCCATTGAGAAACTACAAAGGAGGAGGAAAGGGCAAGAAGTTTAGTGGAAGCTGCATTAGTGATGTCAATAGCGATGTTAAAGTCACTGAGGATGACAGAGAGGAGGTTGGAGGAGAGAAAGTAGGGAAGCCAGGCAGCAAAGTTGTCAAGGAAAGGTGAACAGCAGCCAGGGGTCAGTAGCTCACTGCCACAAGGAGGTGAATGGGGTAGAAGAGGCGGATAGTGTGGATCTCAAAGGTGGGGAAGATGAGGGAAGGCTCCGGTGGGATGACACAAAAGGTGCAGTTTCGGGAGAGGGTGCCTACTCCTTCTCCATCAGGTCTGACCGAGTGGGTGAAGGAGAGGCCTCCATAAGAGAGGGCAGCAGGGGAGGTGGTGTCAGAGGAGGAGAGCCAGGTTTCAGTGATGGCAAGAAGGTTAAAAGAGTGGGAGATGAAGAGGTCGTGGATAGTTGGCAGCTTGTTGCAGATTGATCTAGCTTTCCAGAGTGAACAGGAGAAAGGAAGGGAGGGGACAGGGGAGATGGGGATCATGTTGGCTGGGTTCTGAATGCATGTGGGTTGTCCGGTAATTGAATGAGGGGTTGACCTAGCAGTGAGGATTGGTATGGGACAGGATTGAGGAGCCATAATTCCAGTGCAGTAGTGTTGTTCAGGGGAGTGATATAGAATGGAGTGGGTGTATTATAGAATGGACAATGAGAAGGGGGGTGTAGTAAATAAATAATGGAAGGATTGGAAGGCTGAGATTGTTACACAGTGTATGTACTGTAGATAGTGTAACTGAGGAGATGAAAGCAAAGTGTGAGAGCAGTAGGGCTGTTAGTTAATTAGACAGGGAGTTCAGTGTCCAGGCTGTGCAGTCTGCAGGCGTTGGTGGTAGTGGATTAGGTAACTCACTGTAGTATGTTGATTGCAGTTCTTTTTGTGGAGTTGGGGAAGATAGTATGCGGTCCTTCTGTTTCTCTCCTGTTTATCACCAGTATATATCCAATGTTCATATTAATATTATTCTCATACTTTACACTAACATACTCCTCAGCTAGGCTACTTCACAGCCTATCATATACTGATTAAATAGAAATGCACACATGGATACAGGCTTGATTGCTAGCAGCACCCACCCTCTGAAACTCCACCCACAACAAAAGGTTTACCCTAGGTGTGAACAGCAACAGTCCAGTACACCACCACTAATACACAGTGATTTCCTACTTTAGTACAGGACAGGAATAGCTAATTATAGTCCCAGTTACCTAAGTGATTTCATATAGGCATGTAGAAGTTGCAGGAGTGAGAGATAAAGTTGCAATTACCTAAGTGATTTCATATAGGCATGTAGAAGTTGCAGGAGTGAGAGATAAAGTTGCAGTTACCTGAGGAAGACAAAGAGAAGATAGGGGGTCACATCAGCTGAAGCATCTCTGGTATATCTCTAGTGTTCATATTAATCTAGGACAAGTGACCCATTATTTCAACTCGGGTAGTGACTAGAGATGTGCACCGGACATTTTTCGGGTTTAGTGTTTTGGTTTTGGATTCGGTTCTGTGGTCGTGTTTTGGATTCGGACGCATTTTGGCAAAACCTCCCTTAAGAATTTTTGTCGGATTTGGGTGCGTTTTGGATTCGGGTGTTTTTTTTTTAAAAACAACCCTCAAAAACAGCTTAAATCATAGAATTTGGGGGTCATTTTGATCCCATAGTATTATTAACCTCAATAACCATAATTTCCACTCATTTCCAGTCTATTCTGAACACCTCACACCTCACAATATTATTTTTAGTACTAAAATTTGCATCGAGGTCGCTGGATGACTAAGCTAAGCGACCCAAGTGGGCAGCACAAAAACAACCTGGCCCATCTAGGAGTGGCACTGCAGTGTCAGACAGGATGGCACTTAAAAAAATAGTCCCCAAACAGCACATGATGCAAAGAAAAAAAGAGGTGTACCAAGGTCGCTGGATAGCTTAGCTAAGCGACACAAACACCTCAATATCACAGGAATTATTCGTTCTAATCAGTGGTATTATTTATTGGTCCAAATCACTGGAAGAAAATGACAAAATCACTAGAATTAAAAGCCAGTATCACAGGAATTATTCATTCTAATCAATGGTATTATTGGTCCAAATCACTGTAAGAAAATGACAAAATCACTGGAATTAAAAGCCATTATCACAGGAATTATTTGTTCTAATCAATGGTATTATTGGTCCAAATCACTGGAAGAAAATGACAAAATCACTGGAATTAAATGGCAGTAATGTTGGGAATTATATCAAATGGCAGTACCACTGGACATATATACGGAAGTGTCAGACATGATGGCACTTTAAAAAAAACTTTTTTTATATGACAGGGACAAACCCACTGTCCTAACAATTGGCAGGGCTGATTAAACAAACAGCCAGTGGGAAACTCCTGAATCCAGTTTCTAACCCTGGGTAATAATTTTTATTACCCGGGATATAATAATAATCACTAAGGCTCCCCTGTAGTGATGTAGATGAGATCCCCCCCAGTGGACCCCCACATGGGAGTCCTTCCGTGTCACGTTGAGGATGCTAAGGGAGTAGAATTCAACCTCTGAACCTGTGCACCTGTAGAGGGTGCAGACTTTCTGCTTTTTCTATGGCCTAGCCTCGTGCAGAAGTAGGCCCTCCTGAATTTTCTCGATCTGGCAGCCCAAGGAAACTGCATCAGAGAAGCAGCGTTACGTCTTCTCACAGGTGGTGCTGTGGAAGTATTTGTATTCAGAGTGTCCCCAAGCAGTGTCTCACCTGCCAAGGGGAGGTACCTCTTGGATTCGGTGTCTGCGTTCCATTGGCGGATCCAGAGACCTTTGCGAGCCGCTACTGCCATGGAGGATGCTCTAGAATTCATCAGCCCAATGTCCCTCATAGCTTTCACCATGAATTTAGCTGAATCCTTTATGTGACCTAGAATCAAGACAACATCATCCCTATGGATTGTATCAAGGTCTTCTATTAAATTGTCTGGCCATTTTAACATAGCCCTAGCTACCCAAGTGCATGCAATAGTGGGCCTAAGGGAGGCTCCAGTAGCTGTGTAAATGGATTTTAGAGTTGTCTCTATCTTGCAATCAGTCGGCTCTGTTAACGAGGCCGAGCCTGGTACAGGTAATGTAATTACCCCTGATGGCCTGGACACCAAAATGTCCATTATGGGAGGAATCTCCCATCTCCTTCTATCCTCCTCAGGAAAGGGATATGTCTTAAGTACTTTATTGGGGATGTAAAAAACCTCTTCTGGGTTTAACCAGGATCTTTCAAATAGGGTATTCAACTCTTCCGAAACCGGGAATGTCACTAATGATTTTGCAGTTCGCATACAAGAATTTTCCTCTATTTGTATAGGTATTTCTAACACATCCCTAATGGCATTGATAAATTGCTGAATTTTATATTCCAATTTATCATAGTGCCCCCCTCTAACTTCTGTGTCGATCCATATGTCGGCATCGATGTTCGCGTTGGCCTGCAAGACCTGTGTATCAGGAGCTGAGGGGGTCCTAGATGAAATGGACTGATCCATATCTAGAGCATTCTTCGTAGCTTTTTTCCAGCAACTTAATAGAGTATGCCCTAATGAACTCTTAGGAATCTTATTTCCTAGGATATCCAGCCATTCTGTCTCCATCCTAATGGGATGAAACCACTCAAGGCAATCCTGAGTACCTGGTACAGACTCCTCTGAGGAAGACACCTCCACAACCTCCAAAACATTTTGTTCTGACATGACACTGATTAGTGATACTGAGGATACTATAAGTGACAAGGAGCAGCAAGATACAGCAATGGGCTACTGTACTGTACTACCATATACTGGTCACCACAATGCAGCAATGATAATAATGAGCATAGATATTGAGCACTGTTCAGGATAATAGAACGGACACTGGGCAGCGAAAACAGCACTGGACTACTGTACTGTACTACAATATACTGGTCAGTGGTCACCACAATGCAGCAATGATAATAATGAGCACAGATATTGAGCACTGTTCAGGATAATAGAACTGACACTGGGCAACGAGAACAGCACTGGACTACTGTACTATACTACTATATACTGGTCAGTGGTCACCACAATGCAGCAATGATAATAATGAGCAGAGACATTGAGCACTGTTCAGGATAATAGAACTGACACTGGGCAGCGAGAACAGCACTGGACCACTGTACTGTATTACTATATACTGGTCTGTGGTTACCACAATGCAGCAATGATAATAATGAGCACATATACTGAGCACTGTTCAGGATAATAGAACTGACACTGGGCAATGAGAACAGCACTGGACTACTGTACTATACTACTATATACTGGTCAGTGGTCACCACAATGCAGCAATGATAATAATGAGCACAGATATTGAGCACTGTTCAGGATAATAGAACTGACACTGGGCAGCGAGAACAGCACTGGACTACTGTACTGTACTACTATATACTGGTCAGTGGTTACCACAATGCAGCAATGATAATAATGAGCACAGATACTGAGCACTGTTCATGATAATAGAACTGATACTGGGCAGCAAGAACAGCACTGGACTACTGGACTGTACTACTATGTACTGGTCAGTGGTCACCACAATGCAGCAATGATAATAATGAGCACAGATACTGAGTACTCTTCAGGATAATAGAACTGACACAGGGCAGCGAGAACAGTACTGGACTACTGGACTGTACTACTATATACTGGTCAGTGGTCACCACAATGCAGCAATGATAATAATAAGCACAGATATTGAGCACTGTTCAGGATAATAGAACTGACACGGAGCAGCAAAATACAGCAATGGACTACTGTACTGTACTACCATATACTGGTCACCACAATGCAGCAATGATAATAATGAGCACAGATATTGAGCACTGTTCAGGATAATAGAACTGACACTAGGCAGCGAGAACAGCACTGTACTACTGTACTGTACTACTATATACTGGTCAGTGGTTACCACAATGCAACAATGATAATAATGAGCACAGATACTGAGCACTGTTCAGGATAATAGAACTGACACTGGGCAGCGAGAACAGCACTGGACTACTGTACTACTATATATTGGTCAGTGGTCACCACAATGCAGCAATGATAATAATGAGCACAGATATTGAGCACTGTTCAGGATAATAGAACTGACACAGAGCAGCAAAATACAGCAATGGACTACTGTACTGTACTACTATATACTGGTCACCACAATGCAGCACTGATACTGAGCACGGATATTGAGCTGATATTTAGCTGATATTGGGCTATTCAGGCAGAGAACGTAGCCACGTCCTCTCGCTATCTCGACAATGCACGAGTGAAAATGGCGGCAACGTGCAGCTCTTTATATGAAATCCGAATCTCGCGAGAATCCGACAGTGGGGTGATGACGTTTTCCCCCGTTCGGGTTTTGCGTGTAAGGCGGAAAGAACCGAGGCTGCCTCGGACCCGTGTAAACCATGTAAAGTTCATGGGGGTTCGGATCTCGACTAACCGAACCCGTTCATCTCTAGTAGTGACCAGGGTTCAACATGGATCGCTGTGCAGTGTGAATAGGTAAGCCGGGTCGATGCGACCCAGCACCCGTTCACACTATTTGAAGAGATGGCACTTGGAGATAATCTGATCTCTGCCCACGTCACTGCTGATGTCACCAACCCAGCAATATGCCAGGTTGGTGCTGCAGTCTGAAAGGAGTCTCAAGCAGGATACATCCGGGAAGGAGCCGTGTACAAGTCCTGGGTGAGACCCGTTAATACGGTCTGAAAGGGGTGTTAATATTCACCCTCAAAATGGTCACACAATGTGCATAAAAATGCAATATATTTATTGATTACCAATAAGACTAAGTTGTTTGGTTCTGGTAGTACGCTACTAAGGTACTGAAAATGATCAGATCTCTAATATTTGTTTTAAAATAAATCACAATATAAAAAATTAATGAAATTAAAATAAAAAATGTCATCAAATTAATGTAATATCACCAAACTTTCCTCCACTTAGCGTGCAGCATATTTAGTTGTTCAGGTTTGCTACCTTAAGCATGTACAGAGGGCTGAAAGAACAAGATATATAGATAGTGGAAAGTAATGTAAAGATAATTGTTGTAATTGGATTATCCATGTGGAGCTAATGGACAGTGCTGTAAGTATATTGAATAGCATATTAATAATAGCATATATGTGTGCTTTCTTTATGATATGAGTTGTTCAAGCATAGCCAAGATACAGTTAATAATGGGGTGTAAAGATATGAGTCAATAAATCATACATGTAACATGTACAGTATGTGACTGGAGTGCATTTTTAATCATTTGGTTCCTTATGGGTTATTGTGAGTAGTCACCTTAGAACAGGGGTTCTCAAACTCGGTCCTCAGGACCCCACACAGTGCATGTTTTGCAGGTAACCCAGCAAGTGCACAGGTGTATTAATTACTCACTGACCCATTTTAAAAGGTCCACAGGTGGGGCTAATTATTTCACTTGTGATTCTGTGAGGAGACCTGCAAAACATGCACTGTGTGGGGTCCTGAGGACCGAGTTTGAGAACCTGTGCCTTAGAAAGCAATTATTTACCTATTTGACTAGTTTCAGTTTTTATTTTTGCATTTTGTTTTAGAACTCTTTAGTCAAATTTTACAATGTATGTCACATATAGCATCTGTGGGGGTATATTTACTAAGGTCCCGATTTTGTCCGAGTTTGTTTGTTTTTTCTAAGTGTCATCTCGGGAATTTACTAAACTCAAATCTCGGCAGTGTTGGGGCTATTCGTATTGTTTTACCCGGCAGAGTTCACAAATATGAATGAATAGACCATCGGTTAAACATGGCTGTTTAGGTATACAACACATTCATTTACCAAGCTTTCATATTTGTAATGTCGTCCGTGTAAGGGCAATTGCGGCTGTGAAAAAATGCGACTTGTTAAAAAACGCAGGAAAAAAATAGACCTGCTTTTGGTTGGCGTGTTTACATGTGTTTCTTCTTCAACATTAATCACACCTGAATTTTAGAGCCTTTAAAAGGGGCCTAAGCAGATTATTCACATCCCCCACTTTGAAATGGCTGCTGGCCTGTGTAGCAGTGAAGTATTGTGTGCTGTGGGATTCCTGAGACTGCTCCATCAGTCTGGAAGAAACCAGCGGCATGAAACTAAACATGGTCAGCAGGTTGTACAGGTGCCGTGGGGGCTGCGCAGGACTCGTTTTTTAGGGGGCGTTTAAACTTAAACGCATTGGTCGATGACCAGGTCATACAAATGTTCCGGTTAATAGAAACAACATTTTCCATCTGTATGACCTTGTCAAACTGGACCTAGACCCTGAGACAGCACGCTCTCGCTCTGTCTCAGGCCTGCACAAACTCCTGGCTGTGTTGCACTTTCTGGCTACTGGCAGCTTTCAGGCTTTAAGTGGCGATGTCATTGGTATCTCACAGCCCACCTTTTCTAAATACTTAAATCAGGTGATGTATACCATACATACTCATCTATGCCAAAGTAGTTTAGGCGGAATGTTTAATTACACAGTGTTGTTAGTTGTACTCATCTCACTCTCATTTGTTCCAATGTACACACAGGTGTTGGATGCCTTGCAACCCCACATAGATGCCTCTATCTGCTTCCCTACCCAGGCGTCTCAGTGGCATGCAGTCAGGGTAGCTTTCTATGGCCTTGCTGGCATGCCCAATGTGCTAGGTGCCATAGATTGCACACATGTTCTGCTGAGACCACCTAGGGGCAGGCAGTATATTTATACTAATCGTCATCTGGACCACTCTACTAATATCCAGGTGGTTTGTGATGCAAAACTAAAAATAATGAGTGTTGTTGCTGGTTACCCTGGCGGCTGCCATGACTCCTTCATCCGCAGTCAGTCATCCCTCTTTGATAAATTTGAGGCCAAACAAATGCCTGATGCATGGCTGCTGGGTATGTTACTAGATATGTGTTTAAATGTATATGCGACAAAAATGCCCACTATGTCAGCAATGTGTTGCTGAATACCTACTTTAAACTCTTTACTATATGGGGGAGATTCAAATGTTTGAATTCAGTTGGGAGTCTGTTTTTTCCTATCTAATAGACAGTAAAAAACAGACACCCAACAGACTTTTCAAACATTTGAATCTCCCCCAATGTGTCTTTCAGGTGATGGGGATATAGCTCTTTCTCTTGGCTTCTGACTCCACTGTCCCATCCTGATTCCCCTGCTGAACACAATCACAATCATGCACATAAGTCCACTCAGAATGTGATAGAAAGATGTTTTGGGGTACTGAACTCTAGGTTTCTGTGTCTTGATAAGTCTGGTGGCCTTTTGTTATATAGTCCCTTAAAGGTGACTCGGATTATGTTCTGCTGCCGTTTTCTTCATAACATTTGTTTGCAACAACATCTGCCACATGTTGATGAGGAAAAGGAGGGGGATGAAGAAAACAGTCAGCAAGTAGAGGAGTTAGAATCATCTGGCGACACTTGGAGTACAGATGTAGGGAGGCAGGTAAGGCAAGAACTAATCCGGCATCATTTTTGCGCTAAGTATATGATTTTTATTTTATTTTGTGCTTTACCAAATATATGTATGTGTATCTCTTTCTCTCTCTCTCTCTCACTCTATATATATATATATATGTTTATATCTATTTACATATATATGTATATAGAGGTGGTTATGTCCCATTATAAAGATTGGGCATCTATTAAAATCACTGGGTGAAACCTATTGAAGTCGTGGTGGACTATAGAGATTCAAAATCCCTGATAAAATTAGGGAATATAACTTCAACTAACTTCGACCTAAAATGTCATTCTATATTGTGATGAAATCTGTTTAGATACCAAATAAATTGAAAACGTGCTTGAGATTGGATATAGTATTGAGATCCCTAGCCTGTCAAAACCTTTGGTAATCCAATCTATTATAAGAATTGATTGTTAACCCCTGATGAAGTCCTAACGGACGAAACGCGTTGGGTTTCGTGATTTTGGACAAAAAAGCTTTCACCACAAATTTCGGGTTGGAGATATATCCCTTCAAAATTCTGATCGTGATCACCTGACTGTGAAATCCCCTCTTAAATTGAAAGATTTTTATATATAGAATTGTCATACCACTATATATAATTTTTAGTAATCTGTACCTTTTAGACGAATGTTTAAGTTGTATATGTCAGTATGTACATGAATAAATAATTTTTATAGTTATTCTAAAGGCAAATTGTCTCCCACTAGAATCTTTTTTCCTTTTATATATATGTATATATATATATATATATATAAATAAAGGGAACACTAAAATAACACATCTTAGATCTGAATGAATGAAATATTCTTATTAAATACTTTGTTCTTTACATAGTTGAATGTGCCGACAACAAAATCACACAAAAATTATCAATGGAAATCAAATTTATTAACCCATGGAGGTCTGTATTTGGAGTCACTCTCAATATTAAAGTGGAAAAACACACTACAGGCTGATCCAACTTTGATGTAATGTCCTTAAAACAAGTCAAAATGAGGCTAGGTAGTGTGTGTGGCCTCCACGTGCCTGTATGACCTCCCTACAATGCCTGGGCATGCTCCTGATGAGGTGACGGATGGTCTCCTGAGGGATCTCCTCCCAGACCTGGACTAAAGCATCCGCCAACTCCTGGACAGTCTGTGGTGCAACGTGGCGTTGGTGGAAGGAGCGAGACATGATGTCCCAGATGTGCTCAATTGGATTCAGGTCTGGGGAACGGGCGGGCCAGTTCATAGCATCAATGCCTTCGTCTTGCAGGAACTGCTGACACACTCCAGCCACATGAGGTCTAGCATTGTCTTGCATTAAGAGGAACCCAGGGCCAACCACACCAGCATATGGTCTCACAAGGGGTCTGAGGATCTCATCTCTGTACCTAATGGCAGTCAGGCTACCTCTGGCGAGCACATGGAGGGCTATGCGGCCTCCAAAAGAAATGCCACCCCACACCATTACTGAGCAACTGCCAAACCGGTCATTCTGGAGGATGTTGCAGGCAGCAGAATGTTCTCCTTGGCATCTCCAGACTCTGTCACGTCTGTCACATGTGCTCAGTGAGAACCTGCTTTCATCTATGAAGAGCACAGGGCGCCAGTGGCGAATTTGCCAATCTTGGTGTTCTCTGGCAAATGCCAAACGTTCTGCACGGTGTTGGGCTGTAAGCACAACCCCCACCTGTGGACGTCGGGCCCTCATACCACCATCATGGAGTCTGGTTCTGATCGTTTGAGTAGACACATGCACATTTGTGGCTTGCTGGAGGTCATTTTACAGGGTTCTAGCAGTACTCCTCCTGGTCCTCCTTGCACAAAGGCAGAGGTAGCGGTCCTGCTGCTGGGTTGTTGCCCTCCTAGGGCCTCCTCCACGTCTCCTGATGTACTGGCCTGTCTCCTGGTAGCGCCTCCATGCGCTGGACACTACGCTGACAGACACAGCAAACCTTCTTGCCACAGCTCGCATTGATGTGCCATCCTGGATGAGCTGCACTACCTGAGCCACTTGTGTGGGTTGTAGACTCCGTCTCATGCTACAATTAGAGTGAAAGCACCGCCAGCTTTCAAAAGTGACCAAAACATCAGCCAGAAAGCATAGGAGCTGAGAAGTGGTCTGTGGTCACCACCTGCAGAACAACTCCTTTATTGGGGGTGTCTTGCTAATTGCCTATAATTTCCACCTGTTGTCTATTCCATTTGCACAACAGCATGTGAAATTGATTGTCAATCAGTGTTGCTTCCTAAGTGGACAGTTTGATTTCACAGAAGTGTGATTGACTTGGAGTTACATTGTGGTATTTAAGTGTTCCCTTTATTTTTTTGAGCAGTGTGTATATATATATATATATATATATATATATGAACAATGCATTACTGACATATCAAAGAAGCATGTGTAATGTTTGTTGTACCTGTGTGTGCGTAATATTATGTGTGGTGCTCATGAGTTGTTCAGGAAGCCAAGCATTTGTTTAGTTGCTCAAATTTTATTGGCCAGTTTTCCTTGTTTAAGGCCGCATGATTGTGTGGCCAAACCACAGAGTACCAATACAAGGCATTAACTTAGACATTATTTGTTTTTTGAACGATGAAACTGCGTAATGCTTTTTGACAAATACATAATGTTTACAATTAACATCTTCATAATGTGGATACATGGCATTCTAATTGTGTTATTCACACCTCAACCAAAATACAAAGTCTAAAATAGGACTAAAGTCTCATTTAACAGAATGACTCATGACATTGTCATAATGAAAATACATGACAACTTAACATTGAGTTTGGTTTTGGTACAAATGAAAACACATAATGCTCAGGTATTACTAATTATGTTTGTTGAGTTAAAGAATATGGATACTGGACAAGGCATACTGATTGTGATTATTACTGCAAAGAATCCGGATTCTGACCAAGGAATAGTGATTGTGATTATAACTGCAAAGTATATTGTTACTGACCAAGGAATAGTGATTGTGATTATTACTGCAAAGTATATTGTTACTGACCAAGGAATAGTGATTGTGATTATTACTGCAAATAACCTAGATACTGGACAAGGCATACTGATTGTTGATTATTACTGCAAAGCATATTGTTACTAAACAAGAACTAATGTATCGTAATATTATTGGTAAGAAGTGTATTAATGGTCATGTAAGACTGAAAGTGATTCTGACTACCAAAACAGCACATAATGGGTGAGCTTAATAATGACAAATGTACAATTTCAGTGTCCTTCATACAATAAAACTGACTCAGTTTTCTGCTCCTAAACAGAATGAACACCAACACCTGATGCCTACTTTTTGGGTGGCACTTTCGATGATGTTGTGCCTTTCCCAGTGCCGTTTGTTGGTGTACAGCTGGATCGCCTTGGTGGTGAGGTAACTGGGGAAATGATAGGAGTGGTGGTTCCTGAGCTGTTGCTTGGTTGTAATGCTTGTTGGGAAATTAGGTTTTGGCTCAGGTTTGTCAGAGTAGCATTGAGTTCTCTGGTAGTTGCAGTCTGAACTTTCCATAATTCAGCTTGTGCTTTCTATTAGAATTTGGTTGGTTTCCAAAATGTTGAGGCAGTTTTGGTGCTGTCTGTGTTGTTCATCCATTATTCTCTGGCATGTGGTCATCATATGTGTGTTGTCGGCACGCATTAATTCCATTGTGTTTGCAATTCTAGTGACTAGCACATTTAGCCGACTACTATTCCAACTAATTTGGGGAAGATAATGGGGCAGACTAGCTAAAAATTGCATTTGACTCCACAGACAATCCAGATTATGGGCCTGCTGGGTTGACCAAATATTCCAAAAAGCCTGATCCTGTGTTGTCATTTGTGGCGATGGAGGACTGATTTGTGGTGCAGGTGTTGTTTGTGTTGGAGGCGTACTCACAGGTGGTGCTGTTGGTATTGTTGGCTCAATTGGCTGGAGATGTAGTACAAAGGTTTCCTCCATTTGTGTGTCATGCTGGGTGTCCGGGGGAAAGTTGCCGTCATCAGTATGGCCTGTAATGGGACAACATGTTAGTTACTGTAGACATATATGGTTTTAATATTTTTTGTAATTTTTTTGTTGCCAAAACATGATAAAGTTGAGTCCAGATGGTGTTGACAAAAACAGCAATACTCCAGTTACATTAAGCCCATGCCTCTCTACTATATTATATGTGTATTTTTTGAATTTCAGTTTTTTCTCAATCCGAATCACAAATACATAACATACTGTGCAAACAGTGTTTATGGCTTGTTTGTACGTGTGTAAAATTTGCCTTGGTTGCTATAAATTTATGAAGGGTATGCAAGATCTCCACACTACATCTAAATACATCACCACACACCATTTTTAAGGATGTTCAGCTTGTGAAGCTTGCCCTTCTGCTTTTGGTGCAGCATCTTCAACTTAATATGCTACTTTATGGCTGTAGTATACACACATATATTTAGTGTTGAGGTGTAAACCACTAACATTTGTTCTGCATTTTGTGGTTGGGTTTCATCTGTACAAAGGTTATTGTGTGGTTTCCAACCACGCGAATTAGGTGTAAAGTGCCCTGTGTATGTATGTGTCCTAATGTTATGTTTTTTTCTACTCACCAGGCAGCTGAGTGGATTGTGGTTCCCGTGTTGGCGGACTCTCCAAAAGTTGTAATGGTGACCTTGAGGACACATTTGATAAGCATCGTTGAGGTGGTGACTCATGTTGTCTGGTGTGCACATCCGGCCGGTGTCTCTTGTGAGCCATATGTTTTTGCCTGGCCAATTCCTCTGGATGCCTCCTTCTGTGAATGTGCTGTTGTGTGGATGGTCCAAAACATTTGCTCTCATAATATGTCCATAAATTGTTACTTTACCTGCTTCACCATCATCATCATCATCATCATCATCATCATCATCATCATCATCTTGGGCCTGAGTGGTTGGAGGCTGGCCTGTTGTTGTGTTTTTGGACACTGTGAATATATGACTATTGAGTTTGTTTTTATAATACTGTGTTAATAAAATTTACACCACATTCTCTTTTATTTGTTTATTAAGTCAATAAAGATATTTTTTAAAACAAACTCAGCACCATTTGTTGAAGTGTATATTGGGGGTCATTCCGAGTTGTTCGCTCGTTGCCGATTTTCGCTATACTGCGATTAGTCGCTAACTGTGCATGCACAAGGTTCGCAGAGTGCATGCGCTTAGTTATTTTACACAAAAGTTAGGTATTTTACTCACGACATAACAAAGCTTTTTCATCGCTGTGCTGATTGTAGTGTGATTGACAGGAAGTGGGGGGTTTCTGGGCGGAAACAGGCCGTTTTATGGGAGTGTGCAGAAAAACGCAGGCATTCAAGTTGCAAAACACAGGAGTGGCTGGAGAAACGGGGGAGTGGTTGAGCAAACGCTGGGTGCGTTTGTGACGTCAAACCAGGAACGAAAAGGACTGAGCTGGTCGCAGTGGCTGAGTAAGGCTGGAGCTACTCAGAAACTGCTAAGAAATTTCTATTCGCAATTCTGCTAATCTTTGGTTCGCACTTCTGCTAAGCTAAAATACACTCCCAGAGGGCGGCGGCTTAGCATGTGCAATGCTGCAAAAAGCAGCTAGCGAGCGAACAACTCGGAATCACCCCCATTGTGTATACATAGACCAGAAACCAAAACCAAAAACATAATTGGGCCATGTGCTTAGTTCACATTGCCACCCAGCATAATGTTTAAGCATGTAAGAGTATCAAACCAAAAACACATACATTAAAACATAACACTAGAAATTGATGTCTTCAAGTCCCCAAGACTATTCCACTATACGAAAACAATTCAAAAACAAATAATTTCCGAACAAATGTAGAACCAAATGCTAAACACATTGTCCTCAAACCAAAAAAACACAAAAAAAAACTTTGCACACATGGCCAACAAAGTGTCCATCAGCAACAAATATTGCAAAACAACATAAAAGCACCAAAAACACACTATAGCCCCAAGAAAACAGTTAGGGTGTGTACACACGGTGAGATTTTTTCTTAAGATTTTGACTATATAGTCAAAATCGTAAGAAAAGTTAGTGCAGATTGCAAGGTGAAAGTCACCTTGCGATCCCGATGCGCGGTCCCGCCAGGTCGGCATCGCAAGAAAAGATAGGCTGTGCAGGCAAGTCAATCCTTGCTAGATCGGTGTCCTATCTAGTTCATCTCACATGTCAATGACATCTCACATAAGCCAAAATCGTAAGCACACATAGTACAGATCTCAAGAAAAGTTAGTCAAAATCTGTCCTATCTGGCCTCCGGGGAGTTCAAGGGAAATCGCAAGTAAAAATAGGACATAGCAAGGATCTCACCGTATGTACACACCCTTAGATTTGTAGTAATGCTAGACATACATTTAAAATTTCCAAACACATTTACAATGCAAAGAGTAAGTGGCTGTGTCTCATGAGCCACACAAAAAAACAAAACAAAACAATAGTTGGAAAAACTAGCCATTCAACATAAACAAGCAACTGCAGTAATGTTAGTCTGAATTTTAACACACACATTCAATATGCACACTCCAATCTGCGTGGAACCAAAAAAAACAACAACTACTAACCAGAAATGCATAAAGAAACTTACACAAACCAAAACAGAAAATACAAGATGTGATGTATTTTAAAGATACAAACGCACATAGAAACGCAAAAATATACTTTTCAAAATAACTCACCACCCTGCCTGTGACGATCTGAATCCCGAACGTAAGTCGCCCCGACCACTTCAGGAGGAATTAGGCTCCTTATGGGCTCCTCGTATTCTAGATATTTGGCGATAAAGGGAAGTCCCCCACCTGTCTGTCGAGCAGACTTCACCTCCTTGGCCATTTTCGCCTTCACACGCCACTTTATATCATAGAACCGTTTGCGGCACATGTACTCGGTACGCTTGACCACACCCTTGCTGTTGACTGCCGTGACCACTTTGCCCCACAAGACACTCTTCTTGTATGATGTGACCTTTGCGGACTCACGCCCAAACAGCTGCCGATGATATCTCATCATCTCACGCACCAAAGCCACATTCTCTGCATAACTAAATTTCACATTGTGGCCAGTCTTAGTAGTGGTGCGAGGCTGCGGAGCTGCATCACTGTCACTGTCACTAGAGGCTGCAGCAGCAACCTCACCCATCTCTTCCACCTCACTAACCTCATCCACCTCACTCACCCCCTCCACCTCAATCCACCCCTCCACCTCAATCCACCCCTCCACCTCACTCACCCCCTCCACCTCACTCACCTCCTCCACCTCACCCACCTCTGACATCATAAAGACAAACAACAATTAACACTGAGAAAAATAAACACAAATAACACACTCCTCCACTACATACCACACACACACACACACACACACACACACACACACACACACACACACACTGACAGTAGACTTTAAACAAAAATGACAAGGACAAAAAGACAAACTCAAAACAAACTACACAACAAGAATGACAAGACTACTTACAAACAAAACACAGCACTCAGAACTAGCAAACCACACCAAAACCACAAACCAACTATCCAACTCCACAAAACAACCTCTCACCTCTCCACCAACTAAACCCACATGGTTTGGACAGTTTGGGGCGTATTTATAGGGTGCTGCACAGACACTCCTACATGTAAAACACAACCAATCACGTTTGAGGGACAAAAACAAAAGTACAAGTGGAAATGCGGCCGCAAAATACTAAAACTATGAATCTGTAAAAAAAAAAAAAAACATCTTCGGCCGAAAAAAACACTAATCCGGACGAAAATTGAGTGAAAAAAACCCACGAATAACATCGACATCGAAAAATACAAAAAACTTAAACTTGACAATTTAGTAAATTCTAGAAAATCATTTCAAAAAGTTGCAGAAAAATAACACTGATAAAATTTGAGTTCAAACTCCCACCAATTCGGCACAAACACGAATCTTAGTAAATAAACCCCGTGGTTTATTAACAATTTTATTTATGTATAAATTTTAGCAATGCCAAAATTGACCATGTATTAAATCCTAACATATATATATATATAGATATATATATATATATATATATATATATAGATATAGATATATAGATATAGATATAGATATATAGATAGATATAGATATATATATATATATATACAGTACTTTTTATAGTCTGGTAATAGGATTGTTGGAGTGCTGGAATGACAGTGTCGCTGTAATGGAAATAATCAGGGCTGGATTAAGCCCTGGGGAAGGGGGAGGTGTATATTAGATTGTGTATATTACATTTAAGACAGTGTTGTATATAAGATTTAAAGTAATGGTTTAATAATGCCCGGGTACTGTTTATAGCTCCACCTAATTGATGGATAAGTATTCTATAAAGTTTTCTTGTAGTGGAACAAAGGCAACTTTGCGCTTCAACACAGACAAGTGTAAGGTAATGCACTGTGGTAACAAGAACATAAATTACACCTACCTACTAAATGGGGTAAAATTAGGGGATTCTGTACTGGAAAAGGACTTAGGTGTCTTCATAGATAGCAAGCTAAGCAGTAGTACCCAAAGTAGGACTCCAGCAAAGAAGGCTAATAAGATATTAGCATGCATAAAACGGGGTATTGATGCTAGGGACGAGAATATTATACTCCCGTTATATAAATAACTAGTGAGGCCACACCTTGAATACTGTGTACAATTCTGGGCACCGTACTACAAAAAGGATATCCTGGAGCTTGAAAAGGTACAGAGGAGGGCGACCAAACTAATTAAGGGCATGGAGACGATGGAATACAAGGAAAGGCTTGAAAGACTAGGCATGTTTACATAGGAAAAGCGGAGACTAAGAGGGGATATGATCAACATCTACAAATATATAAGGGGACAATACACAGAGCTTGCGCGGGACCTGTTTTTGGTTAGATCAACACAGAGGACTCGTGGACACTCGCTCAGGTTAGAGGAGAGGAGATTCCGCACAATACGGCGTAAAGGCTTTTTCACGGTAAGGACAATATATGTTTGGAATTCCCTGCCTGAGGGAGTTGTAATGGCGGAATCTGTCAACACCTTTAAGAATGGGTTAGATAAATTCCTAATGGATAAGGATATCCAGGGGTATGGTGCATAGTCATGCATTATAGTTACTATAAATAGGGATAAAATGTAACGGCTGACAGCAGCATCAGTCAGAAATTTTAGTCAAATCATCATGCATAGGAGACCACAAATAGGTTGAACTCGATGGACAATTGTCTTTTTTCAACCTCAGATACTATGTTACTATGTTACTATGTTAAACAACCTTAATTCACATAGAAAAATAAAATGTATCATTTATTTTGTCATATGCAATGATAGCAGCAGAATCTGTATTATCCCATGCAAACTACCCCCCCCCCCCCCAAAAAAAAAAAAAACCCACTAAATCTGGCTACAGAAGTAATTGAAATGGGTAATAGAATGAGCACCAGCTCAGGTTTGTCCACAGAGATGGAATACAGGTAAACAGTGCAGAAATAGGTCTCAGGCAGTAGCAGGGAACTGGTCACAGGGGTAATGATACTAGCAACAAGAGAGCTGAATACAGAAGTGCAGACTCTAAGTAATCACACAGGGTCTCTCTGTTTGAAGATATTCACAGCATGATAACTGCAGGCTGCAGTGTAACTCTGCAGTGTGTGAAACAGCAGACTGTAGGCAATCACACAGGGTTGCTGGGGTTTGAAGATATTCACAGCATGATAACTGCAGGCTAGAGTGATATTCTGCAGTGTGGGAACAGCAGACTGAAGGAAGGGTGAAGCTGTAGACTGGAGTTGATATGCAGGATTTGTTGCAGTAAACAAACTGGTGTGATGGATAAGAGTTAACTGCTTCAGGGAAGTTTAGAGAAGGATTCTGCTGTAAAGTAGTTACAGTACGTGCTGTAGCAAGGTAAAACGGCAATGGGAAAATTGCTTAGGTTTACAGTAAAGCTGCAAGTGCTTTAGTAGTGTTGATTGCTGCACAGGTTTTGCATATACAGGAGCCAAGAATCTCCACATAAGGCTAGTTGAACTGGCAATGTGATAATGCCAGGAAAAGGTTTATATAGAGCTCACTGCACTGGGATTGGACACAGGAGTCATGTGAGAAGTAAGCATCCATGAGTGGCTGACATGGTGTCAGCTGACCTCATGTAATATGGCTGCGCCCATGCAGCTGGAACATATTTCTGAAGTGGAATAAACTGGTACATCGTGGGATGACTGACTGTGGAGACATACCAGTCAGTAAAATGTCAGCAGTAGCTGATGTAAGAAGGTCTAAGAATCTGCAATGTGACCACTGAATGCACACTGTGAATAGCAAATACAAGCTGTACATTTTTGAAATGCAATTAGAATTACAGATGTGCGGTGGGCACTTTTCATGTTTTGTGTTTTGGTTTTGGTTCTAGTTCCATGCTCGTGTTTTGGATCTGGATTGGTTTTGCCAAAACCACCCTTTCGTGTTTTGATTTTGGTTTTGGATCTGGATGATTTTTGAAAAACACATAAAAACAGCTAAAATTACAGAATTTGGGGGTAATTTTGATCCTGCGGTATTATTAACCTCAATAACATTAATTTCCACTCATTTCCAGTCTATTCTGAACACTTCACAATATAGTTTTTAGGCCAAAAGGTTGCACCGAGGTGGCTGTATGACTAAGCAAAATGACACAAGTATGCAGCACAAACACCTGGCCATCTTGGAGTGGCACTGCAGTGTCAGACAGGATGGCAGGTTTAAAAAATAAGCCCCAAACAGCACATCATGCAAAGAAAAAAAAGAGTTGCAATGAGGTGGCTGTATGACTAAGCTAAGCGACACAAGTGTGCAGCACAAACACCTGGCCCATGTAGGAGTGGCACTGCAGTGGCAGACAGGATGGCACTTAAAAAAAAAATAGTCCCCAAACAGCACATCATGCAAAGAAGTAAAAGAGGTACAATTAGGTAGCTGTATGACTAAGCTAAGCGATACAAGTGTGCTGCACAAACACCTGGACATGTCTAGGAATGGCACTGCAGTGGCTGACAGGATGGCATTTAAAAAAAAAAACCAGTCCCCAAACAGCACATCATGCAAAGAAGTAACAGAGGTGCAATGAGGTAGATGTATGGCTAAACTAAGCGACACAAGTTTGCGGCACAAACACTTGGCCCATCTAGGGTTGACACTGCAGTCCCACTGCACTAATGGCGGATACTGGACGCACGTCTAACACCAACATAGCTGTCAAGGCCTCAGTTAT
The DNA here is from genome assembly GCF_028390025.1 of Pseudophryne corroboree. NCBI lineage: Eukaryota > Metazoa > Chordata > Amphibia > Anura > Myobatrachidae > Pseudophryne > Pseudophryne corroboree. The sequence goes on along the minus strand of NC_086444.1, from coordinate 1,051,002,606 downwards.
CCGCTTTGCAACAGGATGACTGCTGTCATATTTCATCTTTCTCGCAAAGGACTGTTGGACAGTCATTTGCTTAGTTGAAGTAGTACAAGTGGTCTTCTGACTTCCCCGCTGGGATGATGATCGACTCCCAGCAGCAACAGCAGCAGCGGCAGCAGCAGTAGGAGGAAGTGGTTCTTGATCTTTCCCTATTTTATACTCCAAATTTTTGCTCTCCATTATTTTTCTGGAGTTAAATAACAAAATGCAGCAAAGGACACCACACAGGGCAATCCCTGTAAAAATTATTTGGATTAAATATTAATAACCCCTTTATTTGGAGTAAATAATATGCAGCAAAGGACAGCACCACTGAACTTATATGGCAGCACCACTGGACTGGACTTATAGGCCAGTACCACTGGATTTATATGGCAGTACCACTGGACAAGATTTATACGCCAGTACCACTGGATTTATTATACGTCAGTACCGCTGGACATATACGGCAGTATCACTGGAATTATATGGCAGTACCACTGGACATATACGGTAGTATCACTGGATTTATATGGCAGTACTACTGGACATATACAGCAGTATCACTGGACTTATACGGCAGTATCACCAGACTGGATGTATACTCCAATACCACTGGATTTATACAGCAGTATCACTGGACTTATACGGCAGTATCACTGGACATATACGGCAGTATCACTGGCCATATATGGCAGTATCACTGGACATATATGGCAGTACCACTGGACTTATATAGCAGCACAGGGACACCACCACTGGACTGATGCAGGACAACACAGCACCACTGCAATGGACTGGACTTATACAGCAGCACTGGACATGTGACAGCAGAGGACACCACCACTGTGACTGGGCTGATGCAGCACAAGACACCACCACTGTACTGTTGCAGCACAACACAGCACCACTGGACTGGACTTATACAGCAGCACTGGACATATGGCAGCAGAGGACACCACCACTGTGACTGGACTGATGATGCAGCACAAGACACTACCACTGTATTGATGCAGGACAACACAGCAACACTGCACTGGACTTTATACAGCTACACTGGACATATGGCAGCAGAGAACACAACCACTGTGACTGGACTGAAGCAGCATTAGAAACTACACTGGACTGAGCAGCACAAGATAGCACTGGAATCACCACCCCAGTTTCCCTCCCGCACAGACACTTCCCTCCTTCCCTTCCCTTCCCTCCTCTTGCTACACTCTCCAATGCCGGAGTGAAGATGGCGGCGACGTGCGGCTCCTTATATGGAATCCAAAACCCGCAAAAATCCGACAGCGGGATGATGACATTTTGCCTCGTTCTGGTTTCCGAGTCAGGTGGGAAAACCCAAGCCAGGCTCGGATCCGGGCTTGGGTAGTGAAGTTCGGTAGGGTTTCGGTTCTCAGGTAACCATACCCACTCATCTCTAATTAGAATCAAGGTAAATTGGTGATTGTACCACAGATGTGTTCATGGTCATCAAACCATTGAAATTTAACTGAAATTTTGAAGTTGTGAATAATTAAAAAAGATAGGTGGGTGACGTTTATTTTCCTGCAGATCGTTCTGATTAAGCCAAAGATTAACTCATGTTTATAATAGTGATGTGCACCGGACATTTTTCGGGTTTTGTGTTTTGGTTTTGGATTCGGTTCCGCGGCCGTGTTTTGGATTCGGACGCGTTTTGGCAAAACCTCACCGAAATTTTTTTGTCGGATTCGGGTGTTTTTTACAAAAAACCCTAAAAAACAGCTTAAATCATAGAATTTGGGGGTCATTTTGATCCCATAGTATTATTAACCTCAATAACCATAATTTCCACTCATTTCCAGTCTATTCTGAACACCTCACACCTCACAATATTATTTTTAGTCCTAAAATTTGCACCGAGGTCGCTGGATGGCTAAGCTAAGCGACACAAGTGGCCGACACAAACACCTGGCCCATCTAGGAGTGGCACTGCAGTGTCAGGCAGGATGGCACTTCAAAAAAATTGTCAACAAACAGCACATGATGCAAAGAAAAATTAAAGAAAAAAGAGGTGCAAGATGGAATTGTCCTTGGGCCCTCCCACCCACCCACCCTTATGTTGTATAAACAGGACATGCACACTTTAACGAACCCATCATTTCAGCGACAGGGTCTGCCACACGACTGTGACTGAAATGACTGATTGGTTTGGGCCCCCACCAAAAAAAGAAGCAATCAATCTCTCCTTGCACAAACTGGCTCCACAGAGGCATGATGTCCACCTCATCATCATCCTCCGATTCCTCACCCCTTTCACTGTGTACATCCCCCTCCTCACAGATTATTAATTCGTCCCCACTGGAATCCACCATCTCAGGTCCCTGTGTACTTTGTGGAGGCAATTGCTGCTGGTGAATGTCTCCACGGAGGAATTGATTATAATTCATTTTGATGAACATCATCTTCTCCACATTTTCTGGAAGTAACCTCGTACGCCGATTGCTGACAAGGTGAGCGGCTGCACTAAACACTCTTTCGGAGTACACACTGGAGGGAGGGCAACTTAGGTAGAATAAAGCCAGTTTGTGCAAGGGCCTCCAAATTGCCTCTTTTTCCTGCCAGTATACGTACGGACTGTCTGACGTGCCTACTTGGATGCGGTCACTCATATAATCCTCCACCATTCTTTCAATGGTGAGAGAATCATATGAAGTGACAGTAGACGACATGTCAGTAATTGTTGGCAGGTCCTTCAGTCCGGACCAGATGTCAGCACTCGCTCCAGACTGCCCTGCATCACCGCCAGTGGGTGGGCTCGGAATTCTGAGCCTTTTCCTCGCACCCCCAGTTGCGGGAGAATGTGAAGGAGGAGATGTTGATGGGTCACGTTCCGCTTGACTTGACAAGTTTCTCACCAGCAGGTCTTTGAACCTCTGCAGACTTGTGTCTGCCGGAAAGAGAGATACAACGTAGGTTTTAAATCTAGGATCGAGCACGGTGGCCAAAATGTAGTGCTCTGATTTCAACAGATTGACCACCCGTGAATGCTGGTTAAGCAAATTAAGGGCTCCATCCACAAGTCCCACATGCCTAGCGGAATCACTCTGTTTTAGCTCCTCCTTCAATGTCTCCAGCTTCTTCTGCAAAAGCCTGATGAGGGGAATGACCTGACTCAGGCTGGCAGTGTTTGAACTGACTTCACGTGTGGCAAGTTCAAAGGGTTGCAGAACCTTGCACAACGTTGTAATCATTCTCCACTGCGCTTGAGTCAGGTGCATTCCCCCTCCTTTGCCTATATCGTGGGCAGATGTATAGGCTTGAATGGCCTTTTGCTGCTCCTCCATCCTCTGAAGCATATAGAGGGTTGAATTCCACCTCGTTACCACCTCTTGCTTCAGATGATGACAGGGCAGGTTCAGGAATGTTTGGTGGTGCTCCAGTATTCTGTACGCGGTGGCTGAATGCCGAAAGTGTCCCGCAATTCTTCGGGCCACCGACAGCATCTCTTGCACACCCCTGTTGTTTTTTAAATAATTCTGCACCACCAAATTCAATGTATGTGCAAAACATTGGACGTGCTGGAATTTGCCCAGATGTAATGCACGCACAATATTGCTGGCGTTGTCCGATGTCACAAATCCCCAGGAGAGTCCAATTGGGGTAAGCCATTCTGCGATGATCTTCCTCAGTTTCCGTAAGAGGTTGTCAGCTGTGTGCCTCTTCTGGAAAGCGGTGAAACAAAGCGTAGCCTGCCTAGGAACGAGTTGGCGTTTGCGAGATGCTGCTACTGGTGCCGCCGCTGCTGTTCTTGCTGCGGGAGGCAATACATCTACCCAGTGGGCTGTCACAGTCATATAGTCCTGAGTCTGCCCTGCTCCACTTGTCCACATGTCCGTGGTTAAGTGGACATTGGGTACAACTGCATTTGTTAGGACACTGGTGAGTCTTTTTCTGAGGTCTGTGTACATTTTCGGTATCGCCTGCCTAGAGAAAAGGAACCTAGATGGTATTTGGTACCGGGGACACAGTACCTCAATCAAGTCTCTAGTTGCCTCTGAATTAACGGTGGATACCGGAACCACGTTTCTCACCGCCCAGGCTGCCAAGGCCTGAGTTATCTGCTTTGCAGCAGGATGACTGCTGTAATATTTCATCTTCCTCGCAGAGGACTGTTGGACAGTCAATTGCTTACTGGAAGTAGTACAAGTGGTTTTCCGACTTCCCCTCTGGGATGACGATCGACTCCCAGCAGCTACAACAGCAGCGCCAGCAGCAGTAGGCGTTACACTCAAGGATGCATCGGAGGAATCCCAGGCAGGAGAGGACTCGTCAGACTTGCCAGTGACATGGCCTGCAGGACTATTGGCTTTCCTGGGTAAGGAGGAAATTGACACTGAGGGAGTTGGTGGTGTGGTTTGCAGGAGCTTGGTTACAAGAGGAAGGGATTTAGTGGTCAGTGCACTGCTTCCGCTGTCACCCAAAGTTTTTAAACTTGTCACTGATTTATGATGAATGCGCTGCAGGTGACGTATAAGGGAGGATGTTCCGAGGTGGTTAACGTCCTTACCCCTACTTATTACAGCTTGACAAAGGCAAAACACGGCTTGACACCTGTTGTCCGCATTTGTGTTGAAATAATTCCACACCGAAGAGCTGATTTTTTTTAGTATTTTGACCAGGCATGTCAATGGCCATATTCGTCCCACGGACAACAGGTGTCTCCCCGGGTGCCTGACTTAAACAAACCACCTCACCATCAGAATCCTCCTTGTCAATTTCCTCCCCAGCGCCAGCAACACCCATATCCTCATCCTGGTGTACTTCAACAGTGACATCTTCAATTTGACTATCAGGAACTGGACTGCAGGTGCTCCTTCCAGCACTTGCAGGGGGCGTGCAAATGGTGGAAGGCGCAAGCTCTTCCCGTCCAGTGTTGGAAAAGGTCAGGCATCGCAACCGACACAATTGGACTCTCCTTGGGTATTTGTGATTTAGAAGAACGCACAGTTCTTTGCTGTGCTTTTGCCAGCTTAAGTCTTTTCATTTTTCTAGCGAGAGGATGAGTGCTTCCATCCTCATGTGAAGCTGAACCACTAGCCATGAACATAGGCCAGGGCCTCAGCCGTTCCTTGCCACTCCGTGTGGTAAATGGCATATTGGCAAGTTTACGCTTCTCCTCAGACGCTTTTAATTTAGATTTTTGGGTCATTTTACTGAACTTTTGTTTTTTGGATTTAACATGCTCTCCACTATGACATTGGGCATCGGCCTTGGCAGACGACGTTGATGGCATTTCATCGTCTCGGCCATGACTAGTGGCAGCAGCTTCAGCACGAGGTGGAAGTGGATCTTGATCTTTCCCTATTTTAACCTCCACATTTTTGTTCTCCATATTTTAATGTGTGGAATTATATGCCAGTAACTATCAATAGCAATGGCCTACTACTATATATACTGCGCACAACTGAAATGCACCACAGGTATGGATGGATAGTATACTTGACGACACAGAGGTAGGTAGAGCAGTGGCCTTCCGTACCGTACTGCTATATATACTGGTGGTCACTGTCAGCAAACTGCAAAACTAAAATGCACCACAGGTATAGAATGTAGATGGATAGTATACTTAATGACGACACAGAGGTAGGTACAGCAGTGGCCTTCCGTACCGTACTGCTATATATAGTATACTGGTGGTCACTGTGTCAGCAAACTGCAAAACTAAAATGCACCACAGGTATAGAATGTAGATGGATAGTGTACTTAATGACGACACAGAGGTATGCACAGCAGTGGCCTTCCGTACCGTACTGCTATATATAATATACTGGTAGTCACTGTGTCAGCAAACTGCAAAACTAAAATGCACCACAGGTATAGAATGTAGATGGATAGTATACTTAATGACGACACAGAGGTAGGTACAGCAGTGGCCTTCCGTACCGTACTGCTATATATAGTATACTGGTGGTCACTGTGTCAGCAAACTGCAAAACTAAAATGCACCACAGGTATAGAATGTAGATGGATAGTATACTTAATGACGAGAACAGAGGTAGGTACAGCAGTGGCCTTCCGTACCGTACTGCTATATATAGTATACTGGTGGTCACTGTGTCAGCAAACTGCAAAACTAAAATGCACCACAGGTATAGAATGTAGATGGATAGTATACTTAATGACGACACAGAGGTAGGTACAGCAGTGGCCTTCCGTACCGTACTGCTATATATAGTATACTGGTGGTCACTGTGTCAGCAAACTGCAAAAATAAATTCACCACAGGTATAGAATGTAGATGGATAGTATACTTAATGACGACACAGAGGTAGGTACAGCAGTGGCCTTCCGTACCGTACTGCTATATATACTGGTGGTCACTGTGTCAGCAAACTGCACAACTGAAATGCACCACAGGTATAGATTCTAGATGGATAGTATACTTAATGACGACACAGAGGTAGGTACAGCAGTGGCCTACTGTACCGTAATGCTATATATTATATACTGGTGGTCACTGGTCAGCAAAACTCTGCACTGTACTCCTCCTATATAATATTATACTGGTGGTCCCCAGTCCCCACAATAAAGCAGCACACTGAGCACAGATATGGAGTGTTTTTCAGGCAGACAACGTATGCTGGTGGTCACTGTCAGCAAAACTCTGCACTGTACTCCTGTTATATAATACAGCTGCTCCCCAGTCCCCACAATTAAACAGTGTGAGCACAGATATATGCAGCACACTGAGCACAGATATGGAGCGTTTTTTTCAGGCAGAGAACGGATAACTGGTGGTCACTGATCAGCAAAACTCTGCACTGTACTCCTCCTATAGTATACAGCTGCTCCCCAGCCCTCCCCACAATTAAGCAATAGTGCACAATCAAGTTCAACAATAACGGAGAGGACGCCAGCCACGTCCTCTCCCTAACATTTCCAATGCACGAGTGAAAATGGCGGCGACGCGCGGCTGCTTATATAGAATCCGAATCTCGCGAGAATCCGACAGCAGGATGATGACGTTCGGGCGCGCTCGGGTTAACCGTGCCATACGGGAGAATCCGAGTATGGCTCGGACCCGTGTAAAAAGGGTGAAGTTCGGGGGGGTTTGGTTTCCGAGAAACCGAACCCGCTCATCACTAGTTTATAAATCATAAAGCTCACTTATTTCAATAATTGTATAAGAAAGAGGAACATTGGAAGCCCAGCAAAGTGTGTTTTTTTTACCCTCAGTATTCAGAGTGAGTGTTCCCAGTATCAAGTATCAATGCTTGATTTGTTGAGTGGAAGTTTGGTACACTCCGTGTTTTCCAGCTTACACTTATTATGTGACCACAACTCTGCTACAACTTCATATGTCACACGATTTTTCTTTAAGATTGTGCTTAGATTTCATTTTCTGTATGAAACGTACACGGTTCACTTGCACTGGATGACATTTGCAAGGCTGCGTAACCCCAAGAGTAGGTGGATGAATGCGGCTGACTGAGCCTGTTGTAATGCATATAATAAATTGAGCACTTCTTTCCAAACCGCATGTGATCCTTAAATGTTATGGAAAGTTATACCCAAAGGAAGACTTAACTACATTTGAAATGCTTGAGAATGGATTTTTCAGATATTTTTGTTTCTTTTACTCTAACGTCTAGGCATTGCATATTTACCATATTATCTGTATACAGTTACACCTTGGGGGTCATTTCGACCCATTCGCACGCAGCTGTTCTTCGCTGCGGTGCGAATAGGTCAGAAATGTGCATGCACGGCGGATGCATTGCGCATGCGTGTTGTTGCCTCGCAACGACCCCGCCAGCGAGAAATGTGATCGCAGCGGCGATCGCAAGAAGACGGACAGGCGGGAGGCAATACGGGGCGGATACTCATCGTTTTCCAGGCATGGTGTGTCCAACGCAGGCGGATCCAGGCGTTTGGAGGGCAGATGTCTGACATCAGGACCGGAACCTTCATCGCTGGATCCGTCGCACTGGAGCCCTGGTCTTGTTTTACTTAAAACTTTTTTAGCATAGCAGCCCTGCTATGCTAAAATACACTCCCCCATAGGCGGTGTCAGGTTGATCGCACGAGCAGCCAAAAGTTGCTACGTGCGATCAACTCATAATCACCCCCCTTGATTTCACAAATGTTAGCATATTGATTGTCACAGAAAAAAGCACTATAGAAATAGCCTTAGATTTCACTTCAATAGTCTTAGAGAATTTTCTATCTAACGAGCTAACTTCCTATACATTTTATTAAATCTTCATTTATATTTTTAGGGCATACTATGTACTGTATTTATTTGAGTTCAATAGAACAATGTTATGCTTTACTATTGTTTTTTTATTCTTACAAGTATCATTAAACACTACAGGGAACATATGTACAGTATTCCAGGAGCCTAGCATTTTGTTTCTCTATTGAAGTATTTTTGATTATTATAATTACTTTTCATTATACTTCTAGGTAATGAGTTCATTCATTTTAGGAAGCAATACTTTGACAGAACTAGGCCATCTGCATATAACAGCAACATTTACATTTGTAAAATCATTAAAGTTATTAAAGTGAAAACAAAGCGGATACAATGGGGGTAATTCCAAGTTGATCGCAGCAGGAAATTTTTTAGCAGATGGGCAAAACCATGTGCACTGCAGGTGTGGCAGATATAACATTTGCAGAGAGAGTTAGATTTGGGTGGGTTATTTTATTTCTGTGCAGGGTAATACTGGCTGCTTTATTTTTACACTGCAAATTAGATTGCAGATTGAACTCACCACACCCAAATCTAACTCTCTCTGCACATGTTATATCTGCCTCCCCTGCAGTGCACATGGTTTTGCCCAGTTGCTAACAGAATTCCTGCTGCGATCAACTTGGAATTACCCCCCATGTACACTGCAGGGGAGGCAGATTTAACATGTGCAGAGAGACTTAGATTTGGGTGTGGTGTGTTCAATCTGCAATCTAAATTGCAGTGTAAAAATAAAGCAGCCAGTATTTACTAGAGATGAGCGGGTTCGGTTCCTCAGAATCCGAACCCCCCCGAACTTCAGCCTTTTTACACGGGTCCGAGGCAGACTCGGATCTTCCCGCCTTGCTCGGCTAACCCGAGCGCGCCCGAACGTCATCATCCCGCTGTCGGATTCTCGCGAGGCTCGTATTCTATCGCGAGACTCGGATTCTATATAAGGAGCCGCGCGTCGCCGCCATTTTCACACGTGCATTGAGATTGATAGGGAGAGGACGTGGCTGGCGTCCTCTCCGTTAGAATAGATAGAGACACTTGAGTTGATTACTTAGTAATTTTGGGGAGCATTAGGAGTACTCAGAGTGCAGAGTTTTGCTGATAGTTACTAGTGACTGACCACCACCAGTTTTATTTATTATTTAATATAATCCGTTCTCTGCCTGAAAAAAAACGATACACAGTCACATACCATATCTGTGCTCAGCCTCAGTGTGCTGCATGATAATATCATCTATATGTATATCTGACTGTGCTGAGTGCTCACTGCTCACACAGCTGAATTGTGGGGGAGACTGGGGTGCAGTTATAGCAGGAGTACAGTGCACACTTTTGCTGCCAGTGTGACTGACCAGTGACCACCAGTATATTGTCTGCCTGAAAAAGTTAAACACTCCTATGGTGTTTTTTTTTATTATTCTATAAACGCATTCTGCTGACAGTGTCCAGCAGGTCCGTCATTCATTATATTATATAAATATTTACCTGCAGTAGTGTTATATTTTTTTTGTTCATCTCTATCATCTTTATCATCTCTATATTAGCAGACGCAGTACGGTAGTCCACGGCTGTGGCTACCTCTGTGTCGTCAGTGCTCGTCCATAATTGTATACCTACCTGTGGTGGGGTTCTTTTTTCTATCTTCTTCATACTAGTAGTTTAGGAGTCTGCTGACAGTGTCCAGCAGGTCCGTCATTATATTATATATACCTGCAGTAGTGATATATATATATTTTTTACATCATTATCATCTCTATACTAGCAGACGCAGTACGGTTGTCCACGGCTGTAGCTACCTCTGTGTCGTCAGTGCTCGTCCATAATTGTATACCTACCTGTGGTGGGGTTTTTTTTTCTATCTTCTTCATACTAGTAGTTTAGGAGTCTGCTGACAGTGTCCAGCAGGTCCGTCATTATATTATATATACCTGCAGTAGTGATATATATATATTTTTTATATCATTATCATCTCTATACTAGCAGACGCAGTACGGTAGTCCACGGCTGTAGCTACCTCTGTGTCATCAGTGCTTGTCCATAATTGTATACCTACCTGTGGTGGGGTTTTTTTTTCTATCTTCTTCATACTAGTAGTTTAGGAGTCTGCTGACAGTGTCCAGCAGGTCCGTCATTATATTATATATACCTGCAGTAGTGATATATATATATTTTTTATATAATTATCATCTCTATACTAGCAGACGCAGTACGGTAGTCCACGGCTGTAGCTACCTCTGTGTCGTCAGTGCTCGTCCATAATTGTATACCTACTTGTGGTGGGTTTTTTTTTTCTATCTACTTCATACTAGTAGTAGGAGTCTGCTGACAGTGTCCAGCAGGTCCGTCATTATATTATATATACCTGCAGTAGTGATATATATATATTTTTTATATCATTATCATCTCTATACTAGCAGACGCAGTACGGTAGTCCACGGCTGTAGCTACCTCTGTGTCGTCAGTCACTCGTCATCCATAAGTATACTAGTATCCATCCATCTCCATTGTTTACCTGAGGTGCCTTTTAGTTGTGCCTATTAAAATATGGAGAACAAAAATGTTGAGGTTCCAAAAATAGGGAAAGATCAAGATCCACTTCCACCTCGTGCTGAAGCTGCTGCCACTAGTCATGGCCGAGACGATGAAATTCCATCAACGTCATCTGCCAAGGCCAATGCCCAATGTCATAGTACAGAGCAAGTAAAATCCAAAACACAAAATATCAGTAAAAAAAGGACTCAAAAATCTAAAATAAAATCGTCGGAGGAGAAGCGTAAACTTGCCAATATGCCATTTACCACACGGAGTGGCAATGAACGGCTGAGGCCCTGGCCTATGTTCATGGCTAGTGGTTCAGCTTCACATGAGGATGGAAGCACTCAGCCTCTCGCTAGAAAAATGAAAAGACTTAAGCTGGCAAAAGCACAGCAAAGAACTGTGCGTTCTTCGAAATCACAAATCCACAAGGAGAGTCCAATTGTGTCGGTTGCGATGCCTGACCTTCCCAACACTGGACGTGAAGAGCATGCGCCTTCCACCATTTGCACGCCCCCTGCAAGTGCTGGAAGGAGCACCCGCAGTCCAGTTCCTGTTAGTCAGATTGAAGATGTCAGTGTTGAAGTACACCAGGATGAGGAGGATATGGGTGTTGCTGGCACTGTGGAGGAAATTGACAAGGAGGATTCTGATGGTGAGGTGGTTTGTTTAAGTCAGGCACCCGGGGAGACACCTGTTGTCCGTGGGAGGAATATGGCCATTGACATGCCTGGTGAAAATACCAAGAAAATCAGCTCTTCGGTGTGGAAGTATTTCAACAGAAATGCGGACAACAGGTGACAAGCAGTGTGTTGCCTTTGTCAAGCTGTAATAAGTAGGGGTAAGGACGTTAACCACCTCGGAACATCCTCCCTTATACGTCACCTGCAGCGCATTCATCATAAGTCAGTGACAAGTTCAAAAACTTTGGGCGACAGCGGAAGCAGTCCACTGACCAGTAAATCCCTTCCTCTTGTAACCAAGCTCACGCAAACCACCCCACCAACTCCCTCAGTGTCAATTTCCTCCTTCCCCAGGAATGCCAATAGTCCTGCAGGCCATGTCACTGGCAATTCTGACGAGTCCTCTCCTGCCTGGGATTCCTCCGATGCATCCTTGCGTGTAACGCCTACTGCTGTTGGCGCTGCTGTTGTTGCTGCTGGGAGTCGATGGTCATCCCAGAGGGGAAGTCGTAAGACGACTTTTACTACTTCCACCAAGCAATTGACTGTCCAACAGTCCTTTGCGAGGAAGATGAAATATCACAGCAGTCATCCTGCTGCAAAGCGGATAACTGAGGCCTTGGCATCCTGGGCGGTGAGACATGTGGTTCCGGTATCCATCATTACTGCAGAGCCAACTATAGACTTGATTGAGGTACTGTGTCCCCGGTACCAAATACCATCTAGGTTCCATTTCTCTAGGCAGGCGATACCGAAAATGTACACAGACCTCAGAAAAAGACTCACCAGTGTCCTAAAAAATGCAGTTGTACCCAATGTCCACTTAACCACGGACATGTGGACAAGTGGAGCAGGGCAGACTCAGGACTATATGACTGTGACAGCCCACTGGGTAGATGTATTGACTCCCGCCGCAAGAACAGCAGTAGCGGCACCAGTAGCAGCATCTCGCAAACGCCAACTCTTTCCTAGGCAGGCTACGCTTTGTATCACCGCTTTCCAGAATACGCACACAGCTGAAAACCTCTTACGGCAACTGAGGAAGATCATCGCAGAATGGCTTACCCCAATTGGACTCTCCTGTGGATTTGTGGCATCGGACAACGCCAGCAATATTGTGTGTGCATTAAATATGGGCAAATTCCAGCACGTCCCATGTTTTGCACATACCTTGAATTTGGTGGTGCAGAATTATTTAAAAAACGAGAGGGGCGTGCAAGAGATGCTGTCGGTGGCCAGAAGAATTGCGGGACACTTTCGGCGTACAGGCACCACGTACAGAAGACTGGAGCAACACCAAAAACGCCTGACCCTGCCCTGCCATCATCTGAAGCAAGAAGTGGTAACGAGGTGGAATTCAACCCTCTATATGCTTCAGAGGTTGGAGGAGCAGCAAAAGGCCATTCAAGCCTATACAACTGACCACGATATAGGAGGTGGAATGCTCCTGTCTCAAGCGCAGTGGAGAATGATTTCAACATTGTGCAAGGTTCTGCAACCTTTTGAACTTGCCACACGTGAAGTCAGTTCAGACACTGCCAGCCTGAGTCAGGTCATTCCCCTCATCAGGCTTTTGCAGAAGAAGCTGGAGACATTGAAGGAGGAGCTAACACTGAGCGATTCCGCTAGGCATGTGGGACTTGTGGATGGAGCCCTTAATTCGCTTAACAAGGATTCACGGGTGGTCAATCTGTTGAAATCAGAGCACTACATTTTGGCCACCGTGCTCGATCCTAGATTTAAAACCTACCTTGGATCTCTCTTTCCGGCAGACACAAGTCTGCAGGGGTTCAAAGAACTGCTGATGAGAAAATTGTCAAGTCAAGCGGAACGCGATCTGTCAACATCTCCTCCTTCACATTCTCCCGCAACTGGGGGTGCGAGGAAAAGGCTCAGAATTCCGAGCCCACCCGCTGGCGGTGATGCAGGGCAGTCTGGAGCGACTGCTGATGCTGACATCTGGTCCGGACTGAAGGACCTGACAACGATTACGGACATGTCGTCTTCTGTCACTGCATATGATTCTCTCACCATTGAAAGAATGGTGGAGGATTATATGAGTGACCGCATCCAAGTAGGCACGTCAGACAGTCCGTACGTATACTGGCAGGAAAAAGAGGCAATTTGGAGGCCCTTGCACAAACTGGCTTTATTCTACCTAAGTTGCCCTCCCACAAGTGTGTACTCCGAAAGAGTGTTTAGTGCCGCCGCTCACCTTGTCAGCAATCGGCGTACGAGGTTACTTCCAGAAAATGTGGAGAAGATGATGTTCATTAAAATGAATTATAATCAATTCCTCCATGGAGACATTCACCAGCAGCAATTGCCTCCACAAAGTACACAGGGAGCTGTGATGGTGGATTCCAGTGGGGACGAATTGATAATCTGTGAGGAGGGGGATGTACACGGTGATGAATCGGAGGATGATGATGAGGTGGACATCTTGCCTCTGTAGAGCCAGTTTGTGCAAGGAGAGATTAATTGCTTCTTTTTTGGTGGGGGTCCAAACCAACCCGTCATTTCAGTCACAGTCGTGTGGCAGACCCTGTCACTGAAATGATGGGTTGGTTAAAGTGTGCATGTACTGTTTATACAACATAAGGGTGGGTGGGAGCACTGGGAGGGCCCAAGGACAATTCCATCTTGCACCTCTTTTTTCTTTCATTTTTCTTTGCGTCATGTGCTGTTTGGGGAGTGTTTTTTGGAAGGGCCATCCTGCGTGACACTGCAGTGCCACTCCTAGATGGGCCAGGTGTTTGTGTCGGCCACTAGGGTCGCTTATCTTAGTCACACAGCTACCTCATTGCGCCTCTTTTTTTTCTTCTTTGCGTCATGTGCTGTTTGGGGAGTATTTTTTGGAAGGGCCATCCGGCCTGACACTGCAGTGCCACTCCTAGATGGGCCAGGTGTTTGTGTCGGCCACTAGGGTCGCTTAGCTTACTCACACAGCTACCTCATTGCGCCTCTTTTTTTCTTTGCGTCATGTGCTGTTTGGGGAGTGTTTTTTGGAAGGGCCATCCTGCGTGACACTGCAGTGCCACTCCTAGATGGGCCAGGTGTTTGTGTCGGCTACTTGGGTCGCTGAGCTTAGTCACACAGCTACCTCATTGCGCCTCTTTTTTTCTTTGCGTCATGTGCTGTTTGGGGAGTGTTTTTTGGAAGGGCCATCCTGCGTGACACTGCAGTGCCACTCCTAGATGGTCCAGGTGTTTGTGTCGGCCACTTGGGTCGCTGAGCTTAGTCATCCAGCGACCTCGGTGCAAATTTTAGGACTAAAAATAATATTGTGAGGTGTGAGGTGTTCAGAATAGACTGAAAATGAGTGGAAATTATGGTTATTAATAATACTTTGGGATCAAAATGACCCCCAAATTCTATGATTTAAGCTGTTTTTTAGGGTTTTTTAAAAAAAACACCCGAATCCAAAACACACCCGAATCCGACAAAAAAAATTCGGTGAGGTTTTGCCAAAACGCGTTCGAACCCAAAACACGGCCACGGAACCGAACCCAAAACCAAAACACAAAACCCGAAAAATTTTCGGTGCACATCTCTAGTATTTACCCTGCACAGAAACAAAATAACCCACCCAAATCTAACTCTCTCTGCAAATGTTATATCTGCCTCCCCTGCAGTGCACATGGTTTTGCCCAACTGCTAAAAAATTTCCTGCTGCGATCAACTTGGAATTACCCCCAATATAAAGGAGTAATATAGGTAATGATAGGATAAAGTAGTGTGAGCAGCTGTAAGCTAAAAAAAGTAATGAAACATTCAAAGAAACATAAGTAAAATTATTTCTACCCCAGTAAAGATATTCACATATGTCTGTGCTACGTGAGCCACTATTGCTATTGTTAATATTGTTTAGGGAGTATTTTAGCTAGACCTACTTGATTTTGCTTTTGCAATTGTGGCAAGGGGTTCCGGTAAGGATCCCAACGGTCAGGATCCTGGGTGTTGAAATACCAATGCCGCAATCCCGACACTGCTCGGATTGCCGGCACCAGCATCCCTAATGAGATCACAATACCGGGGCCGCCAACCCGGCAGCCAGGATCCCGACTGCCGGACCGCCGGAGAGGTAAGCCACAGGGGTGAGGGAGCATTGGGGAGGTGTAGGCTGTGGGGGGGAAGGTTAGGGTTAGGTTGTGGGAAGGGGGTTTAGGTTTATGCTGCAGGGGGGGGTTAGGTTTAGGCATACCCGGGGAGGGTTAGGGTTAGGCTGTGGTGGGGGAAGGAGGGTTAGGTTTAGGCTGTGGAAAGGAGGGTTAGGTTTAGGCCCCACCGGGGAGGGTTAGGGTTAGCTGACAGGGCAGGAGAAGAGTGGGTTTAAATTTCGGCTGCATTAAGGGAGGGTTAGGGTCCATTGATTGTGCTGATTTTGCTGGTTGAGAGACTACAAAATTTGCTCCCAGTGTCACTAAATGTATTATATTCATTTTACGGTACTGCTTAATAAAGACTAGTAGTTTGGGCCTGTTTTACGATGGGGTCTGGGTCCAGTCGTGCCCACATCCACACCTGATGCCATTACTCCACTGCAAGGCCAAATTTCTCGCTTTAGGTATTGAAAGTCCAATGCCTGCACTTCATCTATATCATGGGTCTTCAACCTGTGGCCCTCCAGATGCTGTGGAACTACACATCTCAGCATGCACTGCTTCTGTTTTAGCATGCCTTAATAGCAAAACTGTGGCAGGGCATGCTGGGATGTGTAGTTCCACAGCATCTGGAGGGCCACAGGTTGAAGACCCATGATCTATATCCATATAGATTTTCTGAGCTACAGTACACAGCACAAATTAGTTGCTACCATCTCTGCCCAATTCCAACATATTTTGCAGATCTTTCAAATGCCACCAGATATGCCTTAACATCGTTTACTAGCATAAATTTTTTTACAGACACTTTATGCTGCATCAATCTTGCAGTTTTTTCATGGAAAGATTCCGTTGTACTTGCAGAAACATACAGTAGACGTGTCTTACTAGCCCATAGTTATAGTTATATATAATATACTGTATAATGGCATAAAAAAGATTATGCCCCCTTACTTATCTATTTTTGCTAATTTGTCACACTTAATTGTTCAGATTTTCAAATAAAATTGAATATAAGTTAAAGACAACCTGAGTAAACACAAATTACAGTTTTTAATAATTGAATTTATTAAAGAAATTGTGAAGGGGGCAAAAACTTTTTCATGCCTGGTGATTAGTTACATTTATTTAGAAGTAGAGATGTGCAGCGGGCATTTTTTGTGTGTTGTGTTTTGGTTCTGGATTCGGGTCCACGGTCCTGTTTTGGATTCGGACGCATTTTGGCAAAACTACCTTTCAGGCTTTGGATTCGGATGTGTTTTGGATTCGGGTGATTTTTGAAAAAAAAAACACAAAAACAGCTAAAATCATAGAATTTGGGGGTAATTTTGATCCTATAGTAATATTAACCTCAATAACAAT
This sequence comes from Pseudophryne corroboree, assembly GCF_028390025.1. Taxonomy (NCBI): domain Eukaryota; kingdom Metazoa; phylum Chordata; class Amphibia; order Anura; family Myobatrachidae; genus Pseudophryne; species Pseudophryne corroboree. The sequence continues at coordinate 1,050,985,690 of NC_086444.1, read as the reverse complement.
AATTTCCACTCAAATCCAGTCTATTCTAAACACATCACACCTCACAATATTATTTTTAGTCCTAAAATTTGCACCAAGGTCGCTGGATGACTAAGCTAAGCGACCCAAGTGGCCGTCACAAACACCTGATCCATCTAGGAGTGGCACATGAAACAAGGAAGAGAATGGGGTTGTACTGGTAAGGTGCACAAAGAAAATATGTTTAAAATGTAACTTTTATTATCAAATTAAGAGGCCGTACATCGGTCAGCGTAGCGAAATATATGGTTAAAATTGAATCTAGAATCCAAGAAAATTGTGCTCAGAGATAGAGAAGTGATGAGAATTAAAATTCTCCACTCCGAGGATCGCAAGAACTACCAATATCAGGTAAGTATAACATATACTCAAATATCAGATTAATCTATTGTGTGTACAGGGGTAGGTAAGGCATGTACTCAAATGTCAGATTGATATATTATATAAACCACTTTATATGCCCACAGCTTCCAGTATCCTATACAGCGTAAGTATTCACCCTAACATGTGCTTTCACCATTCACCATATGTGTGTCAAATAATGAACAACTTGTCAGCACTAATTTTTGTGCCCGCAGTTTGCTGCTGACAATTAAATAAATAAATTAAGTTGCTGCTGCTGCTATTAAATAAATAGAGACAGCTTGTTTCCAGTATGTACCACTACATTCATCAATGGAATTGGCACTATCTTAAATGCCATTCCTGCCTATATCCATCAATCCCATAAGAATATGCAAGTACATTGGGTCGACACAACCTTTATGTGTCCCGTGTTGATAAAATGGGCACTCACTGTTAGGATCTCCCGTTAATACATAAATTGTATAGTATAAGGTAGACAACTCGGGGTTAACACGTTCATTGGTATGGACGTAATAGTCACTGATTCGTGATTTGCCCCTAGGCTGCTGATGAAATTTAAACGAAGATTAAGTGTGCCTGATGTTCAGACTGTATTGCAATCACAAAATATAGGCAAAACCAATGGATACTCTGTGGTTTGCTAATGTGCAGGGACAATTTCTATCCTAAATTCCCAAGGAATAGCTAATAGTGGGAGTGAGTGCATACGCCAGTTTATCATATGGTTGGTTAAATCCACTGATTACACACAGTGTCCTTATTACCGATGGCACCATGTGTCAGTTAGCTGCACGGACAACCACACTGCAACGGTATTACAGTTAATGGGCATTAGTCCACATGCCGGGTATTCCCGTGTTCAGTGTCGGACTGGAGCATGAAGGGCCCACCAGGGGTAAGCGGTGGTAGGGGCCCATGATTAGAGGTGTGGCCAGCCTCCAAAGGGGGTGTGGCCAGCCACCACAGAGGTTTGGCTAACCATTATAGAGTACCTGGTCTGGACTCCTTGATAATTTATATAGTAAATAATGCTAGTGCATGCAGGATAATGTGCCAGATTAATGACAGCAATGTACTGTAGAGAATACATCATAATCCTGTGCAGTATAAAGTAACATATGTATAATATATAATTCAAGTGCACAGATTAGAACCTGATCCCTAGAGGAGGAGGGCCCCCCAGGCAGTGGGGCCTACCGGTGGTTTCCCCTGTTCCCCTGTGGGCCAGTCCGAGCCTGCCCGTGTTGACCTTATAATGGTGTGGTAGCCCCTAATATACACCGAGTACCTAAGTGTTAACAATAGCCCTGATTGCTTGAACTATCAGGGGTGATTAAGCTGTAGTGACATGTGATAGATCTTAATTTGATAATAAAAGTTACATTTTAAACATATTTTCTTTGTGCACCTTACCAGTACAACCCCATTCTCTTCCTTGTTTCATGTGTTACTAATGGTTGTCTTAGGTAGCACCCCCAAAATTTATGTACATTAATTCTTTAATGCATTTATTGGGGTCATTACATGTGATTTATTTCACTGTAGTATTTTGTGATATGAAATTTGAGAGTGCAGATTCTTCTCTAGTTCTTGTTGTCGGCCATCTAGGAGTGGCACTGCAGTGTCAGACAGAATGGCACTTAAAAAAATAGTCCCCAAACAGCATATGATACAAAGAAAAAAAAGAGGTGCACTGTGGTCGCTGGATGGCGGTCGCTGGATGACTAAGCTAAGCGACACAAACACCTGGCCCATCTAGAATTAGACTCCAGTATCATGTGAATTATAAGGCAATATCACTGTAATTATTTGTTATAATCAGTGGAATTATTGGTCCAAACCACTGGAAGAAAATGACAAAATCACTAGAATTAAAAGCCAGTATCACAGGAATTATTCGTTTTAATCAATGGTATTATTGGTCCAAATCACTGGAAGAAAATGACAAAATCACTGGAATTAAATGGCAGTAATGTCGGGAATTATATCAAATGGCAGTACCACTGGACATATACGGAAGTGTCAGACAGGATGGCACTTTAAAAAAAATAGTCCCCATACCGCACATTGGGGGTCATTCCGAGTTGTTCGCTCGCAAGCTGCTTTTAGCAGCTTTGCACACGCTAAGCCGCCGCCTACTGGGAGTGAATCTTAGCTTATCAAAATTGCGAACGAAAGATTCGCAATATTGTGAAAACACGTCTCTGTGCAGTTTCTGAGTAGCTCGAGACTTACTCTGCCAGTGCGATCAGTTCAGTGCTTGGCGTTCCTGGTTTGACGTCACAAACACACCCAGCGTTCGCCCAGACACTCCTCCGTTTCTCCGGCCACTCCCGCATTTTTCCCAGAAACGGTAGCGTTTTTTCACACACACCCATAAAACGGCCAGTTTCCGCCCAGAAACACCCACTTCCTGTCAATCACATTACGATCACCAGAACGAAGAAAAAACCTTGTAATGCCGTGAGTAAAATACCTAACTGCTTAGCAAATTTACTTGGCGCAGTCGCACTGCGGACATTGCGCATGCGCATTAGCGACTAATCGCTCCGTTGCGAGAAAAAAATAACGAACGAACAACTCGGAATGACCCCCATGATGCAAAGAAAAGAGAAAAAGAGGTGCACTGTGGTCGCTGGATGTGTAAGCTAAGCGACACAGACACCTCAATATCACGGGAGTTATTCGTTCTAATTAATGGTATTATTTATTGGTTCAAATCACTGGAAGAAAATGCAAAATCACTAGAATTTCAAGCCAGTATCACGGGAATTATATCAAATGGCAGACACTGAGCAGCATGAAGCAACACAAGACACTGAGCACTGAGCAGTGATACTGAGCACTGATGATACTACTGAGCAGTGATACTGAGCACTGATAATACTACTGAGCAGTGATACTGAGAACTGACACCGAGCAGCACGATGCAGCACAAGACACTGAGCACTGACCAGTGGTACTGAGCACTGATGATACTACTGAGCAGTGATACTGAGCACTGATGATACTACTGAGCACTACTGAGAACTGACACTGAGAAGCACAAGACACTGAACACTGACCAGTGATACTGAGCACTGATGATACTACTGAGCAGTGATACTGAGCACTGATGATACTACTGAGAACTGACACTGAGCAGCACGATGCAGCACAAGACACTGTACTAGTATTAGTATTAGTGAGCAGCACAAAAGCACTCTGGAATTGTCACCCCCCAGATACCACTGTGACTGGAATGATGATGACCGATGCACAGTCACAGGACACTACTACCACAGCACCCTACAGCAGCAAGATGCAGCACAAGACACTGTACTAATATTAGTAATCTATTACTGAGCAGCACGATGCAGCACAAGACAATGAGCACTGATACTGAGCACTGATACTGAGAACTCACACTGAGAGAACGAAGCCACTTCCTCTCTGTACTCTCTACAATGCCCGAGTGAAAATGGCGACGACACGCGGCTCTTTATATGGAATCTGAATCTCGCGTGAATCCGACAGCGGGATGATGACGTTTTGCCTCATTCGGATTTCCCGAGTCAGGCGGGAATAACCGAGTCGGGCTCGGAACCGTGTTTGACACGTGGAGTTCGGTAGGATTCGCTTCTCGGCGAACCGAACCCGCTCATCTCTATTTAGAAGACATAAAGCCCGATTCAGAGTTGGACACAATGCCGATGTGTTCGCAAATGGCTGATGTTTTTATTCTGCGCATGCGGGAACTGCAGAATGCATTACTGCACATGTGTGAGCAGCATTTGCAAATGCACCCGCACAGATGTGAGAGGACCACTGTGAAGAACTTGCGAATTTGGGTCGAGGCTGGGTTGCGGGTGTGTAAAGAGAGTATCATGGGTATACTGGTCCATGCAGCTGAGTTCTCTCTCGCAGTACCGCAGGTACGAGACCCCATATTTTGTGGAAGTTGCACAGTTCAATTTGTGTGACTCAGGACTTATTTGAGCACTCAATGTTGGTTCAATGTTTGGGTGGTGGAGGATTACACACACCAGCCGACAGACCTGCACAGTGCACGGATAAGTAACATGGGCATTTTACGTTTTACACACTCCATCTCATGCTCGCACACACGGGAAACGCTTATATTAGAATTTGTCTATTTTTGCAGTATGAAAAAGCAGTTGCGGAAGCATTAGCACACAATTCTAATTCAGGCCCATAATCTCAGCCGAACTATGGAATGGTAAATTATTCACAAAATAGTAATAAAGGTTATTGTTGATAATAGGATTTTGATAACCTACCGGTAAATCCTTTTCTCCTAGTCCGTAGAGGATGCTGGGGACGACATCAAGACCATGGGGGTATAGATGGGATCCGCAGGAGACATGGGCACTCTAAAGACTTTACATTGGGTGTGAACTGGCTCCTTCCTCTATGCCCCTCCTCCAGACCCCAGTTGTAGGAACTGTGCCCCGGGAGACTGACATTTCGAGGAAAGGAATTACTTAACTAGTGGTGAGATATCTACCAACTCACACCCTCAACCATGCCGCACACATGGCATTCAACATAACACACGCCAACAGGCATGAACCAATTGCAGCAACATGCTGAAACCAAGATAACACAACTTGTGTAACTCTAATAACTAAACTGCAGGTAAAGTACGCACTGGGACGGGCGCCCAGCATCCTCTACGGACTAGGATAAAAGGATTTACCGGTAGGTTATCAAAATCCTATTTTCTCATACGTCCTAGAGGATGCTGGGGATGACATCAAGACCATGGGGTCTATACCAAAGCTCCAGTACGGGTGGGAGAGTGCGGATGACCCTGCAGCACCGATTGACCAAACTTGAGGTCCTCATCGGCTAAGGTGTCAAACTTGTAGAACTTAGCAAATGTGTTTGACCCTGACCAAGTAGCTGCTCGGCAAAGTTGTAATGCCGAGACCCCCCGGGCAGCCGCCCAGGATGAGCCCACCTTCCTAGTGGAGTGGGCCTTTACCGACGTCGGTAACGGCAATCCAGCCGTAGTATGAGCTTGCTGAATTGTATTTCTAATCCAACGTGCAACAGTCTGCTTGGAAGCAGGACAGCCAATCTTGTTGTGATCATACAGGACAAACAGAGTCTCTGTTTTCCATATACGAGCCGTTATAGCAACATAGATTTTCAAAGCTCTAACCACATCTAGAGATTTTGAATCAGTGAATGTGTCAGTAACTACTGGCACTACAATAGGTTGGTTTATGTGGAAAGATGAAACCACCAAAATGCTGACGAGTCCTCAACTCTGCCCTATCTTCATGGAAAATCAGGTAAAGGCTCTTGTGAGACAAGGCCCCCAATTCAGACACCCGCCTTGCGGATGCCAATGCCAAAAGCATCACCACTTTCCAAGTGAGAAACTTCAACTCTATCTTTTGTAGAGACTCAAACCAATCCGATTGAAGGAACTGCAATACCACGTTAAGGTCCCATGGTGCCACTGGAGGCACGAATGGAGGCTGGATGTGCAGAACCCCTTTCACGAAGGTCTGAACCTCTGGAAGAGAGGCCAATTGTTTTTGGAAGAACACTGACAAGGCCGAAATCTGGACCTTGATTGATCCCAATCGTAGGCCCGGCTCCACACCATCCTGCAAAAAATGGAGAAAACGTCCTAAGTGAAACTCTTCCGTAGGAGCTTTCTTGGATTCACACCAAGACACATATTTTCTCCAAATACGGTGGTAATGTTTCGACGTTACTCCCTTTTTGGCCTGAATAAGGGTGGGGATGACCTCCTTAGGAATACCCTTCCTGGCTAGGATACGGCACTCAACAGCCATGCCGTCAAATGTAGCCGTGGTAAGTCCTGGTACACACACGGCCCCTGCTGCAGCAGGTCCTCCCGAGGAGGAAGAGGCAGAGGATCTTCTATGAGCAACTGCTGAAGATCTGGGTACCAAGCCCTCCTTGGCCAGTCTGGGGCAATGAAGATCGCTCGAACCCTTGTTTTTCTTATGATCTTGAGTACTTTTGGGATCAGCGGAAGTGGAGGAAAGACATACACTGACGGAAATACCCACTAAGTCACCAGTGCATCCACCGCTACTGCTTGAGGGTCTCTTGACCTGGAACAGTATCTCTGAAGCTTCTTGTTGAGACGGGATGCCATCATGTCTATTTGAGGAACTCCCTAAAGACCACAGGCGTGCGCAGAGACTGACTGGCGGGTGCCGCTCCGGACTTCCCCCCCTCCACGGCATTATAGTGTTCTCTCACCTCCCCTGTCCTGGATATAAACTGCTCACCTGGGCGGCCCAGGTGAGCGGACCAGGTGAGCAGTCTATATCCAGGACAGGGGAGGCGAGAGATCACTATAATGCCGTGGAGGGGGGGGGAGTCCGGAGCGGCACCCTCCAGTCAGTCTCTGCGCACGCCTGTGCTAAAGACTTGTCACCTCTGCGAAGACTTCTTGGTGGAGGCCCCACTCTCCTGGATGGAGATCGTGTCTGCTGAGGAAGTCTGCTTCCCAGTTGTCTACTCCCGGAATGAATATTGCCGACAGAGCTTGTAGATGTTTTTCTGCCCAGCGGAGGATTTTTGTCGCCTCTGCCATTGCAAATGCTGGTACATTGTCCGCCTGGATTTGCACGGGATGGTCTTGAAGAAGATGTACCGCTTGTTGAAGGCCGTTGTAAATGGCTCTTAGCTCCAGTACGTTTATGTGAAGGCAGGCTTCCTGATGTGACCAACGTCCCTGGAAGTTTTCTCCCTGAGAGACTGCTTCCCAGCCTCGGAGACCTGCATCTGTGGATACCAGGACCCAGTCCTGAATGCCGAACCTGCGTCCCTCTAGCAGGTGAGAGCTGTGCAACCACCACAGGAGCGAAATCCTGGTTTTTGACGACAGGATTATCTTTCTGTGCATGTGTAGGTGTGACCCCGACCACTGGAATACTCTGGCATGGAACCTGCCAAACTGTATGGCCTCGTAAGCCACCACCATCTTCCCCAACAACCGAATGCACTGATGGATCGACACACTTGATGGTTTCAATATATGTTTTACCTTTTTCTGGATTTCCAGAGCCTTTTCCAGCAGAAGAAATACCCTCTGAACTTCTGTGTCCAGAATCATCCCGAGGAAAGACAACCTTGTCGTCGGTTCCAACTGTGACTTTGGGTAATTTATGATCCACCCGTGTTGTTGGAGCAATGACAGGGAAAGGGATATGTTTTGTAACAACTGCTCCCTGGATCTCGCCTTTATCCAGAGGTCATCCAGATAAGGGATTATATTGACTCCTTTCTGACGAAGGAGGACCATCATCTCTGCCATCACCTTGGTGAATACCCTCGGCACCGTGGAGAGACTGAAAGGTAACATCTGGAGTTGGTAATGGCAATCCTGAACCACGAATCTCAGATAAGCCTGATGAGGAGGATAAATGGGAACATGCAGGTAAGCATCCTTTATGTCCACCGACACCAAGTAGTCCCCCTCCTCCAGACTGGCAATCACTGCCCGAAGTGATTCCATCTTGAACTTGAACTTTTTCAGGAAGCAATTCAGATCTTTTAGATTTAGGATCGGTCTGACCGAGCCATCCGGCTTCGGAACAACAAAGAGGCTTGAATAAAAACCCCACCCTTATTGTGACAACGGTACCAGTACTATGACCTGGTCTTGACATCATTTTTGGATTGCTGCTGTTACTGCTTCTTTCTCTGGCGGAGAAACTGGCAAGGTCAATTTGAAAAATTGGCATGGGGGAACGTCTTGTAACTCCACTTTGTATCCCTGGGATACTATTTGCAACACTCAGGGATCCAGGCCAGACAGAATCCAATCCTGGCTGAAGAGTTTGAGACGTGCCCCCACCCAAACGGCCTCCCACAAGGGAGCTCCAGCATCATGCTGGGGATATGGCAGAAGTAGGGGTAGACTTCTGCTCTTGGGAACCTGGAGCTCCTGTGGGCTTCTTTCCCCTTTCCCTACCTGCAAAGAAGGGGGAACCTCTCATCTTTTTGTATTTATTGGGCCGAAAGGACTGCATTTGCGGGTGATAGGTCTTTTTTGCCGGTGCAGGCGCAGAGTGAAAAAATGTCGACTTACCTGCAGTAGCCGCCGAGACTAACGCATCCAGGCCATCGCCAAATAAGGCCTCACCTTTATATGGGAGAGCTTCCATGTTTCTTTTGGAATCTGCATCCGCGTTCCATTGGCGAATCCACAACGCCCGCCTAGCCGATACTGCCATGGTAGCGGCCTGTGAACTCAAGAGCCCAATATCCTTCATTGCTTCCAGCATGTAGGCGGCAGCGTCCTTGATATTCCCTAACTTAAGGAGTATCTCATCTTTATCAATCGTGTCAGTTTCTGATGACACGCTTTCTGACCATTTTTCAATAGCGCGACTCACCCATGCGCAGGCAATAGTGGGCCTGATCAATGTACCATTGGTAACATAAATGGATTTCAATGTCGTTTCCATTTTTCGGTCTGCCAGCTCTTTAAGAGAAGCCGTGCCAGGAGCAGGGAGCATTACCTTCTTTGTCAACCTGGAAAGTGCACTATCTAACACCCCTGTGTTAGATAGTGAACTTTCCAGGTTGACAAAGAAGGTAATTCTCCCACTTTTTCCTGTCCTCAGCCGGGAAAGGGTAAGCTATGTGAATCCTTTTGGGAATACAATTTTTTTTATCAGGATTCACCCACATCCCTTCAAAGAGAGCATTTAGTTTGTGTGAAGGGGGGAACGTGACTTTGGACTTCTTTTCCTTACATAAATATGCCTTCTTCTGAGGTACAGGAGTGGTTTCTGTAACCTCCAACACGTCCCCTATAGCCAAAATCATATATTGTATATTTTTTGCCAATTTATGATCTATCTCTCGGATTCACTATCGTCGACACAAGAGCCAGAATCCGTATCGGTATCAGTGTTTACAACATTTGCAAATGGTCTCTTATGTGACCCAGAGGGGCCGCCCGCATAAGGAATAACAGCATCCTGAAAAATTACATCTTCCACCGATTTTCTCCAGCATGCAGCCTTAGATTCAGACTTATCTAATCTATGGTTAATCAGATGCATACTGTCACATATCTCTTTCACCCATGCAGGCTCTTGGTGTGCCGGTAGGGCCACCACATTACAACTCTGTGTCCCTAAAATGGCTTCCACCAGGGAGGTACTCCCTGCCTCAGACATGCCTCACACGTGTACAGCACACCAACAGACACACTGGGACTTATTTTGGGGACAGACCCACAGTAAAATCTGGCAGAGGGACACAGGATAGGAGCAGCCAGTTCACAATCCCAGCGCCAGTATTTCCTGTGAACACAGTATGTCCACAGCCTAACAGCGCTTTTTAAATAGTAATATACACTATCAAATGCACCACAATCGCTTTGTGCCCCCCTTAATAGCACCCTGTACTTGTCAGAAGTGGAGGAGAGGACCAGCGTGTTCTCTGCAGCCTGAGGAGAGAGAGAAAATGGCGCTGAGTAGTGTGCTGGCTGCCTGAGGAAGAAGCTCCGCCCCCACAATGGCGTGTCCTTACACTCATAAAAACACTGTAATATTTATACTGGCGGGGGTAGGGCTGTGCCAGCAGCAACTTATGCCCCCTTTTAGCCAGTTTGAGGTATTTTTCTTGCTGCCCAGGGCGCCCCCCTCCCGCGCCATGCCGCACCACAGCCGTCACTTACTTGATAGAAGATCATTCTTCTTATACTCACCTGTCTTCTGACTTCTAGCTCTGTGAGGGGGGTGATGGCGTGCTGTGGGAGTGAGCATCTAGACACAGCTAGCGTTCAGTACCCTTCAGGAGCTAATGGTGTCCTGTCAGCCAGAAGCAGAGCCATGAAACTCTTAGGAAGTTGGTTCTGCTTCTGCCCCCTCAGTCCCACAAAGCAGGGAGTCTGATGCCATCAGATCTCCCTGAAAATAAAAAACCTCACATAAGTCTTTTCAGAGAAACTCAGTAGAGCTCCTCAGAGTGCATCCAGTCGACCTGGGCACATTTCGAAAACTGGGGTCTGGAGGAGGGGCATAGAGGGAGGAGCCAGTTCACACCCAATGAAAAGTCTTTAGAGTGCCCATGTCTCCTGCGGATCCCGTCTATACCCCATAGTCTTTATGTCATCCCCAGCATCCTCTAGGACGTATGAGAAAAAAATCATTATGCAACTGTCCTGTATTTTAATGTGGAGATCATGTAGAGGGTCTTATAAAATTATTATTAAATATGCTGGTGTTACCCACTTTGTGTACAGAGACTTTTTAGATACCCTTTGTACTTAGTAGGGTGGTACTGAGCTGCACTCTATAACTTTCAGGCAATTTCTAACACTACACATCTGACTGGAACTTATAATGAGCGAAATGACCAAGCTAAAAACTATGGGAGTCTAGCTCAGGGTTGGACTGGCCCACAGGGGCACAAGGGCAAATCCCTGGTGGGCCCCACTGCCTGGGGTCCCCACCTCCTCCTCTAGGGATCAGGTTCCAGACTATGTTAATGAATTATACATATGTTACCTAATACTGCACAGGACTATGGTTTTTTTGTCTACAGTGCATTGCTGTTATTAATCTGTTACATTATTATGCATGCACTAACAGTATTTACTAAATATATTTATCAAAGGGCCCAGCCCATGTATTCTCTAATGGTTAGGAAAACCATTGTGGCAGCTGGCCACAACCCCTCTGTAAACTGGCCACACCTCTAAATATTGGTTTCTACCATTTGTGTTCCCCCGGTGGGCCCTTCATGCCTCCACTCGGCACTGGTCTAGCTGGTTATTCAGGTTTGTTAGGAAACCAAAAGAGCACACTAATGGGCAAAACCGTGTTGCATTGCAGGTGGGGCAGATGTTACAGTCGTATCCTGAGGAAACATATAATACAAAAATAAGGTCCACCAACATAGCTTTTGGTAATCCACACAGTTTACAAAATAAACTAACCCTGTGGATCCCATGTAAAATCTTCTTCCATGTAAGGAAGGATACTTGGTCAAGAGGCTGTTACAATAAACAATAAGATTGTGGTCCAGTTCCTCAAACAGCACTGCCCGATGTGGAGGAGTACTGTATTTGGTGACTCATACTAAACATCTCCCCTATGTATAATATAAATGCCACTACCCAGTAGCAAGCTTACTGCTATACGGCAAAGCTACTGCTTAGGGCCCGGTGGGTTTCAGGGGGCCCGCCAACAGGGTTGTAAGTTTTCTACTTCCAACTGCCGGGTACCTGCTATGCCTCCAGCACATGCTGCTCTGCTACTCTCCACTGTGTGTTGTGGCCTGGAACTGGGGGATGGAGACGCAGCAACTTCCAAGTCCTCCTCATCCAGAAAATCTCGGAGCCGGCCTCTTCTACCATCCTTTTCCAACCTGCAGCCGAGCACCTCCCCGTCAGTATGTGGTCAGAGAATAAGGAGCTGAAGTGCTAGTGTGGCTGCCGGGTTACTCAGAATCCATGCTATGTGTATCCGCATACCCACTTGTGCTCTGTATTTGAATTTTGGGAGCAACAGCACAAGCAGCAGCCCCTCACCGTGATGTTGTCATGGTAATCCAGAGCGGCTGCAGCAGGTCGGAGACAGCATCAGCACCCCAGCCCCAGGAAGGAGGAGGTGGCCAGTGATCCCGCCGCAAGAGGCGATTGTAGGACAGCATTGGGGTGAGGTGGCTGGAGAGCAGCCTTGATTGAGGATTTCTCAGCTACAGCAGAAGCTCCCTCTTCCAGTTCTGCAGTGGTGAGTACATTGGGGGGGGGGGGGGGGGGAGAGGTTGGGTTGCTTGCAGTGGGCAGGTGGTGACGCCTGACTGTGTGTTTATATTTTCCATTTTAAAGTGTGTAATATCAGCCGTGTTCCAGGTTTTAAAAAGTTACGTTTTTAAGTTGTTAAAAGTTTATTAAGGGTGAAATATTAAAAATATTGTAAGGGGAATAAAAAAGGAAAAATTAAATTAGTGTTATTGATTGTTTGAAGAAGGGGGCCCCATGTGCTCTAAATCCATCTCTGCCACTACCACCACTGGCCTTCATTCAGGTGCGATGCATGCCACAAAGTACCGATGTTTGGTACTTTACGCTAGTGATGAGCGGGTTCGGTTTCTCGGAAACCGAACCCCCCCGAACTTCAGCTTATTTTACACGGGTCCGAGCAGGCTCGGATCCTCCCGCCTTGCTCGGTTAACCCGAGCGCGCCCGAACGTCATCATCCCGCTGTCGGATTCTCGCGAGGCTCGGATTCTATCGCGAGACTCGGATTCTATATAAGGAGCCGCGCGTCGCCGCCATTTTCACACGTGCATTGAGATTGATAGGGAGAGGACGTGGCTGGCGTCCATTCCGTTTAGACTAGAGTAGAGACACTTGATTGTTGATTTACTAATTTTGGGGAGCATATTAGGAGTACTACTTGCTGTTGCTGATAGTGTGACCAGTGACCACCAGTTTAATTAATCCGTTCTCTGCCTGAAAAAAAACGATACACAGTGTGACACAGTCACATACCATATCTGTGCTCAGCCTCAGTGTGCTGCATCATATGTAATACTGTATATCTGACTGTGCTGAGTGCTCACTGCTCACACAGCTTAATTGTGGGGGAGACTGGGGAGCAGTTATAGCAGGAGTACATATTTTAAGTACAGTGCACACTTTTGCTGCCAGAGTGCCACTGCCAGTGTGACTGACCAGTGACCACTGACCACCAGTATATTGTGATTGTCTGCTGACCACCAGTATATTGTGATTGTCTGCCTGAAAAAGTTAAACACTCGTCGTGTGGTGTTTTTTATTCTATAAACGCATTCTGCTGACAGTGTCCAGCAGGTCCGTCATTATATAATATATACCTGTCCGGCTGCAGTAGTGATATATATATATTTTTTATATCATTATCATCCAGTCTATATTAGCAGCAGACGCAGTACGGTAGTCCACGGCTGTAGCTACCTCTGTGTCGGCAGTCGCTCGTCCATCCATAATTGTATACCACCTACCCGTGGTGTTTTTTTTACTTTCTATCTTCTTGATACTAGTAGCTTACTTTAGGAGTCTGCAGTGCTGAGCTGACAGTGTCCAGCAGGTCCGTCATTATATAATATATACCTGTCCGGCTGCAGTAGTGATATATATATATTAATTATATCATTATCATCCAGTCTATATTAGCAGCAGATGCAGTACGGTAGTCCACGGCTGTAGCTACCTCTGTGTCGGCAGTCGCTCGTCCATCCATAATTGTATACTACCTACCCGTGGTGTTTTTTTTTTTTCTATCTTCTTGATAATAGTAGCTTACTTTAGGAGTCTGCAGTGCTGAGCTGACAGTGTCCAGCAGGTCCGTCATTATATAATATATACCTGTCCGGCTGCAGTAGTGATATATATATATTTTTTATCTCATTATCATCCAGTCTATATTAGCAGCAGACGCAGTACGGTAGTCCACGGCTGTAGCTACCTATGTGTCGGCAGTCGCTCGTCCATCCATAATTGTATACCACCTACCCGTGGTGTTTTTTTTTTCTATCATCTAGATACTAGTAGCTTACTTTAGGAGTCTGCAGTGCTGAGCTGACAGTGTCCAGCAGGTCCGTCATTATATAATATATACCTGTCCGGCTGCAGTAGTGATATATACATATTTTTTATATCATTATCATCCAGTCTATATTAGCAGCAGACGCAGTACGGTAGTCCACGGCTGTAGCTACCTCTGTGTCGGCAGTCGCTCGTCCATCCATAATTGTATACCACCTACCCGTGGTGTTTTTTTTTTTTTCTATCTTCTTGATACTAGTAGCTTACTTTAGGAGTCTGCAGTGCTGAGCTGGCAGTGTCCAGCAGGTCCGTCATTATATAATATATACCTGTCCGGCTGCAGTAGTGATATATATATAAATTTTTTATCTCATTATCATCCAGTCTATATTAGCAGCAGACGCAGTACGGTAGTCCACGGCTGTAGCTACCTCTGTGTCGGCAGTCGCTCGTCCATCCATAATTGTATACCACCTACCCGTGGTGTTTTTTTTTTCTATCTTCTTGATACTAGTAGCTTACTTTAGGAGTCTGCAGTGCTGAGCTGACAGTGTCCAGCAGGTCCGTCATTATATAATATATACCTGTCCGGCTGCAGTAGTGATATATATATTAATTATATCATTATCATCCAGTCTATATTAGCAGCAGACGCAGTACGGTAGTCCACGGCTGTAGCTACCTCTGTGTCGGCAGTCGCTCGTCCATCCATAATTGTATACCACCTACCCGTGGTGTTTTTTTTTTTCTATCTTCTTGATACTAGTAGCTTACTTTAGGAGTCTGCAGTGCTGAGCTGACAGTGTCCAGCAGGTCCGTCATTATATAATATATACCTTTCCGGCTGCAGTAGTGATATATATATATTTTTTATCTCATTATCATCCAGTCTATATTAGCAGCAGACGCAGTACGGTAGTCCACGGCTGTAGCTACCTCTGTGTCGGCAGTCGCTCGTCCATCCATAATTGTATACCACCTACCCGTGGTGTTTTTTTTTTCTATCTTCTAGATACTAGTAGCTTACTTTAGGAGTCTGCAGTGCTGAGCTGACAGTGTCCAGCAGGTCCGTCATTATATAATATATACCTGTCCGGCTGCAGTAGTGATATATACATATTTTTATATCATTATCATCCAGTCTATATTAGCAGCAGACGCAGTACGGTAGTCCACGGCTGTAGCTACCTCTGTGTCGGCAGTCGCTCGTCCATCCATAATTGTATACCACCTACCCGTGGTGTTTTTTTTTTTTCTATCTTCTTGATACTAGTAGCTTACTTTAGGAGTCTGCAGTGCTGAGCTGACAGTGTCCAGCAGGTCCATCATTATATAATATATACCTGTCCGGCTGCAGTAGTGATATATATATATATTTTTTATCTCATTATCATCCAGTCTATATTAGCAGCAGACGCAGTACGGTAGTCCACGGCTGTAGCTACCTCTGTGTTGGCAGTCGCTCGTCCATCCATAATTGTATACCACCTACCCGTGGTGTTTTTTTTTTTCTATCTTCTTGATACTAGTAGCTTACTTTAGGAGTCTGCAGTGCTGAGCTGACAGTGTCCAGCAGGTCCGTCATTATATAATATATACCTGTCCGGCTGCAGTAGTGATATATATATATTTTTTATATCATTATCATCCAGTCTATATTAGCAGCAGACGCAGTACGGTAGTCCACGGCTGTAGCTACCTCTGTGTCGGCAGTCGCTCGTCCATCCATAATTGTATACCACCTACCCGTGGTGTTTTTTTTTTCTATCTTCTTGATACTAGTAGCTTACTTTAGGAGTCTGCAGTGCTGAGCTGACAGTGTCCAGCAGGTCCGTCATTATATAATATATACCTGTCCGGCTGCAGTAGTGATATATACATATTTTTTATATCATTATCATCCAGTCTATATTAGCAGCAGACGCAGTACGGTAGTCCACGGCTGTAGCTACCTCTGTGTCGGCAGTCGCTCGTCCATCCATAATTGTATACCACCTACCCGTGGTGTTTTTTTTTTTTCTATCTTCTTGATACTAGTAGCTTACTTTAGGAGTCTGCAGTGCTGAGCTGACAGTGTCCAGCAGGTCCGTCATTATATAATATATACCTGTCCGGCTGCAGTAGTGATATATATATATTTTTTATCTCATTATCATCCAGTCTATATTAGCAGCAGACGCAGTACGGTAGTCCACGGCTGTAGCTACCTCTGTGTCGGCAGTCGCTCGTCCATCCATAATTGTATACCACCTACCCGTGGTGTTTTTTTTTTTTCTATCTTCTTGATACTAGTAGCTTACTTTAGAAGTCTGCAGTGCTGAGCTGACAGTGTCCAGCAGGTCCGTCATTATATAATATATACCTGTCCGGCTGCAGTAGTGATATATATATATTTTTTTTATCTCATTATCATCCAGTCTATATTAGCAGCAGACGCAGTACGGTAGTCCACGGCTGTAGCTACCTCTGTGTCGGCAGTCGCTCGTCCATCCATAATTGTATACTACCTACCCGTGGTGGTTTTTTTTTCTATCTTCTTGACACTAGTAGCTTACTTTAGGAGTCTGCAGTGCTGAGCTGACAGTGTCCAGCAGGTCCGTCATTATATAATATATACCTGTCCGGCTGCAGTAGTGATATATATATATATATTTTTTATCTCATTATCATCCAGTCTATATTAGCAGCAGACGCAGTACGGTAGTCCACGGCTGTAGCTACCTCTGTGTCGGCAGTCGCTCGTCCATCCATAATTGTATACCACCTACCCGTGGTGTTTTTTTTTTCTATCTTCTTGATACTAGTAGCTTACTTTAGGAGTCTGCAGTGCTGAGCTGACAGTGTCCAGCAGGTCCGTCATTATATAATATATACCTGTCCGGCTGCAGTAGTGATATATACATATTTTTTATATCATTTTCATCCAGTCTATATTAGCAGCAGACGCAGTACGGTAGTCCACGGCTGTAGCTACCTCTGTGTCGGCAGTCGCTCGTCCATCCATAATTGTATACCACCTACCCGTGGTGTTTTTTTTTTTCTATCTTCTTGATACTAGTAGCTTACTTTAGGAGTCTGCAGTGCTGAGCTGACAGTGTCCAGCAGGTCCGTCATTATATAATATATACCTGTCCGGCTGCAGTAGTGATATATATATATATTTTTTATCTCATTATCATCCAGTCTATATTAGCAGCAGACGCAGTACGGTAGTCCACGGCTGTAGCTACCTCTGTGTCGGCAGTCGCTCGTCCATCCATAATTGTATACCACCTACCCGTGGTGTTTTTTTTTTCTATCTTCTTGATACTAGTAGCTTACTTTAGGAGTCTGCAGTGCTGAGCTGACAGTGTCCAGCAGGTCCGTCATTATATAATATATACCTGTCTGGCTGCAGTAGTGATATATATATATTTTTTATATCATTATCATCCAGTCTATATTAGCAGCAGACGCAGTACGGTAGTCCACGGCTGTAGCTACCTCTGTGTCGGCAGTCGCTCGTCCATCCATAATTGTATACCACCTACCCGTGGTGTTTTTTTTTTCTATCTTCTTGATACTAGTAGCTTACTTTAGGAGTCTGCAGTGCTGAGCTGACAGTGTCCAGCAGGTCCGTCATTATATAATATATACCTGTCCGGCTGCAGTAGTGATATATATATTAATTATATCATTATCATCCAGTCTATATTAGCAGCAGACGCAGTACGGTAGTCCACGGCTGTAGCTACCTCTGTGTCGGCAGTCGCTCGTCCATCCATAATTGTATACTACCTACCCGTGGTGTTTTTTTTTTCTATCTTCTTGATACTAGTAGCTTACTTTAGGAGTCTGCAGTGCTGAGCTGACAGTGTCCAGCAGGTCCGTCATTATATAATATATACCTGTCCGGCTGCAGTAGTGATATATATATATTTTTTATCTCATTATCATCCAGTCTATATTAGCAGCAGACGCAGTACGGTAGTCCACGGCTGTAGCTACCTCTGTGTCGGCAGTCGCTCGTCCATCCATAATTGTATACCACCTACCCGTGGTGTTTTTTTTTTCTATCTTCTAGATACTAGTAGCTTACTTTAGGAGTCTGCAGTGCTGAGCTGACAGTGTCCAGCAGGTCCGTCATTATATAATATATACCTGTCCGGCTGCAGTAGTGATATATATATATATTTTTTATCTCATTATCATCCAGTCTATATTAGCAGCAGACGCAGTACGGTAGTCCACGGTTGTAGCTACCTCTGTGTCGGCAGTCGCTCGTCCATCCATAATTGTATACCACCTACCCGTGGTGTTGTTGTTTTTTCTATCTTCTTGATACTAGTAGCTTACTTTAGGAGTCTGCAGTGCTGAGCTGACAGTGTCCAGCAGGTCCGTCATTATATAATATATACCTGTCCGGCTGCAGTAGTGATATATATATATTTTTTATATCATTATCATCCAGTCTATATTAGCAGCAGACGCAGTACGGTAGTCCACGGCTGTAGCTACCTCTGTGTCGGCAGTCGCTCGTCCATCCATAATTGTATACCACCTACCCGTGGTGGTTTTTTTTCTATCTTCTTGATACTAGTAGCTTACTTTAGGAGTCTGCAGTGCTGAGCTGACAGTGTCCAGCAGGTCCGTCATTATATAATATATACCTGTCCGGCTGCAGTAGTGATATATATATTAATTATATCATTATCATCCAGTCTATATTAGCAGCAGACGCAGTACGGTAGTCCACGGCTGTAGCTACCTCTGTGTCGGCAGTCGCTCGTCCATCCATAATTGTATACTACCTACCCGTGGTGTTTTTTTTTTCTATCTTCTTGATACTAGTAGCTTACTTTAGGAGTCTGCAGTGCTGAGCTGACAGTGTCCAGCAGGTCCATCATTATATAATATATACCTGTCCGGCTGCAGTAGTGATATATATATATTTTTTATCTCATTATCATCCAGTCTATATTAGCAGCAGACGCAGTACGGTAGTCCACGGCTGTAGCTACCTCTGTGTCGGCAGTCGCTCGTCCATCCATAATTGTATACCACCTACCCGTGGTGTTTTTTTTTTCTATCTTCTAGATACTAGTAGCTTACTTTAGGAGTCTGCAGTGCTGAGCTGACAGTGTCCAGCAGGTCCGTCATTATATAATATATACCTGTCCGGCTGCAGTAGTGATATATACATATTTTTTATATCATTATCATCCAGTCTATATTAGCAGCAGACGCAGTACGGTAGTCCACGGCTGTAGCTACCTCTGTGTCGGCAGTCGCTCGTCCATCCATAATTGTATACCACCTACCCGTGGTGTTTTTTTTTTTTTTCTATCTTCTTGAT
Source organism: Pseudophryne corroboree (assembly GCF_028390025.1). Taxonomy (NCBI): domain Eukaryota; kingdom Metazoa; phylum Chordata; class Amphibia; order Anura; family Myobatrachidae; genus Pseudophryne; species Pseudophryne corroboree. Next base: position 1,050,966,425 of record NC_086444.1, on the reverse strand, counting down.
ACTAGTAGCTTACTTTAGGAGTCTGCAGTGCTGAGCTGACAGTGTCCAGCAGGTCCGTCATTATATAATATATACCTGTCCGGCTGCAGTAGTGATATATATATATATTTTTTATCTCATTATCATCCAGTCTATATTAGCAGCAGACGCAGTACGGTAGTCCACGGCTGTAGCTACCTCTGTGTCGGCAGTCGCTCGTCCATCCATAATTGTATACCACCTACCCGTGGTGTTTTTTTTTTCTATCTTCTTGATACTAGTAGCTTACTTTAGGAGTCTGCAGTGCTGAGCTGACAGTGTCCAGCAGGTCCGTCATTATATAATATATACCTGTCCGGCTGCAGTAGTGATATATATATATTTTTTATATCATTATCATCCAGTTTATATTAGCAGCAGACGCAGTACGGTAGTCCACGGCTGTAGCTACCTCTGTGTCGGCAGTCGCTCGTCCATCCATAATTGTATACCACCTACCCGTGGTGTTTTTTTTTCTATCTTCTTGATACTAGTAGCTTACTTTAGGAATCTGCAGTGCTGAGCTGACAGTGTCCAGCAGGTCCGTCATTATATAATATATACCTGTCCGGCTGCAGTAGTGATATATATATATTTTTTATATCATTATCATCCAGTCTATATTAGCAGCAGACGCAGTACGGTAGTCCACGGCTGTAGCTACCTCTGTGTCGGCAGTCGCTCGTCCATCCATAATTGTAAACCACCTACCCGTGGTGTTTTTTTTTTTTTATATCTTCTTGATACTAGTAGCTTACTTTAGGAGTCTGCAGTGCTGAGCTGACAGTGTCCAGCAGGTCCGTCATTATATAATATATACCTGTCCGGCTGCAGTAGTGATATATATATATTTTTTATCTCATTATCATCCAGTCTATATTAGCAGCAGACGCAGTACGGTAGTCCACGGCTGTAGCTACCTCTGTGTCGGCAGTCGCTCGTCATCCATAAGTATACTAGTATCCATCCATCTCCATTGTTTACCTGAGGTGCCTTTTAGTTGTGCCTATTAAAATATGGAGAACAAAAATATTGAGGTTCCAAAAATAGGGAAAGATCAAGATCGACTTCCACCTCGTGCTGAAGCTGCTGCCACTAGTCATGGCCGAGACGATGAAATGCCATCAACGACGTCTGCCAAGGCCGATACCCAATGTCATAGTACAGAGCATGTAAAATCCAAAACACCAAATATCAGTAAAAAAAGGACTCAAAAATCTAAAATAAAATTGTCGGAGGAGAAGCGTAAACTTGCCAATATGCCATTTACCACACGGAGTGGCAAGGAACGGCTGAGGCCCTGGCCTATGTTCATGGCTAGTGGTTCAGCTTCACATGAGGATGGAAGCACTCAGCCTCTCGCTAGAAAAATGAAAAGACTCAAGCTGGCAAAAGCACAGCAAAGAACTGTGCGTTCTTCGAAATCACAAATCCACAAGGAGAGTCCAATTGTGTCGGTTGCGATGCCTGACCTTCCCAACACTGGACGTGAAGAGCATGCGCCTTCCACCATTTGCACGCCCCCTGCAAGTGCTGGAAGGAGCACCCGCAGTCCAGTTCCTGATAGTCAGATTGAAGATGTCAGTGTTGAAGTACACCAGGATGAGGAGGATATGGGTGTTGCTGGCGCTGGGGAGGAAATTGACCAGGAGGATTCTGATGGTGAGGTGGTTTGTTTAAGTCAGGCACCCGGGGAGACACCTGTTGTCCGTGGGAGGAATATGGCCATTGACATGCCTGGTGAAAATACAAAAAAAATCAGCTCTTCGGTGTGGAAGTATTTCAACAGAAATGCGGACAACATTTGTCAAGCCGTGTGTTGCCTTTGTCAAGCTGTAATAAGTAGGGGTAAGGACGTTAACCACCTCGGAACATCCTCCCTTATACGTCACCTGCAGCGCATTCATCATAAGTCAGTGACAAGTTCAAAAACTTTGGGCGACAGCGGAAGCAGTCCACTGACCAGTAAATCCCTTCCTCTTGTAACCAAGCTCACGCAAACCACCCCACCAACTCCCTCAGTGTCAATTTCCTCCTTAGACAGGAATGCCAATAGTCCTGCAGGCCATGTCACTGGCAATTCTGACGAGTCCTCTCCTGCCTGGGATTCCTCCGATGCATCCTTGCGTGTAACGCCTACTGCTGCTGGCGCTGCTGTTGTTGCTGCTGGGAGTCGATGGTCATCCCAGAGGGGAAGTCGTACTCGTAAGACCACTTTTACTACTTCCACCAAGCAATTGACTGTCCAACAGTCCTTTGCGAGGAAGATGAAATATCACAGCAGTCATCCTGCTTTAAAGCGGATAACTGAGGCCTTGGCATCCTGGGCGGTGAGAAACGTGGTTCCGGTATCCATCATTACTGCAGAGCCAACTAGAGACTTGTTGGAGGTACTATGTCCCCGGTACCAAATACCATCTAGGTTCCATTTCTCTAGGCAGGCGATACCGAAAATGTACACAGACCTCAGAAAAAGACTCACCAGTGTCCTAAAAAATGCAGTTGTACCCAATGTCCACTTAACCACGGACATGTGGACAAGTGGAGCAGGGCAGGCTCAGGACTGTATGACTGTGACAGCCCACTGGGTAGATGTATGGACTCCCGCCGCAAGAACAGCAGCGGCGGCACCAGTAGCAGCATCTCGCAAACGCCAACTCTTTCCTAGGCAGGCTACGCTTTGTATCACCGCTTTCCAGAATACGCACACAGCTAAAAACCTCTTACGGCAACTGAGGAAGATCATCGCGGAATGGCTTACCCCAATTGGACTCTCCTGTGGATTTGTGGCATCGGACAACGCCAGCAATATTGTGTGTGCATTAAATCTGGGCAAATTCCAGCACGTCCCATGTTTTGCACATACCTTGAATTTGGTGGTGCAGAATTATTTAAAAAACGACAGGGGCGTGCAAGAGATGCTGTCGGTGGCCAGAAGAATTGCGGGACACTTTCGGCGTACAGGCACCACGTACAGAAGACTGGAGCACCACCAAAAATGCCAGAACCTGCCCTGCCATCATCTGAAGCAAGAAGTGGTAACGAGGTGGAATTCAACCCTCTATATGCTTCAGAGGTTGGAGGAGCAGCAAAAGGCCATTCAAGCCTATACAATTGAGCACGATATAGGAGGTGGAATGCACCTGTCTCAAGCGCAGTGGAGAATGATTTCAACGTTGTGCAAGGTTCTGCTGCCCTTTGAACTTGCCACACGTGAAGTCAGTTCAGACACTGCCAGCCTGAGTCAGGTCATTCCCCTCATCAGGCTTTTGCAGAAGAAGCTGGAGACATTGAAGGAGGAGCTAACACAGAGCGATTCCGCTAGGCATGTGGGACTTGTGGATGGAGCCCTTAATTCGCTTAACAAGGATTCACGGGTGGTCAATCTGTTGAAATCAGAGCACTACAGTTTGGCCACCGTGCTCGATCCTAGATTTAAAACCTACCTTGGATCTCTCTTTCCGGCAGACACAAGTCTGCTGGGGTTCAAAGAACTGCTGGTGACAAAATTGTCAAGTCAAGCGGAACGCGACCTGTCAACATCTCCTCCTTCACATTCTCCCGCAACTGGGGGTGCGAGGAAAAGGCTCAGAATTCCGAGCCCACCCGCTGGCGGTGATGCAGGGCAGTCTGGAGCGACTGCTGATGCAGGGCAGTCTGGAGCGACTGCTGATGCTGACATCTGGTCCGGACTGAAGGACCTGACAACGATTACGGACATGTCGTCTACTGTCACTGCATATGATTCTCTACCCATTGAAAGAATGGTGAAGGATTATATGAGTGACCGCATCCAAGTAGGCACGTCAGAAAGTCCGTACTTATACTGGCAGGAAAAAGAGGCAATTTGGAGGCCCTTGCACAAACTGGCTTTATTCTACCTAAGTTGCCCTCCCACAAGTGTGTACTCCGAAAGAGTGTTTAGTGCCGCCGCTCACCTTGTCAGCAATCGGCGTACAAGGTTACATCCAGAAAATGTGGAGAAGATGATGTTCATTAAAATTAATTATAATCAATTCCTCCGTGGATACATTGACCAGCAGCAATTGCCTCCACAAAGTACACAGGGAGCTGAGATGGTGGATTCCAGTGGGGACGAATTGATAATCTGTGAGGAGGGGGATGTACACGGTGACATATCGGAGGATGATGCTGAGGTGGACATCTTGCCTCTGTAGAGCCAGTTTGTGCAAGGAGAGATTAATTGCTTCTTTTTTGGTGGGTGTCCAAACCAACCCGTCATTTCAGTCACAGTCGTGTGGCAGACCCTGTCACTGAAATGATGGGTTGGTTAAAGTGTGCATGTCCTGTTTATACAACATAAGGGTGGGTGGGAGGGCCCAAGGACAATTCCATCTTGCACCTCTTTTTTCTTTAATTTTTCTTTGCATCATGTGCTGTTTGGGGAGTAGTTTTTTGAAGGGCCATCCTGCGTGACACTGCAGTGCCACGCCTAGATGGGCCAGGTGTTTGTGTCGGCCACTTGGGTCGCTTATCTTAGTCACAGAGCTACCTCATTGCGCCTCTTTTTTTCTTTGCGTCATGTGCTGTTTGGGGAGTAGTTTTTTGAAGGGCCAGCCTGCGTGACACTGCAGTGCCACTCCTAGATGGGCCAGGTGTTTGTGTCGGCCACTTGGGTCGCTTATCTTAGTCACAGAGCTACCTCATTGCGCCTCTTTTTTTCTTTGCGTCATGTGCTGTTTGGGGAGTAGTTTTTTGAAGGGCCAGCCTGCGTGACACTGCAGTGCCACTCCTAGATGGGCCAGGTGTTTGTGTCGGCCACTTGGGTCGCTTAGCTTACTCACACAGCTACCTCATTGCGCCTCTTTTTTTCTTTGCGTCATGTGCTGTTTGGGGAGTAGTTTTTTGAAGGGCCATCCTGCGTGACACTGCAGTGCCACTCCTAGATGGGCCAGGTGTTTGTGTCGGCCACTTGGGTCGCTTATCTTAGTCACAGAGCTACCTCATTGCGCCTCTTTTTTTCTTTGCGTCATGTGCTGTTTGGGGAGTAGTTTTTTGAAGGGCCAGCCTGCGTGACACTGCAGTGCCACTCCTAGATGGGCCAGGTGTTTGTGTTGGCCACTTGGGTCGCTTAGCTTACTCACACAGCTACCTCATTGCGCCTCTTTTTTTCTTTGCGTCATGTGCTGTTTGGGGAGTAGTTTTTTGAAGGGCCATCCTGCGTGACACTGCAGTGCCACGCCTAGATGGGCCAGGTGTTTGTGTCGGCCACTTGGGTCGCTTATCTTAGTCACAGAGCTACCTCATTGCGCCTCTTTTTTTCTTTGCGTCATGTGTTCTTTGGGGAGTAGTTTTTTGAAGGGCCAGCCTGCGTGACACTGCAGTGCCACTCCTAGATGGGCCAGGTGTTTGTGTCGGCCACTTGGGTCGCTTATCTTAGTCACAGAGCTACCTCATTGCGCCTCTTTTTTTCTTTGCGTCATGTGCTGTTTGGGGAGTAGTTTTTTGAAGGGCCAGCCTGCGTGACACTGCAGTGCCACTCCTAGATGGGCCAGGTGTTTGTGTCGGCCACTTGGGTCGCTTAGCTTACTCACACAGCTACCTCATTGCGCCTCTTTTTTTCTTTGCGTCATGTGCTGTTTGGGGAGTAGTTTTTTGAAGGGCCATCCTGCGTGACACTGCAGTGCCACTCCTAGATGGGTTAGGTGTTTGTGTCGGCCACTTGGGTCGCTTATCTTAGTCACAGAGCTACCTCATTGCGCCTCTTTTTTTCTTTGCGTCATGTGCTGTTTGGGGAGTAGTTTTTTGAAGGGCCAGCCTGCGTGACACTGCAGTGCCACTCCTAGATGGGCCAGGTGTTTGTGTTGGCCACTTGGGTCGCTTAGCTTACTCACACAGCTACCTCATTGCGCCTCTTTTTTTCTTTGCGTCATGTGCTGTTTGGGGAGTAGTTTTTTGAAGGGCCATCCTGCGTGACACTGCAGTGCCACTCCTAGATGGGCCAGGTGTTTGTGTCGGCCACTTGGGTCGCTTATCTTAGTCACAGAGCTACCTCATTGCGCCTCTTTTTTTCTTTGCGTCATGTGCTGTTTGGGGAGTAGTTTTTTGAAGGGCCAGCCTGCGTGACACTGCAGTGCCACTCCTAGATGGGCCAGGTGTTTGTGTCGGCCACTTGGGTCGCTTAGCTTACTCACACAGCTACCTCATTGCGCCTCTTTTTTTCTTTGCGTCATGTGCTGTTTGGGGAGTAGTTTTTTGAAGGGCCATCCTGCGTGACACTGCAGTGCCACTCCTAGATGGGTTAGGTGTTTGTGTCGGCCACTTGGGTCGCTTATCTTAGTCACAGAGCTACCTCATTGTGCCTCTTTTTTTCTTTGCGTCATGTGCTGTTTGGGGAGTAGTTTTTTGAAGGGCCAGCCTGCGTGACACTGCAGTGCCACTCCTAGATGGGCCAGGTGTTTGTGTTGGCCACTTGGGTCGCTTAGCTTACTCACACAGCTACCTCATTGCGCCTCTTTTTTTCTTTGCGTCATGTGCTGTTTGGGGAGTAGTTTTTTGAAGGGCCATCCTGCGTGACACTGCAGTGCCACTCCTAGATGGGCCAGGTGTTTGTGTCGGCCACTTGGGTCGCTTATCTTAGTCACAGAGCTACCTCATTGCGCCTCTTTTTTTCTTTGCGTCATGTGCTGTTTGGGGAGTAGTTTTTTGAAGGGCCAGCCTGCGTGACACTGCAGTGCCACTCCTAGATGGGCCAGGTGTTTGTGTCGGCCACTTGGGTCGCTTAGCTTACTCACACAGCTACCTCATTGCGCCTCTTTTTTTCTTTGCGTCATGTGCTGTTTGGGAAGTAGTTTTTTGAAGGGCCAGCCTGCGTGACACTGCAGTGCCACTCCTAGATGGGCCAGGTGTTTGTGTCGGCCACTTGGGTCGCTTAGCTTACTCACACAGCTACCTCATTGCGCCTCTTTTTTTCTTTGCGTCATGTGCTGTTTGGGGAGTAGTTTTTTGAAGGGCCATCCTGCGTGACACTGCAGTGCCACTCCTAGATGGGCCAGGTGTTTGTGTCGGCCACTTGGGTCGCTTATCTTAGTCACAGAGCTACCTCATTGCGCCTCTTTTTTTCTTTGCGTCATGTGCTGTTTGGGGAGTAGTTTTTTGAAGGGCCAGCCTGCGTGACACTGCAGTGCCACTCCTAGATGGGCCAGGTGTTTGTGTTGGCCACTTGGGTCGCTTAGCTTACTCACACAGCTACCTCATTGCGCCTCTTTTTTTCTTTGCGTCATGTGCTGTTTGGGGAGTAGTTTTTTGAAGGGCCATCCTGCGTGACACTGCAGTGCCACGCCTAGATGGGCCAGGTGTTTGTGTCGGCCACTTGGGTCGCTTATCTTAGTCACAGAGCTACCTCATTGCGCCTCTTTTTTTCTTTGCGTCATGTGCTGTTTGGGGAGTAGTTTTTTGAAGGGCCAGCCTGCGTGACACTGCAGTGCCACTCCTAGATGGGCCAGGTGTTTGTGTCGGCCACTTGGGTCGCTTATCTTAGTCACAGAGCTACCTCATTGCGCCTCTTTTTTTCTTTGCGTCATGTGCTGTTTGGGGAGTAGTTTTTTGAAGGGCCAGCCTGCGTGACACTGCAGTGCCACTCCTAGATGGGCCAGGTGTTTGTGTCGGCCACTTGGGTCGCTTAGCTTACTCACACAGCTACCTCATTGCGCCTCTTTTTTTCTTTGCGTCATGTGCTGTTTGGGGAGTAGTTTTTTGAAGGGCCATCCTGCGTGACACTGCAGTGCCACTCCTAGATGGGTTAGGTGTTTGTGTCGGCCACTTGGGTCGCTTATCTTAGTCACAGAGCTACCTCATTGCGCCTCTTTTTTTCTTTGCGTCATGTGCTGTTTGGGGAGTAGTTTTTTGAAGGGCCAGCCTGCGTGACACTGCAGTGCCACTCCTAGATGGGCCAGGTGTTTGTGTTGGCCACTTGGGTCGCTTAGCTTACTCACACAGCTACCTCATTGCGCCTCTTTTTTTCTTTGCGTCATGTGCTGTTTGGGGAGTAGTTTTTTGAAGGGCCATCCTGCGTGACACTGCAGTGCCACTCCTAGATGGGCCAGGTGTTTGTGTCGGCCACTTGGGTCGCTTAGCTTACTCACACAGCTACCTCATTGCGCCTCTTTTTTTCTTTGCGACATGTGCTGTTTGGGAAGTAGTTTTTTGAAGGGCCAGCCTGCGTGACACTGCAGTGCCAATCCTAGATGGGCCAGGTGTTTGTGTCGGCCACTTGGGTCGCTTAGCTTACTCACACAGCTACCTCATTGCGCCTCTTTTTTTCTTTGCGTCATGTGCTGTTTGGGGAGTAGTTTTTTGAAGGGCCAGCCTGCGTGACACTGCAGTGCCACTCCTAGATGGGCCAGGTGTTTGTGTCGGCCACTAGGGTCGCTTAGCTTACTCACACAGCTACCTCATTGCGCCTCTTTTTTTCTTTGCGTCATGTGCTGTTTGGGGGGTGTTTTTTGGAAGGGCCATCCTGCGTGACACTGCAGTGCCACTCCTAGATGGGCCAGGTGTTTGTGTCGGCCACTTGGGTCGCTTATCTTAGTCACAGAGCTACCTCATTGCGCCTTTTTTTTTCTTTGCGTCATGTGCTGTTTGGGGAGTAGTTTTTTGAAGGGCCAGCCTGCGTGACACTGCAGTGCCACTCCTAGATGGGCCAGGTGTTTGTGTCGGCCACTCGGGTCGCTTAGCTTACTCACACAGCTACCTCATTGCGCCTCTTTTTTTCTTTGCGTCATGTGCTGTTTGGGAAGTAGTTTTTTGAAGGGCCAGCCTGCGTGACACTGCAGTGCCACTCCTAGATGGGCCAGGTGTTTGTGTCGGCCACTTGGGTCGCTTAGCTTACTCACACAGCTACCTCATTGCGCCTCTTTTTTTCTTTGCGTCATGTGCTGTTTGGGGAGTAGTTTTTTGAAGGGCCAGCCTGCGTGACACTGCAATGCCACTCCTAGATGGGCCAGGTGTTTGTGTCGGCCACTAGGGTCGCTTAGCTTACTCACACAGCTACCTCATTGCGCCTCTTTTTTTCTTTGCGTCATGTGCTGTTTGGGGGGTGTTTTTTGGAAGGGCCATCCTGCGTGACACTGCAGTGCCACTCCTAGATGGGCCAGGTGTTTGTGTCGGCCACTTGGGTCGCTTAGCTTAGCCATCCAGCGACCTCGGTGCAAATTTTAGGACTAAAAATAATATTGTGAGGTGTGAGGTGTTCAGAATAGACTGAAAATGAGTGGAAATTATGGTTTTTGAGGTTAATAATACTTTGGGATCAAAATGACCCCCAAATTCTATGATTTAAGCTGTTTTTTAGGGTTTTTTGAAAAAAACACCCGAATCCAAAACACACCCGAATCCGACAAAAAATATTCGGTGAGGTTTTGCCAAAACGCGTTCGAACCCAAAACACGGCCGCGGAACCGAACCCAAAACCAAAACACAAAACCCGAAAAATTTCCGGCGCTCATCACTACTTTACGCATGTGCCAGATTCGTACTGTGTATGTGCAGTACGGGTCTGCAACAGCAGATGCAGGATGGCATCAGACTGTCAGTGATTGACAGTCTGATACCATATGTGGGCAGGGCGGGGGCAGTGATGGGCTCCGATTCTTAAAATGAAGTCATGTCGCCTGTGTTTTGGGGGAGGGATGAGGACAGGATCTCAGTCTGAGAATGGAGATTTCCTGGACTCTGTGTAGCAAATATGGTGGCCAGCTTGCGTGACCCTATGGGATTGGTTTAGGGAGATATGTTAGCTCAAGTACTGGGGGTTAAACACTTACCTTATTATAACAACCTACTATAGAGGGGTTCCACACTGTATGCCTCTTTAGCATATTAGATTTTGATTTTAAAGAATGTGCTATCTAGGTATGCCAGTGTAAGGTTAAACAAGTTGTTCTTCCGATGCACTGTTCTCTAGTTGCCACTTCATAGAGCATAAGAAAAGTTCCAGTAAAATAAAATATCTTACTGTGAGTCTGAATACAACCTATTTCTTTTTACTGTTTTTTTGGAAAAGTGTTTTGTGCTTTCAACTGCCTATTCACCAGCATTCTAATGCCCGTCTATTCCCCAGGGGTTCCCCAAGCCGGATGTGATATGGGATCCCGGCATTCAGGATGGGGTGGTCAAAATACCAACACCTGCATCCTGACAGTGCTTCATAAGGAGCGTAAGCCAAGTCCTTACCCTTACTCCCTCCCCCAAACCCTCCTTCCCCGCAGCCTAACCATAACCCCCCCCCCCCTGCAGCCTATCCCTAACCCCACCCCCACGCAGCTTAACCCTCCCTTCCAACAGCCTAATCCTCCCCACCAGCAGCCTAACCTGCCCTTGAAACTTACGATTGGGATGTTGGGTGTCGGGATTCTGACTGGTGTCGGGATTCCAGCCCTGGTATTCTGTCCACCAGCATTGTGAGTGCCGGGATGATAACTATGGCATCCTGCAGCTGTTGTGAATGCTTTTGTATCCTATACAAAGTACCCGCAGCGTAACAGGCTGCTGGTTGGCTGAGAATGGATGTCCCTCAGCCAACCAACGGCCTGTTACCATGGTAACAGCCACTGATGAGGTAGGGAAGCAGTGTTATTCCCAACTCTGTGTGTCCTTCACACACACTGTGCTTTCTCCTTCCCCCGCTGCTCGTGCTATGATTCCCGGCACTCCATGGTGATGGCGCAGCTCAGGCTACTTGGTCCCCTGTGTAATTCTCCCGACTCCGGAGCTGCCACAGGGGATTTTATGTGCTGCTGCTCCCCCTAGTGCATGGCCAGTGTTACAAGTGAGTGCCCATGCCTCTTCACATAGTGTTCCCCCTGTATGGTGCCGTGATCCCCGCTGTTTTCTACTCTCTTCTTTTGTCCCCTTCTCTCTTCCCTGTGTCCCCCACTCTCCTCCTGTGTCCCCAAATCTCCACTCTGTGGCCCCAATCTCCACCTGTGGTCCTACTCTCCCCTCTGTGGCCCACTCTCACCCCTGTGGCCTCACTCACCCCACTATGTCCCCTACTCTCCCCCCTGTGGCATCACTCTCCCCACTGTGTCCCCTACACTCCCCCCTGTTGCTCCACTCTACCCGGTATGGCCTCACTTTCCTCTCTGTGACCCCACTTTTCCCCACTGTGCCCTCTACAGTTCCCTCTGTGGCCCCACTCTCACCCCTGTGGCCTCACTCACCCCACTGTGTCCCCTACTCTCCCCCCTGTGGCATCACTCTCCCCACTGTGTCCCCTACACTCCCCCCTGTTGCTCCACTCTACCCCCTATGGCCTCACTTTCCTCTCTTTGACCCCATTTTTCCCCACTGTGCACTCTACAGTTCCCTCTGTGGCCCCACTCTAACCCCTTTGGATTTTCTTAATATATGTATAAGAGGCTCTGTTCTCTGGCGTAACGTGTTTAAGTGGCTCTGACGTGTGGCGTAGCAAGTATAAGGAACTCTGCTGTGTGGTGTAAAGTGAATAACGGGCACTACTGTAGATGTGCTGTATGGAATGGAATATTCCCAGAGTGAAGAGAAATGGATGGCGTGTCATGTTGACACCCCCCCATTTTCCATGGCCACGCCCATTATGTTATGCCCATTTTTGGGCGCGCTCACACAGAACGACTTTCTACTTGCGCCACTGGATATATGCCCATAGTACGGATAATCACACAACACGCATATTTGTTGAATGTGAAAGTATGGCTGGAATGTAATAGGGTGTGAGAATTAGGAAGTGAGAGAGTTTGTGAGAGTTTACCTGTTTTTTTTAAGGTTACAATCATCTACATGGCAAAATCAACCTGGTTTTGCCATGTAAATGACTGCCACTTTAAAAAAACAGAACTCTAACAAAATCTCTCACTTCCTGATTCTCGCACCCTATTACATTCCCCCTATATGTCCATCTCCTATGTAAGTCCTACATTACTAGCCATTAACTCTCTTACCATCTGATTCCCCTGATGTACAGTTTTGTCACAAATTAGCCAAAGGGTTAAGGCGTGCTGCTTGTCAAATACATTTTTAATTGCAAAATATTAATTAATAATATTGTTTACAGCATTTGTGGGATGTTTATTACACAAACAACTTTGAGACTAAGAAATATTAAGCACAGGCTCATTGTAAATAGGCTCAGAGTTTCCACATTTTGGCATGTCTCCCCAGTAGTAGTAAATTATTCATAAACCTAAGATGTTTTCTTTTGATCGGTAAAAAATAAAAAATCTATTAGAAAGCTGGGACAGTGGATGTAGTGTATATTTTATATTGTAGCTTCTATTCTTACTATCAGAGCTCTCCCAGTAACACTCGTCTCTGTATACATAAAAGCAGAATGCTCCACATTCTTAAAAAGCATTTGACTACCACAGCTGCAGTGGAATACATTAGCTATGGATGCTGTCAGCCAGCTTACTCTGCAAGCTGCACTCAATGCCAAGTTATTCTCTACATGGATTTAGAAATGTATCATAGCCTTAAATGACTTGGCTGAATTAAATATCAAGCAATCAATGGGACATCCCAGTTGCTAAGAAGCAAGGGATCCATTTTTGAACTATTCAGTTTAATTTAGGTCAATCTGAGTTTGTTAACTTGGAGCTGTTAATGTTGTTATTTTAGAAGGATTGAGAATGTTTAAGATGAAAAGGACTGTAATAGCCTCAGTTCCGGTACACTGATGTCTCTGGGGCCCGCTCTTGTGCCCCCCCTCTCTCCCTTCACACCCCGCACCCACCCCACATGCACATCTACTGGAATTTAGATTAAGTAAAAATACACTTACCACGCACTTATCTCCTGTTGCCGGACAGAGCTGCAGACTGCTGCTGCGGATGTCTCAGGTTTAGTGAGTATGCCTACACTCAGCTGAGCTGAGGGTGATGGTGTTGCTGCTGCAGCAGCAGCTTGCTCTCACCTCCAGAAAAGGTTGCTGAACAAAAATTTCAAAGATGGATGGTTAAAATTGATTTAACAATATTTATTAAAACAATTGAGACACGTGAAAATCAGCAAATGATCTTAAAATGCTGCAGGTGTGCTCAGTAAACGGTTAGTATCAATTAGAACCATCCATGTTTACAAATTTTTGTTCACCGAGCACTGGTATATCTCCAATAGGGGAATGACAATCCCCTTACCAACTACTGACTGCGCAGTGCGCACTAGTAATTTCCTACTGTCACCTACAGCCTGCTCTTTCAGTCTGCTTTAGGTGCCAGTGGCCACGGCGACAGTGTGGCAGAGAGTGGGACACATGGAGGGTCATTCCGATTTGATTGTAGCTGTGCTAAATTTAACACAGCTACGATCATTCACACTGACATGCGGGGGGACGCCCAGCACAGGGCTAGTCTGCCCCGCATGTCAGTGCCGGCCCCCCCTGCAGAAGTGCAAAGACATCGCACAGCAGCGATGTTATTCATTACAATGGCACATGTGCAGCATGTACAAGCAGATGGGGGTAATCAGGGGAGGGTTACCCTAGCCTGCTTCATTGCCTGTTTTTTTCCTGTTAGCTGAGCAGCGCAGCCAGTATGTAAAACCAATTTAAGAGCTGTGGCCACATTTTGTGCCCCTCTGTACCTCAGGGACCCCTCTGAATCCCTTGGACGGGATGGGGCCTTGGATGGGTGTACTCTTTGGCCCTCATTCCGAGTTGATCGCTCGCAAGGCGAATTTAGCAGAGTTGCTCACGCTAAGCCTACGCCTACTGGGAGTGTATCTTAGCTTCTTAAAATTGCGACCGATGTATTCGCAATATTGCGATTACAAACTACTTAGCAGTTTCAGAGTAGCTTCAGACTTACTCGGCATCTGCGTTCAGTTCAGTGCTTGTCGTTCCTGGTTTGACGTCATAAACACACCCAGCGTTCGCCCAGACACTCCCCCGTTTCTCCGGCCACTCCTGCGTTTTTTCCGGAAACGGTAGCGTTTTTATCCACACGCCCCGAAAACGCTGTGTTTCCGCCCAGTAACACCCATTTCCTGTCAATCACACTACGTTCGCCAGAGCGAAGAAAAAGCCGTGAGTAAAAATACTATCTTCATTGTAAAATTACTTGGCGCAGTCGCAGTGCGAATATTGCGCATGCGTACTAAGCGGAATTTCACTGCGATGCGAAGAAAATTACCGAGCGAACGACTCGGAATGAGGGCCTTTGTACTCTCCTGTTGCCAGGCCTGAGTAGCCTACTGTACATTTGCATACAATTAAGTTGTCATGAAAAATGAGATTTATGGTAAGAACTTACCGTTGTTAAATCTCTTTCTGCGAGGTACACTGGGCTCCACAAGGATTCACATCGGGGTGTAGAGTAGGATCTTGACCCGAGGCACCAACAGGCTCAACTCAAAGCTTTTGACTGTCCCCAAGATGCACAGCGCCGCCTCCTCTATAACCCCTCCTTCGTGCACAGGAGCTCAGTTTCGTTAACCAGCCCAATGCAGTAGCAGGTACCAGAGATGACAATCGCTCGTAGCCAATTACACCACACACTCACGACAAGAGAAGTGTCAGCAGCTATGCCACACCAACCCAAAGAAGCTAAGTGTGTCAGGGTGGGCGCCTTGTGGATCCCAGTGTACCTCGCAGAAAGAGATTTAACAATGGTAAGTTTTTGCCATAAATCTCGTTTTCTGCTGCGGGGTACACTGGGCTCCACAAGGATTCATATTGGGGATGTCCTAAAGCAGTTCCTTATGGGAGGGGACGCACTGTAGCGGGCATAAAAACCCGGTGTCCAAAGGAAGCATCCTGGGAGGAGGAAGTATCGAAGGCATAGAACCTAATGAACATGTTCCCTGAGGACCACGTAGCCACCATGCACAATTGTTCACGGTGGGCCGCCCAAGAAGGTCCAACCGACCGAGTAGAATGGACTTTGATGGTAGCAGGAACCGGACGACCAGCCTGTACATAAGCATGTGCAATCACCATTCTAATCCATCTGGCCAGAGTCTGCCAAACAGCACGAAAAGAAAATCAGATTTCCTAATGGAGGAAGTTCTCTTCACATAAATACGGAGAGCCTGTACTACATCCAAAGACCGCTCTTTGGTAGACAACTCAGGAGAATTAAAGGCCGGAACCACAATCTCCTGGTTAAGGTGGAAGGAAGATACCACCTTGAGTAAAAAACCTGGCCGTGTTCTAAGAACCGCCCGGTCACGGTGAAAAATCAAATAGGGAGACCTATAGGATTAGGCAACCAAGTCCGAGACCCTTCTAGCTGAAGCAATAGCCAGCAAGAATAACACCTTAAGGGAAAGCCACTTAAGGTCAGCAGAGGTAAGAGGCTGAAATGAAGACTCTTGTAAGGCCTCCAAAACCACCGACAGATCCCAAGGGGCCACAGGTGGCAAATAAGGAGGCTGAATCCGCAACACACCCTGAGTGAATGTAGGGACATCAGGAAGGGTAGCTGTCATACCGCCGCCGCGGCCGCCGGGCTTGTCTCTCCGGCGTTGCTGGCTGTCCGGGCGGTCGTCCTCGCTGGCGGTCTCTGCTTCCCGGCGCTCCGTCCGGCGCCCGTAGTGTGGACGTCGCGGGTGCGCCCGACGTTCACTGGGGACGGGTGACATCATCAGCGCTCTTTCAATCAGGTGCTGGCAGGAAGTACAAATTCAGACGCCGGGCAGAGCTCCGGCGCCTGAGTATCATCGCTACTACTACTGTACCTGTGATCTCCAGAGCTCCGTGCCTCCAGCACTTCCGTGCCTCAGCATCTCCGTGCCTCAGCATCTCCGTGCCTCCAGCACCTCCGTGCCTCAGCATCTTCGTGCCTCAGCACCTCCGTGCCTCAGCATCTCCGTGCCTCAGCATCTCCGTGCCTCCAGCACCTCCGTGCCTCCAGCACCTCCGTGCCTCGGCATCTTCGTGCCTCAGCATCTCCGTGCCTCCAGCACCTCCGTGCCTCAGCACCTCCGTGCCTCAGCATTTTCGTGCCTCAGCATCTCCGTGCCTCCAGCACCTCCGTGCCTCCAAGCACCTCAGCGTCTCTAATCGCCTCAGCGCCTTCAAACACCTCAGTACCTCTAGCATTTCAGTGCCTCTAGCACCTCAGTGCCTCTAGCACCACAACATCGCTCACAGTGAGCTTTTGGTACTCTCCACCAATTCATCAGCACCTTTACAAGTCTTGTCTTTCAGGAGACCTTCAAGCGTCCACCCGTGCCTTCTGCCTACCGTCCTAATCCTGCATGAGGAAGGCCTACATCCGGCCATCTCTGCTGCGACCCAGTAGCGGTTCCTCTTCCCGGTCACCGGAAGAAGCCCAGAGTCCACAGCACTTCCAGACCAGGTCAGTGATAGAATGCTCAGGCCCCATGGACCCGGGGGATCGGAACACAGAGTCGAGCGCCATCCAAAGTTTGGCTTCCCAAGTTCAGACTCAAGAGGCGACACAGGGCCAGGTGATGCAATATCTCCTGGAATTGTCCGGCCGATTGGATCAAATTCAAGCATCCTTAGCTTCCGTAATTCCGGTTCCAGTTCCCGTAACTGCTCCAGTTGCTGTTTCCAGTAATGTCCAACCTCCGGCTGGTACCAGGTCACATCTTCATCTTCCTACTCATTCCCGCTATAATGGGAACCCAAAGAATTGCCGTGGTTTTCTAAATCAGTGCGAGGTGCACTTCGAGCTTCTCTCTCATAATTTCCTATGGATCGCTCTAAGGTAGCGTATATCGTTTCCCTGCTTGAAGGGTCAGCGTTGGATTGGGTGTCTCCATTATGGGAACGATCTGATCCCGTGGTTTCCAACTACACCAACTTCATCACATCCTTTCGAAGAATCTTCGACGAGCCCGGCAGGATGACCACTGCTTCTTCCGACTTGCTCCGTGTTCGTCAGGGCTCCCGTTCCGTGGGTCAGTACGTGGTTCATTTCTAGACCATTGCCTCTGAACTTCGCTGGAATAATGACGCTCTGAGGGCTGCCTTCTGGAACGGTCTCTCCGACCGGTTGAAAGATGAGTTGGTCACTAAGGATCTGCCAGATCCATTAGACGAGTTGATCTCCCTTTGCGTCAAGGTGGACCTTCGGATGCAGGAGCGTGGAGGAGAACGTAGCCGTTCAGATCGTTCCAGGTTCCGGCATCCTACTCCTAGACCGGCGGCTGGGCCCAGCTCAGACGAACCCATGCAAATTAACCGATCCCGACTGTTTCCAGAGGAACGACAGCGTCGTTGTGAGGGTAAACTTTGCCTTTACTGTGGAGCCGCAGATCATTTCCTTAAGTTTTGTAAATCCCGTCCGGGAAACGGGCAGGCCTAGCTTGTTCCGTAGGAGTCAAGTTGGGGGTCACGACTAAATCTTCTCCAATTTTGGATTGTTTGCTTCCTGTGTCTTTAATCACCAATTCAGTCTCCAAGTCTTGTGAAGCCCTGTTGGATTCCGGAGCTGCGGGACACTTCGTTTCTTCCTCCTGTGTCCAAAGCATGGATTTAAAGGTACGGCCTATCAATCGGCCTATTTCGTTGACGGCTATCAACGGTACTAGAATTTCCAAGGGTCTCATAACGTGGCGCACGGAGCCAGTTAAGCTGCAGGTCGGGGCTCTACATCAAGAATGTCTGGAACTCTTGGTGATTCCGGAAATGCCTCACGATCTGGTCCTTGGAATGCCTTGGCTCAAAATTCATAATCCCCACATTGACTGGAAGTCTTCTCAAATTCTGTCTTGGAGTTCTTTTTGTCACGCTAACTGTCTCACTCCCGTTTGTCCGCTCCGTGTCTCTTCTAAGTCGGATGAAGAGCATATTCCGTAGGCGTATCAAGGGTTCAAGGATGTGTTTTCGGAACAGGCGGCTGATCAGTTACCACCTCATAGGCCTTGGGACTGCCCTATTGACCTTTTCCCAGGGAAGATGCCACCCCATGGCCGCACATATCCTCTGTCTCTTCCCGAGACTCAAGCTATGTCGGACTATATTAAGTCCAATCTGCTCAAGGGATTCATTCGCCCCTCTTCCTCCCCTGCTGGAGCGGGCTACTTTTTTGTGAAGAAGAAGGACGGGGGGTTGAGACCATGTATCGACTACCGTGGCTTAAACGATATCACCATCAAGAATAAATACCCCTTGCCACTAATCACAGAGTTATTTGATAGGGTTCGTGGCTCCTGTGTTTTCTCCAAACTCGACTTGAGGGGATCTTATAATCTTATACGCATCCGAGAAGGGGATGAATGGAACTGGGCTGCAGTGATGAGTTGCTTTTCCAACTTTGACAACAGAGATCATAGGAGACAAAAATATATCCAAAAATGGGATACAGAACAGGATACGGGTCATCAATCTGAGGTGAAATCCCTTAGGGGTGATTTCCTCAGACTGGAGGATCTTTTAAAGCTGGAGACAAGAAACTGGTTAGATAGTACCAATCTACAAAAATATATAGATACTAAAATGATCCCACGTGGATTACGAATTTTTAAACCATCTATTTTTGGAGATAATGGAGACTTTCAAGCAAAGTGGGAAAACACACTAGATAAATGTTCTCTAGTTCTTATGGAATTGATTATCCAATTCCGTAATGAAAATGTTAAAACAGCAATAAATGAAATAGAATTTTTAAAGAAGAAATTAGAACCACACAATATGACACAGGAATTCAAGGAACATGATAGAATACTAACCGAAAAACTTCTTAAATACGAACAAACCATTACGGATACTAAGTGCAGAAAATTTAAAAGAGACCTAGAAGACTATGACAAAGGAGAGGTCAGATACTATAAGAAAAAACAAGATAAATCTACTTACCACCAATCCCAAGAAGGTTTATCTAACCATATTGGGCAAAAATTTAATAGAAATGCCCCCCCTAGACGTCCCTCATTTAGACGGCGTGATTCCTCTGATCAATTTAGATCTAAGGAACACAGACCACAAAACATAGGTTCAAAATACCATTCTCGTTCAAACGGTGAAAGACCTGATGAACGTCACTTGGGGGCTAGATCCAAAAATAATTCAATTTTGAATCAGAGACCATATCAATCCAAAGACTCCACTACCTCCCCTACTTTTTTAGAACAGGATCACCACAAATCAAGGTGGGACAACCGATCCCCTCTAGAACAAACTCCAAAAAGAGGCAGAAGTATAAGTCAAGAGGGAGAAGGGGTGGGAAAAAAGAGAAATTTAAGAAACTAAGAGTCCAATTGAATAAAACAGAAACTTTGAACCCTATAGGTATTTTTAATTTGTCCAGCAAAGTATTAACCAAAGATGAAATCTCCCTGCTACAAAAGGGTCTAAAATTCTCTCCGACAGCAGAACCTAACATCTTTAATCTCTTTGTAGATCTAAATAGGTTCATTCGAACCTTGTGTCGAAAGAGATTCTTTGCACAGAAGAGTCTGGAGAAAATAGAACCGAACCTGTCCCCAATTCTTTTGGATGAGACAGATGACCCAATACTCTGAATTCTTGATGAATTACATCAAGAAAATCAAGGAGATACTCTACCTTCTGATCAAAAAATCTTTGATATTAATAGAGACCACTTTAAAGTTAAATCAGATTTTTTTCCAATTGCATCAAAAAGTAGTAATATAGAATGCTTCTATAGGACTACACTGGATAACTTCAGAACGATGTGTACAAAAAATACCAAAAAGAACAGTAGGATAAAAAGCAATCTTAGGAAACAGGAGAAAAAAGCCTTAACTAGGCTAATGAAAGATACCTCACTAGTCATCAAGGAGGCCGACAAGGGCGGCGGACTTGTTATTCAGGATAGGGGAGATTATATAAAAGAGGCCATTAGACAATTAGAAAATGAGAACTTCTATAAAAAATTACCTAAAGATCCGTCTGTTCTATTCTCCTCAGATTTGGAAAAATGACTCCACGAAGCAGTGGAAGAAGGGGTCATATCCAGGGAGGAATATAGATTTCTTTTTCCCTCTTTTCCCACTATCCTCATTTACTACCATCTCCCAAAAATTCACAAGTCCCTCACCTCACCCCCAGGTCGCCCCATCATCTCCGGTATCAATTATCTCACTTCCAATTTGTCTGCCTATGTTGACAGCTTCCTTCAACCCCAGGTCTCTCTGTTGAGGTCCCATATACGAGATACTACACATTTTATTCAATTAATTCAAAATATCCAGTGGAAACCCTCTTATGCGTTTCTCACTCTGGATGTTCAGAGTCTTTACTCTAACATTCCACACACTTTGGGTGTCCAAATAATAAAAGAAAAACTAGATCAAGATGGAGACCTCACAGAGAGACATAGACAATTTATCACAGATTCCATGCTTCACATTCTTCAGCACAATTATTTTCTTTTTTCGGACACTTTTTATCTCCAAGTCATGGGAACGGCCATGGGAACCAGGTTCGCACCAGGGTACGCCAACCTCTATATGGGAGCGGTCGAAGATCGCCTCGTGTGGGGAGGCGACCACGGCGCACACCTGGTTTTCTATGGCCGTTACATAGAATCTATTTTTTATTTGGGATGGGGACTCACAGTCAGCACTTAATTTTGTCACATCTCTAAACACTAATCAATTTAATTTATCCTTCACTCACTCCTATCACCCCACACACATTTCCTTCCTGGATGTGACCCTTAACATTATAGAAGGTCACATCCAAACTTCCAACCATATTAAAGAAGTAGGAAGCAATGCGTACCTACATTTTAAAAGCGCTCACTACATCCCATGGAAGCTAAATATTCCAAAAGGCCAGCTCATGCGCATAAGGAGAAATTGTTCATCTGACTCCGTCTTTCAAAAACAAGCCTCCGACATGTTGATAGCCTTTGAAAACAGAGGCTACCCGAAGGAATTATTGTGTAGAGCTCTAGAGGAAGTAAACAAAATGGACAGGAACCAACTCTTACAAATAAAATCTAAAGATAAACAGAAATCTCAACAATATGAATTGTCCTTCATTTCTACATTCAATAATTGTTCTAATGAAATTAAACAAATAATTAACAATAATTATAACATCCTTAGATATGATACCATCTTGAAGGACCTTATACCATCCAAACCTCGGTTTATTTTTTTTTTAAAACGATCTCTGGGCTCATATCTGGCCCCTAGTTGCATGAAAAAAAACCCTTCCAATGTACAATTAACGACTAAAAGTGTGAATTCCTGGTTTCCAAAACAAAGAGGATTTTATAAATGTAGTAAAAATAAATGCATTACTTGCAAGCATGCACTAAATAAAATTACTAAGCTACCCAAAACCATTACTGATAGAGATATCAGCATCACCAGCTTTATCACATGTGATACAAGCTGGGTAGTTTATGTCTTAATTTGTGGATGCAACTTATTATATGTGGGTCGGACCACAAGGTCACTAAAAACTCATTTCACTGAACATAGGAGAAACATCCTCAATAAATTAACTAATCATAGCATCCCAAGACATTTCACTAAACACCATCAGGGGAACCCGGAAAGTTTAAAAATCATTGGCCTTGAGCACATTCCCATTACCAAAAGAGGAGGAGATAGATTTGGAAAACTTTGTAAACAAGAGATATACTGGACCTTCCAATTAAACTCCCTACATCCTGAAGGTCTTAATGAAGCGCTAGAATTAAACACCATACTTTGAATCGCCCCTTTGTTGACATAATTGTGATGTCTCCGGATCTGGATTAGTTAGAATAGTTAATACATGAAGCACTATAATGCATCATTCTCCTTTTCACATTTCCTTCTTTATTAATTATCTATATCGGAAATTTAAATATTTCCACACAAATTGAGAGTCAATATCTAACACTGGACAGTTTGGTAGACTAAATATTATGAATCCTTTTAAAGATAAAAAGATCAACTCTTTAACAAAAATTAATATATAAAAATATAAATATAAAAATAAAATAATAATAAAAAAATAAAAATAAAAATATCACTAATAATAAAAATATCACAAATAAAATAGATATAATATATAATTTTAATAAAAAGATCTGATATATTACCATATCATATATTCATATTAAATGTGACTATAGTTTTAACATCCACTGTTACACGTCATGGAATAATAAGTCTGTTTAATTATCCGATATAGAGTCAATCTAATCTTTAGTTCTAATAAGAATACTAATAAAATATAAAATATAGCTTTGCTGTTCATCGCAAATAAAATGTCTGTATGATGTTTATATATAGAGAATAAGTAGTACCTTTAATTCCTATAGGGAATACTAATAAAATATAAATAATGTATCAACCAAAAATATAGTTTAGCTGTTCTCTTAAATACAGTGTCCTTATGATGTTTATGTACAGAGAACATGGAGTACTGTATCCACTGAATCATCTGATCTGTATTGGATGCAGTGGCACCTATTTTCTAAATGTACCTTATATTTACCATCTATGTTAACATTCTGACCCATATCTAATAAAGATGAGTACTTACTTAGATATGCCAACTAGCTAATTAAAAGGGACAAAAATCTCTTCCCTCTCTGCGCCATATGATTAGATTTTAATATAAGAACCTAGTACCTGAATGCTGACATGTTCCTTGATATTCCTGTGTCGTAAAATCTATTCCATACTGATATATAAAGAAATCAAAATCAGCTTATAAAGAATTGTGCATAAATATATATAATAATAATAATTTTTTAGATCGCATTATAGTTTCACCTTTGTATTTCCCGGTTACTTAGCAACCGTTTTAGATTACCATCTATTATCTATCTAAACATTTTGATTGGAACACAAAAACATGTGACCATGGTCACGTGATCGGCAACAGTCCGATCACGTGACACTGACACTACACTTTCGGCCGAACAGGTCTTGCTATGTGTAGTGTCGTCCTAACGCAATATCCGATCACGTGACCGGAACTCCATGCGTTCCAACTGATACTACACATCCGCTAAAAAAGCTCCTAGAATAATGCTTCCTCATTCGGGGTATCATGTGATACTCTCACATGACCGATAAATAATTTCTGATTGGCCGCTATCCGACCAGAGATCACATGATCGGAACTGATATAAATAATTAAATAATAAAAACAACTATTTTTCTTGTCTCCAGCTTCGTTTTTATTAAATATTTATCTGAAATGATTCTTCAATAGAAATGCTAAATACTAGAGTTATTTCTGTATTACTTTTAGTATTATGTCTAGTTCAATAATCAAGTACCAGCTGTCTCCAATGATTACATCACTTCCCCTATAAAAGGGTTTTCAGTCTCAATGTCACATCACCTTTGACAAAGCTGCCTGGAGCAGCGAAACGCGTTAGATAACGACCTGTGTGGACATCTTGCTGACCTGCACCATCATCATACCACCACCTACAGCCAGGACCTTGCTCTTTTGTTGACTCCATGAACCAGGACTCCTACTGACGCTGCTATTGCCTACTACATCCGTAGGAGAACCCACCCAATGGAACACGGAGTTCCAAGTGAACTGTGAACCAGGACCCCAACAATTGTTGACGTTGCCACACGGACTTGTACCCCACGGGAGCCTCTATAAACGGAACACAGACTTGGTAATCACATCCAATTGGATGAATTATTATACATCAGGTCCATTTTTATGACTGTATATGTGCTGGTTATAAATATGTTGATGAGTGCCTAATACAATTGGTGTCAGCATTAACAGACCTTAAGTCCACCCGAAGTCAATATTGAGACATATTATATCATAGGTTGCAAGTTTTTTATTCAAAAACTGTTATTTTTAAATTTTCCTAATATTAAATTTTTATACCTTTTGATCATATTGTGTCAAGTAGCGCTGTATATCCTTCTTTTTCTATGAATGGAAGACCGCCTTCAATACCCGGGATGGGCATTATGAATACCTGGTGATGCCGTTCGGGCCTTAGTAATGCTCCTGCTGTATTCCAGGGATTCGTCAACGAAATCTTCCGAGACATGTTATATCAAAGTGTTGTGGTATATTTGGACGACATACTGATTTTTTCCAAAGATCTTGTTGAACACACGACTCAAGTCAAAGAAGTGCTCCACCGTTTACGAGAGAATCATCTCTATGCTAAGTTCTCCAAATGTACCTTCGAAGTAACATCAATTCCGTTCCTCTGTTATATCATCTCGGGGACGGAGCTTCGCATGGATCCGGAGAAGCTCTCTACCATTCGTGACTGGACTCAGACTCTCTCTTTAAAAGCAATACAAAGATTCCTGGGCTTTGCGAATTACTACAGGAAATTCGTTAGGGGTTTCTCCACCATTGTTGCGCCCATTACTGCCTTGACGAGAAAGGGCTCTAATCCGAGTTTGTGGCCTCCCGAAGCCATTGAGGCTTTTTCCCACTTGAAGTTAGCTTTCATGTCCGCTCCAGTTCTCCAACAACCAAATTTCGATGAACCTTTCTTCCTAGAAGTTGACGCATCTTCGGTCGGAGTTGGGGCCGTTCTCTCTCAGTACTCCTCAGATAAGAAATTACATCCGTGTGGCTTCCACTCTCGTAAATTCTCTACGGCAGAACGAAATTACACTATTGGAGACCAGGAACTTTTGGCAATTAAATCTGCCTTGGAAGAGTGGAGATACCTCTTAGAAGGGGCCAAACATGTGATTACCATTTACACGGATCACAAAAATTTGTTGTATATCAAATCCACCCAATGCTTGAATCCTCGCCAAGCGAGATGGGCACTTTTCTTTACTCGATTTTCTTTTGTTATCAAGTACCGGGCCGGGACTCTCAATACTAAAGCGGATGCACTGTCCCGTTCACAAATTTCCACAAACGAGGATGATTATTTCGAGCGGAGTTTAATTTTAAATCCAATTTCTGTCTCCGCTGCTTCAACTTCTCCAGCTCCTCCTCCTGGAAGAATGTCCGTACCAGCTAGATTCCGGCCGAGAATACTACAGTGGGCCCATATCTCCAAGTTTTCCGGTCATCCCGGTGCCCAGAAGATGTACAAGTTTCTGCAAAGATCTTACTGGTGGGACACCATGAGGAAGGATGTACAGGATTACGTTAATTCTTGTCCACAGTGTACACAACATAAATCTCCTCGCCTGCCTCCTGCTAGGTTGCTTCGTCCTCTGCCCATTCCTGTGAAACCCTGGACTCACATTTCCATGGACTTCATCACTGACTTGCCCTGTTCCAAAGGTTGCAACACCGTCTGGGTGATCATCGACCGTTTCTCGAAGATGGCGCACTTCGTTCCATTGACTGGTCTGCCGACAGCTCCTAAACTAGCCCTACTATTCATCCGAGAACATTTTCGGTTGCATGGGTTGCCTCAGGAAATAGTCTCTGATCGAGGGGTACAGTTCACCGCAAGGTTTTGGAAAGCCCTCTGCTTGGCCTTACAGATTAAACTTAAGTTTTCATCCGCCTATCATCCCCAAACGAATGGACAAACGGAACGAGTCAATCAAGATCTAGAGACTTTCCTTCGCCTTTATCTCTCCCCTTCACAGGACAACTGGGTGAAGTTGTTACCTTGGGCGGAGTTTGCCCATAACCATTCATTTCATTCTTCCACTGGTGAGTCTCCGTTCTTTGTCAACTATGGGTTCCATCCACGAGTTCCGGAATTACCAAGTCTTCCGACAGAAGAGGTTCCAGCTGTAACGTCCACTCTACTGCACTTCAGACAAATTTGGTGTAGGATTCATGCTAGTCTTAAAAAGGTTTCTGTCCGATACAAGTTCTTCGCCGATAGGAAACGACGAGCCGCTCCTCAATACAAGGTTGGTGATAGGGTATGGCTGTCCACACGTAATCTCCGGTTGAAGGTGCCCACTATGACGTTTACTCCAAGATTCATCGGTCCTTAACCTGTGCTACAAGTCCTGAATCCTGTGGTCTGTAAGTTGGGTTTACCTTCTCACCTACGTATTCCAAATGCCTTCCATGTTTCTCTTCTTCGTCCTCTCGTCCTTAATCGTTTTCATTCAAAGTCCTCTAGCCCCACCTCAGTGGAAGCTGAAACAGGAACAGACTTCGAGATCAAGCAATTCTGGACTCTCGTTACCTTCACAAGAATCTGCAATATCTGGTGGAATGAAAAGGGTACGGTCCTGAGGAGAGAAGTTGGATAAAGGCTTCTAAGGTCTCGGCTCCTCGACTAATCCGGATTTTCCATTCTAGACATCCTACGAAGCCAGGAAAGTGTCCAGGGGCCACTCCTAGAGGAGGGGGTACTGTCATACCGCCACCGCGGCCGCCGGGCTTGTCTCTCCGGGGGTGCTGGCTGTCCGGGCGGTCGTCCTCGCTGGCAGTCTCTGCTTCCCGGCGCTCCGTCCGGCGCCCGTAGTGTGGACGTCGCGGGTGCGTCCGACGTTCACTGGGGATGGGTGACGTCATCAGCGCTCTTCCAATCAGGGGCTGGCGGGAAGTACAAATTCAGACGCCGGGCAGAGCTCCGGCGCCAGAGTATCATCGCTACTACTACTGTACCTGTGATCTCCAGAGCTCCGTGCCTCCAGCACTTCCGTGCCTCAGCATCTCCATGCCTCAGCATCTCCGTGCCTCCAGCACCTCCATGCCTCAGCATCTTCGTGCCTCAGCACCTCCGTGCCTCAGCTTCTCCGTGCCTCAGCATCTCCGTGCCTCCAGCACCTCCGTGCCTCAGCATCTTCGTGCCTCAGCACCTCCGTGCCTCAGCATCTCTGTGCCTCAGCATCTCCGTGCCTCAGCATCTTCGTGCCTCAGCACCTCCGTGCCTCAGCATCTCCGTGCCTCAGCATCTCCGTGCCTCCAGCACCTCCGTGCCTTAGCACCTCCGTGCCTCAGCATCTCCGTGCCTCAGCACCTCCGTGCCTCAGCATCTTCGTGCCTCAGCACCTCCGTGCCTCAGCATCTCCATGCCTCAGCATCTCCGTGCCTCCAGCACCTCCGTGCCTCAGCACCTGCCTCTAGCACCTCAGTGCCTCTAGCACCACAACATCATTCACAGTGAGCTTTTGGTACTCTCCACCAATTCATCAGCACCTTTACAAGTCTTGTCTTTCAGGAGACCTTCAAGTGTCCACCCGTGCCTTCTGCCTACCATCCTAATCCTGCATGAGGAAGACCTACATCCGGCCATCTCTGCTGCAACCCAGTAGCGGTTCCTCTTCCCGGTCACCGGAAGAAGCCCTGAGTCCACAGCACTTCCAGACCAGGTCAGTGATAGTAGCAATCTTTCTCTGAAACCAAACCGACAAGGCAGAGATGTGAACCTTGAGGGAGGCGAGACGCAGGCCTAAATCCAGGCCCTGTTCTAGAAAGGCCAATAGTTTGGCCGTACTAAACTTGAAAACGTCATGATTGTGAGACACACACCAAGTAAAGTAAGCATTCCAGACCCTATGGTAAATCCGAGGAGAAGTCGGCTTACGGGCCTTCAACATAGTTTGAACGACCACCTCAGAAAAACCCTTGGCCCACAGGACGGAAGCTTCAAGAGCCATGCCATCAAAGCCAGAAGGGCCAAATCCTGATAAACACAAGGGCCCTGAATGAGGAGGTCTGGTCGTTGTGGAAGTAGAAGGGGACGATCCAACGAGAGGCCCTGTAGATCGGAGAACCAGTGCCGCCTGGGCCACGCTGGAACGACCAGAAGTAGGTTTCCTCCTTCTTGCTTGAACTTCCGTATTACTCTGGGCAGGAGTGACACCAGAGGGAACACATACGGCAGCCGAAAGTTCCATGGAATTGCCAGAGCATCCACGAACGCTGCTTGAGGATCCCTTGTCCTTGCTCCGAAGACCAGAACCTTGTGATTGTGTCGAAACGCCATCAGATCCACATCAGGAAGGCCCCACGTGTGCACGAGAAGTTGAAACACCTCCGGATGGAGGCTCCACTCTCCGGCGTGTACATCCTGACGACTGAGATAGTCCGCTTCCCAGTTCAGAATGCCCGGAAAGAACACTGCGGATATGTCCGGTAGATGACATTCTGCCCACTGAAAAATCCATGATACTTCCCTCATTGACATGCGGCCTCGAGTGCCGCCCTGATGATTGATGTACGCCACCGTGGTGGCGTTGTCCGATTGTACTTGAACAGGTCTGTTCTGTATCAGATGCTGGGCCATTGTCAATGCATTGAACACTGCCCGCAATTCCAGAATGTTTATCGGAAGTAGTGACTCCTCCTCGGTCCACCGACCTTGGAGAGAGTGTTGTTCCAACACCGCGCCCCAACCTCTCAGACTGGCATCCATCGTCAGCAGACCCAGTTGTATATCCAGAAGGGACGACCCCTGCTCAATCTTTGGTCCTGAAGCCACCAGCTCCGAGACAGGCGGACCTCCAGAGATAGGGAGATCATGTGAGATCCTATCCGGTGAGGCAGGCCATCCTACTTGGACAGAATCAACTTCTGCAGAGGGCAAGAATTGAATTGAGCATGCTCCACCATGTCGAAAGCCGACACCATGAGACCTAGCACTTGCATTGCCGAATGAATCAACACTTGCTGACGAGATAGGAAGCATCGAATCCTGTCCTGAAATTTCAGGACTTTCTCCTGAGACTGGAACAACTGCTGGTTGTGAGTGTCCAATACCGCTCCCAGGTGTACCATGCTCCGAGCAGGAACCACGGATGATTTCTTCCAGTTGATCAGCCACCTGTGGGCTTTCATGTACTGTCAGATCAAGATGACACAGGAGAAGTTCTGGGGAATTCGCCAGGATCAACATATCGTCTAGGTACGGTAGTATCCTGACCCTTTGACCACGAAGTGAAGCCGTCATGACCGCTATTACTTTGGTGAATACTCGGGGAGCCATTGTCAAACCAAAGGGTAACGCCCGAAATTGGTAATGAAGGTTGCCCACCGCGAACCTCAGGTACTGCTGATGAGACACTGCAATGGGAATATGCAGGTAGGCATCCTGTATGTCCAGGGAGACCATACAGTCCCCAGGCTCCAAGGCCAGAACAATAGAGCGCAGCGTTTCCATACGAAACTTGGAGACCCGCACATGCTTGTTTAAGGACTTCAGATTGAGGATGGGCTGCGAAGACCCATTCGGTTTCGGGACTAGAAACAGCGGTGAATAGTACCCCTTGCCTCTCTGAGCCAGAGGCACCTGTACTACCACTCCTGTGGTCAGGAGGGAATGTACCACCGAATGCAGAGTATTTGCTTTTGCAGGGTCCAGAGGAACATCTGTCAGGCAAAATCGATGAGGGGGACGATTCTTGAAGGGTACGGCGTAACCTCGAGTGACGACTTCCCTTACCCAGGTATCTGAAGTGGTCTTCAACCAATCCTGGGCAAAACCTAGAAGTTGGCCCCCCCACCCAGGGATCCCCCAGAGGGAGGCCTGCCCCATCATGCGGCAGGCTTGTCAGTTTTGGAAGCAGGCTGACGGGCAGCCCAGGCTCGTTTAGGTCTGGGCTTGGCAGGTCTGGAATCACGAGTTTGCTTTGAGTATGCCTGACGTTTTGCTTTACCTGGAGGATGAAAGGGCCGAGGGAAAGTACTTTTAGCCTTCTGTGCGGAAGGATCCGTACTAGGTAGGCAAGCTGTTTTAGCAGTAGCCAGATCAGCCACAATCTTATTGAGGTCTTCTCCAAAGAGAATGTCTCCCTTGAAAGGAAGCACCTCCAGGGTTTTCTTGTAATCCATATCCACCGACCAGGATCTCAACCAAAGAATATGTCTGGCCAAGATGCACGTAGTAGCAGCCTAGGCCACCAGCACCCCGGCATCGGAGGCCGCCTCTTTAAGGTACAGAGAAGCCGTGGTAATATTCTGTAGGAGAGACATTGTCGAGCATGCTCAGAAGCGCTGGAAGGCAGTTCCGCCTCAAGCTCCTGAGCCAACACCTCAACAGCTTCAGCAGCCCATGTCGCTGCAATGGTTGGCCTATGCACAGCCCCCATTAGGGTGTAAATCGCTTTTAAACAACCCTCCACAAGTCTATCTGTCGGTTCCTTCAGAGAGGTGATGATAGTTACTGGCAGAGCAGAGGAAACTACCATGTGCGCCACATGAGAATCAACGGGCGGAGGAGTTTCCCAACTTTTACATACCTCCGCAGGGAGAGGATAGCGAGCCAACAGTCCCTTATTCGGTGTGAATTTTGTCCCAGGATTTTCCCAGGATTCCTGACGTATGTCAATCAGGTGTTCAGAATGAGGTAAAACTTGTTTAACCACCTTCTTATGTTTAAACCTATCCGGTTTCTTAGAGACAGCCTCAGGCTCAGGATCATCAGGCTCAGGATCCTCAGATACCTGAAGAATGAGCCTAATTGCTTCAATCAAATCCGGGACATCCACCAATGTCTTCCCTTCCCCATCAGAAACATCTGTGTTAGTGTCTGTGGGATCAGTATATGCACCATCCTCCTCAGAGGACGTATCTGGGATAGCAGTGGATTGGGAGGAGGTAATGGCCCGTTTAGAAGACGACTTAGATTTAGTCAGTGACTGGTTCAAATGCTGTAACTGAGTGGAGATTTGATCTGCCCATGGCGGGTTAATAGCAGGGACTATAAACTGCTGCATTGGCACAGGTGGTCCCACAGGGGGCACCAATTTAGTTACAAGCGTGTTTAACAGCGTGGAAAATGTAGCCCAAGGTGGTTCCTGTGATGCCCCATGTGCTACCGACCCACTAGGGGGTAAGGAACCCCCTGAACCTGAACTCTCAGCTACCATATTTTCCTCCAACACGTCTGCGGCCTCACTACCACGCAATGTGGGAGAAGCCCCAGCGTCGTTGCCATGTGTAGCAGACATAAGAATGTGCACAATATAGGGCAACCTGGTACAAGGTGTAGCAGCAATATACCTAGCAAGAACACTCGGTGACCAACCTGGGAGTTCAAGGGATATATAGGGTGTCTATGAATCAAAAGTAAAAACACACAGCAAGATTGTGATACAATCCTATATTACCCAGAAAGAAACCTGATACACTTAGCCCCCTCAGGTATAGCAATATAGGAGTAGCCCACTGAGTGAAATACGCTTTAATAAGGCAACCACGCAGCAGCTATATGCACACACACAAATATAGTCACAAGCGTACCATGCAGAATTTATGCACCATAAAACTGCACTGGACTAGCAATACAAAGTAATACTCGGTATGGCTATATGTGTTAACAATAGATATAACAAATCACAGTAAATACTTGATGTATATCAGGGACGTGCAGTCAGGGGAGGCAGTGCCTCCCCTGTCTAATGATTAAAATAATACAAAGAAGTATATGTTTTAGACTTTGTATTATTTCAATAATTTTTACATTGTAAATATTGTTTTACATGTGTGTCGGAGGCACCACTCTCGGTGCCTCCCGCTATTAATGTAAAATTGCCGGAAGCGGGGGGCGGGGCTAAGCAATGAGCAGCGAAAGTCCATTAAAAAAAAATCACCTGAAGCGGCACTTACTATAAGTGCCTCTTTGACAGGGGCGTCACAGTTAGCTGTGATTGGGCAGTGGTAGGAAGTAGCACTCAGCTGTGCAGCGTCCAGAGCTGGCCGCTCCCCCCCCTCCCTCCCTCCTTCCACCCGGCACCTAAACACACCTTATCCCCTCCGGCGGCGGCACCCTCACACACCCGCCTAGCTGTACATACCCTCAATAGGAGGATGACGGACGCTGCCAGCAGCAGTACATCCGGCTGGACACTGCTCTGCTCGCGGCTGTCTCAGCTCCCCCCGCGCTCGTCCCGCCTGTCCAACGTGAGGAGCCCTGAGTGGAGCTGACGCTGAGCTGGGGAGCTGCCCGCTACAATCTGACTGTGCTGAAGGGTCCATGCACTGCTGCTGGAGCTCCGGCCGAGGTCAGGAGATCACTACCCAGGTGCGGGCTTGCACAGGGAAGGGGGGTTATGGGGTGTGCATGTGGAGGGACAGTGGGAGTAGGGTGCGTGGTGGGGGTAATGGATTATTGGGTGTATGTAAGGGAACTGGGGGACTAGCTTATGTGTTGGGGTAGAGGATTGTATGTGGGAAGACTAGGGTTTGTAAGGTGGTGGTAGAGTTTATGGGTTTTATGTGAGGAGACAGAAGGACTAGGGTGTGTGAGTGGTAGAGGGATATGAGGTGTATGTGGGGGGATAGAGTGCTGGGTATATTGGAGCAGAGGGATATTTATTGTATGTGGGGGCCCGGGGACAGGGGGAGTAGGATATGTTGTGGGGTAGAGGGGTATGC
The DNA here is from genome assembly GCF_028390025.1 of Pseudophryne corroboree. Taxonomy (NCBI): domain Eukaryota; kingdom Metazoa; phylum Chordata; class Amphibia; order Anura; family Myobatrachidae; genus Pseudophryne; species Pseudophryne corroboree. The sequence continues at coordinate 1,050,934,270 of NC_086444.1, read as the reverse complement.
AGTGTATGTGGTAAGACATTGGAAGTAGGTTGTGCAGGGATATGCATTGTATGTAAGGGGGCAGGGGGAGTAGGGTGTGTATAGATGATATGGAGATAGAGGTTGGATATGGGGCGATAAGGGGGGGAGAGATGAGGCTGGAGTGAGATAAGAAAATGGCCGACAGCCTGTACCTACAAACATCGGAGGAAGGGGGTCCCAAAAAATTTGTGTGTACCGGGCCCCAAAATTACTGTTGCCGGCCATGGGTGCGATCCCCTCTCCTCTCCCAATTTCTCTGGCCCCACTTCTGTCACTGGCTCCCAGTGGCTGACCAGCCCCACCTGGAGCCCTGTCACAAGGCAACACAGCAGTAACTCTGCACCGCGGGCCGTTGCCTGCACCCCGTCAGACTGCTGTGCACTCATCATCCAGCGCGGCCCTATACAGGCGGAGTGGCGGAACTAAGGAGTGATGGATGACGAGCAGCCACATCACAGGGAGCAGGTTAGTTTACTTTCTTTGTTACTGATTGCGGCAGGAGGCAGCGGTTGGCCGGTATTGGCGGGGGAGAGTGGTGGGGACTTCAGTTTGACATGGGATAAGGTTTCCCAGGGACCCACATGCTATACTTCTGGAAGATAGGTACAATAAAAACTTCCTCCTAGTATCACCCTCTCCCTGTTACCCTCTACTGTCACCCACTGCTGTCACAATCTCCCTGGTGTCACCCTCTCCCAGTTACCCTCTACTGTCACCCACTGCTGTCACCCTCTCTTAATATCCCTGGCGTCACATAATGCTGTCACCCCCTCCCTGGAGTAGCCCTCTCCCCAGCGTCACCCTCTCCCTGTCACTGCTGTCAGCCTCTCCCTGTCATCCACTGCTGTTACCCTCTTCCTGATGTCACCCTCTCTCTGGCATCACATACTGCGGTCACCCACTGCTGTCATCCTCTCCCTGTCACTCGCTGCTGTTACCCTCTCCCTGGCGTCAACCTCTCTCTGTCACTGCTGTCACCCTCTCCCTATCATCCACTGCTGTTATCCTCTACCTGCTGTCACCCTCTCCCTGGCGTCACATACTGCTGTCACCCTCTCCCTGGGGTAACCCTCTCCCTGTCATCCACTGCTGTTACCCGCTACCTGGCATCAGCTACTGCTCACTCTTTCCCTGGCGTCACCCACTGCTGTCACCCTCTTCCTGTCACTCTCTCCGTCACCCACTGCTGTCACTCTCTCCGTCACCCACTGCTGTCACTTTCTCACCCACCGCTGTCACCCTCTCCCTGGCATCACCCGCTCTCTGTCACAATCTCCATGGCATCACCCTCTCCCTGTCATCCACTGCTGTCACCCTCTCCCTGGTGTCACCCTCTTCCTATCACTCTCTCCGTCACCCACTGCTGTCACTCTCTCCGTCACCCACTGCTGTCACCCTGTCACCCACCGCTGTCACCCTCTCCCTGGCATCACCCGCTCCCTGTCACAATCTCCCTGGTGTCACCCTCTCCCTGTCATCCACTGCTGTTACCCTCTCCCTGGCGTCACCTACTGCTGTCACCCTCTCCCTTTGGTAACCCTCTCCCCAGTTTCACCTTCTCCCTGTCACTGCTGTCACCCTCTCCCTGTCATCCACTGCTGTCACCCTCTCCTAGCACCCACCGCTGTCACACTCTCCCTGACGTCACTCTCTCCCTGTCACCCTCTCCATGGTGTCACCCTCTTCCTGTCGCCCTGAGATGCAAATTAGCGGCAAGGGGGGCCAGGGGGCTTATGGCGGCGATTTTGAAGACCATTGGTAGTGGCGACAGTGAGCATTGGCTTGAGGGTGGTAGCGGGCATTGGCGGGATTCAGTGTACATTATGGTTACAGTGCCTCACCAGCCACTGACCTCACCGCACGCCACTGATGTATATCACAGGGTGTTTGTACCACACAACCCTGTATGTATGCACTCTTTCTTAACTAACACTGTTCCAGTGACAGGTGGAATACTTAAGTGTCCTGTATGAAGCACAGCACTGGCAATGAGGAGGTTCTACAGAGGAGGATTTGCCCCAGCAGTCCCAAGAACAGCTCAGCTCTATCTGTGATGGCTGCTGGCCGGGAGTGAAGGAGAGAAATTCAGCTCCAGGACGGGAACATTTGCAGAAATGGCGCCCTGGGGCTGGGGGGAGGGGCCACAGGTCCAACCTGCTCCCACTGCTGGAATCCACACTGGGAGCTGCGGGGAGTGAAAAGCGGGGTTTATGTACAATATAAAAAAAACAGACCTGTGCCCATTAATTGTCCCTGGTGGCTAGTGGAACGGCTGTCCAATAATCAGTGTCCACGCCAGCGCGCACGCAGCCCGCCTCCTACGACCGCGCTGGATCGCCAAAGAGACCCCTTACCGCCCCTGTACCTGCGGCCCCACGACCCGGGAGGACGGCGGCGTGTGTGTGACTGGTGTTTTGAAGGAACCGGAGCCTCCACTGCAGTGACCAGGCAACCAGGGCACGGGATTATACAGCGCTGCTGGGGATGACCGAGCTGCAGACAGAAAAGTCTATGAGACTTTGCCTGCTGCAGCCCTTGTAGTCTGTCAGAAGAATCTTCAGTTCTTTCTTTCAAATAAAACTATCAATAGGCTACCTAATGCAGCCCTCCTGTTATGTGCCTGCTTACTGCATGGCACCAACTTACAAACTGAGCTCCTCTGCATGGAGGCGGGGTTATAGAGGAGGCGGCGCTGTGCATCTTGGGAACAGTCAAAAGCTTTGAGCCTGTTGGTGCCTCGGCTCAAGATCCTACTCCACACCCCAATGTGAATCCTTGTGGAGCCCAGTGTACCACGCAGCAGAAATAATGTTGACTATTTAAACTTGAATTGTTATAATTATAGACCATTTATTAAATTATTTTATGTAGGGACAGTAACGAATGCCCTCTGCCTGCCTAATTTTTTTTTTTTTTTATTGATTGGCTATAAGCACTCATTTGATGATAGCCAATTTATTAGAATAATAAAAAAAACCCTACTACCTATGACCTTTTTTTATTTTTAATTATATATACATATTCACTAAGTAGGACAGCTTACAGGGACAGTATGTACGTGTCCTACCCGTTTACACTCCATTCAAGAGGGCATACAGGACAGTACAGTGGATATATTTTGCAGTTACTGGTACTTTTTGGTAGTGATGAGCGGGTTCGGTTCGTCGGAATCCGAACCCCCCCGAACTTCACCTTTTTTTACACGGTTCCGAGCAGACTTGGATCCTCCCGCCTTGCTCGGTTAACCCGAGCGCGCCCGAACGTCATCATCACGCGGTCGGATTCTCGCGAGATTCGTATTCTATATAAGGAGCCGCGCGTTGCCGCCATTTTTCACTCGTGCATTGGAGATGATCGTGTGAGGACTTGGCTGGCGTCCTCTCAGTTTCTATGTTCAGTGTGCTGCAAATATCTGTGCTCAGTGTGCTGCAAATATCTGTGCTCAGTGTGCTGCAAATATCTGTTGCTCAGTGTGCTGCAAGTGCACATATCTACATTCTCTGCCTGAAAAACACTCCATATCTGTGCTCAGTGTGCTGCAAATATCTGTGCTCAGTGTGCTAATTGCTTTATTGTGGGGACTGGGGACCAGCAGTATTATATAGTAGGAGGACAGTGCAGAGTTTTGCTGATCAGTGACCACCAGTATTATACGTTCTCTGCCTGAAAAACGCTCCATATCTGTGCTGCATTGTAGTATATAGTAGGAGGACAGTGCAGAATTTTGCTGACCACCAGTATAACTATATATATATATAGCAGTACGGTACAGTAGGCCACTGCTCTACCTCTGTGTCGTCAAGTATACTATCCCATCCATACCTGTGGTGCATTTCAGTTTTGCACAGTTTGCTGACCACCAGTATATAATATATAGCAGTACGGTACAGTAGGCCACTGCTCTACCTACCTCTGTGTCGTCAAGTATACTATCCATCCATACCTGTGGTGCATTTCAGTTTTGCACAGTTTGCTGACCACCAGTATATAATATATAGCAGTACGGTACAGTAGGCCACTGCTCTACCTACCTCTGTGTCGTCAAGTATACTATCCATCCATACCTGTGGTGCATTTCAGTTTTGCACAGTTTGCTGACCACCAGTATATAATATATAGCAGTACGGTACAGTGGGCCACTGCTCTACCTACCTCTGTGTCGTAAAGTATACTATCCATCCATACCTGTGGTGCATTTCAGTTTTGCACAGTTTGCTGACCACCAGTATATACTATATAGCAGTATGGTACAGTAGGCCACTGCTCTACATACCTCTGTGTCGTCAAGTATACTATCCATCCATACCTGTGGTGCATTTCAGTTTTGCACAGTTTTCTCCATATCTTTGCTGCATTGTAGTATATAGTAAGAGTACAGTGCATAATTTTGCTGACCTCCAGTATATAATATATAGCAGTACGGTACAGTAGGCCACTGCTCTACCTACCTCTGTGTCGTCAAGTATACCATCCATCCATACCTGTGGTGCATTTCAGTTTTGCACAGTTTGCTGACCACCAGTATATAATATATAGCAGTACGGTACAGTAGGCCACTGCTCTACCTACCTCTATGTCGTCAAGTATACTATCCATCCATACCTGTGGTGCATTTCAGTTTTGCACAGTTTGCTGACCACCAGTATATATAATATATAGCAGTACGGTACAGTAGGCCACTGCTCTACCTACCTCTGTGTCGTCAAGTATGCTATCCATCCATACCTGTGGTGCATTTCAGTTTTGCACAGTTTGCTGACCACCAGTATATAATATATAGCTGTATGGTACAGTAGGCCACTGCTCTACCTACCTCTGTGTCATCAAGTATTCTATCCATCCATACCTGTGGTGCATTTCAGTTTTGCACAGTTTGCTGACCACCAGTATATAATATATAGCAGTACATTACAGTAGGCCACTGCTCTACCTACCTCTGTGTTGTCAAGTATACTATCCATCCATGCCTGTGGTGCATTTCAGTTTTGCACAGTTTGCTGACCACCAGTATATAATATATAGCAGTACGATACAGTAGGCCACTGCTCTACCTACCTCTATGTCGTCAAGTATACTATCCATCCATACCTGTGGTGCATTTCAGTTTTGCACAGTTTGCTGACCACCAGTATATATAATATATAGCAGTACGGTACAGTAGGCCACTGCTCTACCTACCTCTGTGTCGTCAAGTATACTATCCATCCATGCCTGTGGTGCCTTTAAGTTTTTGTGCGCAGTATATATAGTAGTAGGCCATTGCTATTGATAAATATATTACTGGCATATAATTCCACACATTAAAAAATGGAGAACAAAAATGTGGAGGGTAAAATAGGGAAAGTTCAAGATCCACTTCCACCTCATGCTGAAGCTGCTGCCACTAGTCATGGCCGAGACGATGAAATGCCATCAACGTCGTCTGCCAAGGCAGATGCCCAATGTCATAGTAGAGAGCATGTAAAATCCAAAAAACAAAAGTTCAGTAAAATTACCCAAAAATCAAAATTAAAATCATCTGAGGAGAAGCGTAAACTTCCCAATATGCCATTTATGACACGGAGTGGCAAGGAATGGCTGAGGCCCTCTCCTATGTTCCTCATGACTAGTGGGTCAGCTTCACATGAGAATGGAAGCACTCATCCTCTCGCTAGAAAAATGAAAAGACTTAAGCTGGCAAAAGCACAGCAAAGAACTGTGCGTTCTTCTAAATCACAAATCCCCAAGGAGAGTCCAATTGTGTCGGTTGCGATGCCTGACCTTCCCAACACTGGACGGGAAGAGGTGGCGCCTTCCACCATTTGCACGCCCCCTGCAAGTGCTGGAAGGAGCACCCACAGTCCAGTTCCTGATAGTCAAATTGAAGATGTCACTGTTGAAGTACACCAGGATGAGGATATGGGTGTTGCTGGCACTGGGGAGGAAATTGACAAGGAGGATTCTGATGGTGAGGTGGTTTGTTTAAGTCAGGCACCCGTGGAGACACCTGTTGTCCATGGGACGAATATGGCCATTGATATGCCTGGTCAAAATACAAAAAAAAAATCACCTCTTCGGTGTGGAATTATTTCAACAGAAATGCGGACAACTGGTGTCAAGCCGTGTGTTGCCTTTGTCAAGCTGTAATAAGTAGGGGTAAGGACGTTAACCACCTAGGAACATCCTCACTTATACGTCACCTGGAGCGCATTCATCAGAAGTTATGGACAAGTTCAAAAACTTTGGGTGACAGCGGAAGCAGTCCACTGCCAACTAAATCCCTTCCTCTTGTAACCAAGCTCCTGCAAACCACACCACCAACTCCCTCAGTGTCAATTTCCTCCTTAGACAGGAAAGCCAATAGTCCTGCAGGCCATGTCACTGTCAGGTCTGACGAGTGCTCTCCTTTTTTTGAAGTGCCATCCTGTCTGACACTGCAGTGCCACTCCTAGATGGGCCAGGTGTTTGTGTCGGCCACTTGGGTCGCTTAGCTTAGTCACACAGCTACCTCATTGCGCCTCTTTTTTTCTTTGCATCATGTGCTGTTTGGGGACTATTTTTTTGAAGTGCCATCCTGTCTGACACTGCAGTGCCACTCCTAGATGGGCCAGGTGTTTGTGTCGGCCACTTGGGTCGCTTAGCTTAGTCACACAGCTACCTCATTGCGCCTCTTTTTTTCTTTGCATCATGTGCTGTTTGGGGACTATTTTTTTGAAGTGCCACCCTGTCTGACACTGCAGTGCCACTCCTAGATGGGCCAGGTGTTTGTGTCGGCCCCTTGGGTCGCTTAGCTTAGTCACACAGCTACCTCATTGCGCCTCTTTTTTTCTTTGCATCATGTGCTGTTTGGGGACTATTTTTTAATCTGCCATCCTGTCTGACACTGCAGTGCCACTCCTAGATGGGCCAGGTGTTTGTGTCGGCCACTTGGGTCGCTTAGCTTAGTCATCCAGCGATCTCGGTGCAAATTTTAGGACTAAAAATAATATTGTGAGGTGTGAGGTGTTCAGAATAGACTGGAAATGAGTGTAAATTATGGTTATTGAGGTTAATAATACTATGGGATCAAAATGACCCCCAAATTCTATGATTTAAGCTGTTTTTGAGGGTTTTTTGTAAAAAAACACCCGAACCCAAAACACACCCGAATCCGACAAAAAATTTCCGGGAGGTTTTTGCAAAAACGCATCCGAATCCAAAACACGGCCGTGGAACCGAATCCAAAACCAAAACACAAAACCCGAAAAATTTCCGGTGCACATCACTACTTTTTGGGCTGAAGTTACCAACAAGTGTCCAAGTGCAACCCCTAAGCACGTGCCTCACATGCCTTATGGAAAATTTGCCACTGATCAGTAAAGTTATGCTTTACCAGAGCGGTAAACTGGTACCGAAAATAATGTCAATTTAAGGCTTGTATCTTATACTGAGGAGATAGAAAACCACCAGTTTCCATGATTTAACATTAAATTTGACAGTAAAAACACAATACTAGTAAGATGTAACTTACAACTTCTCTGAGCCAGTCTCAGGGATCACGCACATGCATGACCCAGCTAGCTGGTTCGCACATGTGAACAACTAATTAAAATCTAAAAATAAATGAAATTATTTAAAAATAGCTGCGACAATATAACTTCAACACATATGATTAGGAGCGGGTAAAGCACATTTGCTGAGGGAATGATTATCTAGGTACTATTGTTAGCTTATGACTGCTGTGGGGCTCTTATTGAGCCTCATTCATTAACCAAAAGCAAGAGGCAGCCTCTTGGCTTGCACCCACCTTCCTAATTATGAAGAACTAGTCATATAGGTATATGGGGTTAGGAATGACAGGGCAAGGTTGATTAGAGACCAGAGAGAGTATCAGGTGGACAGATATGGATTTGATACCGATGATGGTGAATGAGATAATTGGGGAGAAAAACTACTTAAGAAGAAAAGTAGACAGTAAGGGAGGTACAAAGTACAAAAACTAAAGGCAGCATGAACGTCAAGGTAAGCACGCTATAAGTGGAAGTGAGAAATGGCAAGTGAAAGGAAGAAAGGAGGGCACAGAAAGAAAAGCTGAGAGGGAGGAAAATGGTTAAATAATGAGCAAAAACAATCAACAGCTCTAAAAACAAACTGTGGAAAAATAAAGGGAAAGTAAGATGACAGGCTGAGGGGGTGTGATACGAGTTCCCGGCACTCACAGTACTGACACCGGCATCCCTACAGTGCTTCATAAGGAACATAGGGGCAGATGTATTAAGCCTGGAGAAGTGATAAAGCAGTGATAAGTGCATGGTGATAACCCACCAGCCAATCAGCTCCAATGTATAAATTGACAGGAACTTACTTGTTGGTGCATTATCACCTTGCACTTATCACTGCTTTATCGCTTCTCAAGGCTTAATAAATCTGCCCCATAATCCTTACCCTCTTCAACCCTCCCTCAGCTCAGCCTAACCCTAACCTTCCCACAGCCTAAACCTAATCCTCCTTCTCTGCAGCCTAACGCTCCCCTCCCACAGTCTAAACCTAACCATCCCTCTCTGTAGCCTAACCCTAACCTCCCCCGATACTTACGTTCAGGATGTCGACTGTCGGGCTTCCAGAGTCGGTATTCTAACTGGGCTTTGAGAGTATTTCTTCCCACTCCCAAAATGTGTCTCTGCCACAATCCATTCCCAAGAGTGCCTCATAGCATGTGCGTCCACAGGGTCGGAGGTGGGTCCTGCCTGTTTCATCTGTACTGGGCCCTGCAATTTCTAATGGCAACCCTGAGAAGGTCTCTGCAGATGAGTGAACCTATGAGGAGGAATTTTGGATAGGGCCTGAAAATATCCTTCTACACATGTTCTTTCCTCTCCAAACAGGAATAGGGGCAGATGCTGCAAATGGCAGGCACAGATATCTACTGTACTAGTATACTTAATATACCAAAAAGTTTAAAATGCTATAATTCTGCACTGAATTTAATGACAGAGGGGGTAATTCAAATATGATCGTAGATGTGCTAAATTTAGCACATCTACAATCAGTTTCTTAGACATGCGGGGGGACGCCCAGCACAGGGCTAGTCTGCCCACATGTCTGCCGGCGATGCTTTTGCACCCGGCGAGTAGCTCCCTGCCTGCGCAGCCTATCTGCGCTGGCAGATGGCAACCCGCCGTGTGCCGGGTTGCAGCGGCTGCATGTGATGTCATTCAGCCACCGCAGCCCGCCCCCGCAACGGTCCAGACACGCCTGCGTTGTCCAAACCACGCCCTGCCAAAGGCGTTCTAACGCCATTGGCATGCCTCCTCCTGCCTCGAGACCACCTCTGCCTGTCAATCAGACAGAGGTGATCAAAGCCCTGAGATGCCTTTAGCATCTCACTGAGCTCCCGGGGTGCACGAGAGCACTCCGCAAAAGCCTTCAGACTGCGATCGCTGCCACTGCAGTGATCGAGTCTGAATTAGGCCCAGAGATGGTTAGAGAAGTAGACCCCGAACCTATAAGGAAAAAGAATACACAGGAACACAGTGTGCAATTAAAGTACTGTAGGATGTTAGAAAATAAACATACAGTAAATATAATCCTAGGCATGTGGATGGCAGTTTGAGATGACCATGCTTTAGATCAGCTCTCTAACATAATTATCTTAAAAAAAAAGAAAAAACAGTAAATATTTGTAAAGATGAGCGTTATCATGCCATGAATGGGGTTGTTTTGAAGGTCTAGTGTCAGGACTGGTACTAGGATTTATGTCATCCGCGGCAAGACAGTAATTTGGGGAGCTGGAGGGAGGGGGGTCACACCCAGGGGTGTATCTAGGGGTCTGAGCGCCCCTGGCAAAGTAAGGAACTGGCGCCCCCCACCTCCCCCACCCAGGGACACTGAGGGGTTAGTTACAGATAGGCTGAGGTCAGGGACACTGAGCGGCAATTACAGGGAGGGTGTGGGCAGGGACACTGAGGTGGAATTACAGGAGTGTGCAGGCAGGGACACTGAGGGGGAAGTAAGAGAAGTGTGCAGGCAGGGACACTGAGGGGGAACTACGGGGAGGGTGCAGGCAGGGAGACTGAGGGGGAATTACAGGAGGGTGTGGGCAGGGACACTGAGGGAGAATTACAGGGAGGGTGCGGGTAGGGACAATGAGGTGGAGGGCTTACAGGGAGGCTGAGGTCAGGGACACTGAGGGGCAATTACAGGGAGGGTGTGGGCAGGGACACTGAGGGGGAATTACAGGAGTGTGCGGGCAGGGACACTGAGGGGCAATTACAGGGAGGGTGTGGGCAGGGACACTGGGGGTCATTCCGAGTTGTTCGCTCGTTGACGATTTTCGCTATGCAGCGATTAGTTGCTAAATGCGCATGCGCAAAGTACGCAGCGCGCATGCGCTTAGTTATTCAATACAAAACTTAGTTGATTTGCTGTTGCTTTTGCGGTGCTTTTCAGTCGCTCTGATGATCGGTGAATGATTGACAGGAAAGGGGTGTTTCTGGGCGGCAATTCATCGTTTTCACAGCGTTTGCCAAAAAACACGGGCGTGTCAGGGAAAAACGCAGGAGTGTCTGGAGAAACGGGGGAGTGGCTGGCCGAACGCAGGGCATGTTTGTGACGTCAAACCAGGAACTAAACAAACTTAGCTGATCGCAATCTGTATGAGTAGGTCTGCAAAGAAATATGTAATAGCAATTCTGCTAAGCTAAGATACACTCCCAGAGGGCGGCGGCCTAGCGTGTGCAATTCTGCTAAAAGCAGCTAGCGAGCAAACAACTCGGAATGACCCCCACTGAAGGAGAATTATAGGAGTGTGCGGTCAGGGACACTGAGGGGCAATTACAGGGAGGGTGTGGGCAGGAACACTGAGGGGGAATTACAGGAGTGTGCAGGCAGGGACACTGAGGGGGAATTACGGGGAGGGTACGGGCAGGGACACTGAGGTGGAATTACTGGAGGGTGTGGGCAGGGACACTGAGGGGGGAGTCACAGGGAGGCTGAGGTCAGGGACACTAAGGGGGAATTACAGGGAGGGTTCAGGTATGGAAAATGAGAGGAAGGGGCTACAGGAAGGCTGAGGTCAAGGACACTGAGGGACAATTACAGGGAGGGTGCGGGAAGGGACACTGAGAGGGAATTACAGGAGTGTGCGGGCAGAGACACTGAGGGGGGAGTCACAGGGAGGCTGAGGTTAGGAACACTGAGGGAGAATTACACGGACACTGAGATGTAAGTACGGGGAGGGTGCAGGCAGGGACACTGAGATGTAATTACGGGGAGGGTGCAGGCAGGGACACAGATGGAATTACGGGGAGGGTGCAGGCAGGGAGACTGAGGGGGAATTACGTGAAGTGTGCGGGTAGCGACAATGAGAGGGAATTACGGGGAGGGTGCGGGCAGGGATATTGAGGAGTAATTATGGGAAAGGTGCGGGCAGGGACAATGAGCGGGAATTACAGGAGTGTATGGGCAGGGTTACTGAGGGGGCAGTTACAGGGATGGTGTGGGCAGGGACACTGGGGGGAATTACAAGGAGGGTTGCGGGCAGGGACACTAAGATGTAATTACGGGGAGGGTGCAGGCAGGGACACTGAGATGTAATTACGGGGAGGGTGCGGGCAGGGACACAGATGGAATTACGGGGAGGGTGCAGACAGGGAGACTGAGGAGGAATTACGTGAAGTGTGCGGGTAGGGACAATGAGAGGGAATTACGGGGAGGGTGCGGGCAGGGATATTCAGGAGTAATTATGGGAAAGGTGCGTGCAGGGACAATGAGCGGGAATTACAGGAGTGTATGGGCAGGGTTACTGAGGGGGCAGTTACAGGGATGGTGTGGGCAGGGACACTGGGGGGAATTACGAGGAGGGTTGCGGGCAGGGACACTGAGATGTAATTACGGGGAGGGTGCAGGCAGGGACACTGAGATGTAATTACGGGGAGGGTGCAGGCAGGGACACTGAGATGGAATTACGAGGAGGGTGCGGGCAGGGACACAGATGGAATTACGGGGAGGGTGCAGGCAGGGAGGCTGAGGGGGAATTACGTGAAGTGTGCGGGTAGGGACAATGAGAGGGAATTACGGGGAGGGTGCGGGCAGGGATATTCAGGAGTAATTATGGGAAAGGTGCGGGCAGGGACAATGAGCGGGAATTACAGGAGTGTATGGGCAGGGTTACTGAGGGGGCAGTTACAGGGATGGTGTGGGCAGGGACACTGGGGGGAATTACGAGGAGGGTTGCGGGCAGGGACACTGAGATGTAATTACGGGGAGGGTGCAGGCAGGGACACTGAGATGTAATTACGGGGAGGGTGCGGGCAGGGACACAGATGGAATTACGGGGAGGGTGCAGGCAGGGAGACTGAGATGTAATTACGGGGAGGGTGCAGGCAGGGACACAGATGGAATTACGAGGAGGGTGCGGGCAGGGACACAGATGGAATTACGGGGAGGGTGCAGGCAGGGACACAGATGGAATTACGGGGAGGGTGCAGGCAGGGAGACTGAGGAGGAATTACGTGAAGTGTGCGGGTAGGGACAATGAGAGGGAATTACGGGGAGGGTGCGGGCAGGGATATTGAGGAGTAATTATGGGAAAGGTGCGGGCAGGGACAATGAGCGGGAATTACAGGAGTGTATGGGCAGGGTTACTGAGGGGGCAGTTACAGGGATGGTGCGGGCAGGGACACTGGGGGGAATTACAAGGAGGGTTCAGGCAGGGACACAGAGGGGATATATGCACACATACATACAGTTAAAAACCCATCTCTAGGTGTGATGGCACTACATGTCCCAGCAAATCTAGTTGACAAGGTGTGCTGGGACTTGAAGTCTCAACACAGCTGGACAGGCAGTCACTGGTCTAGATACCTCTCCATACAGAGCTCTTTGTAAGCTGTGATCCAGACTACCAGAACAGACCATGCAGTGCAGCTACGGTACAGCAGAAAATGTACAGGTATGCTCATGCTGCACTGCTGACTGGTGCTGATTGTAGGGGCTGGTGTTTGGTGACAGACCGAGTGGTACCAATGAGAAGGGGAGCAGATGAGGAAGAGGAGGTGCCTCGCCCCTCCCCATACCTGGAAGTGCTCCGCTCCCTGGCTATATTCACCATCATTGTGACTGTAGTCAGGGAGTGTCAGAGTGCAATACGATGCTGAGAGTCCGGCAGTGGATGAGCACTGCTAGATAAGGGATGTACTCAGTGAGAACTACTATGTCATTCTACCCCCTGGCTCGAGTGGCACTGCTGGTCGGCGCCCCCCCCTTGGCCGGCGCCCCTGGCAAATGCCATCCTGGCCAATAGGAAGATACACCCCTGGTCACACCTAATTAAAAATTAAGAAAATCTGGTGCATGTCCCACCTAGCCCCCCTAGTTACGGCCCTGCTTCTGCAATAGCATCTCAGTTTAGCTGTTTCACTCAACAGATTCTACTGACGTAGTCATCTGTGTGACTCCTATGGTGATCTCGATTCTTTTTGTGATCTGATAATTGAGTCAGTGAAAGATCAGACTGCATAAAGGACTACAGATCCATCTTATGTTCCTCGTTGCCACATATTACAGTCTTTTTGGTCCTATCAGTTACAACCTTAAAAAAAAGTTGATAATTTGCAACTAAATTGCAATCCGGAGAAATAAACATTCTCTATGGGGTATATTCAATTGGTGTCGAAAACTGCCGTCTATCAAAAAGACGTCAGTTTTTGACTTTTTAAGGTCGAAACACGATTCGACCTATTCAATGCTTTTCGTCAAGTCAAGGCATTCGACTTGTCGAAAAGCACATGGATCGGTGGAATAGCTGCCGATCCACGTGCTTCGACAGGTTTTGGCCCCCTTTTCGACCATCTCAGTCCGACATAAAAAAATGTCGGACTGAGATGTGGGACCCAAGAGGAGGAGAGGGGGGGAGCCGCAGGGAGACGGGGGGACAGCCGGCGGGCATACAGGGGAGATCAGCGCTACAGTAGCGCTGCAGCAGGATGTCACACTGCCGCGCCGCTCACGGCAGCTTCCACCCGGCTCCAGCAAGTGAGGTCACGCTTGCTGGAGCCGGGTGGACACTGGCGTGAGGTCGGGTGGCTGTGTGACATCCTCCTGCAGCGCTACTGTAGCGCTGATCTCCGGCGGCTGTCCCCGCTGATCTCACCGCGGCTCCCACCCTCCTCTCCCCCTCTAGTTCCCTCATCTCAATTCGACTTGAAAAAGTCGAATTGAGATGATATTTGAATAGGGGTTGTCGGATCCATTCCGACAAATGCATGTCGGAATGGATCCGACTTTAATTGAATATACCCCTATGAGTGGGATATTCTAGCAAGGCAATAATAAAAAAGAATGCCACTTCTATTATGAATCATACCATGTAATAAGTCTTTAGAGCAAGTACCATATGATTCACCTATAATTTCCGCTGTTCACTTAAAGCTAGGTATAATTACAGATACGTAGATGTTGCCAGGATATGAGCTTGTGTAGTAATGGCTTATCAATGTTTAGTGTACTTTAAAATGATAAACAGGACACAAATAAGGTCTAACAAATAAACAATACAAATAGAACCACATACTTGGTTCAATATTAATGCTGCAAATGGAGTAACAGAAGAATGAATGTCTAATACAACCTGATTAAATTAGATCTGGAATTATAGTAGTTTTGGTGTCATATGGGCAATGAATTGCCCATTACTACAGTTGATATTACAACTTATTTGACCAGTAAATCAAACTATGGGGCAAATGTAAAGTACTAAGCCTTGGAGAGCGATAAAGTGAAGAGGAAAAGTATCAATCAGCTCAGAACTGTCATTTTTCAAACACAGCCTGTAATATAGCAGTTCGAGATGGGTAAACATAGAATTTGAAGGCAGATAAGAACCTTTTGGCCCATCTAGTCTGCCTTTTTTTAATTCTTTTGGTAACTTCAAACCTATTTGAGAACCCTAGTTCTTTGTAAGGATAGTCTTATTCCCAGTGCTAGGGTGTTCAGCGCCCCCATGTAAACTATAAATTTGTGCCCTTCCATAATTTAAAAAGGGACAGTGTGCATTTAAAAAGGGGTGTG
The DNA here is from genome assembly GCF_028390025.1 of Pseudophryne corroboree. Taxonomy (NCBI): domain Eukaryota; kingdom Metazoa; phylum Chordata; class Amphibia; order Anura; family Myobatrachidae; genus Pseudophryne; species Pseudophryne corroboree. Next base: position 1,050,919,222 of record NC_086444.1, on the reverse strand, counting down.
GTCTCACAAGGAAGGGGTGTGGCCACACAATAGTACCCCCATTTTAAATTACGCCACAGAGTAGCACAATCTTATTCATATTACACCGCAAGTAGTAGTGCCACTTATACACATAATGCCAAGAGTAGTAGCGCCGCTAATACACATAATACCCACAGTAGTAGTGCCGCTTTTACACATAATCTCCCTAGTAGTAGTGCCGCTTATACACATAATGCCCACAGTAGTAGTGTTGCTTATACACATAATAATGCCCACAGTAGCAATGCCGCTTATACACATAAAGCCCACAGTAGCAGTGCCACTTATGCACATAATGCCCACAGAAGCAGTGTCACTTCTAAACATAATGCCCAAAGTAGCAGTGCCGCTTCTACACAAAATGCCCACAGTAGCAGTGCCGCTTATACATATAATGATCCAGTAGTAGTGCCACTTATACACATAATGCCCACAGTAGCAGTGCTGCTTATACACATAACACAGTAGCAGTGCCCCTTATACACATAACGCTCCCAGTAGTAGCACTGCTTAATCATAATGTCCCCAGTAGTAGTGTTGCTTATACATATAATGTCCCCAGCAGTAGTGCTGCTTACACATAATGTCCCCAGCTGTAGTGCTGCTTACACATAACCCCCCAGTAGTAACGCCGCTGATACATAACGCCCCCAGCAGTAGCGCCGCTGATGCATAACATCACTATTAGTAGCGCCGCTTATACAGAACACCCCCAGTAGTAATGCCACTGATACAGAACACCCCCAGTAGTAGCGCCGCTGATACATAACTCCCCCAGTAGTAGCGCTACTGATACAGGACATACCTAGTAGTAGCCCCACTGATACATGACACCGCCAGTAGTAGCGCCGCTGGTACATGACATCCCCAGTAGTAGTTCTGCTCATACATGATGCCCCCAGTAGTAGCACCGCTGGTACATAATGCCCCTAGTAGTAGCACCACTGTTACATGACAATCCCAATAGTAGCGCTGCTTATACATGACGACCCCAGTAGTAGCGCTGCTTATACATGATGTCCCCAGTAGTAGCGCCGCTGATACATAATGTCCACAGTAGTAGTGCCGCTGATACATTATGGCCCTAGTATTAGCGCTGCTGATACATAACGTCCCCAGTAGTAGCACCGCTTATACACAATGCCCCCAGTAGTAGCGCTGCTTATACATAACATACTCAGTAGTAGCGCCGCTTATACATAACATCCCCAGTAGAAGCACCGCTGATACATAATGTCCCCAGTAGTCGCACCACTGATACATAATGTCCCCAGTAGCAGTGCCGCTTGTACATAATGTCCCCAGTAGTAGCACCACTGATACATGATGCCCCAGTAGTAGCGCCACTTATAAATAACGTCCCCAGTAGAAGAGCTGCTTATACATAACACCTCAAGTAATAGCACTGCTTATACATAATGACCCAAGAAGTATATTATTATGCCCCACCAGCCCGCACTCCCCCCACACATGAACATGCATACTCACTCAGAAACACACACATATACATACATACACTCACACACACTTTCTCACTCACTCTCCACTTACATATCACAGTCTGGCTTGCTGGATCTGGAGCATCACGTCCTAATCTACAGCAGTTTTGTGGTCCAGTGTAGCCCCTCCCCCTGAGTCCATGGAGCTCCGCCCTTGAGTCCATGTTGGTCTGGCCCCTGAGTCTGTGTTGCTCGGTCCTCTATTTCAATGTCTGATGCTGTGTTGAGGGCGGGAGAGAGAGAGGAGGCTTCATGCTGTAGACACTGCTGCATTGTGACAGGCGCAGCAGCCGGGGACCTCAGCACAAGTATGCAGAGCAGGTAGAGCACCTCTTCAGCCTGGCACCTACCTGCTCTGCATCCCTTTACTAAGCGGGTAGCGCCGGGCCTGCCCATGCCTATCCCAAGCATGTTTAAATTGCTCTACTGTCTTAGCCTCTACAACTTCTGATGGGAGACTATCCCCATTATCCACTAACCTTTCTGTGAAGTAATATTTTCTCAAATTTCCTGTGAACCTAGAGTTTCAGTGTATGTCCTTGTGTCATAATACTTCTCTTCTTTTGAAGTATGTTTCCCTCCTGTACCTTGTTAAAACCTTTGATATAAATTAATGTTATATCATGTCCCCCCTTTCCCATCTCTGCCCCAAACTATACATATAACTATATTATAGTCTTTCCTGGTAAGTTTTGTGATGTAGGCCATACACCATTTTAGTTGCTCTTCTTTGTATGGTATATATATTCCTCTATAGATATTACCTCCAGAGCTGAACACAGTATTGTAGATTAAGCTGTACCAATGACCTACTGTACTGTATACAATGGACTTATTACTTCTTTTCTCCATGCTACTGATTAGTCTCCCTATGCAACCAAGAATCTGACTTTCCTTTTTCATTGATTTGTTAAATTACCTTCAAGTCATCTGCAATGGTGACTCCTAAATTACTTTCTTCCCCTGTAGTTTCCATTATAGTGAACTTGATACTATATTTAGCATTTGAGTTAATTAGACCCAGTGGCATATCTTTGTGTCATCTACAAAAAGTCATACTCTCCCTTCAACTCCAGTTCAAATGTCACCAACAAAGATTTTAAAAAGCAGTGGCCCAAGTCCAGATCTCGGGGGTACACCACTGATGATCTTTCTCTCCTGTGAATGCACTCCATTTACTACAATTCTCTGTTTTCTATCCTGCTACCAAGATCTTATCCATTCAACCATTTTAAAATCCAATCCCAAGTTTTCCAGTTTATTTAGCAATGTGGGACCATACCAATGCCTCTCACAATGCCTCCATGATCTGTTGTTTTAGTCACTCTGTCAAAAAAGTCGATAAGATTTGTGTGTCATAATCTCCCCTCAGTAAATCCTTGCTATTTGAGATCCTGTAAATTGGTGGCTTTTTGATAATCCATAACTCTTTCTTTTAATAGTGTTTTCATTATTTTCAATACTACTGATGTTAGGATCACTGGTTGATAGTCTTTGCATTTTCCTTGCTTCCTCTTTTGTGCAGTGGGATTACATTCACTATTTTTACCAGTCCTCTTGAATTACTACTGTACCTAGATACTGGTTAAATAATTATGTTAATGGTTTTACCAGAACCCCTTTTAGCATTCTTGGATTTATCCCATCTGGCCTATTGATTTCTCCACTTTCAGTTTTGAGAGTCCCATTAGGACCTACTCCACTGTAAATATACTTTTATCTACAGTACCTCCTTTTTATGAATGTCCTTGCATCTTAACTGTGGCCATTTCCCCTCTCCTTCTGTAATGAATACTGAGCAAAAATTATTATTTAGATGATCTGTTATTGCCTTGTCTCCATCAATCAGACTCTCTTTCTCTGTCTTAAGCCTTTTATTTCTCCATTTGGGGGGTTATTCAAACCTTATCACTGTTGTGCAAATTCACAAGTCAGTCGATTGCACATGTGTACAGATCATAGTGCTCATGCGTGAAGCCAAACAGTGAAAAAATCCAGTGACTTTTTTGACCACTAGCCGTATGCAAGTTGATTGACAGGAAGCCGCCATTTGGGGGTGGCTGTTTTTGGGGAGTGTCAGAAAAGACGCAGGCATGAACAAGCGTTTTCAGGGAGGGTATGTGACATCAGCTCCAGCCACGATCAGCCTGATTCTGTCGCACTGTAGGATTAGGTCCTGTGCTACGCACAGACTGTGCAGACTGAAATAATCATTTGATGTTGAGTGAGTTGCGAACAGATTAGCAGCTGAGATTTTCGCAAGCCATATGCAGACCTGCACAGGGCGGGTTTTCACTCTGTCTGGGCGGGGCGGCTTTCTGATCGCAGACCTCTGAAAAATTCACAGAGGAGCGATCAGGTCTGAATAACCCTCTTGATTTTCTCCTTTCACTTACTGTATATACTTAAAAAAGTGTGGCTCCTTTTCCCACTGACTGAGCCATTTTCTCTTCAGCTTGTGCCTTTGCACATCTGATTACCTTATATACCTCCTTTCATCTGACAGAATACACCTTTGTCCTCATTACTTTGAGTCTGTTTGTATTTCCTAAATGCCATCTTTTTGTGTTCACACTAGTTGCTACTTCTTTCATAAACCACACTGGATTCCTTTTCCTGGTGCTTCTCCATACTTTTTTAATACAAAGGTTTGTTGCCTTTAGTATTGCACTTTTTATTTTTTACCACCTCTCCAGCTCTCCTTCCAAGTTCCCCCAATCTGCCAATGAATCACTAACACATTTTCCCAAGTCTGCAAAGTCAGCCTTCCTAAAATCTAACACTTTTGTTTTTGTATGGCATTAGTTGGACCCTGTCTTTATACTAAACCATACTGCTTGATGATCACTGGATCCTTTATACTAAACCATACTGCTTGATGATCACTGGATCACCCACATTTACATGATTGGCTTCTTTATCACTTTTGAAGGCTTAGTACATCTGCCCCGATATGTTTTAAGGGCCCCATACACTACTAGGCCGATTTTGACCGATTTCAGCCCAATTCGGGCATTTGGCCCGATATATTGAATGAAATTGGGCATTTTCAGGATGCTTGAAAAGCCGTTCCGATCAAATGCGCATTCCCGTGAGCATTGGCTTGGATCCGCCTAGATCCGACATATCATGAGTGCTGCACTCGTTATATGTCGGATCCCGCAGTAAATAGATAGGATAGTGAAAGATACATCATATGGAAAAAAAAACTGCATACGATATATCTAATACTATCTTACCAACGGGGAAGCTGCCGGGAGGTTGGAAGAAATCTTATATGACATGACGGACCGTCATGTCGTATAAGTGTATGGGGCCCTTTAGGAAGTAATTCAGATCTGATCTCTGCTGTGCGTTGTCGCACAGCAGGAGATGAGATCCAAACTGTGCATGCTTATGCACTGCACTACACTGGTGCATCACTCGGCTGCAACGGGCATCAGCGCCCTGCGATGGGATGGTGCGAAGAATCCATTTGCACGGGCATTGGCAAGGAGATTGACAGGAAGAGGCCGTTTGTGGGTGGCAACTGACCGTTTAAAGGGAGTGTCCGGAAAAACGCAGGCGGGATCAAGAGTTTTCAGGGAGTGTGTCTGACGTCAGCTCCGGTCCTGATCAGCCTGTTCTCATCGCACTGGAAGAGTAAGTTCTGGGCTGCGCAGAAACTGCACAAAATCAGTTTGTGCAGCTCTGCTACACATGCGATTGCACACTTGCACAGCGCAAAAACACTCCCCCTGTAGGCAGCAACTATCTGATCGCAGGACTGCAAAAATCGTTGCCCAGCTATCATATCTGAATTAGGCCTTTAATTATTTAACTCTTCTAAGCAACAAAATTGTGGCTTTCTAGATATTAAATGATAAAAAATACAATGTTATGGTATGTCCATAAATCCTATATATGTTAATTTAGATGGCCTCAAGTCTGAAAAGAAAAAGAAAGCATTAAAGATTTAATTATAACACAACAAAAAGTTTACAGTTGCAGAAAAAACAGGCTCCATTAATTCTCTTGGCTGGGGAAATAAAGAAAAAAATTGGATAAAATGAATCTTTCTAAATATGAATATGTGCTTCAGAGATTCAAATTAAACTATGCATTTGGAGCCAGGGCACTGTATTGTTCACTACCAAATTTCAATTAAGGACAGCAGCATTTACAATCCCACACCTAGCTGCCTCCAATCAAAATAAAATAATCCAAAACTTTTGGAAATGCAGTTGCTTAATGTTATCAGCTATACTGTACAATATTTAAAATGATATAATAAAGCCTTCGTGAACAGAGATTATTTTATGTCACAGGTTAATCTTCCCGAACTTATGTTTCAGCAATTATAAATATTAAGCATACCTGTTGACAGAAATATTTAAAATTATTAAAACACTAACACTAAATCTTCAAGACCAGATGGCATTAATAATTAACATTACATACTCCTTGCCTGACTAGACTGCTTTACTGCAAGGTACTTTTGGCTGCTGTCCTATTGAAATACTGGAAGGTACAGTAGTTACTTTCACTAAGCCAGGGAAAGTCAATGAAGGACAATCTGGCAACTTTTAGGCAGCTTTCCATGCTAGTGATTTAGAACTATACACAATATTATTTAATTTTAGGCATAGCTAGAGGCCATTGATCAAGTGGTCTGTGCAGGGAGCACAAGTCTCTGATAGCAATTTCAAGTCTCTAACTATAACACAAGATTCTGGCTTCACAAGAACAATTTATCTACTCATTTCACTAAATGCAGGGAAGGTATTCTCACTAATGATTGAACTACTGTACTTGCTGAGAGGATAACATCATAACACAGTCTATGGGGAGGGGGTATTCAATTGTATTTTCATCCAAACTCACACCTGATCTCCTTTCACTTTAAACAGGGTGATTCGGTGTCGGACTAGGGCATGAAGGGCCCACTGGGGGAATCTAGTGGTAAGGGCCCATGTTTAGGGGTGTGGCCAGCCACCCCGTTGGTTTGCCTAACCATTAGAGAGTGCATGGAGAGTTTGCCTAACCATTAGAGAGTGCATATACATATATACAGTAAATAATGCTAGAGCATGCATGATAATGTACTAGATTAACAACAGCAATGCACTGTAGAAGATACACCATAGTCCTGTGTAGTATAGGTAACATACTGTATGTATAATGTATAATTAAAGTGCATTGTCTAGAATCTGATCCCTTGAGGAAGAGTTGGGCCCCCAGATAGTGGGGCCCACTGGAGGTTTACCCTGTATTCCAGTCCAATCCTAAATCACTTGTGTTGATGATTGGGTGCAAGCAACTGGGCACCCATTGCTTTTTGCACATGTCCCATCCAAATGGACTGGGTTCAGATCATAGTTGCTTACCCTCACACATCTTACAGGAGGCTCCCATTTCAGTGATTAATCATCTTCTACCTGAGTGTATATCAAATCTCCAGGGATTCTTCACTACAATTTAACTCAGCCTGCCCGGGGTGCCACTAAAGAGTTTCTTTGCTAGTTGAGTGATTTGCTGTAATCACTATGATTTGCTGTAACTTCAGGAGTTGACTCTCATTCCCTCTTGTGGAACCCCAGGCAGGATAGACAGTGCACATGATCACACAGTGTCTTCTTATCTGTTGTGGTGTGCAGTGATTCATAGCATGCTGCTGCTGCTGGTGTGTGCTGTAACCAGGGCTGCCATCAAAAATTGTTGGGCCCGGGACTGACAAAATAGGTAATTCCCCCTCACCACAAACACATACAGTGCTCCCATAGCTTAAAACTAACTACACAGTTATAAACAGACTTTTATCATTTTTATCTCTTGCTAAGTATGATGCAAAAGTGGCTTTGCATTTAATGTAACTCTTATCACACCAGAAAAGTTGATTGAGGGTCCCCCCTTAAAACAGGATAGGGTATTCAATGCCAGTTCACCCAGACATGACACCCACCAACTCAGATTTTCATGAAACTTTGTACACTTGCTACTACCACAGAGCTACTAAACTATGTCAAACTTTTATGCTCTATGCCTCATAGTTTTTGAGATATTGGGGGTCAACATTTTGAAAAATTGCTGATAAATGCCACTCCTTATGCTCTGTTTTTTTCTGAGGTGTATCTGGAAAACAATTCACATCTCAGAGCCTGATCCACGTATCACTTTGAAATGTTGACCCTTTGTCAATTAAAATATGGAGATTCTGGAAAAAAATATTTTAGCAATCTTTAACTCCGAGAGTTCATTATACATTTCTTTATGTCATACTTAATAATTTTTATACTGCAAAAAAAAATGGGTGCAATTAGCATTATCAACCTAAGGCAGATGAGTTATATTATGTTCCATTTTTGTTTAAATTAAACCTTAAAATATACTTTAAAAGGCTATGAAAGAAAAACAATGGGATTTTGATAGCCTGTATAAGTATTTTAATGTTTAATTATAATTATCACTTTAAAATGAAAATTACTATTGGGTATAATTTTGCCCACCAGGGGAGTATTTTAATTTGTATATCTCTATGTGTATGTGCAGATTTCATATTACACATAGGGTAGTATTCAGTTAGCTGCAATAACCCATTTTTTGCATGAAAAACTGTGATTTTACTGCAAATCGTGAAAGACGCCTATTCAGTTAGCCACAACAATTTATCATCAACAATTTAACCGTGAATTTCACATCACCTACTCTGAGCAGGTACAAAGTTGGGGAAAATCTCTATTTCAAGGTAAAATGTCTGGATTTGGCTCAGAAGCCCTGGTACACAAATCCCCCCCCCCCCCTTCCTCCTTATGACTGTATAGGCACTTTGAATTATTTTTAACTGCCCAATAATGTAATTTTTTTGGGGTGAAAAAGCGCAATGTGACAGAATTTGGGGTTCAAGATATGAGACAGGTATATTGGGGTACTTTATGAAAGGGACAAATGTTTTTAGGCTTGCAGGTGGGAGTAGTCAGTCTTTTTCCACTTTTTCCCCCAAGTCTCCTAAAATGACCAAAATAAATATGTATACCCATTTTTATGCACCCCTAATTTAATGAGAGCACTTATTTTGCTGAAATAAAAATAGCTCTGATAATTTTTTTCCATTAAATGCATATAACAGCCATTTGATACTATGTAATACCCCAAATCTATTTTATATGACCTCTAATACACTTCTATACTGTTATCCTATGTTAATTTGGCATTTTTGGGGGTACAGGCTGATTTCTCCACTGCAAGAATTTTTACGCAAATCCTGTTTTTGCAATTTTGGAATTGAATAGGTGCAAATTCAAAAATCGTGAAAACAGGATTTGCGTGAATATTTTTACAGCCAGTGAGCCTAAAATATTTCCTAATTAAAGCTGCACCTGGAGACAGCACATGATCTTCAGGGATTGTTCTTGGCTCCAGGCCTTATTATCTTTAATGTCTACTTCTCACCATTATGACCTGTACTCTCTGTGGATTCCAGTACCCACACCTGTGGTCTGCAGTTGCCACATTCAAGTAACGTTATATTCCATCTGCCTCCAGTATCCTCTGCTGCCTCTATTACACATGCATGCCTGCATTACCACCTGACAGTAAGGGCGCAATCAGCCACTGCTTTTGCTTGTACCGGTCTATGGGGGTCATTCCGAGTTGATCGCTACCTGCCGTTGTTTGCAGCACAGTGATCAGGCTAAAAATCGGCATTTCTGCACATGCGTATGCTCCGCAATGCGCACACGCGACGTACGGGTACAAATCCCTTTGTGGTTGTGCACAGGTTCTAGTGAAGTTGTCAGTCGCACTGATGGCCGCAAGAAGATTGACATAAAGTGGGCATTTCTGGGTGTCAACTGACTATTTTCAGGGAGTGTTTGCAAAAACGTAGGCGTGGCTGGGCGTTTCCTGGGCGTGTGTCAGGGCCGTTACAAGGTGTGGGCGGATGGTGCTTAGCACACAGCGCAATTGCCCTGTGGGCGCACCATCCGCATCCACCAGCCTGTATGTATGTGCCACTGCCTGCTATAAGTGTGATAATAGTGGTGCGCCGGTATCCTTCTCTGCCGGGTGCACCACTGTTAATATACATTGCAGATGGCAGTGCTGAGCAGTCTCTCCCCCCTTGTGCTTCCACGCTGCGGTGCGGTGCCCCGTCAGTGAGATCAGCGTGGTATAGAGGGGAGGTTGGGGCGCGGACATGACATTGTATAGCAGCTTTTTTCAGGTATGATGCCGCTGCCTGCCAGAGATGCCAATCAGGGAGACCCGCCGCCTTGCCGCCAGAGACACCTGCCACCACATATGTGTGTCCGGCTGCCAGCACTGCACTGCCGCGACAGCCGGACCGTGACCTATGGTGACTCATAGGTCACGTACCGCTCATCGCCTTCCTCACTTCCCGCTGCTGCTGCTCCATGTTACATGGTTCCTGTGCACCTCAGTCCTCACTTCTCTCCAGTCCCCACTGAGAGGGAACGATTTCAGGTGTGTGGAATTACTATGGGGAAGGGGGAGTCTGGTGTGTGGAATTACTATGGTGGGGGGGTCTGGTGTGTGGAATTACTATGGGGGGTCTGGTGTGTGGAAATATAATGGGGGGGTCTGGTGTGTGGTATTACTATGGGGGGCCTGGTTTGTGGGATTACTCTGGGGGGGTCTGGTGTGTGGAATTCCTGCTTTCAGGTATGTTGTATGTGTGCGACAAGTGCTGAGGAACCCATGCCTCCTTATAAATTAACTGAATGATTGTGATGATATTAACTTATTATCTAACTAAGCACAATGAGGCTATTACCATCACTTTAGCGTTTTTTTGCCATAGTTGTATTTACGACTTTATACTTGGATGGGCCATTGAAACTTGCATTGTACCAATCTAGGTGCAGAATCTCGGGCACATTAAGGCATCCGATATGAACATTTAAGCGTCTGAGATTCCCATCCCAGACACACTTGTGGCACTACCATAAGACGCCCATAAGAAAAACCTTTTCTGTGCATCTGAATAGTAGCCTCCCAGTCACCGCCCAGGAACGCCCAATTCCTGAGTCTGCACATCTAAACAACAACTGGCCCTTTGTGTGCACACACCATGGGATGTGTACGCTGTGCAACTTTTTAGCATAGTTGAAATACATTGACTATTTGCGCAAATAACAGCATTGCGTCCAACTCGGAATCAGGCCCAATGGGTGTGCCTGACCAGGGCTGTAACTAGATGTGTGCGAGAGGGGCCTCGCAAACAGCGCAGAGCCCTGGGGAGCGCACAGTCACTGCCTTGTTTAACACTGTACGGGGCATCAGAGCTCCATACAGCTCCATTGCCCAGCCGCAGCTCGCCCCAGCACAGCAAGCCTCCTCAGCTCCACTCCACTGTATGGACTCTGTACAGTGGAGCTAAGGCGGCTTGCGGCATGTTGGCGGGTCCTTCCCACTCCCATGCTCCGTACTACGGAGCATGGGAGCGGGGAGGACTCGCCAACATGCCCCAGCCGCAAGCCGCCTCAGCTCCACTGTACGGAGCTTCAGAGCGGGGAGGACCCGCAAGCATGCTCCTGCCGCCGGTACCGCTCAGCTCCATTGCCCAGCTGTAGCCCGCCCCAGCACAGCACAGCAGCACCAGCCGGTGTCACAGAGGACAGGGCGGAGAGATGGTAAGTGTCTGTCTCTCTCCCTCTCTCTCTCTCTCTCTCTCTCTTTATCGACGCTGTCTGCCGTAATGTGTAAAACGGGGACTCTGTCTGCTGTACTGTATAAAAAAGGGGACGCTGTCTGCCGTAATGTGTAAAAAGGGAAATCTGTTTGCCCTAATGTGTAAAAAATGGGGACGCTGTCTGCCATAATGTGTAAAAAGGGGACGCTGTCTGCCGTAATGTGTAAAGAGGGGACGCTGTCTGCCGTAATGTGTAAAAAGGGGACGCTGTCTGCCGTAATGTGTAGAAAGGGGACGATGTCTGCCATAATGTGTAAAAAGGGGATGGTGTCTGTTGTAATGTGTAAAAAGGGGGACACTGTCTGCCGTAATGTGTAAAAAGGGGACGCTGTCTACCGTAATGTGTAAAAAGGGGAATCTGTCCGCCGTAAGGTGTAAAAGGGGCTCTACCTGGTGTAGTGGCGCTACTGTGCAGTGTAACTTGAATAATGGAGACTACTGTGCACTGTAGTATGAATTGGTATTATTTTGTGGCCACACCCTTTCCCCATGAAGCCATGCCCCTAAATTTTTTGCACGTGCCTGCGGTGCGCACTGCCCATGTTTTGCATATGGTGTGTGTGTGTGTGGGGGGGGCGCCAATGCCGTTTCTTGCACACAGCGCTAAAATGCCTAGTTACGGCACTGGCATGTGTATAACTTCAAATCCGGACACGAATAGGCTGAAGTGATCGCAACGCTTAGTAGGTTCAGAGCTACTCAGAAACTGCACAAACTGTTTTTGCAGAACTCGGCTGCACATGTTTTCGCACTTCTGCTAAGCTAAAATACACTCCCCAGTGGGTGGCGGCATAGCATTTACACGCTGCTAAAACTAGCTAGCGAGCGATCAACTCAGAATGACCCCCTATACCTCCAGTTTCTGGTGCCTGTATTAACCTGCAAAGTCTGCACTCTCTTCCTGCTCTGAGTGTTTGAATCTGGGGATGGTTCTGGTTCTGTGTGCAATAGGTGCTGGTTCCAGGGCTGTGCGCCGGGGTGATCAAAAGTCCTGAGTTCCTCACGTCAGGTTTTCAGTTCCTGAGTTCCATATCCAGGTTCCAGTTCCAGGCCTGGGTCAAAGTAAGTACCAGGTTGCTGGCTGCAACAGTTATTCCTTAGCTCTTAGTTCATTGGTATTTGGTCCCTAATCTATTTTCTGAGTTCCAACTCAATTTCCAGTACTATATTGTACTGAGGGGGTCATTCTGATCCAGAGGCATAGCTAACGGGGGTCAAGCAGGGCATGTGCCCTGGGCGCCATAGCAGGTCCAGCAGAGGGGGGCGCTGCCGGCCAGGGCATCATGCCCACCCGCTATTGCGCTGCTGCTGCCCGCTACCATTGTGCCGCAGTATGCAGCGCCCTGCCTCCCTCCTACATGTGCTGCTGCTGGGAGCCGGGAGCATGACCGCAGTGCCAGCGTCACGCTCTCTGAGCTGGACAGGCAAGTGGGCTCCTCTTCAGACTTATACTGTCCTGGATCAGCTGCTGCGCAACTCTGCCTATCCCCGTCCTTCTCCTGCGTCTCCTCCTCCCGCCTCCCGCGTCTCCTCCTCCCATGTCTCTGCCTGTCCCCCTCCTTCTGGTCTTTGGCTAGCACCCTCCTCCCGCTTATCTTATATCCCCCCATGGCCGCCTAATGTTTTGCTGGGCTGCGGGGTCTGGAAGCCTTTGTGAGCACTGCAAATCCGGGATTGCCCAGCTTGTGAGACCACAGAGGTTCCTACCGACCTGAAGGTGCTGTCTCTAACTGCTCACCAGAGCACCTCTTCTCATTGTGCTGCAGAAATCTCTCTCCCCAATGCCTCTCTCCCTTGGGCTCTCTCCCCTCATATGCCTCTTTCTCCTCATGCCCCTCTCTCCCAAGTCCCCCGCCTCTCACCCTCCCAATCTCTCTTCATGCCTCCTTTCTCTCTGTATGCCTCTCTCTCTCCATGCCCCCCTTGCAATCTCTCCCCATGTCCCCACTCTCTCCCCATCTCCCCCTTTCCATGTCCCATCTCTCTCCCCATGTCCCCTTCTCTCTGTCCCCCTTCTGTTTCTCCCCATGCCCCCTCTCACTCCATACCTCTTACCCTCTCTGTCCCCATGCCCCCCTCTCTATCCCTTCCCATTCCCCCCTCTCTCTCTCCATTCCTCTCTCTGTCCCTATCCATGCTTCCAATGGCTATGTATGTGGCTCTCACACAGGGTGGTTTTTTTATATATATATATATATATATATATATATATATATACACATACAGTGGTCGAAGTGGGCCGGTATGCAGCGGTATGGCATACCAGCACTTCTTCCACTGACCCGGAAGTCTTTTTTTATTTTTTTATTAAAGAGTGTGCAGCAGGAGGTGAGGGAAGTGGCCAGCCTGCTGCATATGCTGCTTCCGTCCCTGCCTGGCTAGGCGGCCGTGTAGAGCGCCGGACCTGTGAGGCTCACTGTTGACCACCACCCACCTCTCACTGCTCACCGCCACCGCACCGAAGGCCTCCTTTTCACTAGTGATGTGCACCGGACATTTTTTGGGTTTTGGTTTTGGATTCGGTTCCGCGGCCGTGTTTTGGATTCGGACGCGTTTTGGCAAAACCTCACCGAAAATTTTTTGTCGGATTCGGTTGTGTTTTGGATTCGGGTGTTTTTTTCATCCCATAGTATTATTAACCTCAATAACCATAATTTCCACTCATTTCCAGTCTATTCTGAACACCTCACACCTAACAATATTATTTTTAGTCCTAAAATCTGCACCGAGGTCGCTGGATGGCTAAGCTAAGCGACACAAGTGGCCGACACAAACACCTGGCCCATCTAGGAGTGGCACTGCAGTGTCAGACAGGATGGCACGTCAAAAAAAATTGTCCCCAAACAGCACATGATGCAAATAAAAATGAAAGAAAAAAGAGGTGCAAGATGGAATTGTCCTTGGGCCCTCCCACCCACCCTTATGTTGTATAAACAGGACATGCACACTTTAACGAACCCATCATTTCAGCGACAGGGTCTGCCACACGACTGTGACTGAAATGACTGATTGGTTTGGGCCCCACCAAAAAAGAAGCAATCAATCTCTCCTTGCACAAACTGGCTCTACAGAGGCAAGATGTCCTCCTCATCATCAGCCTCCGATTCCTCACCCCTTTCACTGTGTACATCCCCCTCCTCACAGATTATTAATTCGTCCTCACTGGAATCCGCCATCTCAGCTCCCTGTGTACTTTCTGGAGGCAATTGCTGGTGAATGTCTCCACGGAGGAATTGATTATAATTTATTTTGATGAACATCATCTTCTCCACATTTTCTGGAAGTAACCTCGTACGCCGATTGCTGACAAGGTGAGCGGCTGCACTAAACACTCTTTCGGAGTACACACTGGAGGGAGGGCAACTTAGGTAGAATAAAGCCAGTTTGTGCAAGGGCCTCCAAATTGCCTCTTTTTCCTGCCAGTATACGTACGGACTGTCTGACGTGCCTACTTGAATGCGGTCACTCATAAAATCCTCCACCATTCTTTCAATGGTGAGAGAATCATATGCAGTGACAGTAGACGACAGGATCGAGCACGGTGGCCAAAATGTAATGCTCTGATTTCAACAGATTGACCACCCGTGAATCCTGGTTAAGCTAATTAAGGGCTCCATCCACAAGTCCCACATGCCTAGCAGAATCGCTCTGTTTTAGCTCCTCCTTCAATGTCTCCAGCTTCTTCTGCAAAAGCCTGATGAGGGGAATGACCTGACTCAGGCTGGCAGTGTCTGAACTGACTTCACGTGTGGCAAGTTCAAAGGGTTGCAGAACCTTGCACAACGTTGAAATCATTCTCCACTGCGCTTGAGTCAGGTGCATTCCCCCTCCTTTGCCTATATCGTGGGCAGATGTATAGGTTTGAATGGCCTTTTGCTGCTCCTCCATCCTCTGAAGCATATAGAGGGTTGAATTCCACCTCGTTACCACCTCTTGCTTCAGATGATGGCAGGGCAGGTTCAGGATTGTTTGGTGGTGCTCCAGTCTTCTATACGCGGTGGCTGAATGCCGAAAGTGGCCTGCAATTCTTCGGGCCACCGACAGCATCTCTTGCACGCCCCTGTCGTTTTTTAAATAATTCTGCACCACCAAATTCAATGTATGTGCAAAACATGGGACGTGCTGGAATTTACCCAGATGTAATGCACGCACAATATTGCTGGCGTTGTCCGATGTCACAAATCCCCAGGAGAGTCCAATTGGGGTAAGCCATTCTGCGATGTTCTTCCTCAGTTTCCGTAAGAGGTTGTCAGCTGTGTGCCTCTTCTGGAAAGCGGTGATACAAAGCGTAGCCTGCCTAGGAATGAGTTGGCGTTTGCGAGATGCTGCTACTGGTGCCACCGCTGCTGTTCTTGCTGCGGGAGGCAGTGGCGTAACTACTGCCCCTGCAGTCCTCGCGGTGGCTTGGGGGCGAGGGGCTGCGGGGGCGCCACTGACTTTGCACAGATTGACATGCGGACGAGCGTCCGCATGTCAATCTGCGGTCTCCTTCCCTCCGCTGCTGTAAGGAGGGACACGTAGCGCACGTCGCGCTCCTCTCCTGTGTCCCTCCCTGGCTCTCCCCCGGCCTGTCTAATAAAGGAAGTGCCGTTCCTGAGCTCTGATTGGTTCACGAACCGGCACTTCCTTTATTAGACCGGCAGGAGAGCCAGGGGGGACACAGCTATGCGCTCCGTGTCCCTCCAACACAAAGAAGCGGGGGTGGGGGGGGGAGCTGGCACTGGGGGCATATACCTGGCACTGTGGGGGAATATCTGGCACTGGGGGCATATACCTGGCACTGTGAGGGAATATCTGGCACTGGGGGCATATACCTGGCACTGTGGGGGAATATTTGGCACTGGGGGGAGCAGGCACTGAGGGGGCATATGTGGCACTGTCGGGGAATATCTGGCACTGGGGGCATATACCTGGCACTGTGGGGGAATATCTGGCACTGGGGGGAGCAGGCACTGAGGGGGCATATGTGGCACTGGGGGGGGTATATGTGGAACTGGGGGCATGTACCTGGCACTGTGGGGGAATATCTGGCACTGGGGGCATATACCTGGCACTGTGGGGGAATATCTGGCACTGGGGGCATATGTGGCACTGGGAGCACGGCCCTAGCAACAAGCACTACCCCCTAGCAACGAGCATGACACCCAGTGCATGGAACCCCTGGCAACAAGCATGACACCCAGTGCATGAAACCCCTGGCAACGAGCATGACACCCAGTGCATGAAACCCCTGGCAACGAGCATGACACCCTGAGCATGAAAACCCCTGGCACCGTGCATGGAACCAAGAGCATGAAACCGCTGGCAACGAGCATGACACCAAGTGCATGAAACCCCTGGCAACAAGCATGACACCCTGAGCATGAAAACCCCTGGCACCGTGCATGGAACCAAGAGCATGAAACCCCTGGCAACGAGCAGGTAATTTAAAAGTAATTAGAAGCCTTACTGTAGAACTTAATGTGTAATGGGCATTACGGTGTGTGGCATAATGTATCACGGACATTGCGGTGTGTGTCATAATGTGTCAGGCATTACGGTGTGTTGTATACTATATCACGGGCATTGTGGTATGTGGTATAATGTCTCAGGATCATTGTGGTGTGTGTCATACTGTGTCACAGACATTGTATGTGCTATAATGTATCAGGGGCATTGCAGTGTGTAGCATAATGTATAACGGGCATTGCGATTCCTGTCATAATGTGTCGCAGGCATTACGGTGTGTGGCATAATGTGTCGGGGGCATTACAGTGTGTGCATATTGTGTCATGTGCATTATTGTGTGTGGCATAATGGCTAAGGCCATTGCAGTATGTGGAATAATGTATACTGGGCATTACTATAAGGAGGAAAAATGACAAATAATGTAAGGGGCATGAATCAGGATTATTTTTCTTTCCTGTGGTGGCTAACGTCTGGGCGTGCAAGTTGCAAAACTGGGGTATAAGGTAGTCTTTTCCTGCAATGCCACGCCCCTTTATGCGAAGCCACGCCCCCTTTTTGGCGGCATATTTGTCCCTTTACTAGTGCCAATTATGGGGGGTATGAGATGGGGGGGGTGCCGAAGGATTTTTTGGCTTGGGGGAGAAAAATTTCTAGTTACGCCACTGGTGGGAGGCAATATATCTACCCAGTGGGCTGTCACAGTCATATAGTCCTGAGTCTGCCCTGCTCCACTTGTCCACATGTCCGTGGTTAAGTGGACATTTTGTACAACTGCATTTTTTAGGACACTGGTGACTCTTTTTCTGACGTCTGTGTACATTTTCAGTATCGCCTGCCTAGAGAAATGGAACCTAGATGGTATTTGGTACCGGGGACACAGTATCTCAATCAAGTCTCTAGTTGCCTCTGAATTAACGGTGGATAACAGAACCACGTTTCTCAGGCTGCCAAGGCCTGAGTTATCTGCTTTGCAGCAGGATGACTGCTGTGATATTTCATCTTCCTTGCAAAGGACTGTTGGACAGTCAATTGCTTACTGGAAGTAGTACAAGTTGTCTTCCGACTTCCCCTCTGGGATGACGATCGACTCCCAGCAGCAACAACAGCAGCGCCAGCAGCAGTAGGCGTTACACTCAAGGATGCATCGGAGGAATCCCAGGCAGGAGAGGACTCGTCAGACTTGACAGTGACATGGCCTGCAGGACTATTGGCTTTCCTGGGTAAGGAGGAAATTGACACTGAGGGAGTTGGTGGTGTGGTTTGCAGGAGCTTGGTTACAAGAGGAAGGGATTTAGTGGTCAGTGGACTGCTTCCGCTGTCATCCAAAGTTTTTGAACTTGTCACTGACTTATGATGAATGCTCTGCAGGTGACGTATAAGGGAGGATGTTCCGAGGTGGTTAACGTCCTTACCCCTACTTATTACAGCTTGACAAAGGCAACACACGGCTTGACACCTGTAGTCCGCATTTGTGTTGAAATAATTCCACACTGAAGAGCTGATTTTTTTTTGTATTTTGACCAGGCATGTCAATGGCCATATTCCTCCCACGGACAACAGGTGTCACCCCGGGTGCCTGACTTAAACAAACCACCTCACCATCAGAATCCTCCTTGTAAATTTCCTCCCCAGCGCCAGCAACACCCATATCCTCATCCTGGTGTACTTCAACAGTGACATCTTCAATTTGACTATCAGGAACTGGACTGCGGGTGCTCCTTCCAGCACTTGCAGGGGGCGTGCAAATGGTGGAAGGCGCAAGCTCTTCCCGTCCAGTGTTGGGAAGGTCAGGCATCGCAACCGACACAATTGGACTCTCCTTGGGGATTTGTGATTTAGAAGAAAGCACAGTTCTTTGCTGTGCTTTTGACAGCTTAAGTGCTTCCATCCTCATGTGAAGCTGAACCACTAGCCATGAACATAGGCCAGGGCCTCAGCCGTTCCTTGCCACTCCGTGTCGTAAATGGCATATTGGCAAGTTTACGCTTCTCATCAGACGCTTTCAATTTTGATTTTTTGGTCATTTTACTGAACTTTTGTTTTATTTTTATTTTACATGCTCTCTACTATGACATTGGGCATCGGCCTTGGCAGACGACGTTGATGGCATTTCATCGTCTCGGCCATGACTAGTGGCAGCAGCTTCAGCACGAGGTGGAAGTGGATCTTGATCTTTCCCTATTAAACCTCCACATTTTTGTTCTCCATTTTTTAATGTGTGGAATTATATGCCAGTATCAATAGCAATGGCCTACTACTATATATACTGCGCACAACTAAAATGCACCACAGGTATAGAATGTAGATGGATACTATACTTGACGACACAGAGGTAGGTACAGCAGTGGCCTTCCGTACCGTACTGCTATATATACTGGTGGTCACTGTGTCAGCAAACTGCAAAACTAAAATGCACCACAGGTATAGAATGTAGATGGATAGTATACTTAATGACTACACAGAGGTAGGTACAGCAGTGGCCTTCCGTACCGTACTGCTATATATACTGGTGGTCACTGTGTCAGCAAACTGCAAAACTAAAATGCACCACAGGTATAGAATGTAGATGGATAGTATACTTAATGACGACACAGAGGTAGGTACAGCAGTGGCCTTCCGTACCGTACTGATATATATACTGGTGGTCACTGTGTCAGCAAACTGCAAAACTAAAATGCACCACAGGTATAGAATGTAGATGGATAGTATACTTAATGACGACACAGAGGTAGGTACAGCAGTGGCCTTCCGTACCGTACTGCTATATATACTGGAGGTCACTGTGTCAGCAAACTGCACAACTGAAATGCACCACAGGTATAGAATCTAGATGGATAGTATACTTAATGATGACACAGAGGTAGGTACAGCAGTGGCCTTCCGTGCCGTACTGCTATATATACTGGTGGTCACTGTATCAGCAAAACTAAAATGCACCACAGGTATAGAATGTAGATGGATAGTATACTTAATGACGACACAGAGGTAGGTACAGCAGTGGCCTTCTGTACCGTACTGCTATATATACTGGTGGTGACTGTGTCAGCAAACTGCACAACTGAAATGCACCACAGGTATAGAATCTAGATGGATAGTATACTTGACGACACAGAGGTAGGTACAGCAGTGGCCTTCCATACCGTACTGCTATATATACTGGTGGTCACTGTGTCAGCAAACTGCAAAACTAAAATGCACCACAGGTATAGAATGTAGATGGATAGTATACTTAATGACGACACAGAGGAAGGTACAGCAGTGGCCTTCCGTACCGTACTGCTATATATACTGGTGGTGACTGTGTCAGCAAACTGCACAACTGAAATGCACCACAGGTATAAAATCTAGATGGATAGTATACTTGACGACACAGAGGTAGGTACAGCAGTGGCCTACTGTACCGTAATGCTATATATTATATACTGGTGGTCACTAGTCAGCAAAACTCTGCACTGTACTCCTATATAATATTATACTGGTGGTCCCGACTCCCCAGTCCCCACAATAAAGCAGCACACTGAGCACAGATATGGAGTGTTTTTCAGGCAGACAACGTATACTGGTGGTCACTGTCAGCAAAACTCTGCACTGTACTCCTGCTATATAATACAGCTGCTCCCAAGTCCCCACAATTAAGCAGTGTGAGCACAGATATATGCAGCACACTGAGCACAGATAAGGAGCATTTTTTTCAGGCAGAGAACGGATAAAACTGGTGGTCACTGATCAGCAAAACTCTGCACTGTACTCCTCCTATATTAATATAAAGCTGCTCCCCAGTCCCCACAATGATATAAGCAAGCACAAATATTTGCATCAACTCAACAATGAATAAACGGAGAGGACGCCAGCCACATCCTCTCCCTAACATCTCCAATGCACGAGTGAAAATGGCGGTGACGCGCGGCTGCTTATATAGAATCCGAATCGCGCGAGAATCCGACAGCGGGATGATGACATTCGGGCGCGCTCGGGTTAACCGAGCCATACGGGAGAATCCGAGTATGGCTCGGACCCGTGTAAAAATGGTGAAGTTCGGGGGGGTTCGGTTTCAGAGAAACCGAACCCACTCATCACTACTTATCACCGCTGCCACCACCGCTGCCCATGGGTGCCTCCACCAACCACAGTCCCTTTCCGCACCTCCACTGCTCACCTCAAGTAATCTTCCCCTGCTTCCCTTTGTCTCTATCCCTGTCCCTGCTGTCACTCTCCCTGTCCCTGATGTCACTCTCTCTCCCTATCCTTGCTGTCACTCTCTTTACCTGTCCCTGCTGTCACGCTCTTTCCCTGTCCCTGAATTCTGGATCATACAATGTGGCGTAATGTGATTTTCAGCTCATTCAGGGGCAGATTTATTAACCTGGAGAAGGCATAAGGAAGTGATAAACCAGTGATATGTGCAAGGTGATAAAGGCACCAGCCCATCAGATCCTAACTGTTAATTTACATATTGGAACTGATGGGCTGGTGCCTTTATCACCTTGCACATATCACTGGTTTATCACTTCCTTATGCCTTCTACAGGTTAATACACCTGCCCCTCAGTGTGCTATAATGTGAATTTCGGCTTGTTCAGTGTGCTACTGTATAATGTGAATTTTGGCTCTTTCATTGTGCTATAATGTGTATTTCGGCTCATACTGTGTGCTTTAATCTGAATTTTGGCTCATTCTGTGTGCTATAATGCGAATTTCGGCTCATACCCAATACTATAATGTGAATTTCGGTTCATACTGTGTGCTATAATGCGAATTTCGGCTCATACCCAATGCTATAATGTGAATTTCGGCTCATTCTGTGTGCTATAATTTGAATTTCGGCTCATTCTGTGTGCTATAATGTGAATTTCGGCTCATACCGTGTGCTATAATGTGAATTTCGGCTCATTCTGTGTGCTATAATGTGAATTTTGGCTCATACCGTGTGCTAGGATGTGAATTTTGGCTCATACCGTGTGCTAGAATGTGAAAGGGGCACCAGTACTAGATAGTATAAGGGGGTCATACTACACTTACGGACACGCCCCCTTTTGAGTGGCCACACACCCTTTCCCGGAGTGCGCGCGCATCATTTCACCCTTCACTTTCCATATCCCTCTTCAAAAATTCCACTTCGACCACTGCATCTACAGCTATACATACACACCCTGACATCTTTATATGCAGTGACACCTATTTGTCCAGGAGATTATCATGGTAAGGTTCATGTGGAACTGAAAAGAATGTTCCCAGTATGACATGAAACAGCTGGCGTGTCATGTTGGCATATCCCATTTTCAGTGTCCACGCCCCCCTTCTGGTGTGTGGCCATGGCCATTTTTTTCAGTGCGCACATACTTTCCTTTGTAAATGTATTTTATTTTTTTATTTTTTTGGGGGGGGCGCCATTATTGATCTTGCCCTGGGCTCCAAAAACCCTAGTTACGCCTCTGTTCTGACCTGATCGCATGCTGCCATTCATCGCAGTGCAGCGATCAGGTCATAAGTGCGCATGCGCCGGTGCCGCAGTGTGCTGTTGCATGGCTGACAGCCGACGGCTGTCATTGCCTAGCGTTTGCATCTGCCTGATTGACAGGCAGAGGCGGTTGCTGGGTGGGAGGGGGTGGCATGGCAGCGTTTGGCCGCCGTTTTGTGGGCACGGTCTGGCCAATGCAGGCGTGGCCGGACAGTGCGGGGGGCAGACAGCAGCAGCTGCGTGACATCATATGCTGCCGCTGCGACCCAGGCAGTGACGAGTAGCTCCTGGCCAGCACGCAAAAGCTGCGCTGGCCGGAAGCTACTCTGGAAAGTGCAAAAGCATCGCCGGTGTGTGATGCTTTTGCACTTCTGTGGGGAGGGGGTCTGGCCTGACATACGAGGTGGACTAGCCCTTTGCTGGGCGTCCCCCGCACATGTCAGTGTGCCTGATCGTAGCCCTGCAGGTCTGAATTAGGCCCTGAGTTCCTTTGGTAAGCCTCCTGAATTCATATACAGTAGTGAGTTACAGCTCTGCCAGCCTATATTAGGTTAATGGGCTGAGTGACTCAAATAAAGTTCTAGGTTGACATCCATGGGTTCCAATGCCATATCCTCGCACATCTCCAGTCAGGGGGTTCCATCCAATGGCATTTTAACAGAGGCCCTCCTCTCTAACAGCAGCACTGTAGGCGCTGGCTTTATGCCAGAGTCTACTATGCATGTGCAGTTTCCTTGGAACATGGCACCCGTGCTTTGTTTCCGGGGGCATCTCTATTGTGTGTGAGCAAATCACCAGGAAAATGCAGCACCATTTATCCAGTGATTTCTGTCTTCAATGCTGGACACCGCAGGACACCAGAGGAGTAAGTATAATTTTATGGGCGGAGGGTGTGCAGTGTGGGCCCCCTAAACACAGGGGCCTGTGTGCACCGCATACCTTATGCCCATTATAGCTACACCAATGTTTCCTTCTTATGCCACCAGTGTTTTCTGCCTGCTTACAATTACGCCATGAGCAAAATTTGCATAAAACTCCACATTTCAATACAGTTAAGCCCAAGGGTCCCAAGACAGATCTACAGAATACTCAGCGCGTGGCACTACTCGTTTGAGTAAAGTAGTTAGACGTGGTTGGTTGCATCCTTCAAGAATTGTGTGAACATTTGTGATATGTACATTTATATATTTTATCCATGTAAGTCTTGCAGAGTGATAAAGTGGGAGAGATAAAGAACTAGCCAATCAGATCCTAACTGCCACATTACTACTGTAGCTGTATTTGAAAAATTACAGGAGTTGGTACTTGCATGGGCTCTATGTACTAAGCCTTGGAAAGAGATAAAGTGAAATGAGATATAGTACCAAATAACCAGCTCCCAAGGGCATAGCTACAATAGGTGCAGGGAGTGCAGCTGCTATGGGGCCCAGAGGTGAGAAGGGACCACCTTCCCTGCCAAAGTTACATGTGTTATATACATTTCTCTTACGTCCTAGAGGATGCTGGGGACTCCAAAAGGACCATGGGGTATAGACGGATCCGCAGGAGCTTGGGCACACTATAAAGACTTAAACTGGGTGTGAACTGGCTCCTCCCTCTATGCCCCTCCTCCAGACCTCAGTTAGACTTTGTTCCCAGAAATGATGGGACACACACTAGGGGAGCTTTCCTGAGTTTCTCTAAAAGACTTTATGTTAGGTTTTTTATTTTCAGGTAGACCTGCTGGCTACAGGCTCCCTGCAGCGTGGGAGTGAGGGGAGAGAAGCAGGACCTACTTCTTCTTAGTTTAAGGGCTCTGCTTCTCGGCTACTGGACACCATTAGCTCCAGAGGGTTCGATAACTTGGTGCGCCTAGCTGCTTGTTCCCGGAGCCGCGCTGTCAACCCCCTCACAGAAGCCAGTAGAAAGAAGCCGGGTGAGTATTAGAAGAAAAGAAGACTTCAGTGACGGCAGAAGACTTCAGTAACGGAGGTAACACGCAGCGGTAGCGCTGCGCTCCATGCTCCCACACACCAACATCTCTGGCAGGGTGCAGGGCGCTGGGGGTTAGCACCCTGGGTGGCATGTTGCTGAGGTTTAGTTCACTGGCGGGGGGACATATTTAGGTGCCCGGACACCGGGTATGTTCACCCCGCCAGTGTGCCGCGAAATGGAGGGCGCAGCAGCGGTAGCGCTGCGCTCCCGGCTCCCGCACACCATCAGCTCTTGCAGGGTGCAGGGCGCTGGGGGGGAGCGCCCTGGGCGGCATATACTGAGTTAGTTCGCTGGCGGGGGGACATATTTAGTTGCCCGGACACCGGGTATGTTCACCCCGCCAGTGTACCACAGCGATCACGCTGCGCGCCATTGCTCCCACACACCAACGGCTTCCGAGGGTGCAGGGCGCAGGGGGGGTGCCCTGGTCAGCGATTTCTATATATGTTTATATACAGGGGGTTATACGCTGTATATAGATCCCCCCAGCTCAATATATGTATTTTTATATATAGATTTTTTGAGCGGGCTTTAGCGTGCCAAGAAGGGGCGGAGCTTAGCCATCACAGTAGAGTCAGCGCCATTTTCCTCAGGTCCCCGCCAAGGCTTGCTGTATAGTACGAAGGTGGGGGGGCATAGTGTTTTTTAATGCTATATGGGAGTCATATAGCATTATGTTTCATAAGGGGCGCATAATCTTTGTTGTGATACATAAATTCAGTGTTTCCCTGTTTGTTTACCCACTATCGGTTAGTCGACATATGTCGACATGTGTGAGGGCTTTGTCACAAGCTGCTGTGGGGATAACGGTCGGCTTCGCAGGCGCATGTCGGTACTTGATTCGGAAAATTAAGTATTAGCAGGTTGGTGTTTGTGTGCTTAAAAAAAAGTAAACACGCTAGGGGAGACACAGTTGTTTCTGGGTGCCCTGTCGGCATCAACGGTATTTACTTTGTAAACAAATTAACAGGCTGTTATTGCCTTGTACCTGTATACAGTGGCGCACCCAGGGGGGGTTTCCGAGTACCCAGAAACCCCCCTCCACTAAAATTTTTTTTTTTTTTTTTTTTAGCTGCATGAGTATTATTAATGACTGTCTAGCGTCCTCTGCAGCCTGCTCCTGGTGGCACTTGCAAGTGCAATAAAAGTTTACTTTATTTTAATTATAGTACATATATATCCATGTGCCTACATATATACACATGTATATACATACATACATACATATAAACACACACACACATATGATATATATATATATATATATATATATACATGTGTATATAATGTGTACTGTATGTGTGTGTATATATATATATATATATATATATATATATGTATGCATGTTTAATATGCTATGTATATGTGTATATGAGTTCACTACGATCTCCCGGCGGCCGGCCTCCCGGCGACCAGCATACCGGCGCCGGGAGGCCGGCCGCCGGCTTACCAACAGTGTGGCGAGCGCAAATGAGCCCCTTGCGGGCTCGCTGCGCTCGCCACGCTACGCGCGCCACACTATTTTATTCTCCCTCCAGGGGGGTCGTGGACCCCCACGAGGGAGAATAAGTGTCGGTATGCCGGCAGTCAGGCTCCTGGCGTCGGTATGCTGGTCGCCAGGAGCCCGACCGCCGGCATACTGAAGACCACCCGTGTATATGTATGTGTGTGTGTATGTATGTATATATATATATATATATATATATATATGTGTGTGTAGATATATATATATATATATATATATATATGTGTGTAGATATATATATATATATACACACACACACACACACACACACACACATAGACACACTAGTTTTACGGACCCAGCATATACTGGGTCACCTCAGTCCCCACCCCCGTGATTGGCTCCGCCCAGTTCTGGAAACCCCCCCCATGCAAATCCTGCGTTTGCCACTGGTATATATATATTTATAGGTATATGTAGGGGGAGTGTTATTGAAATTGTATATGTATGCTTCCCTGCATGGTTAGGATATGTGTGTTTTATTGTGTATTACAATATGTATATCCATGAATGCTGAAATAATGGTATTCTTCTCATGTGCTGGTCGCTCTGTTGATTAAGCTCTAGATTGGCCGTGACGAGTTGGTTTTCGATCCTCTCAAGGAGTCCGAATATTATTCTCTTCCCGACGCGGAGAGAACATTGAGGCAGTCAACTCCTGGTCGACGCAGAGCCCGGTCGCAAAGGATCATACACAGGAAGCTAAGTGATATTTTATTTCTATACTTACTTGCACTGCATGTACATGGGGGAGTGTTCTGTTCGGATAGGCATCCGATAGAATTACCCTACAGAGTGTGGGTAAGGTTGTTTATGTTGATTATATTCTATAACATTGCAGCAGGTTGCCGCGTGACGGCAGGAGGTGTGGCCGGGGAAAACTGCTGAGGTTGTCTCCGAGAGATACTGGGGGGCCGGTATACAGCGGTTAGGTGATGCCTCAGTTCAGTCAATCTCGGCGGATACCACTGGTAAGTCTAGCTTTGTGAGTTAGACTCCTTCGCAACGGTTGGGGACGCATTCTTTTGTGGGATGCAGTTGCTTTAATCGGTCGATACCGTTCCTTTTTCCTTTTCTGTGCAGACAGTTGTAGCTGAAAAGGTAAGAGTTCTGCAGCCCTGTTTGGTCCGCAGAAGCGGATCTCGGTTTCTGTTTTTCACATGTCCACCACAGGTCGCTTAGTCTATCTGGCTGGATCCCACTCCGGTGGGGACTCGTCAACTAATGTTCAATTAGTCTGAGAATTGACTAGGACCTGTGAGTTGATTATATAATCCGAGGGGGAACATTCTGAGTTACAAATGTTTCCCCTCACTGTTTTTCTATTAGATCTTGCCATTTCCCTTCTGGAAGGGGAGGTAGTACACGACGCCGTACAGAGGTGCGTCAGGTTCAGGGAATTGTTCTGCTGTCCATAAAAAAAAAAAAAAACTAATAGGTCTCAATGCGTGGTTCTCCGCATTCGGATTACCTGGGTGGATATCCAGGATTGTCTTTGCCATGAGTGATGGCGGTATGATGGTTTTCTTTCAACAGTAAGAGCCATTGTTATTCTGTTCTGGGACGCTCTCCAGATTAAGGCGAGATCAAGAAACAAGTGGTGCAAATCGTTGTTTCTCTCTGACTGTTCTTTCAACAGAGGGAATGACTGTTGTTCCCAACGACGCACAGTTCGGAGGTGGGTGTCAGAGTGGATACTGACCGGTTGAGGTTCTGTGTTTTTTCCTGTGGAAAGAGGTCTGAGGATCCAGAGTCGGATCAGATTTATTGTGACAATCCATCAATAGGTTCCGTTAATGAAGCAGGTGGGTGCGGTCTAAGGGGCCTTATTTGGTGGGCAAGTCAAATGCCAGAGTGGTTGTCAAGGGACCAGTTGGAAATGTGGTCCGGGCCTCACCTGCACATGCACCGGAATTTAATCCTAATGGCCGGGACTTCGCTCCTGTGGTATCTGCTCAGTTCTCGCCTTCTAGAGGGACAAAAGTTCGGGATCCAGGATTAGGTCCTGGTGTCCATGCATGCAGATCTCCGAGGTTGGGGAGCTGGCCTGGCAAGGGTCATATTTCCAGAGGTGACGGTCAACCAGGGAAGCTTGTCTGCAATAAGTTTTCTTGGTTTTAAGAGCTATGTTCGACGAACATATTCTTCGTGTTCTGCTCGTGTTAGTTCTGTCAGTCGACATGACAGAGGTGGCGTAAGTGACCCGCTAGGGCGGGACGAGTAGCAAAGTGACAATGGCAGAAGATGCAAAAGTTTGCCGCTGGGTGAAAAGACTGGTGAGCGCTTTATTAGCGATCTTCGTTTCGGAGGTAAACGACGGAGAAATAGATTTCCTCTGCAGACGTAATCTCCGTCCGGGGGAAGACCAGTCATCATCGAGAAGTTTTCACTGAAGTGTCAAGTTATTGGGGAGTGCCTCATTTGGACGTGTTGGCGCCTCACCCCAACGAGAGGCCTAGGAGATATTGTTCCAGGTCAAGGGACACGCAAGCAATAGCAGTGGATGCCCGTGACACCTTCGGTGTTTTCAGTCGGTCTTTGGGTCCTCTCTATTTTCATTTTTTCTGAGGGCGATAAACGTAAAAAGAGCACAGTTCAGGCGATCCTCTTTGCTCCGGTCTAGCCAAGGAGGGCTTGGTATCCGGTTTTTCAGGGTTTACTCATAGAAGATCCCTGGACTCCTCCTCTACCTGTGGAGCTGTTACAGCAAGTTCCGGGAGTGTATCAAGCATTTCCGCGCTTCTTCAGGCTAGAAAAGAAGTAACGGCAGAGCTTTACCACTGTAGTTGGCGTATATATATATATATATATATACAGTATATATATATATATATATCCTAGACGACTCCTACGGAAGTCTTTCAGCTGGGTTGTTCTGCTCCACTCTTTGCAAGCAGGAGTGGCTGCAGGCCTAGAGTTAGGCTCCATTTCGGTGCAGTTTTGGCCTTATAGAATTTCTTTAAAAAAAAAAAAGGGCATTGGCCACCTCTCCGGAAGTTCAGGCTTTCGTGAATGGAGTACTTCTCATCCAACCTTCTTTGTGCACCCTTGGCACCGTGGACACTTGTCGTGGTGTTGCGTTTCTTGTGTCACACTGATTGGAACCTTTATAAAAGGTTGTGTTAAAGTCTCTCTCTTGTAGAGTGGTCTTGTTATTGGCTTTGGTGTCCGCAAGGCGGGTGTTGGAAGTGGCGGCTTTGTCTCACATGAACCCCTGTTGGCTCGTTCCTGTGGATGAAGCGGAATTGAGAACTCGTATAATAGTTCTGCCAAGAAGTGGTTTATGTATTTCGCAGAAACCTGTGGTTTCTTCAAAGTCTCTCGATGTAGTCGGGGCTTTGAATATTTATGTCGCCGGTTTGGCTCATATTGGGAGGACAAAGACTCTGTCTGGTATGCTCCCAACATGTTTGGAGCACCTGTGTCTAAGCAGTTTGTTTCATACTGGATCTGGGATACGATTAGGTGTGTTGGTTCTACGGCTGGTTTGCCGTTACCGTTGTTGGTGGAGACCCATTCTATTAGGAAGATGGGCTTTCTTAGGTGGCTGCCCGTGGAGTCTCAGCGGTTCACCGTTGCTGAGCAGCTGATTGGTCGGGTTCAAATTCTTTTGCTAAGCTCTGTGTGTTTGATACCCTGGCTGATGGGGACATCATGTTTGCTCAATCGGTGCTGCAGAGTTGTTCGCACTCTCCCGCCCGGTCTGGAGCTTTGGTATAGACCCCATGGACCTTTTGGAGTCCCCAGCATCCTCTAGGACGTAAGAGAAAATAGGATTTTAGTACCTACCGGTAAATCCTTTTCTCCTAGTCCATAGAGGATACTGGGCGCCCGTCCCAGTGCGTACTGTGTCTGCTGTTATTGGTTATGGTTGCACTTTGTGGTGTTTCCTTTCTGGCAGGTTGACGCTGACGTTGTTCATGCAGTGGCATGCGGTTTCTTATTATTGGTTGTGTTGACACACAGGTTGTGTTGCATATTCTCTCAGCATATGGCTGTATGTTTTTCATACCGTGGGCTGATATTCTGTTGAAGGCCATGTCTTGCAGTATGTTTGTGGTGTGAGCTGGTATAGCACTCACTGTGTTTAAATTATAAATTCTTTCCTCGAAATGTCCATCTCTCCTGGGCACAGTTTTCTAACTGAGGTCTGGAGGAGGGTCATAGAGGGAGGAGCCAGTTCACACCCAGTTTAAGTTTTTATAGTGTGCCCAAGCTCCTGTGGATCCGTCTATACCCAATGGTCCTTTTGGAGTCCCCAGCATCCTCTACGGACTAGGAGAAAAGGATTTGAGAACTAAAATCCTATTTTTCTACCATTGGGTGATACTTAGGAGACCTTACAAATGTATGCCTTAGGGTCTAGAATATATCTATATGTCCCTGGACCTGCTCATTGTAAAGTGGTATAAAATTAACTGGAAGTCATTATAATGTTGCATTTTAGGAACTGGGGGCGCTGTAATATGGTATGCTATGAACTGGAGACACTATATTATGGTATAATATGAACTGGGGGCACTCTATGGCATTATATGAATTGGAGGTACTGTGTTGAAAAATGTGTACTGACAGCCCTACAATGTAACATAACAGAAACTAGGGCACTACTATCGTTCATAAATAAACTAGGGCACTACTATGGGACATAACATTATCTAAGGCACCACTATGGTTCAGAAAATGAACTAGGGCACTTTTATGGGGCATATAATTAAAAATTCTGCAGAGACGTGTCTCTCTGGAAGCACTGAGACAGGGGCCCTTTCAAAGTGCTGGTATGCACCCTCAGTGTTCTGGCTACGCCCCTGCCAGCTCCTGTCATTTTTCAAACACATATAAAAAAATCTGAATAAAAATAATTAAAACAATCTCCTCGGTGAGCAATCAGTGTTCTCTGAACCAATAAGCTCCATAGTGAGCAATCAGTGTTCTTTGAACTCCTTGTGATAGACAAGTGATCCCAAGGTGTATATGAATAAACCTGTGTGTGTGTTTATATATTTTTCCTTTTCAAATTCCTATTAATTTTAAAGATACAATTAAAGGTTATATTTTAATGATACCTAAGGGTATATCTGGCCCTATTTATATTTCAAAGAGTGCCCCCAAGATAGAGTCTTCTTTTCTCTTTCTAGAATATTTGGTTTTCTGACTCTGGGGAGCAACACCAACCCTGTATTATGGTGAATCTACCCGAGTAATCATAGGTATTTGGTTTTCTTTAAAGAATTAACCCCCCTCGTGTGTTCATTTTGTGTGTAACTGTGTCATCCAGGCACAAACAAGGGGGTATCTTGTTGCGGATCATCACAAATGTTTCTTCCTATTTTTCAAACACAGCCTGTAACAAGATAGTTAGGAACTGATAAGCTGGTACTTTATCTCCGCACACTTTATCTCTCTCCAAGGCTTAGTACATAGAATCCTTGATTTCACTCCACTTTTTTTCACTCTCCAGGTCTCAGTACATCTTGTATCTTGTTACATTAAAGTGATAATACTACATTATGGCATATCTTGGTGTTTTGGTGCTGGGTTTTAATTTCAACTTTGTTGAATACAAAGTAAGATCCATTTTAATCCAGAAAGGAATGTGGAGAAAAATTTTCTACATCAAGCTTTAAAGACAGCAGATATGTTTTATTCAGTTCAGAACAGAGACTTGCATTCAGGGGAGGCAGGGGAAGCAGTGCCTCCCCTGTGATTAATGACTAAAATAATATAAAGAACATAGTTATGACACATATTCTGTGTCATAAGTAATTTCTTTATATTAGGCTAATCATTTTAATACTTAAAATTAGTTTGGGAGGCACTGATAGCAGTGCCATCTGTTAACAATAGGAATAGGTTTAAACAGGAGGGGAGGGGCCAAGCACTGGGCTGTAAAAGCCCATTAAAAACAGAGGCTAAAGCGGCACTTAGACAAGTGCCTCATTGACAGGGGGCAGGTTTACAGGCCACCTCTAAACAGGCCCCTGTCAGCAATGCATATGTGATTGGACACCGGATCCAGTGCTGGATCCGCTGCTCCAATCACCCATACGCAGCAGGGTGAAGCGGCGGTGGCACCCGGCACTACAGCGGCAGCCCTGGAGGCAGCGGGGACAGAGCTGGAGAGTATGAGTTGGGGTGAAGCGGCGTCGGGACCTGGCACTACAGCAGCCCCAGAGGCAGCAGGGACAGAGCTTGAGAGCATGAGGCAGGGTGAAGCGGCGGCGGGACCAGGCACTGCAGCAACAGCCCCGGAGGCAGTATGGACAGAGCTGGGAAGCATGCGGCGGGATGAAGCGGCAGTGGGACCCGGCACTACAGCAGCAGCCCCGGAGGCAGCAGGGCAGAGCTGGGGAGCATGCGGCGGCGGTAACATCCAGCGCTCTTAACTCACCTTCCTCCTCCTCCGCCCTCCTAGCTAGCAGCAATGTCACTGGCACCTACACTATCCCAGACTGGACCACCCAGGTAAGAGAGGGGGGCAGTCGGGCTGGGTGGGAAGGGACAGGGAGCTGCAATATTAAATACAATATATATATATATATATATTTATATATATATATATATATATATATATATATAATGCGGTGGATGGCACACCAGGACTTTTGAAAATGTCTTGATAAAGGAGTGGCAGCTCTGAAATGTTGACTGCACCTCTGTGTACTGCATGAAATGTGTTCAGCATTTTCATAAGTCCTGGAGTGCCATCCATCGCATCCCCTATATAGTCCCCATTTACCCCATATACTGCATTTCTGGAGAGGCACCTAGGTGAGATGCAACATTGTGGATTGTGCCGGACACTTCTTCAGTTATTTATATATATATATATATATATATACATATATATATATATATATAGACACAACAATAGGTGAGCTGGCGCCTGAGGGTTGAGTCAACACCAAGGCATTTATGATTCACACCTTTAAGAGTCAAAACATGGTGGCAACATGTCCCATCATGAAATTTATTATATATACATAAAAACATGGTGCAGGGGGATGAGGTATTTGCAAGCGACCAAAGGTGTCGAATTAATAGTGTAAAAACCAGGTGTTCTATAAATATATAAAATTTAATTTCAGAAAACAACACACTAAAACAAGGGGGGGGGGGGGGTATTTCATAAAATATAAACAATTTTCAAAAATGCAGCCTAATCCATAAAATCTGGTATAAAAGAGCAGAGGTGAAACTAAAAAAAATTTAAACACATATACCAAAAATTATTAAAAGGTACATAAAAACATGAGAAATAGGTGCAAAATATGCAGGATAAAAGGTAAAGAGGAGTAAAAATTGGGAGAAAGGTAGCTTAACTTCAATAGTAGAGGTATAATCAGAGTAGCACCCTATCCATGGTCCATTTGTAAAAGGAGTAATAAGTTGCTCCACACTTAGTGTATTTCCGTTTAAGATGTCGAGGACAATAGTAGGTGAATCTCTACAGTCTCCTCTTTTTCTTCAATATATATTCAGAGGTGACATCTTAAAGGAAGAAGAAGAATATTCAACGAGTTTCGTTTTATTATAAGACTTCATCAGGGGTACATCTACAAGCATAGGAAACCCATCTTATTAAAATATACAAACAACTGTTTATAATAAAAAAAACATAAAGAGGGACATATTGCATACAGAGCAATGACATGCACGACAAAGCATAATTGAACAAGACAGAAGGAAAAAAGACCAAACAACTATATATTCGGAGAAATCATAATTACATGGGACATACCTTAACTGTATGGTAAGTATTATAAAAAATAAGCGGATATGGATACCCGACAGCGATATAAAAAACCCTCAGTATCAGAGGGGCTTTCTATTTGAGTCATCCGCCAATCCTAAGAATATATATTATATAATGTATCAGTACAGATTCTAGTTTAACAGGAAAATCGACTTAATAACCAATAATTTGAAGCACATACCTCATGGGTTGACTACTTGAAAATGAAATCTAGATACTCAGGTGTAGCAGGAATTCACTTAGGTGAGAACCTGGTAATTTATATTAAAGGATAGATAGATAAATAAATAAATAATTAAATAAATATACCAATAGAGTATTCCAAAAGAGTTTTACATGGAATAAACGAGTATAAAATATGTATTATATTTAATTATTATTATATTTAGAAGGGATTAATCAGGATATTTATAGATGGCCATTCTGAATGGGTATTTAAGCCGAATTGCAAAGTTATTGGTCTTTGTCTCCACATGGCCCCTCTAGGCACCACAGATGGATACTTAGACCTCTATAAATTACTATCATATTATGTATTACAAATCTGAGATTTTACAGTTTATAAGAAAAAAAAACAACCCAATAGCAACAATTAGTAAAAATTGCTTATACCCTATGTTATGTTACAATTTTCATTTCCGGCTATATTCCCAACATTATTTTAACAATATTTTTAACAACATTATTAAGTTGTAATCCTTGCTGACATGATACAAATTATTATCCTCTTCATACAGAGTCTCACATAAACAAATCAAATGTTAAATTTGTTCTTATTACAAATGGTGCTCAATACTTAAATCTCAATACCATAATAGTAACCAATGTACCTCACCTTTAGTGGATCAGCAGTGATAGCCTGGTCTCTGAGTAATGAAACACTGATCCAGGACTACACCTTAATATAGGAGAAATTAGTGACATCATTTAAAACTGACTACTGTGATTGATGCCCTGGAAACCACAAATAAGGTCTTATCATTAACTAATTTAATAATAGTGGTGCTCTAGAAAATGAGTACTAACCTTATAAAAACCTTCCTATTACTTTTTGCTCCTAAAATATTAAGACTAGAGACAAAAAACACCTAATTAGAGTGAGTACCCATAATGCATTTCGGTGAATACTGAACTAGTGGGTTATAGTGTGTGATTGACAGCTTGTCCCTCCAATAGGTATGTGGGAGAAAGGTTACCATTTCAACATTAGTGAAAATGTGCCTAAAGATACTAAATGCAATATATATGTGTACCTTAGTAATACCTATGTATATTATTAAAGAAGTAAAAACATAAGCATTATAAAATAAATAAATAAAAAATAATTAATGAAAAATAAAATATAAAAAAATATAAAAGATAAGCCCTAGATAGTGCCACCCATGTGGTGTTTAGAGGGGCACAGTACCTTGTATTCCCAGGTGGTCTCCCATCCAAGTACTAACAAGTCCCAACACTGCTTAGCTTCCAAGATCAGATGAGATTGGGCATATCTAGTGTGGTGTGGCTGTAGATTTACAAGAGTGATTATACAGGAGAATATCAGATATTAGACACTCTATAGCTGAGGAGATTAATTAAATAAACAATGGATCTATATCGGGGATGTCCTCATCTATAATAAATTAGTATACGTATTTTATGGGCAGTAAATAACATGCATAAAAATGCACTGATTAATTATATAGAAGGAATACCTATAATAACGTATATTGTAAGGTAGAGTGGTATTGTACTATGACGTGAATATCCATGCGTAAAAAGGGGGTAATGGTGCCCCCTATATTATTTAGAGGCATTGACAAAATAAAAATATTATTAAAGAATTTTTGACTACAACAATAGAATGTATCATATATTAATCACACTAAAGCAGAAAAGATTAATTTAATAAACTAAAATGGGTCTCTATTTGGGGGTACTATTCGCATGTCATTTCTATATGTTTTTTATGGACAGTAAAAAAGCATTGATTATATAGAGGAAATACATATGGTATTGTATAAAGTAGGATAATATGATATTATACTGTGAAATGGATGTCTATGTATAAATTTGTACTAAATATTGGCACCCCCTGTGTTGTTTAGAGGCACACAGCACCTTGTATTCCCAGGTGGTCTACCATCCAAGTACTAACCAGGCCCAACACTGCTTAGCTTCCAAGATCAGATGAGATTGGGCATATCCAGTGTGGTGTGGCTGTAGATTGACAAGAGTGAGTGTACTGGAGAATATTTACCCACAGTAATAGAATGTGTCAATATTAAGACAGAGGAGATAAATTTGATATACTAAAGGTAGATCTCTATTTGAAAGTATCCTAAACTAGTGTACTTAATACATAAATTTTGTGGACAATGTATAACATGCATAAAGATGCATTAATTGTTTATAAGAATGGAGTACCAAAAATATAATATTTTGTTGGACGAGTTCACTACTATAAAATTAATGAATATCAACACATAAGTGTAAATTCAATAGTGACGCCCCCTAAAAAGCTTATAGGCGCTATCATAAATATTATCAGAGAATATATACCCACCCCCTTTGTTTTACTTTTATTGCACCATTTGGAATAGGACTCCACTTTTACAAAAACAGAGGTATGAAGTGACAGTATCTTTATCGGTCTAAGAGGAGATATTTTTATATCACTAAAAGTACAGCCCATAGAAATAAACCTTATTTATGCACACATTATAGGATATACAAGGATCCCTATTGAACAAACTAAGATGGGGGTATCTCCCCTATGCTACTGTCATATGAAGCTGGAAACACTAGTATGCTACCTAACCTAAAGAAACGCTGCCATATCAATACTTTCATTTAATCCTCTAGGAATGAGAGTATTGAGGGTGTAGATCCAAAAGGATTCTATTTTTGCGAGCTGTAAGTCCCTGTCACCTCCCCTTTTATCTTCCAAAACATGTTCGACGACTGTAAATGTAAGGCCCTGAACATCAGAGTCGTGTTTTTCTTGGAAGTGACGGGGAGGCTGTGATTTTGCACCTTATTCTTAATGTTTCTCAGATGTTCTTGTATTCTGATCTTAAGGCATCTCTTCTTTTTGCCAATATAAGATAAATTGCAACTGCAATCAATCTTGTATATCACATACTGGGTATTACAAGTAACAATGGTTTTAAACTTGTATATTATTTTGTTTTCCTCATCTTTCCAGAAGAACCCTTTCTTGTTAATATGCCAAAACATATGCATTTGTTGCAAGGGAAGAGACCAGATCTCTTCATTATTGGAAAGCTACTAGACGTATCTTTACAAGGATGATTAGGTGGTAATTGACTGGGGGCTAATATATTCTTGAGATTCCTAGATTTCCAGAAGATTATATTGGGTGTTTCAGATAAATGTGGTCCCAAAATCGGATCCTTCAAGAGGAGATGCCAATGTTGGGACATGATACGTTTAATCTTAGTACTCTCTTGGTTGTATCGTGTAATAAATGGTCTCTCAAGTTGACGATTTTCTTTAACAGTACCTTTTCTATCCAGTAGACTATTTCTGTCTATTTTGGAAGCCCTGATCTGATAATTTTGTAATTTCACCTCATCATATCCCCTGTCAATAAATTGTTCCATCAAAGCAGATGATTGTTCCCAGTAGCTACTCATGCTACTGCAATTCTTCCTCATCCTTACGAATTGGGAATAGGGAACCGTGGTTTTCCATCTTGAGAGATGACAGCTGTTAGAGGGGATGAAACTGTTGGCATCCATGTACTTGAAAAAGGTTTTTGTCTGGAGAGTGCCTACTTCATCAATGCTTACGAGAACATCCAAATAATCCATCGTGAGGGGATGCTGCTTGTACGTAAACTTAAGGTTAAAAGTGTTAGTCTGAATACATGAGATGAAGTTGGCAAGAGAATCAACTCCACCATCCCACACAAAAATGAGGTCGTCAATATACCTCTTGTACAATTTAATATTAGGACACTTAAAGTCTCCATTAGAGTATAGGGTATCGTTCTCCCAGTTATCCATGTAGATGTTAGCATACGATGTGGCAAACTTCGTCCCCATCGCCGTTCCATGTTTCTGGTGGTAGAACCTCCCCTCGAACACAAAGTAGTTGTGGTTTAGAACAAACCCAATACCATCCAACAGGAACTCTCTTTCGTCTTTACTGATGTTCGCATCTAAGAGAAGATTTTTTTTAACTGCTTCACGCCCCATAGTATGGGGAATAGAAGTGTAAAGAGCCTGGATGTTGACTGTTACCTATCTGTAAGTCACTGAGAATCTTCAGCAAACTGGTGGAGTCTTTAAGATATGACGATTGCATCTTAACATAGGGCTGAAGTTTGATGTCTAGAAAATGTGACAAATTGGATGTGAGGGAATCCACCCCAGCCACTATCGGTCTTCCTGGTGATGGGATAACACCCTTATGAACTTTGGGTAAATGATGAAACACTGGAATCGATGATTTTTTGTTAAACAGATAATCATATTCTTCTTTACATATTACCCCTTTGTTCTTAGCTTTAATCAAAATTCCATAGAGTTCGTCTTCAAAACCTTTAGTAGGATCTACTGGTAACTGTTCATAAGTGGTAGTATCATTGATTTGATTGTATGCTTCTCTGATATAAGTGGTTCTATCTTGAATGACCACTGCACCACCTTTATCAGCTGTTTTAATGACAATGTCATTGTTATTCTTAAGTTGTTTAACTGCCAGCTGTTCTTGGGGAGTAAGGCTACCATTTTATTTATTATCTTGAATTCTGAGTTTTCTAAAATCTTCTTTAACTGAATCAAAAAAGATATCTATGTGACTCCCTCTTGACTCTACAGGATAAAATCTTGAAGGGAGTGTTACAACTGGTTTACTCTTAGGTTCATGACTTAACTTAGGTGTGAGATTTTTCAAAAAATGTTGTTTCAATGTGAGACTTCAAATGTACTTATTTAGGTCGACAAATAAGTCAAATTTATCAACATGTTGGTTGGGGGCGAATTTCAAGCCTTTATTTAATACTGATATCTGTGTGGTTGATAGTTCCTTTTCAGTAAGGTTGATGATGCTTGACTTATTGGGTGTTGTAGAAAGTTGATTGCTCTTCGCTTTTAGTTGGGTGATTTTTCTCCTTCCGCCCCTTGTACCTCTTCTCCTGGGTGTAAATGTCTCTTTACTCCTTCAGGGGAATCCAAACGAGTGTGCAAACATTCTCGTTCTTGAAGGTACGGTAGACCGGCCTTCTTCTTCTCCCCTAAAAAAACTCTTTCTCTGGGGGAGACTGAACATAGTTGTTCATAATAATTAGGATGTGTGTACCTTTGGCATTTCTCTATAGGTGAACGATAGTATTGTTGTGACGGTTTTCTCCCGTATCTTCGCCTGGGGGACTGATAGGAACTTCTTCTCCTGGTACCATAATTTCAGAATGAACATCTATAAATATCCTGATTAACCCCTTCTAAATATAATAAAAATTAAATATAATACATATTTTATACTTGTTTATTCCATGTAAAACTCTTTTGGAATACTCTATTGGTATATTTATTTAATTATTTATTTATCCTTTAATATAAATTACCAGGTTCTCACCTAAGTGAATTCCTGCTACACCTGAGTATCTAGATTTAATTTTCAAGTAGTCAACCCATGAGGTATGTGCTTCAAATTATTGGTTATTAAGTCCGTTTCCTGTTAAACTAGAATCTGTACTGATACATTATATAATATATATTCTTAGGATTGGCGGACGACTCAAATAGAAAGCCCCTCTGATACTGAGGGTTTTTATATTGCTGTGTCGGGTATACATATCTGCTTATTTTTGATAATACTTACCATACAGTTAAGGTATGTTCCATGTAATTATATCTCCAAATGTACTTTTTTGGTCTTTTTTCCTTCTGTCTTGTTCAATTATGCTTTGTCGTGCATGTCATTGCTCTGTATGCAATATGTTCCTCTTTATGGTTTTTATTCTAAACAGTTGTATGTATATTTTAATAAGATGGGTTTCCTTTGCTTGTAGGTGTGCCCCTGATGAAGTCTTATAATAAGACGAAATGCGTTGGATATTCTTGTTCGTCCTTTATGATGTCACCTCTGAATATATATTGAAGAAAAAGAGGAGACTGTAGAGATTCACCTACTATTGTCCTCGACATCTTAAACGCAAATACACTAAGTGTGGAGCGACTTATTACTCCTTTTACAAATGAACCATGGACTTTGAACTTGTTTTTATGCATATATAATAAATTTTATGATGGAACATGTTGCCACCATGTTTTGACTCTTAAAGGTGTGAATCATAAGTGCCTTTTGTAACACAGGGTGTTGACTCAACCCTCAGACACCAGCTCACCTATTGTTGTATATTTCTTTTGTCAGTTCCTCCTAGCAAGGAACTTAGGTGAATTTGGCTGCCAGTCATAAATCTTTATCACCACATACTCAAATAGCGCAGGGAGAGAGTATTGTTTATTTATATATATATATATATATATATATATATATATTAGAAACAATAGTGCAAATAGCGCTGCTACCTAGGTAACAAGACTAATATTCAAAAGTTATTTAAATAGTTGTGTATCAAGATCCAAGTTCAACAACACTTCCCCAATTCTGGGGGAATGCTAGAAAGGTTCTCTTGTGTGGACTCTATTTCCAAAGTCCAGGTAGGTTAGATATGCAAAATGGCAGAACCCAGCGCCTTCTGTGTTATATGGTTTCGAGTGAGATTTAAATAATAATACGCGTACCGCATCCCATGTGTATTCAGGCCTGAAGTGTAAACCGTATTTCTCCTGGTCACGATCTTCTGGCTTTCCCAGTGACTCCGTGGATGGACCGTAAGGAGATTAAAAGAGCAACAATAGTGTAATATTGCAAAATATAGAAAAGGTGTGCTTATGTGGAAAGTTTCAGATGTGATTGATAGTTATATAGATGGTTAAAAAATGCACCCAGTGTCAGGTTTATAGACAAGGTAATGTGCCTGCAACCTAAGGTAGTTTAAAAATAAGTACCCTCAGGACTAGTAATTCTTGCATGTAATAGGTTTCTTTAGGGCATTCCTCTCCCGTGGTTCATGATTGGGGACCGTTAATATTGAAATAGAATCTCCCGAATACGGGAAGGAGAGCCCATAGTGTAGTAGTTTTTAAAGTTTTAATACAAACATATAAAAGACAAATGCGCAATTGGCCTCCCATTAGTCCACATTCTTATAAATAACCTAGCAGTGCAGAGCACCCCTAATACCGTTTGATGAAGTCCTAACAAATTGGCAAAAGGACAAAATACGTTGGGCAGACAAATCCACTCCTCTAAGAGGATCTCAGATAAGCTTTTATATTATTTATTTACTGTACGAGTCCAATTTATATGTATTTGTCTTTTATATGTTTTAAGAAAACTTTAAATACTACTACACTATGGGCTTTCCTTCCCGTATTCGGGAAGCACACCTTTTCTTTATTTTGCAATGTTACACTGTTGTTGCTCTTTTAATCTCCTTACGGTCCATCCACGTAGTCACTGGGAAAGCCAGAAGATCGTGACCAGGAGAAAATACAGTTTACACTACAGGCCTGAATACACATGGGATGCGGTATGCATATTATTATTTA
Source organism: Pseudophryne corroboree (assembly GCF_028390025.1). Classification (NCBI taxonomy): domain Eukaryota; kingdom Metazoa; phylum Chordata; class Amphibia; order Anura; family Myobatrachidae; genus Pseudophryne; species Pseudophryne corroboree. Next base: position 1,050,878,226 of record NC_086444.1, on the reverse strand, counting down.
AATCTCACTCGGAAACCACATAACACAGAAGGCGCTGGGTTCTACCATTTTGCAACTCCCATCCAGGGGTGCTATTTTAATGTGGGTTACATTTCGGGGATGTATCCCCTTCCTCAGACAGTGATACAGTGAGACAATGCAAATATATATACAAACAAACTGGCACACTGACCCCACTTCATGACTCTCAGCTGCGTGAACTATGGTGTTCCCGAGCCTCTGCCGCCCCGCACTTCCCGTTTCAGCATCACAGCCAGCCAGGAAGTAACGTGCATAAGCTGGTCGGTTGCCATGGCGACGTGCTGTTAGCTGTCACATAAGAACAAAATAACAACATGAATTATACAGTAATCAGTGAACAAAACATATAAATTATATAGATGTGCAAGACACATTGCTAAAAACAAGTCTGTAATACACAGTGGTGCAAGTAGAAAAAACGTCTTACGGGTACTGTGTGCGCGCGCCGAAGGCGCGCACGCAAAAAAATGGGTGTGACCAAATGCCACATGAGGCATGGCCAATGAAAATGGGGGCGTGATACACATATGGGGGGAGGAGCAGATACACGTATGACCCCAATAGTGCCAGATACACGTTGCCCCACAGTGTCATATATACATTGCCCCACAGTGACAGATATACATTGCCCGCCACAGTGCCAGATACACATTGCCTCACTGTGCCAGATACACAAATGCCCCCAGAGTGCCAGATACACAAATGTCCCCAGAGTGCCAGATACACATTGCCTCACAGTGCCAGATACACATTGCCCCACAGTGCCAGATACACAAATGCACCCGGAGTGCCAGATATACATTGCCTCACAGTGTCAGATACACATTGCCCCACAGTGCCAGCTACACAAATGCCCCCACTGTGTCAGGTATACATTGCCCCCCAGTGCCAGATACAGAAATGCCCCCACAGTGCCAGATAGGCCCCCAGTGCCAGATACAGAAATGCCCCCAGTGCAAGATACACAAGTATGCCCCCAGTGCGAGATATGCCCACAGTGCCAGATATGCCCCCAGTGCCAGATACAGAAATGCCCCCAGTGCCAGATACACAAGTATGCCCCTTTGCCAGATATGCCCTCAGTGTCAGATATGCCCCAGTGCCAGATACACATGTCTCCGCAGTGCCAGATATGGCCACAGTGCCAGATACACATGTCCCCCCAGTGCCAGATACACATATCCCCAAGTGCCAGATATGCCCCCAGTGCCAGATACACATGTCCTTCCAGTGCCAGATATGCCCCCAGTGCCAGATATCCCCCAGTGCCAGGTACACAAGTCCCCCCAGTGCCAGATATGCTCCCAGTGCCAGGTACACAAGTCCCCCCAGTGCCAGATATGCTCCCAGTGCCCGGTATACATGCCCCCCCCCAGTGCCAGGTATGCTCCCAATGCCAGGTATACATCCCCCCCAGTGCCAGGTATACATGCCCCCCCCAGTGCCAGATATCCCCTAGTGTCAGGTATACATGCCCCCCCAGTGCTAGATATCCCCCAGTGTCAGCAGGTATACATGCACCCCCCCCCCCCGCGCTCACCTCTGCCGCTGCCGTCCTGTCTGTGTGAGGGGAGGAGAGTGCAGCCTGCGCCTCTCCTTCCCCTCAGTCTCCGGTGGGTGTCTCAGTTTAATTCAGCGCCGATCCGTGAGCCAATCAGAGCTCGCACCGTGAGCTCTGATTGGCTCACAGATCGGCGCTGAATTAAACTGAGACACCCGCCGGAGACTGAGGGGAAGGAGAGGCGCAGGCTGCGCTCTCCTTCCCTCACATCAGCGGCGGTGCGGCAGAGTGCGGTGGGTGCGGCGGGGAGCAGCAGAGGGAGGGAAGAGGAGCGGCGGCCCGTCGGTGTGGGTACGGCGTACCCACGGCTAAATTCTTACGGGTACGCCGTACCCACCCATACCCACACACTTTCACCACTGGTAATACACAAATCTAAAACAGCACCATACATACAAACGGCGCTTTATACAAGCTAGAGTATGTTGGGTGTAAAAAACTAAAACTATAAACTAAAGTGCAATGTGCTAAAACCATTACGGAAAATAGCCAATGTGACTCATAAGGATAAGACACAACATCGTGTCTGAATTTTTTTTAGTATGTATACTCTAAAAACCTGTTAAGGATAGCAAACTTACAGAATGGTAAATCAATGTTTTACACTGCTAGCCAGCAACAATGTCCCTGACCTGCAAGCTGGGGGAACTAATCTTGTTAATATGTGTAAATAGGACCCTGTGCTACAATAGGAGACCCACATCCCTTGTAATTTCCAACCATGGACATACCTCGAGCCTGTATACAGGCATTTTTCACAAGAAATTGATAAGTCCCAAGGATTCATTCAATCCCCTTGGCGCCATGCAATCGAGTCGAAAAATCCATTTAGACTCTATCTGGAGCAGTTTCTTGCCCCTGTCACCTCCACGAATGGAGGCTGGGACATGGTCAACGACCTTATATCTGAGGCTAGCCAAGTTGTGCCGCTGGGTGGCAAAATGACGGGCTACGGGCTGATCACTTGTGCCCAAACCTAACGCTGCCCATATGGCCGACCTATGTTGTGTCAGCCTCACCTTAAGCTGGCACTCAGTTTTTCCTACATAGTACAGCCTGCAAGGGCAAACAATTACGTAAATCACAAACCTTGTAGTGCATGTTAGTGGCACTACAAGGTTTGTGATTTACGTAATTGTTTAGATGATTTGACATATGTTGACATATCTCCCAACTTTGGAGTGCACGGAGTTGGTAGCTCCACTACCTGCACTGATCAATGTGCACAACATCTATTCAGTGATCACCGGCTGCTTTGCAGAGCAGTGGTGATCACTGGCTCTCCCAACTGTCCTCCCCTGCCCGCAGGACACTGGGACAGTGTCCAATTAGCAGGACTATTCCGCTGTATTCAGGACAGTTGGGAGGTGTGTATTGACAGTCAATATCAAGCATAAAGAATATACAGGGCAATACATTAAAATCATGTTTTCAGACCTTTAAAAAGCCTCTACTGTATATAAGCAAGGAACAGATATAAAAAATAAAAAAAAACACTAAACTTTATAAAGCCTAGTCTATATTCTTCTTTGGTTTAATCAGTTTTGGAAATATATCAAAGCTACAGAGGTTAACATTTGGCAACAGACAGGTAGTAAAAGAGAGACATAAAACACTCATAAAGACACCCACTCATGCGGTAATATTTGAAATAAAATCCTAATGTAACTGAAACCCTGTTTTAGGAGCAAAGGAGTATACAATATCACAATACTAGGATAGATAGATATATCCTACAGTATACATCAATCGACACCACCTTTTTTTATGCAGTTGATTAGTTAATTGATTACACTTAGAGCTGCTAGATTGCCTTTTTTAATCCCATCTGTGCTAGTACATAGTTAGAACAAAGAAAAATAATACATACATCATACCTCCCAACTTTTGAGCTTAGAGGGTCGGGGACACTTGTGCAACGCGCAACCCAAAAAGGGACATGGCCACTGATGGGAGGGGTGTGACCTCTCCTAGTGGGTGTGGCCATGCATCACGGACCCTTTTACCGTCATTTTGGGGTTGTGCCCAGTGCTCCCTGAGCAGCTAGCCAGCCCTCTGCTCCCCTCCCTGCACTGAAGAGATGCCATGCATGTGCGCACGGTATCTATGCATAGATCACTTGCTGCTTTGCTGAGCAGAGCAGTGAGTGATCAAAGCCTCTCCGAACTGTCCCTCTACCCATGGGACACTGCTGCCTGTGTGTGGGACAGAGGGACAGTGTTCAAAAAGCGGGACTGTCCCACCGTAATCGGGACAGTTGGGAGATATGCATACATTATATACAGCATAGAACTGTGTGAAGCCTGTCATCTTTCAAAACAGGACATATGCAAACATTACTTTCACAATTCTCCCAATTTTGGTGCCAGGAGAATTGGGACACTGCACTTGCTGAAACGGGGGCTGCTCTGGATTTTCTTACAACTCATTTTTATGTTCCCCATTATATGTACACAAATAGACCCGAGCTCTGGGATCTCAAAGGTGAAGAATACAAAACCTTTCCCAGATAGAAAAGGGAGGGGTGCACTCCCACAAGGTAGGTTACACCCCTATGATTGGATCATTCCTATCTCCTTATTTCAATTAGATAATCCCATTCTGTAACATTGCACCTAATCTACACACAGCAAGGAGTGCCTCCTGTTTAACCATGCAAGCCTTTACAACTCATCGAACTGCAACAATACCATTCAGGATTTAAAAGTGATTTACTCTCATAAGGGCCAGATTACCAATGGGCAGCATCGACCTGGCTAACCGGGGAACCACTTCCGGTCCATTTATGCCGGAATAAAGTTTAGAAGCCCCTTGCTCTTTACACCTACTGCCTGCATCGCAGGTGATTGCAGGTGCAAGTGCAGAGAGCTGGGTGTCTCTAAACATTGTCCCAGCATAAATGGACCAGAAATGGTTCTCCGGTCAACCAGTCCGATGCAGCCAATGTGATGGATTGCGGAAGACATCCTGCTGATAATCAGCACCCAACTTTTATGTATTTATGGCAGGCATTCCCAACCGCGGTCCTCAAGGCACACCAACAGTGCAAGTTTTAGTGATATCCAGGCTTCAGCACAGATGGTTAAATCAAAATAACTGAGGTACTAATTAAGTCACCTGTGCTGAAGCCTGGATATCACTAAAACCTGCACTGTTGGTGTGCCTTGAGGACCGAGGTTGGGAAACAGTGATTTATGGGGACACTGGGATGGAGAGCGAAGTGGCGCACACATCCACATGGTACTATTCACATCTACAAAGCACCTGTCACAGCTCTTCCACTTCTCACATTAGGCCAGAGGTTCCCAAAGGCGGTCCTCAAAGCACCCCAACGGACCAGGTTTTAAATGTATCCATGCTTGGCCACAGGTAACTTAATTAGCACCTCAGTCAATTTGATTTAACCATCTGTGCTGAGCCATGGATATACCTAAATCCTGGACTGTTGGGGTGCCCTGAGGACCGCGTTTGGGAACCTCTGCATTAGGACCTTGATAATTTTCAGCCCCAGAGCCATGTGATCCTTACTCCAGCCCTGCTTCTACTACACTATATCTCCTAAAGGCCTGTGGGTGGGGACTTTGGGCCAGATATTCTAAAGGGAAAATGTGTTAAAAAAAACTGTTTGGGGTGTTTTACCACATTTCCTATATGTACTGAACCCGGCAATGCAGGGCTTCAGCGCAGAGGGTAACGCCACCCATTGCTGACATCCTATAGAAGCCTATGGTCTTCTTTACACATCCTGCCATCTCTCTCCACAGAACCCGCCCAGCACCAGGCACCACACCACACCCCCCTTCACCTCCTGTGCTGGCAGCCTCCCGTGGATACTTGTGCCCACCCAGCCACCTGGTGCTTAGCGCTCCCAATTCCCCCGTCCTTCTCCAGCAGCACAGCCAGCTGCAAGCAAGGAGGAGCCCATACACACAGGCCCTTCCCTCTGTTCCTGTTCCCTTGGCTGCACTAGCTAAGCCCCTGTGACAGCTGCTGGGGTGCCAGCGGCTAATCGAAAAGGACTGCTCTTATCGGGAGAGTTGTCCTTTTCGATACTAATTGTATATGTTAAACATATGTGATTAGTATCAATGCAAAGTGTGGCGGAATCTTCCGCCATAGGTTAATACATCCCTCCCTTTAGGAAATAGTTATAGACAGGTACCTGAAGAACTTCTGATGAAACAGCCCCTGTCTTGAGGCTGAGAAACGTGTCAAGCATCCGCCCGACGTCTCTATCCGGTATCCTGGTTTCATCAAACATTCACACACAAGGAGTGTGTCCAGCGGCTCCCGCAAACGGAATACAAGCGTACGGCTTGTGGACACAGAGCCGCGCTCCGATACTGGCTTGTGAGTGTGTTCGGCGGCTCCCGCAGGCGGAATTACGAGCGTACGGCTTTTGGCCACAGAGCTGCGCTCCGACACTGGCATGTGAAGTCTGATTTCCATCTGGCTCAGCAACAGCTTTTTGGCATCGACGCACAGCAGTACAACAGTGTGGGCAGCCGGCGCCCACTAACATTAAGGAGACAGTGATTAATCTTCCCATCGTGGAAAGGTCTGGGTAAGCTATATGCACGGGACTGTATTAATAGCGGCTATAGCTTAAAGTCACTGCAATATGTATGGAAGCATGTCCATTTGAGCTACCCAGTAAGCCTTTATTTCAGTTGGAAGTAATTAACTGTGAGCATCTAAGCTCTCCACTAAATGGTGGTCAATTTATAATTATACCACATCTACATCGTTAAAAAGTTGACGGACTCTGAAGGAAATTCTGATTAAATTCATATGATTCATCAGCCCATGCATGGAGCTTAATATAAGGATTATCAGTTAATTATAAATGCTGCAGTCTCCACCAGAATATAGGTGGTTATATTTCTCCCAGGGAGTCTCTATTATGTGCATATATATTGTTACCATCTTTGTTACCAATGTTTGATACATAATATATGAGTTAACCACACAACAGGATATTCGGTTCATTCACTGAATTGTGATAGTTCTTATATGTCTTTTAATAATAAATTGTATTAATGCTGTTTAATGGTAGCGCTTCTCTGAGTATTTCTTTGTTCTGTAACTTTTTTGGTTGAGGATCAGCACCTCAACTTTGGGAAGCTGCAACCAGCAAAACAGCATTTATATTCTAGGTGTCTCGTAGCCATCAAACTAGCGCCCACCCACTTTTCTTCTTTTTTAGGTACCTGAAGAAGTCTGCCCCTTGCAAACGAAACATGGGAGTGACTACATAAGCATTATTGTGGCAGTGTGTATATTGCTGCAATATTCTTGGCCCATCTAGAAGTGGCACTGCAGTGTCAGGATGGCACTTAAAAAAATAGTCCCCAAACAGCACATGATGCAAAGAAAAGAGAAAAAGAGGTGCACTGTGGTCGCTGGATGGCTAAGCTAAGCGACACAAACACCTCAATATCACAGCAATTATTTGTTCTAATCAATGGTATTATTGGTCCAAATCACTGGAAGATAATGACAAAATCACTGGAATTATTCGTTCTAATCAATGGTATTATTGGTCCAAATCACTGGAAAAAAAATGACAAAATCACTGGAATTATTCGTTCTAATCAATGGTATTATTAGTCCAAATCACTGGAAGAAAATGACAAAATCACTGGAATTAAATGGCAGTAATGTCGGGAATTATATCAAATGGCAGTACCACTGGACATATACGGAAGTGTCAGACAGGATGGCACTTAAAGAAAAGAAAAGAGAAAAAGAGGTGCACTGTGGTCGCTGGATGGCTAAGCTAAGCAAAGCAACACAAACACCTCAATATCACAGCAATTATTCGTTCTAATCAATGGTATTATGGGTCCAAATCACTGGAAGAAAATGACAAAATCACAGGAATTATTCGTTCTACTCAATGGTATTATTGGTCCAAATCACTGGAAGAAAATGACAAAATCACTGGAATTATTCATTCTAATCAATGGTATTATTTGTCTAAATCACTGGAAGAAAATTACAAAATCACAGGAATTAAATGGCAGTAATGTTGGGAATTATATCAAATGGCAGCACTGACACTGAGCACAGATATTAAGCACTGATCAGGATACTAAAAGTGACACAGAACTGCAAGATACAGCAATGGCCTACTGTACTGTACTACTATATACTGGTGGTCACCACAATGCTGCACTGTACTACTATATACTGGTCACAACAATGCAGCAGATATTGAGCACTGATCAGGATACTATAACTGAGACTGACACGGAGGTGCAAGATACAGCAATGGCCTACTGTACTGTACTACTATAATATACTGGTGGTCATCACAATGCAGAACACTGAGCCCAGATATTACCAGGTGTTTCTCACACATCGCTCAGTACAGATTACAGGATGTATAATCACCAGGTGTATAACACACGTCGCACAGTATAGTATACAGGGTGTATAATTAACTACCAGGTGTATCACACACATCGCACAGTACAGTATACAGGGTGTATAATCCCCAGGTGTATCTCACACATCGTTCAGTACAGTATATAGGGTGTATAATCCCCAGGTGTATCTCACACATCGCTCAGTACAGTATATAGTGTGTATAATCCCCAGGTGTATCTCACACATCGCTCAGTACAGATTACAGGATGTATAATCACCAGGTGTATAATACACCTCGCACAGTACAGTATACAGGTTGTATAATTAATTACCAGGTGTATCACACACATCGCACAGTACAGTATATAGGGTGTATAATCCCCAGATGTATCTCACACATCGCTCAGTACAAATTACAGGATGTATAATCACCAGGTGTATCTCACACATCGCTCAGTATAGTATATAGGGTGTATAATCCCCAGGTGTATCTCACACATCGCTCAGTACAGTATATAGGATGTATAATCCCCAGGTGTATCTCACACATCACACAGTACAGTATATAGGGTGTATAATCCTCAGGTGTATCTCACACATCGCTCAGTACAGTATACAGGGTGTATAATCACCAGGAGTATCACAAACGTTGCACAGTATGGTGTAAAGGGTGTATAATCACCAGGTGTATTACACGCCGCACAGTACAGTATACAGGGTGTATAATCCCCAGGTATATCTCACACATCGCTCAGTACAGATTACAGGATGTATAAAATCACCAGGTGTGTAACACACGTCGTACAGTACAGTATACATACTGGTCACTACAATTCAGCAGTTATTGAGCACTGATCAGGATACTAGAAGTAACACAGAGCTGCAAAATACAGCAATGGCCTACTGTACTGTACTATATGTATACTACTGGTCACCAAAATGCTGCACTGTCCTACTATATACTGCTCACAACAATGCAATACAGATATGGATAGTAAACTTGACACAGCTGCAAGATACAGCAATGGCCTACTGTACTGTACTACTGTATATGTAGACTGCTGGTCACCAAAATGCTGCACTGTCCTACTATATACTGCTCACAATAATGCAGCACAGATATGGATAGTATACTTGACACAGAGCTGCAAGATACAGCACTGGCCTACTGTACTGTACTACTATAATTATATACTGATGGTCCCCACAATGCAGCTGTTACGTTTCTGGTGCTCAGAACAAGAGAGATATTGCGTAGTGAGTCCAGGGCACCAGAACGTGATGCTGAAATAAGGTGTGGTATGGAAATAGCCCCTAGCAGCCTACCTCCATTGTTTCACCCGTGTGGTCAGTTCACGCCTGCGTGACTATGGTTTCTTGGGCCCACGGCAGCCGCGTTTGAAGGGCGGATTAGGTCTGCCCAACTCCGATGCCCCCAGGTCTTAGAGTGAGACAAGGAGTGAACTGAGACAGGATAATAACAAGTGGACCTCTAACTAAAGCAAACAGAAAGCTAGGGGCTACTAACAACCCAAAAACTAGATATATGTGTGGCACGCCGCCAAAGGAAAAGAACAACAAAGGAGATGCTGTCCACACGCCGACACAATACTGTTGTGTACCGGCAGTGACAGCATATGCAGAACCCTCTGCAAAACACCAGTAACAAATATAACCAAAGAATACAGCGGCCTAGGCCGACGGACGCGGCAAAGCCGCTACTCACGGAACCGGTACAAATACTGGCAAACAGACAGGAACCCCCAATGTAGCCGACACAGGCTCTCAGAACCGGAGGACAGGCAGAATCCCAAACGACAGACCGGTGGACACCAAGAAGCCAGATACTCGACCAGGCACAGACAAAGCCACAGGACTTCTGGACAGGAACGCTTCACGGCAGGACACGGGATCAAACACTGGATCAGACACTGGATCAGACACTGGATCAGACACTGGATCAGACACTCAGGAACTGGCAGGAACTAGCTCAGAACTCATGAACTATCACCGGCGTCTGTGTATTGCCCTGAGCCAGAATATAACAGAGAGCCCTAATTAATTATGTTGTGCAGCTGCCCTGTTGCATGACTCCAAACTGACAAGATGCAATTAGCAGACAGGTGAGGCCAAACACAAGGAAACAGGCTGCAATTACACAGACTCACCACCGACAGCAAACAAGAATCTTCTAAACCAGAGCAAAGGGAAATCCTGGCCTGCAAGAGAACTATAAACATAAAATACAGAAAACAGGAATGAACCACTACCTGTGGTTCATAACAGTACCCTCTCCTTAAGGGTGAGCTCCGAACACCCCATGACACCCACGGGGAACATAAACAGAAGTATAACATAAAATACATAACCAAAATGCAAAACAGGAATGAGCAACAGCCGTTGCTCATAACAGTACCCCCCCCCCCCTTGAGGAGGGGTCAATGGACCCCAAAATTCAGCCTTTCCAAAACAAGGAATACAAAAAAAAACCTGACACACTGATCTAACAGTCAAGAAAACAGAATCAAGCTGTGGCAACAGCTTGTAACAGTGCCCCCCCCCACCCCCATTGACGGTGGCCACTGGACACAAGACATGGAAAAACAAAACTTTTTTTTTTTTATATACACCACAAGGCAAGAGTCAGCAATATTTCTTTTTCTTTTTCTTCTTTTTACCCTGTGCTTGCTTGGCGACACCAGGAAAGGAAGAATCCTCTGGCTCAAAAAAAAATTCAAAACATATAGGTCGAGCAATAAGATGCTTCTTCCCTCTCCTACCAGAGTGCCCCGGCATATAAGAAACCTCATCAGTTTCAGAATCTGAGAACAGACCATAGATTGGTTCCATTCCCCTCGGTACTGAAACTTTAGAAGATTTCCTGTAGGGAGAAGACAGGAAAGCACATCCAGTAGCAATGGTAATAGGCTGTGATTTTTGTGCCGAGTTTACAGTATACGGTGGACTCTCAGCATATAAGACGGGTGACCTAGAGGAACCTGAACCAATTTCTTTGGAACCATATCTCTTAATAACTGCATCACTGAATGCCGGGGGTTCCTGAAGAATGGGATCTTCAGCTTTCATTAAGCTGGACACCCACTCAAAAGGTTCTCCTCTAAAGGAATATATCAGATAGAGCACAAGGTTCTCTGAAGTGATGCTCAGAAATGGTCTAGACAACAAAATGGTGTAATAGTGTTTGTAAAGCACCAGAAATTGGACTAAGTCCCCATCAAAGATTATAGATGTTGAGATATCAACAGAGTCAGGATCTGCTTCCTTCCCATCTGACTAACTAGAGTGCTTTGCTAGGACCTGGTCACTACTGACCTTACTCGAGGCTGTGACTTTCTGAAACCCACCAGGGGCAGTGACTTTCTGAACCCCACCTGGGGAAGTGGCCCTTGGAACCACACCTGAGGTAGTGACCCTCGGAACCCCCTCTGGGGCAGTGGCCCTCGGAACTCCCTCTGGGGCAGTGGCCTTCGGGAACCCCGCTGGGGCAGTAGCCTTCGGGAACCCCGCTGGGGCAGTGGCCTTCGGGAACCCCGCTGGGGCAGTGGCCTTCGGGAACCCCGCTGGGGCAGTGGCCTCGGATTCTTTTACTGGGACCGGGCCGTCAGCCTCCCTCTCTGGGACCGGGCCGTCAGCCTCCCTCTCTGGGACCGGGCCATCAGCCTCCCTCTCTGGGACCGGGCCGTCAGCCTCCCTCTCTGAGTCGATAATTATCGAAACTTCTCCCGGGACTATGACCTCTGGGACTTTTGCTGAAGCTATAACCTTCAGAACCTCCACTAACACTATGCCTCTTGAGTCCTTTCCTGGGGAAGCGACCTCTAGACCCTTCTCTAGGGCTGTGTCTCTCAAGACCCCACTTGGGGATATTACTTCAAAGATCCCTTCTGGGGTTTTGCTTCTCGAGTTCCCTTCTAGAACTATGGTTTTAGATACCCTTTCTGGGGTTGCGCTTTTCAAGTCCCTACCTGGGGTAACAGCTTCTGAGACCCCTTCTGGTATTGACACCTGAGCTATAATATTCAATGTCCCTCTATGACCTAGAGCATCGGGTACCGCTCCAGGACTCTGGGCATCGGGTACCGCTCCAGGACTCTGGGCATCGGGTACCGCTCCAGGACTCTGGGCATCGGGTACCGCTCCAGGACCCCGGGCATTGGGCACCGCTCCAGGGGTTTGCAACTCTGCTTCAACAGGAAAATCAAGAGAGGAGATAAACATTATCCTTTGGTTCCTGAATCTATAATGGGGCTCCCTAGCCCAAGGACCCTATTTATAGGACAGAGTGCTTTTTAGTGTGGGTTGTGTGACAAGTACCTCTGCCACAGTAGAGACAGGAGTAGGTCTTGAATCCTGATTCCACTTGGCCAGAGGGCAGGACTTGTCGCCACACTTTGGCTTGCGCAATTCACAGTCTGCAGATAGTAGCCTGAACCCCCACAATATAGGCATTCATTTGAGTTTCTGCAACGCAGATGCTCCTCTTCTGAGAGCCTGGGCCGCGAAAAACTTTTAAACCTTTTCTCTTTAATTAAACCTGAGGATTCACTTGTCACCATACTGTGAACAAGAGTCTCTTTAGAGGATGAACTCTCAACAACTTCTGGCAAAATAAGCAAAATTTTGGTCAGAAGGTTTTGCAGTTGCTTTAAGGATTGCTGCAAAACTTCCAGCCGCTCAGGTTTCAAAGCACTGAAAGCAGAGTTCAGGGCTGAGAGTGATGCTTGCAGGGCTTGCATAGTAGGCATAATAGGATTTCAAACTAGACAAGACTAGACACGATTCTAGACACGATTCTAAGACAAGATTCTAGACAAGATTCTTAGACAAGATTCTAGACAAGACAAGACTGGACTGGACTTTTAAACTCCGGACTGGATTCTGCACACCGGACTGGATTCTGCACACTGAATTCCAGACAGGACTGGATTCTAAACACCGGACTGGATTCTGCACACTGAGTTCTAGACAGGACTGGATTCCTGACAGGACTGGATTCTAGACAGGACACTGGACTGGGCCAAAAAAGAAAAAACTACTATTTAGCTTTTTTCTTTTTTGTTGTATGGCCGGTGATAATGTTACGTTCCTGGTGCTCAGAACAAGAGAGATGTTGCGTAGTGAGTCCAGGGCACCAGAACGTGACGCTGAAATAAGGTGTGGTATGGAAATAGCTCCTAGCAGCCTACCTCCATTGTTTCACCCATATGGTCAGTTCACACCTTCGTGACTATGGTTTCTTGGGCCCACGGCAGCCGCGTTTGAAGGGGGCTGATTAGGTCTGCCTAACTCCGATGCCCCCAGGTCTTAGAGTGAGACAAGGCATGAACCGAGACAGGATAATAACAAGGGGACCTCTAACTAAAGCAAACAGAAAGCTAGGGGCTACTAACAACCCAAAAACTTGATATACAGTATGTGCGGCACGCCGCCAAAGGAAATAAACAACAAAGGAGATGCTGTCCACATGCCGACACAATACTGTTGTGTACCGGCGGTGACAGCATATGCATAACCCTCTGCAAAACACCAGTAACAAATATAACCAAAGAATACAGCGGCCTAGGCCAACGGACGCGGCAAAGCCGCTACTCACGGAACCGGTACAAATACTGGCAAACGGACAGGAACCCCCAATGTAGCCGACACAGGCTCTCAGAACCGGAGGACAGGCAGAATCCCAAACGACAGACCGGTGGACACCAAGAAGCCAGATACTCCAAACTGACAAGATGCAATTAGCAGACAGGTGAGGCCAAACACATGGAAACAGGCTGCAATTACACAGACTCACCACCGACAGCAAACAAGAATCTTCTAAACCAGAGCAAAGGGAAATCCTGGCCTGCAAGAGAACTATAAACATAAAATACGGAAAACAGGAATGAACCACTACCTGTGGTTCATAACAGTACCCTCTCCTTAAGGGTGAGCTCCGAACACCCCATGACACCCACGGGGAACATAAACAGAAGTATAACATAAAATACATAACCAAAATGCAAAACAGGAATGAGCCACAGCCGTGGCTCATAACAGCAGCACACTGAGCACAGATATTTGCAGCACACTGAGCACAGATATTTGCAGCACACTGAGCACAGATACGGAGCTTTTCAGGGAGAGAACGCAGCCACTTCCTCTCCGTTCAATCTCTAATGCACGAGTGAAAATGGCGGCGATGCGCAGCTCTTTATATAGAATACGAATCTCGCGAGAATCCGACAGCGGTATGATGACGTTCGGGCGCGTTCGTATTAACCAAGCAAGGCGGGAAGATCCGAGGCTGCCTCGGACCCAAGTAAAATAGGTGAAGTTCGGGGGGGTTCAGATCTCAACGAACCGAACCCGCTCATCTCTAATTATAATAATATAATATATTGAAACCAGGGATGTGCAGTCAGTGGAGGCAGTGCCTACCTTGTCATTCATGATTAAAATAATACAAAGAAGATACTTATGACACATAAGTATATTATATTATGTTAATATTGTTAGAGTTTAAATGCCTTTTTAAATGCATGTGTGCGGCACCGAGAACGGTGCCTCCCACTGTCCATTGTAATCTGCCAGAAGCAGAGGGCAGGGCCAAGCAGAGTGCTGTGAAAGCCCAATGAAAAACTGATGGAAGCAGCACCTGTCCAAGTGCCGCAGAACAGCAGGGACATGCTTTCAGCCTATCTGAAAGCACGCCCCTGCCACTGTGACTGCATCCGGCTGTACAGGGAGTGCCAGCATCTGTTTGGCGGACGAGAGGGAACATTGCATCACATCGTAAGTTTGTTCTCTTTCTCCCCCCCCCGTCTCATTATTTGTCTTTTCTCTGCGCTCTTTTCATTATCTTTGTGGCTACTGGTCACTGCTCCGCTGTCCGACGCTACCCGCCTTCACTCTCCTCTCTGCCATCCGCATCATCACCGTAGAGCTTGATCAGCGCTGCACTCCCCCTGTCAGCTGCGCATGCGCACTTGTCACAGCTTCCTGGTAGGGGGATTGCAGCACTGACCAAGCTCTATGGAGAGCGGAGGAATCAGTGGCCGCGGCAGTGATGATGCGGGTGACAGGGAGGAGAATGAAGATGGGGAGCGTGGAGGAGCAACGGGGAGCGCCGGGAAGCAGAGCGGTGACCAGTAGCCGAAAAGATAATTAAAAGAGCGCAGAGAAAAGTCAAGTAACGCAGCTGGGGAGGTCAGTACATCCCTCTCTCTCTCTCTCTCTCTCTCTCTCTCTCTCTCTCTCTCTCCCCCCTCCTGTGTATTGCTTCAAGAACCAAGCTTGTAAGTATTTTAATTTTTACAGGTACCCCTATTGGATTCTACATGGACAAGTGGACGTGATCGGCATGGGATGTAGGTAAGTATGTGTGAGTGTGTAAGTGTGTTTTAATAAATTTTTACTTTCACGTGTGTGTGTTGTTTTTTTATTTGGGTATTTTTTTGGTTGTAGAACTACAGCTACCAGCGGGCCCATTATTTTCCCGTATGCTGGTACATGAGGTTCTCCAAGAACCAGCAAGTGGGGGAGGCTTGCTGGGCCTTGTAGTTCCACAACAAAAAACAATATTAATGTTTTACACACTTATGGCTATCAGCCCAGCACCCACCACCCAGGGGTGCTGGAGACAGCCTCGGGCTTCACCCCTGGCCCTTGGGTGCCTGGATAAGGGGTCCCCACTCCTCCATGGAACCCCAGCCAGGGGTGACTAGTTGGGGGGGTAATGCCATGGCCGCAGGGACCTACATAAATATGTCCCCCGGTGCTTGTTATAAAAATACGTGGGACCCCTACATCTTTTGTCCCCCGTATTTTTGGAACCAGGACCAGACTAAGAGCCCGGTGCTTGTTGTCTTAATACGAGGAACCCCTGTCCAATTTTTTTCCCAGTATTTAAACAACCAGGACCGGCTCAAGTAGCCCAAGGCTGGTTATACTTAGGAGGGGGACCTCACACATTTTTTTTTTATTTTTTAACCCATTCAGACCCTTTTCCATTAAGTTAATCATTCATGTCCTCCTCTTACTCCCTTTCCAGTCCCAAACACTAATTTATTTATTTTTTCTATAAAAATGTACAATTTATCACAAGTATGATGAGCAGGCAGACAGCGGGCATTGGCAGCATCAGACTGAGATGTAAATTAGGGGCGGAGGGCTGGGTCAGTTGATGGTGGGTGAGTTTGTAAGCCATTGGCGGTGGCAGCGGGCATCAGCTCAGGGTCAGTAGCGGGCATTGGCTTGGTGGCGGTAGGGGTCCTCAGCAGAATTTGGTGGACATTATGGCTGTAGTGCCTCCCCAGCCATTGACCTCACCGCACGCCACTGATTGAAACTGAATCACTTAAGTTAAAACATGTATCAAACATACTGTATAAAAGCCAAACATATTGATATGCATTCACACTTGTCTTCACTTCTATTTACATTTTTATGTTCAGTTTTCATATTTTCATTCTAAAATTAAAGCACTTTTCGGGTTTGTATTGGTCACAATGTTGAATGGAAATAATAAAAAGGGGAAATAATGATATGAGCATATAAAGCAGAGATGGAATAAGAACCCAGTGGGCCTTAGGTAACATAGGGGTCTATTTACTAAGCCTTGGATGGAGATAAAGTCGCTGGAGATAAAGCACCAGCCAATCTGCTCCTAACTGCCATGTTACAGACTGTGTTTGAAAAATGACAGTTAGGAGCCGATCATACTTACCGACATTCTGGCTGCTCTCTGCGGGAGAGAGCAGCCAGGTCGGCTCAGCGGGCGGGCAGGGGAGGCTGTGATGTAAAGGAGGGGGTGGCCGGAGGTGGGACAGGGGCGGAGCAAGGGCGGGACGGGGGCGGCGCAAGGGTGGGGTCACAGTGACACCTCATTTAAGCCACGCCCCCGCTCTGTAATGGCGCAATCACCGGCATTACACTGCAGGGGGCGTGGCTATGATGACACGATTCAGAAAGAATCGCATCATCGACTGCCCGGACCGCCCACTTTACACACTAAGTGGGCGGATGGGCAGGGGGCACCCCGCAAATCGGGAGACTTGCCTGCTCTTCCGGGGGGCCGGGAGGGTCACACAATTTTCGGGAGCCTACCGGCCATTCCAGGAGAGTAGGCAAGTATGGAGCCGATTGACTGGTACTTTGGGGGTAATTCTGAGTTGATCGCAGCAGGATTTTTGTTAGCAGTTGGGCAAAACCATGTGCACTGCAGGGGAGGCAGATATAACATGTGCAGAGAGAGATAGATTTGGGTGTGGTGAGTTCAATCTGCAATCTAAATTGCAGTGTAAAAATAAAGCAGCCAGTATTTATCCTGAACAGAAACAAAATAACTCACCCAAATCTAACGCTCTCTGCAATTGTTATATCTGCCCCCACCCCTGCAGTGCACATGGTTTTGCCCAACTGCTAAAAAATTTCCTGCTGCGATCAACTTGGAATTACCTCCTTTATTTCCAGCGACTTTATCTCCATCCAAGGCTTAGTAAATAGACCCCATAGTGATGTGGGCCTCATATCCCTGCACCATTTCTAATCCCCAGGGCCTAATAAAATAAATAATTAGAAAAAATTGTGTATATTGTTACGCACACCAGTGCTTACAGGAGTATACCGGTGTATGAACAGAGAGGGAAGCGAAGCAAACGAACTCCCAGACAGTATAACATAACATACACAGGAGGTGATGGAATAACTAATAAACACAAAGTGAACGGAGAAGCCCAAAGGCTCAGGAATTGGGTGTCTCCCTAGTGTCAGGAATGCTCAGATGGAATAGAGCGGACATTGAATTGAGGTGTAGTGATTTAACATGTGGAGCACCTGAAATGATGTTGCTAAGAGCAACAGAAAAAACGGGGTTACCAACGGGTGTGGGAATAAACTCCTTGGTTAGAGATAGAAATATAGACACAAGGAGAGTATCCACAATCCTAACCCCCACTTGCAGGGCACAGGTTCAGCTTACTGCCACTAAACTGACACCTGGACGCCCTGCACAGTGAGGGAGGATTAAGCAAGCAGGTCTGAGAGTACAGCCGCAAACCTGCTGGGTTCACAGAATAGCAAAAGAACCCCAGCAGGTCAAACAACTGACTCCAGTCTTACTGCTAGGTCCGGATTGGCAGAATGAAGTACCGAATCCCAAGGCCTATTCGCAGTAAGCAACAAGTAAATACAAAGTCATACAGTACTAGCTAACTCTCTGGAACTGACTAACAAACAAAGATTCAGCAGCATTTGCCTAGCCTGAGAGGATGGTTTATATAGCAGGTGCTGTCCACGCTCCACTCAGACCTCACAGACTGTGAGCACAAAACCAGCGCCGGATTCCCTGCCGTGCACAGAGCCTGTAACCACTACACAGTAAAAACCCGGACCGGAGTATCAGCTGCGCTCAGGTTACTTCGCTAACACTTGCCTCCCGGTTGCCATGGCGACGTGGCAGCACAGAGCAGGAGATCCTAACAGTACCCCCCCTCTGACGAGGGGTCAAAGAACCCCTACCACCGGGTTTATCGGGGAACTGCGAGAAGAAAGAGCGTATCAGTCTGGGGGCATGAAGATCACAACTGCGCACCCACGACCGCTCCTCCGGGCCATACCCCTTCCAGTGCACCAAAAATGACAGCCGACCCCGAACCATCTTGGAGTCAAGAACCCTTTCAACCACAAACTCCCTCTGACCCCGTATCAGAAGAGGAGAAGGTCTTCCACAGGAAGGATTACTAACCACCAGTTTTAAAAGGGAACAATGAAATGTTTTATTGATACCCAATGAACGGGGCAGATCTAACTGAAATGCCACCGGATTGATAACCCTGGTGATCTTATGAGGGCCGATGAACCGGGGGCCTAACTTATGAGATGGCTGTCTCAACTTCAAATTCTTGGTGGACAACCAGACGAAGTCTCCTAATTTGAAGCTGCAGGGTCTTCTCCGCTTATCAAAAACCCTTTTGGTCACTAATGACACAGACACAAGGGCTTTCTTCACTTTCCTCCAAATACCCCTAAGGACCGAAACAACAGAGGAACCCCCAGGCGTGGAATCCAGGGGGTCAAAAGAATTGGCCTTAGGATGATGCCCATACACACAAAGGAAGGGAGAGATCCCTGTAGCAGAGTGAGCCGCGTTGTTATAGGCAAACTCCGCCATGGACAGATGAGCAACCCAGTCAGTATGACACTTGGAGACATAACACCTGAGGAACTGCTCCAAGGACTGGTTCACCCTCTCAGTCTGACCATTAGACTGTGGATGGTAGCCTGACGACAAGCTCACAGAAATCTGGAGATCAGAACAAAATGCCCTCCAGAATTTGGCAACAAACTGGGATCCACGGTCAGAGACCACATCAAGTGGCAACCCGTGGAGGCGCACAACATGCTGCATAAATAACTCAGACAGGCGTCTGGCCGATGGCAGCCCAACCAGATGCGCCATCTTCGAAAACCTGTCAACGACAACCCAAATGGCTGTCATCCCCGAGGATTTGGGCAAGTCCACCACAAAATCCATGGAAATGTGGGTGCATGGCTTAGACGGAATAGAGAGTGGATGTAATGGGCCGACAGGAACCCCTCTAGGAGTTTTATTTTGGGCACAAACGTCACATGCCCGAACCCACTGATCCACATCCCTAGCCACCGAGGGCCACCACACCGCCCTAGACAGCAACTCCCGAGTTCTGGCAATACCCGGATGCCCTGCCGACCTCTTGGCATGGAATTCCAGGAACACTCGCTGTCTTAACCTAGGAGGCACAAACAAGAGACCTACCGGAAGGTCTGGAGGAGCCTGCTCCTGTGCTCTAAGGACTAATGACAAGAGTCCTGGGTAATGCCCACTTTAATACATGATGGGGACACAATGGGCAATGGCTCCTCGGTGGTCTCTTGAACTGGAGCAAAACTCCGCGAGAGCGCATCAGCCTTGATGTTTTTTGACCCAGGGCGATATGTTATCAAAAAATGAAAGCGAGCAAAAAACAAAGCCCATCGTGCCTGCCTGGCATTGAGCCGCTTCGCTGACTCTAAATATGCCAGATTCTTATGGTCGGTGAGAATTGAGACCACAAACTTAGCCCCCTCAAGCCAGTGTCTCCACTCCCCGAGTGCATCCTTTATAGCCAACAATTCCCGGTTACCCACATCATAATTCATCTCGGCAGACGAAAATTTACGGGAAAAGTAAGCACAGGGATGAAGGCGATTATCAGACACCCCCATCTGAGAGAGCACTGCCCCAATACCTATCTCAGAGGCATCCACTTCTACCACAAAAGGACGCTCTGGATCTGGGTGTCGCAGCACCTTGGCCGAGACAAATGCCCTTTTGAGACGGGCAAAGGCCGCTTTGGCCTCACAAGACCAGTGAGCAACATCCGCCCCTTTATTAGTGAGTGCCACCAAGGGGGCCACTATAGACGAAAATCCAGCGATAAACCGTCTATAAAAATTCGCAAAGCCCAGAAAACGCTGAAGCGCCTTCAAACTAGTGGGCTGCACCCAATCCAGGACTGCCTGTACCTTAGAACCCTCCATTTGGAAACCTTCTGAGGAGATAATATACCCTAGAAATGCGATTTGCTGGACTTCAAACTCGCACTTCTCCAGCTTCGCCCCAAGCTGGTGGTCTCTGAGTTTCTGGAGGACTAAGCGTACATGCTTCCGATGTTCCTCCAGGGAATGAGAGAAGATTAGGATGTCATCTAGATAAACAACTAAGAATCTATCCAAATATTCCCTGAGCACATCGTTCATGAATTCCTGGAAGACTGCCGGGGCATTAGAGAGCCCAAAAGGCATCACCAAATATTCATAATGCCCTGAGTGGGTATTAAAGGCAGTCTTCCATTCATCCCCCTCTCTTATTCGGATTAGATTGTAAGCACCGCGTAGGTCAATCTTAGAAAAAATGGTGGTAGTACGAAGCTGGTCAAACAAAACCGAAATGAGAGGCAGTGGGTACGAGTTTTTAATCGTGATACGGTTCAATTCCCTGAAGTCGATGCAGGGTCAAAACGAACCGTCCTTTTTACCCACGAAGAAGAACCCCGACCCAACTGGGGACTGTGAGGGTCTGATAAATCCCTTAGCCAAGTTCTCCTGAATGTACTCTGCCATAGCCTGAGTCTCGGGACGTGACAGGGAGTACAACCTGCTCTTGGGAAGCTTAGCATCCGGCAACAAATCAATGGCACAGTCATAGGGGCGATGGGGAGGTAATACCTCCGCAACTTTTTTGGAGAACACATCCGCAAAATCTGCATAACATCCTGGCAATCCTGGCAAACTTAGCTGCGAGAGCCTGACTGGAAGGCTCAAGCAACTCCTGAAATAATCACTACCCCAACTAAGAATCTCCCCAGAGACCCAGTCAAATTGAGGGTTATGGGCCCTTAACCAGGGTAACCCCAAAACCAATGGGGCAAAAGAACAGACTGTCACATAAAAAGACAATTTTTCAGAGTGTGTGGCTCCAATAAACAAAGGAATTTGGCTGGTGCAGGAGGTAATTTTACCCTGGGACAATGGTTCCCCGTTTAACCCACAGATCTCAATCTCTGATGCCAAAGGTACTGAGGAAACAGAGTGTTCCATGGCGAATTGACGGTCCATGAAAACCCCATCGGCCCCACTGTCAACAAAGGCCTCAGTCTTGACAGTTTGACCGAGGATCTCCAAAGTCACCGGAATGAGAAAAGTATTTTTGGGAAATTCTGACTTCTGGCCTGACAGGATATTTCCCATCACCCTCAGGCCCTGAAGTTTTCCGTTTTTTATGGGCATGATGGCCCTCATTCCGAGTCGTTCGCTCTGTAATTTTCTTCGCATCGCAGCGTTTTTCTGCTTAGTACGCATGCGCAATGTTCGCACTGCGACTGCGCCAAGTAATTTTGCTATGAAGATAGTTTTTTTACTCACGGCTTTTTCTTCGCTCCGGCGATCGTAATGTGATTGACAGGAAATGGGTGTTACTGGGCGGAAACACGGCGTTTTATGGGCGTGTGGGAAAAAACGCTACCGTTTCCGGAAAAAACGCGGGAGTGGCTGGAGAAACGGGGGAGTGTCTGGGCGAACGCTGGGTGTGTTTGTGACGTCAAACCAGGAACGACAAGCACTGAACTGATCGCAGATGCCGAGTAAGTCTGAAGCTACTCTGAAACTGCTAAGTAGTTTGTAATCGCAATATTGCGAATACATCGCTCGCAATTTTAAGAAGCTAAGATTCACTCCCAGTAGGCGGAGGCTTAGCGTGTGTAACTCTGCTAAAATCGCCTTGCGAGCGAACAACTCGGAATGAGGGCCGATACTACAACATGACCTTTATTCCCACAGTACAAACACAAACCCTGCTATCTCCTCCGCGTCTTCTCACGCGAGGAGAGGCGGGTAGCCCCAATCTGCATAGGCTCCTCGGAATATTCCTCAGAGTCTGAGGTTCCCTTGGGAAAAAAGGAAACTGCGGTCTCCCTTTCAAGCCTACGCTCTCTCAGCCGTCTATCCACCTGGATGGATAACTGCATGTGCTGATCTAAGCTATCAGGCGAGGGATATTGTACCAGTTGGTCCTTTATCTGGTCAGAAAGGCCCCTTCGGTACTGGTTTCTCAGGGCTGGGTCATTCCACTGGGTATCATGAGCCAACCTCCGAAACTCCGTACTATAAACCTCAGCTGGTCGTCGCCCTTGCTTAAGGACCGTAATCTGAGCCTCGGCTGAAGCCATTTTGTCAGGGTCATCATACAAAATGCCCAGTGCCGTAAAAAAAGCATCAACACTTTTAAGCGACGGACAGTCAGGCTGTAACCCATATGCCCAGACCTGTGGGTCTCCTTGTAGCAAGAAAATCACCATGCCCACCCGCTGAATCTCCGACCCAGAAGACTGGGGCCTAAGCCTGAAATATAGCTTACAGCTCTCCTTGAAACAAAAGAACTGCGAGCGATCTCCAGAAAAATGATCCGGAGATTTACTTTCGGCTCCTTAACCCCTGAACTTGCCGCTGCTGCGGGAGCTCCGCTAGCGGCCTGCGGGGTGTTCATTTTAATGGACATCTCATTAAATTGTTGAGTCAGGACCTGCACCTGATCGACCACCTGTTGCAAAGTATTTTGAGGGGTATGCTCCATATTCCCACAAAATTTCAACAGGAGTAGGGCTGCTGAATATGTTACGCACACCAGTGCTTACAGGAGTATACCGGTGTATGAACAGAGAGGGAAGCGAAGCAAACGAACTCACAGACAGTATAACATAACATACACAGGAGGTGATGGAATAACTAATAAACACAAAGTGAACGGAGAAGCCCAAAGGCTCAGGAATTGGGTGTCTCCCTAGTGTCAGGAATGCTCAGATGGAATAGAGCGGACAATGAAGCGAGGTGTAGTGATTTAACATGTGAAGCACCTGAAATGATGTTGCTAAGAGCAACAGAAAAAACCCCAAAGGGTTACCAACGGGTGTGGGAATAAACTCCTTGGTCAGAGATAGAAATATAGACACAAGGAGAGTATCTACAATCCTAACCCCCACTTGCAGGGCACAGGTTCAGCTTACTGCCACTAAACTGACACCTGGACGCCCTGCACAGTGAGGGAGGATTAAGCAAGCAGGTCTGAGAGTACAGCCGCAAACCTGCTGGGTTCACAGAATAGCAAAAGAACCCCAGCAGGTCAAACAACTGACTCCAGTCTTACTGCTAGGTCCGGATTGGCAGAATGAAGTACCGAATCCCAAGGCCTATTCGCAGTAAGCAACAAGTAAATACAAAGTCACACAGTACTAGCTAACTCTCTGGAACTGACTAACAAACAAAGATTCAGCAGCATTTGCCTAGCCTGAGAGGATGGTTTATATAGCAGGTGCTGTCCACGCCCCACTCAGACCTCACAGACTGTGAGCACAAAACCAGCGCCGGATTCCCTGCCGTGCACAGAGCCTGTAACCACTACACAGTAAAAACCCGGACCGGAGTATCAGCTGCGCTCAGGTTACTTCGCTAACACTTGCCTCCCGGTTGCCATGGCGACGTGGCAGCATAGAGCAGGAGATCCTAACATATATATATATATATATATATATATATATATGACACGCTGAACTGGACCCCGTTAATTTGTACTACAAAGGGTATGCATTGCAGGCAACTGTTGGACTGGATAAGACATGAGTAAGGTCCCCTAATTTTCCCATTGCTGAGTTTCGACTACTACCCATCCTGTTAATGTTGAAGGGGTTAACACTCCTTTCTGCTGTTACCTGGGAGACGCCAGCAGGACCAGTGAGCAGATAGGCACTAGGACCCTTGGACTTAATTATAATGGAGGAGGGAGTGAGAAGGCAGATGGAGTTTTGATTGGCTGTGGCAGAGAGGGAAAAAGAGGAGTCGGGGTTCGCACCAGTGTGTGTGAGAGGAGACTGTGGATAGTGGAGCTGCCACTTAGGAGACCGCTGTGAGGAGACACACTGTGGAGAGTGGATCCACTGCTGAGGACACACGCCATGGAGAGTGGAGCTGCCCTCTGTGAGAGCCGTCAGCCGCTGCAGTGACACCAGCCTACCCAGTACTGAGAGATGCTGCTGGGAAAGGTCTCAGGTGATAGAGGGGAGTGGGTGAGGCTGCTGATAGCAGGTAAATACCTCTGGCGCACAGACATTCCAGCTAATGCCCTCAGTTAGAAACCCAGAGTCACCCAGCTCCGCATACACAGCTCAATAGGGGTCAGATGAAAGAGAGAGAGAGAGAGACGCTCTTCCTTTTACTTGGCAGACACAGCTATTAAGAGTACTGGACAGTCCATTTAATGACCAGCATGACCCTCTTTGGATATAATTTACATTAGGAAAGGCAGGCGCCAGGTAGCAAAAGAAACTTTAAACTGCCTTAGTGAACATGGTGACAGGAAAGAGCGGACTCCTTGTGTAGTTTAGACACTCCACAGCTTGTATCAGCCATCTTAATTATACCTTGCACCTTTCATGTGACGCTGAACTGTATTGTGAACACACTCTAGCTATTCAGAGCCTCAGCTACTAATATAGCCTGCAACTACCAGCTGTGCTTAAATTCTTATGCCTTTGACTGAAAACTGATCTTTAGTTGCATTCTCATTGAACCCTGCTGCTGCCTGTATGTTATCGGTCGGTTGTGTACTTACATACCCCGTCCGCTTTGCGTGGAACAGTACTCTTCATACTGTGCCTCAGTTACTGACTGCCAGCAACTAACTTGACATGCTAATGTTGAGCCTGCAGTTAATATATCTTTTACGCTTCTGAACTTTAGGATGTTCCTACTGCTTCTGAACTTGAACTTTTAACTATGTATAGGTATTGGTTAGACAAATTTGCATCTTGAGAAGGGTTAAACTGCTACCTATTGGATGTTTAGAGTCACTTCACATGATTAATATCTTAGTGTATAAGTGAACGGTATATTGTGGTCTTAAAACTGTGCAAGGAAATTTCATGCTGATATTTGCAATACTACTGTATGTTCAAGTTTGTATTACTTGCTTTATGTTATGAATTGCTTTGCCTCTTAATTAATTCCACAGCGGTGACCATTCTGATCCTGAGTAATAAATCTTTCTGCCATCGTCCTAACGTGTGGTGACTATTGTGTTGGGTCATCTGGGGTGGGGGTTCCTCGTCCCTCTGCCTACGGTTCCCGTAGTGAGATCCGGTTCAGGAGGTGATTCCGGGTGAAGAATCCAGGTACATCCACCGACACCTGCACTTGCACTGACTTTCCCACCTATACTTACCTGTTATATATATATACATGTATGTATATATATATATATATATATATATATATATATATATGTATATATACTAGATGATTCATCGCGTCCTACGGGCGATCTTCACACCGTCGTAAGGTGCTATGCCCCTTAACCCTTGCACGCCCTTGTGGCATGCAATATTTGTATTATATGGAGTGTTACCTCCAATCATAATTGTGTGAGTGGTTAAATATTGCACGGACAAAGGGCCTGCGATGGTTAAGGTGGTCGTAGCCCCTTGCAACGGCGTGAACAGCGCACGCAGGGCCTGATGACTCACCTAGTAGGTGCTGTGGTTTGGGGAGTGGTGGGTGCGGGGGAGACATGGATGGGGGAGGGGTGGTTGCGGGTGTGCTATGGGTGGGGGAGTGGCTGGTGCGATGGTGCCGTGGGTGGGGAAGGGGTGGGTGTCGTGGGTGGGAGTCCAGAGCCACCGCGGGTGCGGGGGTGCTGCAGGTGGGGGTCCGGAGCCACCACGGGTGGTGGAGAAGGGATGTGGGGGTGCCATGGATGGGGCCCAGAGGTACTGCAAGTGGGGGAGGGGTGGGTAATGTTTCTCCTTTGGCAGTGGCTCTCCCGGAGACTCGCACAGCAGCCAAGCAGCCAGTCACTATTGTTAGTGCGGCTGTCCCAATGCGCCCCATTACATGAAAGAAGATGCACTCAATAAACTACAGCTCCCAGCAGGCCTTAGCGCCGGAATGCTTTGGCGTTAAGGACTGCTGGGAGGTGTAGTTTATTTAGTGTGTCTACTTCCCTATAATGTTGCACGTTGGGACACCGGCGCTAACAATTGTGACTGGCTGGCAGAACTGACTGACTGGCTGAATCAATTTACAAGGTGAGAGTGCTGTGCATTGTCAGTGACACTGCACACAGTGGCGGATCTTGCCACGGGCAAGCAGGACTTTTGCCCGGGGCGCCGCCTTCCGGAGGGCGCCGGCGCCATCCGGAGGGCGCCGCACCATGGCAAGATCCTCCACTGTCAGTGTGCGCCCCCGCTGTGCCCCCCCTCCCGCTGTGAGAAGGGAACCAGACGCTAAGAGTCTGGTTTCCCTTCGTGGCGCTGGTCCTCCCCCGCTCTGAAGGGAATCAGACGCTAAGCGTCTAGTTTCCCTTCATGGAGAGGACCTTTGGTGTGCGGTGCGCGATGACGTCATCGCGCACCGCACAGCATTGTGGCATAGACGCTAGGGGTCATAATTGACCTCTAGCGCTTATGCTGTGCTATGGGAGAGACGTCATGACTGACGTCTCTCCCATAGATCCGAGGAGAAGAGCGGCGCCGGTCTGCAGGGTCTGGAAACAGGAGCGGGGTACAGTAAGTATACTTTTTTTTTTTTTTTTTTCAGCGGCGCTACAAATGGGGGGCGTGACTGACCACGCCCCCATGTTAAGCCACGCCCCTAAATTTTGCCCGGGGCGCCGAAAGGGCAAGAACCGGCCCTGACTGCACACCAACTGCACAGCACAGCACTGTCACCTTTTACATTGATTCAGCATCCAGATATTACCCTCCGCGATATCACCCACTCTATCTGTTACATTAGCCATCTCGGGGCATCCAGGCCGACAGCCCAGGTGCTGTGTTGCGGAGTCAGGGCCTCTGGGTATCTGAGCGCGGCTGTGTCGGGGAGGCACTTCTGTGACATCACGCGCAGCGGAGGCTCAGAGAGTATGCGGCACAGGGAGGTCTATGAAATCCTTCCGCTGCGCCGCTTTCATACACATCTATGGCAGTGTCCGCAGCAGTTTTTGTTCCACCTGCGCCGCGGCTAGGGAGTGGGAATTGTTGATGCCGGAGGGGGCAGGTGGACTGGCAGCAGGACATAGGGCGTCATTCTGACCCGTTCGCAAGCTGCTGTTTTTCTTAGCGGTGCGAACGGGTCGGTTCTGCGCAAGTGCGGTGGCCGCAATGCGCAGGCGCATCGTTGCCCAGCGATGGCCGTCGCTGGGCAATGACAAGAAGAATGAAGAAAGTGATCGCTACCGCAATCGGAAGAAGATTGACAAGAGGAAGGCATTCCGGGGCGTCAAGTGACCATTTTTTGGGAGTGGTGTGGCGAACACAGGCGTGTCCAGGAATTTGCTGGGCGGGTGACTGACGTCAATTCCGGTACCTGTCAGGCTGAAGACATCGCAGCAGGTAAGTAACTCCAGAGCTACTCAGAAACTGCACAAAATGTTTTGCATTGCTCGGCTGCACAAGGCTTCACAGCCTTGCTATGCAAAAAACCCTCCCCAATAGGCGGCGTCTAGTTGATCGCACGGGCAGAAAAAAGTTGCTATGTGTGATCAACCCAGAATGACCCCATGGGACGCTGCAGTAAAAGGATTTTTTGTTTTCCCTATCTACAGCGCAGAGACTTGCTGCAGATGCAGTGGCATACTCTCCAGTTGTACCTTTTTGGCAGGTACAGTACCTTTTTTTTATGGTCAGTACCGATTTAGGTCTCTCCAAACTTCCATTGAAAGGATAGTAAAAGGGGCATGGCCATGCCACTGTACTCGTGGCCACGCCCCCTTTTTGCATTTGTAGCAATTTTTATGTGTAAATTGTTGGAGGGTATGTTGCTGCAGATGCAGTGGGCCTATTTTGGGGGGTTTGGACCTGAAGCTGCAGCTCCATCAGCCCCATTGTTAATCCTGCTCTGTGAACACACAGCAGCCAAAGGGCAGAACCTCCCATTGGATGTAACCTGTGTGGGAGGGCGTTTCTCGCCCAATCAGCTGTGTGCTGGGTGTAGACCTGCTGCTAACCCAATGAGAGCTCCTAGTCATGCCCAGCGTTATCCACACAGTCACAGAGTGACAGATCTGGGCAATTATATAGGAGATATATATATATATATATATATATATATAATGTTTTGGGTATGTAGAGTAAATAGAGTTGTATTGGCAGGGGCACGTTGGCAGAATAGTAGGGGACCAAAGCAATATCTTTTGGCTCTGAATGAGCCTCTGTGTAGAAATTACTCTACATGCATTTCTGGCATTTGGGAATTATTTTATCATTATGCAGTATGGCCGTTAGTTTCTAATTACTTACATACATTACGGATGAAGAACTAAACAGAATATCATATCCACCGTCCGTCAAAAATAAATTAATTTCTGTTGTATGCCCCCTGCAAACAACACAGGAAATCTCTTATCTTTTAACTTACTTCATTCTTGATAAAACTTTGAGAAAACGACTACTTCAAATCAGAAATGAATGACTTTAACAGACAGTACTGTACCACTATCTTTATTTTCTCCCCTGTGTTATACCATTATGTAGTTTTTTCACACTTTTGTTGGCTAAAGTGGCACTGGAAGCTTGTTATCCTGACTGTTGAGCTGTGACAACCTTCCAACCCCCTTCTGTAAAACAATATTGGCCCTGGTAAGACAAGCTGTTGCTGTGTAGCTTAAGCACATGCTTTGGTAAACGCTGCTCTTTCCTTTAGTGCTTCTAAGGAATATTTACAGGACCTCAGTTTCAAAATTAGAAACTGTTCTGTCTGCTCGGTCACAGTTTTTGTTATACTGGCTACAGCCTTGATCATTGCAATTTACTCTTCAAGCTTTATGTACTTACAGACAGAGTTGGCCCCTGTCATATGAGTAACTAATATTGCTGTCTACATAATTTGGTGGTACAACACTCATCTTTGTGAGAGGCAAAGACAACCATGGCCCTCATTCCGAGTTGTTCGCTCGCTAGCTACTTTTAGCAGCATTGCACACGCTAAGCCGCCGCTCTCTGGGAGTGTATCTTAGCTTAGCAGAATTGCGAACGAAAGATTAGCAGAATTGCGAATAGAATTTTCTTAGCAGTTTCTGAGTAGCTCCAGACTTACTCCTACACTGCGATCAGTTCAGTCAGTTTTGTTCATGGTTTGACGTCACAAACACACCCAGCGCTCGCCCAGACACTCCCCCGTTTCTCCAGCCACTCCCGCGTTTTTCCCAGAAACGTCAGCGTTTTTCCGCACACTCCCATAAAACGGCCAGTTTCCGCCCAGAAACATCCACTTCCTGTCAATCACACTACGATCACCAGAACGATGAAAAATCTTCGTTAGGCCGTGAGTAAAATACCAAACTTTTGTGCTAATTTACTTGGCGCAGGCGCACTGCGAACATTGCGCATGCGCAGTTTGTGACTAATCGCTCCGTTGCGAAAAAAACTAACGAGCGAACAACTCGGAATGACCCCCCATATCCCTCCAGACACATTTAAAAATTTCAGTCAAATTCTATTTTACTTTTTTTTCTTTGGGGTGGGGGAGAAGGGGAGGGGGTGCTAGCACTCTTCAAGTTTTTACTTTTTTTTTAATGCATATATCATTCTGTGCGTCTACATTTTTGCCACAAATCCTAATATACAGTACAGTATCTATATACCAGTGACGTGCGATGGGGTGAGGCAGAGCCTTTCCTGTCATACTAACGTATATGCCAGAGTTTTGACTATGTAAAGTATATGAAAAATACAAGTAATATATTAGAAATATATTCTTTGTATTATTCTAATAATTTTTATAGTTAAGCTCTGAAGCTTTGACTATAAAAATGAGGTGCCTCCCCTTCCTTATCTTTTCCGCACATCTCTTATCAACACTCATCAAATATTCAGCAGTATATACTGCTGCATCTCTGCATAATGCCCACATGAACCCTTTGGTTCCTAAACTGTGTGTAAATCTGGCTCTGGTACTAGCCAGTGCCTCCTCAGCCATTTACTTCACCGCACGCCCCTGTAGTGTATACACAAACACAAATTAAAGTATCCCTGCTTCAAATACTCTGGAGCTCGTTCT
The DNA here is from genome assembly GCF_028390025.1 of Pseudophryne corroboree. NCBI lineage: Eukaryota > Metazoa > Chordata > Amphibia > Anura > Myobatrachidae > Pseudophryne > Pseudophryne corroboree. Next base: position 1,050,847,652 of record NC_086444.1, on the reverse strand, counting down.
AAGGCTGGAAATTAAAATAAATTTGGATAGGTACTTCAGAGGATGTGCTAGTCATTTGTTCCTGGTAAGATATTTCTGTGTTTAGCATAAATTTGCACATATAAACAAAAGAGAACATAAAACAAACATTATGTAGTACTGTTATTCAATTTGAGTCCATTCCCTTCTTAAAATGCTAGGAAATAAGAAAATAGTGTAGAAATCCCTTTAGTTAAAGAAAGTAAATCTGGCTACCAGCCTTTGTCCAGCCACCAGCACTCCCCTTGTCCAGCCACCAGCACTCCCCTTGTCCAGCCACCAGCACTCCTCTTGTCCAGCCACCAGCACTCCCCTTGTCCAGCCACCAGCACTCCTCTTGTCCAGCCACCAGCACTCCCCTTGTCCAGCCACCAGCACTCCCCTTGTCCAGCCACCAGCACTCCCCTTGATCACAGATTCTTACTAGAAACATGAATGAATGGAGCCTGTAGAATAAGTCATTTGTATTTCCCTCCTCGTGTTAGATTATTCTTATGTTGATATACAACCTACGACCTCATAAATATTGTACTCTCTGCCATGTGTAGAACCATAAAGTGAAGGCAAAAGTACAACACTGTGTGACACAACATACTTTAATAAATATAAAAACTGCACACTCACATTAGAAAAAAAACACAAAATCAGCACGTAATAAAAAAAACATGCAGGTAATCACTCTAGCATTTAGTTAGGTTGCCTACTAAATGTAAGTAAAAAGAAGACCATCAGTAATTCAGGTTCTGGACGCCTGCAGACCAACTTCCTCAGTGGTGATGACAATGGCAAATTGAAGAACGAACCAGAAGTTGGAACATGCTGCACACCACGTGACATCAATATTTTTCTTTATTAAAAGTGGATATAATACACAGGCAAATCCATCGTTACATCCACCCGAGGCTCAAAAAGTCCCTGACTTCTAAATTTCTTCTTCCAGTCTCGACAACGAGATATGTTCCATCATGGCAGGTAGAAGTGATGTAAACAGAAGTTCTGGTTATTGAAAGTAAAAATAGTCATGTTTTGTTCCATGTGTTCCAAGAGATCTGAACCCCATTGATCATATTGTTGCCATAGAAATATAAACCACAGATGAACATCAGAATTTCTAAGATATTTCAAAACTTACAAAATAGACTATAATGGAAAACATGAAACCGCCAATGAAGAATTAAGGGCAAACCTAGTACCCACTGCCACCCAAACTGTTGTGGGTAAAAAGAACCAATAAAAATAATTGTTTGTAGAATTATATAATCTCCAAAATAAACATTTGTACCAGACATTTCAAGGGGAAGTTTGAAACAGAGCCGGCCCTGGTCATAGGTAGTAAAGGCAAATGCCTATGGGCATCTGAAAGGACTATGGGCACCTGGGCAGGCTGGACATCTAAATTCTAATTAGCAATATTGGTTTGTAGCTTTATTGCAACCGCTGTAGCTTTATTTCACTGGTGGTGGCTGGTACAATAGAGATAAGTGTGGTAGCTGGAGAGGCATATGTGTGAGCTGGGGCCAGAGTCTGTAGGGATTCATTCATGCTGTTTGAGATATTATAAAAGTGTGCACTATTTTAACAATGTTCTGGAGCTGGGTCTGAAGAGATACTTGTGTGGGTTGGGGCTGGAGAGACACTTGTGTGGAATAAGGCTGTGTGAGAAGGGGAGCCCAACACAATGGGGAAGGGGAGCACAGCCTCACAAGGCCACACCCTTCTGTGAGACCACACTCCTTCTGCAAGGCCATGCCCCTTTTACATGTGCACATGCAACAAAGCTCCCACTGGAAACCAGACAAAATCCAAATTGGCCAGGGCCAGCTCTGTTTTTTTTACTTGATTTTAGTTCTCCGCTGGCAGTTTTATATTCTCTATTAAGGAAAGTAATAATGATGGACTATTTTAGAAGTTGCCATTTTTTTTGAAAGAGGTGATCTATTCTGATATCCGTCTTTTGTTTATATCTATGGCATTAATATTATCTATGGGATTCAAGGCTCTTGGAATGCTTGTAGATCATAATGCCTATTGTTGCTCAATGTTTGAAAAATGACAGGAGCTGATTGGCTAGTACTTTATCTCTCTCCACTCTATCTCTTTCCAAGCTTTGATACATCTCCCCCTCTGAGAGAAAAGTCTGTCAATGTCAACTCCTCTTTCACTAAGAACAGCATGTTCTACAGCCATACAAGAAAGGGTGCAGGTCTGAATTATAATAGTCAAAAAGTGCCTGGGAACAGAATGGTTAATGCCCCAGCCTACATGCGTCTGCATTCGTAATTTTATTTTCATTTTTTAGTTCTTCCAAAAAAAAAAAAAGTATTTGTACCTTCATTTGCTTTCTAACAAGTGTAACACATATATTGAATATATTTGCCTGGTTGCTATCTGCTACAGTATGTCTGTTCGTTGTGATCCTGTACAGTAGAGCAGCAATTATGATTACGGTTGTTCTAGGACCTTGTATTGTATTGAAGGTACCATGAGATTTAAGTTTTTCCACTTTGCTACATTGAGTGTTATTGTTATGTATATGCCGCGATTCTATAATGATTAGAATTTGACATAAACCATTTCATGGTCACGTGGGGTACACCCATGTTCTGATAATAGATAGCTGGCTTTTGGTAAACTAACCTTTAAAATATTTGGTAGTTGATAATTCATATAAAATGTTGTGGTTCCTTCTTTAGATATTCCAGCTGTCTGTATGTTGTTCCGAGCATGAGAGAGTCTTAGACAATGATGACTATAGTGTTCTCTCAACTAAACTCTGACAATTGCTTGCTACTCGCTGATCTTGATATGTAAAGTAGGTAGTTTCAATAAGAAAGGTTTTCGATAGAAACCATAGAAATGTAATATACTCTTGGTCACATTTTCCTTATATTGTGCATTAGTATCTCTCAGTTTCAGATACTTTTTCTTTGCTTTACTTACTTGTTTTTTGGCAGTAGATTGTTAGTTTACTATACAATAGCCAAGTCCACCCACTGTTGCTAACTTGTTCGTCATTAGAGGATCAGAAGAGTCGGGACATGATGACGTGATTACACAGGAGAGTGGCATCGACCTACTAATGGGTGTCCTGTGGGTTTGGGTTCATGTGACCGGTGGTCGGGAGACCGCCGTTCACCATACCGACACTGGGATCCTGGCTTTTAGATGCCCAGCGGGGCATAGTCCCTGTTAGCATGCCGACTGTCGGGATTGTGAGGGGGCGCAGTGTCAGACTGGGGCATGAAGGACCCACTGGGGGATGAAGTAAGTAGGGGCCCATGTTTCGGAGTGTGGCCAGTCTCTAGTTGGGGTGCATGGTCTGGGCCCCATGATAAATATATATTGTAAATACTGCTGGTGCATGCATGATAATGTAGCAGATTAATACCAGAAATCTACTGTAGAAAATACACCATAGTCCTGTGCAGTATATGGTAACATATGTATAATGTATAATTCAAGTGCACAGTCTGGAACCTGATCCCTAAAGGAGGAGGTGGGCCCCCAGGCATTAGGGCCAAGCAGTGGTTTCCCCTGTACCCCTGTGGGCCAGTCCAACCCTGAGGGGGCATGATCCCGGCATCAATATTGTGACCGGCGGTCTCCAGCCCGCCAGTCACATAACTACATCCTATCCTATTTTTGGAAGAATATGTTTGTGATTTTTTTTTTACATCTCTTTATTTATAAAGGCATACAAAAGAAGTTTGAGAAACAGAAAATGTATGAGAACATTAAGGAAACGAAGTGCAAAAGTCCAAAAATATTACATCAAATGCAAACACAGTCAAATGCAAACAGAATATAGCAGCTCATACAGCTGCTGGTTTTTCAGTTTTAAATTCCATGAACAGACAAATGTGTGGAAAACAATCAGGGTGAAGATGGCAGAAAGTAGGGATATGGGGAAGGAAAAGTGAGAAAAATAGGACTTTGGTACCTACCGGTAAATCCTTTTCTCGTAGTCCATTGAGGATACTGGGGTCCACATTAGTACCATGAGGTATAGATGGGTCCACCAGGAGCCATTGGCACTTTAAGAGTTTAAGAGTGTGGGCTGGCTCCTCCCTCTATGCCCCGCCTACCAGACTCAGTCTAGAAACTGTGCCCGAAGAGACGACATACTTCGAGAGAAGGACTTACTTAACACAGATAGTGGTGAGATTCATACCAGCTCACACATATAAGGCACGTCAAGACAACCAGCTTGAACTATTCAGCAATGGCCAAGTAACAATGCAGTACTCAACTAAATGAAGTGGTACTGAACCAATTAACAACAGCAGGAAAATGAAGCGCTGGGTGGGTGCCCAGCATCCTCTACGCACTACGAGAAAAGGATTTACCGATAGGTACCAAAATCCTATTTTCTCTTACGTCCTATAGGATGCTGGGGTCCACATTAGTACCATGGGGATGTACCAAAGCTCCCAGAATGGGAGGGAGAGCGCGTAGGCTCCTGCAGAACTGACTGACCGAACTTCAGATCAGACCAAAGTATCGAACTTGTAGAACTTTGCAAACGTGTTCGACCTCGACCAAGTTGCCGCTTGACAAAGTTGTACTGCATAGACACCCCGGGCAGCCGCCCAGGAAGACCCCACCTTACTAGTAGAGTGGGCCTTAACAGATTTTGGACATGGCAGTCCTGCCGTAGAATAGGCATAGTGGATTCACGGATAGTGAACCTAATCCAGTGAGAAATAGACTGCTTAGTAGCAGGACACCCAATTTTCTTGGGATCGTATAGGACAAACAGAGAGTCCGACTTCCTGTGACGAGAGGTTCTCTTCACATCAATCTTCAGAGCCCTCACGACATCTAAGGACTTTGAAGTAATTGAGAAGTCAGTAGCCGCTGGCACCACAATCTGTTGGTTGATATGAAATGCGGACACAACCTTTGGAAGGAACTGCTGATGAGTCCGGAGCTCAGCTCTATCCTCATGGAAGATCAAGTAAGGGCTTTTGCATGACAAAGCCCCCAGCTCAGAGACACACCTAGCAGAAGCTAAGGCCAACAAAGTGACCACCTTCCATGTAAGAAATTTGAGCTCCACCTCCTGTACAGGCTCAATCCGACTGGAGAAACTGCAACATCACGTTAAGGTCCCATGGCGCCGTAGGCGGTACAAATGGAGGTTGGATATGCAGAACTCCCTTCAAAAAGGTCTGAACCTCAGGGAGGGCAGCTAATTGCTTCTGAAAGAAAATGGACAGGGCTGAAATCTGGACCTTCACAGACCCCAATCTCAGCCCCTTATCCACTCCTGCCTGCAGGAAGAGGAGGAAACGTCCCAGTTGAAATTCCACTGCAGGAAACTTCTTGGACTCACACCAAGAGACATATTTCTTCCAAATACGATGGTAATGTATAGACGTTACCCCTTTCCTAGCCTGTATGAGGGTAGGAATCACTTCTTTCGGAATACCCTTCCGAGCAAGAATCAGGCGCTCAACTTCCATGCCGTCAAACGTAACCGCGATAAGTCTTGATAGGCGAATGGCCCCTGCTGCAACAGGTCCTCCCGAAGAGGAAGAGGCCTCGGCTCTTCTTGCAGTTGATTCAAAAGGTCCGCGTACCAAGCTCTTCTTGGCCAGTCTGGGGCAATGAGAATCGCTTCAACCCTTGCTCTCCTTATGAGCTTTAGGATTCTTGGTATTAGTGGGATAGGTGGAAACACGTACACTGACTGGAACACCCACTGAGACACCAGGGTGTCCACCGCCACTGGCTGAGGGTCCCTCGACTTGGAACAATAACGCCGAAGCTTCTTGTTGAGATGAAAGGCCATCATGTCTATTTGGGGTAGACCCCAAAGATCTGTTACCTCCTTGAACACCTCCGGATGGAGACCCCACTCTCCTGGATGGAGATCGTGTCTGCTGAGGAAGTCTTCTTCCCAGTTGTCTACTCCCGGAATGAAGATGGCTGACAGCGCCAATGCATGCTTTTCCATCTAGAGGAGTATTCTTGTGACCTCTGACATTGCAGCTCTGCTCGTTCCGCCTTGTCGGTTTATGTAAGCCACTGTTGCTACGTTGTCCGACTGTACTTGAATGGCCCTGTTTCTTAGAAGAGGGGCCACCTGAAGAAGACCGTTGTAGACGGCTCTTAGTTCCAGAATGTTGATGGGCAGGCTGGCTTCCAAGCTTGACCACCGTCCTTGGAAGGTCACCCCTTGAGTGACTGCTCCTCAGCCCCAGAGGCTCACATCCGTTGTTATCAGGACCCAGTCCTGAATCCCGAACCTGCGGCCTTCCAGTAGGTGAGGCAATTGGGGCCACCAGAGGAGTGAAATCCTTGCCTTTGGCAAAAGACAAATTCTCTGATGCATGTGGAGGTGAGATCCCGACCACTTGTCCAGGAGGTCCAGTTGGAATGTCCGAGCATGCAACCTCCTGTACTGGAGAGCCTCGTAGGAGGCCACTATCTTTCCCAATAGGTGAATGCATTGATGAACCGACACCCGGGGTGGCTTCAAGACATCCCGGACCATGGACTGGATCACCAACGCCTTGTCCCGTGGAAGAAACACTCGCTGCACTTCCGTATCCAGGATCATTCCCAGGAATGACAATCTCTGGGTTGGTTCCAAATGGGACTTCGGAAAATTCAGAATCCACCCGTGACTCGGAAGCAGCTACGTTGTGAAAACAATGGACTGCAGCTGCTTCTCCCTGGACGGTGCCTTTATCAGGAGATCGTCCAGATAAGGAATGATGTTGACACCCTGCTTGCGGAGTAGCATCATCATTTCCGCCATCACCTTGGTAAACACCCTCAGTGCTGTTGAGAGTTCGAAAGGCAGGGCCTGGACCTGAAAATGACAGTCCAGCAATGCGAAGCGGAGATAAGCCTGATGTGGCAGCCAGATCGGAATGTGAAGGTACGCAGCATTGATATCCAGTGATACCAGGAATTCCCCTTCTTCCAGACTTGATATCACCACCATGAGAGACTCCATCTTGAACTTGAACTCCTTTAGAAAGGGGTTCAATGATTTTAGGTTCAGAATGGGCCTGACCGAACCATCCGGTTTCGGTACCACGAAAAGGTTTGAATAATAACCTTTTGTCAGCCTTGTGCCTCCACCAGCTTTTGACAGCGTCCTGAAGCACTGTGCTGTTTTCCAACAGAGTCGGTAAGCCCGACTTGAAAAAACGATGAGGAGGGAGACTTTGAAATTCCAGCCTGTATCCCTGAGATACAATATCTACCACCCAGGGATCCAGGCCGGAGGATACCCAGACATGACTGAACTGTCTGAGTCTCGCTCCCACAGGCCCCACCTCCGGGTCTTCCTGACCACCGTCATGTGGAGGACTTTGGGGTACCTGAAGCAGGCTTTTGTTCCTGGGAACCTGCGGCGGCAGGCTTCTTGGATTTAACCTTACCTCCCCTGAAGAAGGTATTGGATGACTTGGCATTTCTGGTCTTGCTAGGCCGAAAGGGCTGCTGCATTGCTGAGGAGAAGGATCTCTTCAGAGCAGGTGCTGCTGAGGGAAGATACGGAGACTTACCCGCTGTAGCGGTAGATATCCATGCGTCTAGGGCTTCCCCAAAGAGAGCCTGGCCTTTATAGGGCAGCGACTCCATGCTTCTTCTGGATGCCGCATCGGCCAACCACTGGCGGAGCCACAGTTCCCAACGAGCTGAAAAAGACATGGAAGAAATTCCCGCAGACATGGAACCCAGGTCTTTCATGGATTCTACCATAAAACCTGCAGAATCATGAATGTTGCGTAAACACAGTGCAACGTCATCCCTATCCATCGTATCCAAATCCTCCATTAAGGCAGCCGACCACTTCACTATTGCCTTTGCAATTCATGCACTAGCAATAGTGGGATGCAATATGGCCCCTGAAGCAGTGTATACTGATTTCAGAGTATTATCAATTTTCCTATCTGCCGGCTCCTTTAAGGCGGTAGATCCCGGTACCGGTAAAACCACCTTCTTTGAGAGTCTGGATACAGATGCTTCAACAATCGGCGGGTTTTCCCACTTTTTCCTATCTCCTCAGGGAAAGGAAAAGCTACCAGAATCCTCTAACGGATCTGAAACTTCTTTTGAGGATTCACCCAGGCCTTTTCAAATATAGCATTCAGCTCTTTTGACGCAGGGAAGGTTAGCGAGGCTTTCTTGTTTTCAGTGAAAAAAGCCTTTTCAACCTGCTCAGGTGTGGTATCATTAACATTTAACACATCCCTGATAGCCTCTATCAGCAATTGCACCCCCCTTGCAAGAGATGCAGACCCCAGCAATACATCCTCATCACCATCTGTAGTGTCAGAATCGGTATCCATGTCGTCTTGTGTTACCTGCACAAGCGCACATTTGTGGGGGTATATAGAGGGGTGACCTGAGGTACCTGACAAAGGCCACACAGCTATAGAGGACTGCAATACCTGGGTTGCAGATTCATTACTAGCAACCCTGTCAGAGATCTGAGAAACCCAAGTCTTGATAGAGGAAAACCACTCTGGTTCCCTTGCTGGTATCTGTGCTAAACCAGTGCTAACCTGATTACATGGAATGGGATCATCCTGGGATGATAAATCCTCTGCAGCATATGACACTGTATCCCTGGACACTGCGGTAGGTGATCACCAAACACACCGCACACACACAGGTTGGGGTAAGACAGAGTTCCCCCCCCCCCCCCAAGAATGGCAAGAGAGACAGAGATTGGAGCCAACCCTCACCAGCGTTTTATGTACAAGGAGAAACCCTTTATCTGCGCAGACTTGTGCTCCTTAATAGGACACACAGTCATGAGTCAATATATCAGCCTCCCCTCCCTTCTACAACCCTCTGGTACCGTGATACAGTAATCTGCAGCTGCTGTGGAGGGACCAGAATCTTCCTTCAGCTACTGCATGCAGGAAAATGGCGCTGGAACGCTGCAGGGTCTGCTCTGAGGAGAAGCTCCGCCCGCTTCCTAGCGCTGTCTTCCCGCTTATCTGAAGTTTAAACTGGCCTGAGGAGTTGTGCTAGCTGGGATCCCCTGATCCTGACAGGCTTGCTGACCAGGGTGAGGGGTAGGCGCTGGCCCAAGGCGCCCCTCACAGCACTGCACAGTGTGACTCTGGTACCGTCCAGGACCGCGGTTAATATCACGCTCCTTCCCCTGTTGCCGCCATCTTCACACCGGTCCCCCGCTTGCTAGGGGGGGTCGGTGACTAACTCACCACATGCTTCAGCTCTGTAAGGGGTCAGCGGCATGCTGCTGGGGTGAGCGGTTCCCCTGTGGCGGAGACCAATCAGCCCCTCTGGAGCTCAGTGTCCAGTCAGCGGAGTCAGTAGCTCAGACCCCGCAGGGCGGACACTGCTCCCCCCCCTTATTCCACACGCTGCAGGGAGGCTGTTGCCAGCAGCCTCCCTGTAAAATAAAAAACTCTAAACTAAACTTCTTTAGGAAAGCTCAGGAGAGCTCCCCTAGCTGTTACCGGCTCCTCCGGGCACATTTTCTAAACTGAGTCTGGTAGGAGGGGCATAGAGGGAGGAGCCAGCCCACACTCTCAAACTCTTAAAGTGCCAATGGCTCCTGGTGGACCTGTCTATACCCCATGGTACTAATGTGGACCCCAGCATCCTCTAGGACGTAAGAGAAATAATAACTACAAAAGTAAATAACTTATGGAGGATGTAAAAAAACTACTGCATAAAGATAAAGAGAAACAAATCAGAAGAACCAGTGGGTTAGGGGTTCACACCGGTGACGTACGATGAGGTCAATGGCAGAAGAAGCACTGCCTAGTATCAAAGCCAGATTAGTACACACATATATAGTATGAACCAAATGGTTCATATGGGCATTATACAAAGCAAACTTGGTGACTCTCGACTGTAAAATCATTAGAATAATACAAAGATTATATTTATAGAAGCAAGGTCACCCGTCATTGCGCGGCTCCGAGTTGTAACATGTAGCAGTTTTTCTATAATAGCAAATTATTATTTTATTTATTTATTTTCAGTTATTTATATAGCACACATATTCCGCAGCTCTTTACAGAGAATATTTGGCCATGCACATCAGTCCCTGGCCCAGTGTATCTTACAATCTATATTCCCTACCACATCCACACACATTCTTCCCTACCACATGCATTATATTCTGCAGCATTTGGACCTGCCGGGTACTTATGCAAGGGTCCTGTTTGTTGACTTCAGCTCAGCATTCAACACATTCCTAACATTCTGCTCCACCAATTACTTCCTTTAGGGGTCTCGAAATCTACCTGCTCCTGGATTGTCGATTTCCTGTTGGACAGAAAGCAGGTTGTGAAAACGAGGAAATTTACCTCATGTGCGTGATCGATCAGCACTGGGGCCCCCCAGGAATGTGTCTTTTCTCCCCTGCTTTTCTCTCTGTACACAAATGACTGCACCTCAGAGATGCAATCAGTAAAAATTATCAAATTCGTAGACGATACCACAGTCATTGGTCTAATCAAGGACGGGGACGAGTTTGCATATAGAGTCGGGAAGTAGACCGGCTGGCAGTATGGTGCAGCAACAACAACCTCGAGTTAAATCCACTTAAAACAGTGGAGATGGTGGTAAACTTCAGGAGGAAGCCAGCCACTGTACCTCCACTTGTGATTGCCGTTAGTAAGGTGTCGTTGGTGGATTCATTTAAGTTCCTGGGGACCAAATTTTCTCGGGACCTGAAATGGAGTTACAACATCGACTCTACTGTAGAAAAGGCTCAGCAGAGGTTGTTCTTCCTGAGGCAACTTAGGACGTTTAATTTTCCAAAAAAACCTGCTACTGCTCTTTTATTCAGCCATTCTTGAGTCTGTACTATGTTCTTCGATCATAGTCTGGTACAGTTCTGCCAATGAGAGTGACAGATGCAGGCTACAAAGGGAGGTAAGGATGGCAGAAAATATAGTTGGGACTGACCTTCCCTCTGTTCCAGAATTGTACCTGTCCAAAGCTAAGAAGCGTGAAGGGAAAATTGCAGGGGATCAGTTACATACTAGCCACAACTTGCTCAAATTGTTACTAGAGATGAGCGGGTTCGGTTTCTCTGAATCCGAACCCGCCCGAACTTCATGTTTTTTTACACGGGTCCGAGCGACTCGGATCTTCCCGCCTTGCTCGGAAAACCCGAGCGCGCCCGAACGTCATCATCACGCTGTCGGATTCTCGCGAGGCTCGGATTCTATCGCGAGACTCGGATTCTATATAAGGAGCCGCGCGTCGCGGCCATTTTCACACGTGCATTGAGATTGATAGGGAGAGGACGTGGCTGACGTCCTCTCCGTTTAGAAATTAAAATAGATAGGAGAGTGAGAGTGAGACACTTCATTTACTTACTGGAGCTTAGGAGGAGTTATACTAGTGACTGATGACCAGTGACCTGACCACCAGTGCAGTTTTATAATTTATTATTATTTAATAATCCGTTCTGTTCTTGTTCTCTGCCTGAAAAAAACGATACACAGTGACTCAGTCACACTCACATACCATATCTGTGCTCAGCCCAGTGTGCTGCATCATCTATGTATAATATCTGACTGTGCTCACACAGCTTAATTGTGGGGGAGACTGGGGAGCAGTTATAGGTTATAGCAGGAGCCAGGAGTACATATTAAACAGTGCACACTTTTGCTGCCAGAGTGCCACTGCCAGTGTGACTGACCACTGACCACTGTGACCAGTGACCTGACCACACTGACCACCAGTATAGTATATTGTGATTGAATGTCTGCCTGAAAAAGTACACTCGTCGTGTGACTTGTGTGGTGTTTTTTTATTCTATAAAAATTAAAAAACTCATTCTGCTGACAGACAGTGTCCAGCAGGTCCGTCATTATATAATATATACCTGTCCGGCTGCAGTAGTGATATATATATATTTTTTATATCATTATTTATCATCCAGTCTATACTAGCAGCAGACACAGTACGGTAGTTCACGGCTGTAGCTACCTCTGTGTCGGCACTCGGCAGTCCACCCATAATTGTATACCACCTACCCGTGGTTTTTTTTTTCTTTCTTCTTTATACATACTACATCTCATTATCATCCAGTCTATATTAGCAGCAGACACAGTACAGTACGGTAGTCCACGGCTGTAGCTACCTCTGTGTCGGCACTCTGCAGTCCATCCATAATTGTATACCACCTACCCGTGGTTTTTTTTTCTTTCTTCTTTATACATACTACATCTCATTATCATCCAGTCTATATTAGCAGCAGACACAGTACAGTACGGTAGTCCACGGCTGTAGCTACCTCTGTGTCAGCACTCGGCAGTCCATCCATAATTGTATACCACCTACCCGTGGTTTTTTTTTCTTTCTTCTTTATACATACTACATCTCATTATCATCCAGTCTATATTAGCAGCAGACACAGTACAGTACGGTAGTCCACGGCTGTAGCTATCTCTGTGTCGGCACTCGGCAGTCCATCCATAATTGTATACCACCTACCCGTGGTTTTTTTTTTCTTTCTTCTTTATATATACTACATCTCATTATCAACCAGTCTATATTAGCAGCAGACACAGTACAGTACGGTAGTCCACGGCTGTAGCTACATCTGTGTCGGCACTCGGCAGTCCATCCATAATTGTATACCACCTACCCGTGGTTTTTTTTTCTTTCTTCTTTATACATACTACATCTCATTATCAACCAGTCTATATTAGCAGCAGACACAGTACGGTAGTTCACGGCTATAGCTACCTCTGTGTCGGCACTCGGCAGTCCATCCATAATTGTATACCACCTACCCGTGGTTTTTTTTTTCTTTCTTCTTTATACATACTACATCTCATTATCATCCAGTCTATATTAGCAGCAGACACAGTACAGTACGGTAGTCCACGGCTGTAGCTACCTCTGTGTCGGCACTCGGCAGTCCATCCATAATTGTATACCACCTACCCGTGGTTTTTTTTTCTTTCTTCTTTATACATACTACATCTCATTATCAACCAGTCTATATTAGCAGCAGACACAGTACAGTACGGTAGTCCACGGCTGTAGCTACCTCTGTGTCGGCACTCGGCAGTCCATCCATAATTGTATACCACCTAGTCCTACCCGTGGTTTTTTTTTTCTTTCTTCTTTATACATACTACATCTCATTATCATCCAGTCTATATTAGCAGCAGACACAGTACAGTACGGTAGTCCACGGCTGTAGCTACCTCTGTGTCGGCACTCGGCAGTCCATCCATAATTGTATACCACCTACCCGTGGTTTTTTTTTTCTTTCTTCTTTATACATACTACATCTCATTATCAACCAGTCTATATTAGCAGCAGACACAGTACAGTACGGTAGTCCATGGCTGTAGCTACCTCTGTGTCGGCACTCGGCAGTCCATCCATAATTGTATACTAGTATCCATCCATCTCCATTGTTTACCTGAGGTGCCTTTTAGTTGTGCCTATTAAAATATGGAGAACAAAAATGTTGAGGTTCCAAAATTAGGGAAAGATCAAGATCCACTTCCACCTCGTGCTGAAGCTGCTGTCACTAGTCATGGCCGAGACGATGAAATGCCAGCAACGTCGTCTGCCAAGGCCGATGCCCAATGTCATAGTACAGAGCATGTCAAATCCAAAACACCAAATATCAGTAAAAAAAGGACTCCAAAACCTAAAATAAAATTGTCGGAGGAGAAGCGTAAACTTGCCAATATGCCATTTACCACACGGAGTGGCAAGGAACGGCTGAGGCCCTGGCCTATGTTCATGGCTAGTGGTTCAGCTTCACATGAGGATGGAAGCACTCAGCCTCTCGCTAGAAAACTGAAAAGACTCAAGCTGGTAAAAGCACCGCAAAGAGCTGTGCGTTCTTCGAAATCCCAAATCCACAAGGAGAGTCCAATTGTGTCGGTTGCGATGCCTGACCTTCCCAACACTGGACGTGAAGAGCATGCGCCTTCCACCATTTGCACGCCCCCTGCAAGTGCTGGAAGGAGCACCCGCAGTCCAGTTCCTGATAGTCAGATTGAAGATGTCAGTGTTGAAGTACACCAGGATGAGGAGGATATGGGTGTTGCTGGCGCTGGGGAGGAAATTGACCAGGAGGATTCTGATGGTGAGGTGGTTTGTTTAAGTCAGGCACCCGGGGAGACACCTGTTGTCCGTGGGAGGAATATGGCCACTGACATGCCTGGTGAAAATACCAAATAAATCAGCTCTTCGGTGTGGAAGTATTTCAACAGAAATGCGGACAACAGGTGTCAAGCCGTGTGTTGCCTTTGTCAAGCTGTAATAAGTAGGGGTAAGGACGTTAACCACCTCGGAACATCCTCCCTTATACGTCACCTGCAGCGCATTCATAATATGTCAGTGACAAGTTCAAAAACTTTGGGCGACAGCGGAAGCAGTCCACTGACCAGTAAATCCCTTCCTCTTGTAACCAAGCTCACGCAAACCACCCCACCAACTCCCTCAGTGTCAATTTCCTCCTTCCCCAGGAATGCCAATAGTCCTGCAGGCCATGTCACTGGCAATTCTGACGAGTCCTCTCCTGCCTGGGATTCCTCCGATGCATCCTTGCGTGTAACGCCTACTGCTGCTGGCGCTGCTGTTGTTGCTGCTGGGAGTCGATGGTCATCCCAGAGGGGAAGTCGTAAGCCCACTTGTACTACTTCCAGTAAGCAATTGACTGTTCAACAGTCCTTTGCGAGGAAGATGAAATATCACAGCAGTCATCCTGCTGCAAAGCGGATAACTGAGGCCTTGACAACTATGTTGGTGTTAGACGTGCGTCCGGTATCCGCCGTTAGTTCACAGGGAACTAGACAATTTATTGAGGCAGTGTGCCCCCGTTACCAAATACCATCTAGGTTCCACTTCTCTAGGCAGGCGATACCGAGAATGTACACGGACGTCAGAAAAAGACTCACCAGTGTCCTAAAAAATGCAGTTGTACCCAATGTCCACTTAACCACGGACATGTGGACAAGTGGAGCAGGGCAGGGTCAGGACTATATGACTGTGACAGCCCACTGGGTAGATGTATGGACTCCCGCCGCAAGAACAGCAGCGGCGGCACCAGTAGCAGCATCTCGCAAACGCCAACTCTTTCCTAGGCAGGCTACGCTTTGTATCACCGGTTTCCAGAATACGCACACAGCTGAAAACCTCTTACGGCAACTGAGGAAGATCATCGCGGAATGGCTTACCCCAATTGGACTCTCCTGTGGATTTGTGGCATCGGACAACGCCAGCAATATTGTGTGTGCATTAAATATGGGCAAATTCCAGCACGTCCCATGTTTTGCACATACCTTGAATTTGGTGGTGCAGAATTTTTTAAAAAACGACAGGGGCGTGCAAGAGATGCTGTCGGTGGCCAGAAGAATTGCGGGACACTTTCGGCGTACAGGCACCACGTACAGAAGACTGGAGCACCACCAAAAACTACTGAACCTGCCCTGCCATCATCTGAAGCAAGAAGTGGTAACGAGGTGGAATTCAACCCTCTATATGCTTCAGAGGTTGGAGGAGCAGCAAAAGGCCATTCAAGCCTATACAATTGAGCACGATATAGGAGGTGGAATGCACCTGTCTCAAGCGCAGTGGAGAATGATTTCAACGTTGTGCAAGGTTCTGATGCCCTTTGAACTTGCCACACGTGAAGTCAGTTCAGACACTGCCAGCCTGAGTCAGGTCATTCCCCTCATCAGGCTTTTGCAGAAGAAGCTGGAGACATTGAAGGAGGAGCTAACACGGAGCGATTCCGCTAGGCATGTGGGACTTGTGGATGGAGCCCTTAATTCGCTTAACAAGGATTCACGGGTGGTCAATCTGTTGAAATCAGAGCACTACATTTTGGCCACCGTGCTCGATCCTAGATTTAAAGCCTACCTTGGATCTCTCTTTCCGGCAGACACAAGTCTGCTGGGGTTGAAAGACCTGCTGGTGAGAAAATTGTCAAGTCAAGCGGAACGCGACCTGTCAACATCTCCTCCTTCACATTCTCCCGCAACTGGGGGTGCGAGGAAAAGGCTCAGAATTCCGAGCCCACCCGCTGGCGGTGATGCAGGGCAGTCTGGAGCGACTGCTGATGCTGACATCTGGTCCGGACTGAAGGACCTGACAACGATTACGGACATGTCGTCTACTGTCACTGCATATGATTCTCTCAACATTGAAAGAATGGTGGAGGATTATATGAGTGACCGCATCCAAGTAGGCACGTCACACAGTCCGTACTTATACTGGCAGGAAAAAGAGGCAATTTGGAGGCCCTTGCACAAACTGGCTTTATTCTACCTAAGTTGCCCTCCCACAAGTGTGTACTCCGAAAGAGTGTTTAGTGCCGCCGCTCACCTTGTCAGCAATCGGCGTACGAGGTTACATCCAGAAAATGTGGAGAAGATGATGTTCATTAAAATGAATTATAATCAATTCCTCCGCGGAGACATTGACCAGCAGCAATTGCCTCCACAAAGTACACAGGGAGCTGAGATGGTGGATTCCAGTGGGGACGAATTGATAATCTGTGAGGAGGGGGATGTACACGGTGATATATCGGAGGATGATGATGAGGTGGACATCTTGCCTCTGTAGAGCCAGTTTGTGCAAGGAGAGATTAATTGCTTCTTTTTTGGTGGGGGTCCAAACCAACCCGTCATATCAGTCACAGTCGTGTGGCAGACCCTGTCACTGAAATGATGGGTTGGTTAAAGTGTGCATGTCCTGTTTATACAACATAAGGGTGGGTGGGAGGGCCCAAGGACAATTCCATCTTGCACCTCTTTTTTCTTTAATTTTTCTTTGCGTCATGTGCTGTTTGGGGAGGGTTTTTTGGAAGGGACATCCTGCGTGACACTGCAGTGACACTCCTAGATGGGCCCGGTGTTTGTGTCGGCCACTAGGGTCGCTTATCTTACTCACACAGCTACCTCATTGCGCCTCTTTTTTTCTTTGCGTCATGTGCTGTTTGGGGAGGGTTTTTTGGAAGGGACATCCTGCGTGACACTGCAGTGCCACTCCTAGATGGGCCAGGTGTTTGTGTCGGCCACTAGGGTCGCTTAGCTTAGTCATCCAGCGACCTTGGTGCAAATTTTAGGACTAAAAATAATATTGTGAGGTGTGAGGTATTCAGAATAGACTGAAAATGAGTGGAAATGATGGTTTTTGAGGTTAATAATACTTTGGGATCAAAATGACCCCCAAATTCTATGATTTAAGCTGTTTTTTAGTTTTTTTGGAAAAAAACACCCGAATCCAAAACACACCCGAATCCGACAAAAAAAATTCGGTTAGGTTTTGCCAAAACGCGGTCGAACCCAAAACACGGCCGCGGAACCGAACCCAAAACCAAAACACAAAACCCGAAAAATTTCCGGCGCTCATCTCTAATTGTTACCATCAGGTAGGCGATATAGGGCGTTAACTGTAAAATTAGCTAGAAGTTTTAAAAGATTCTTTCCGCAAGCAATCCACCTGTTGAACAACTTCTAGGAGGCTCTAACTAAATCTGCTTTCAATGTAATATTGCACTGTATTGCTGCTGGATGGTAGACACTCCCATTTTATGAAATTATAGTTTTTCTTGTTAGGAATTGTAGCTTTCAGTATTACTGTGTTTTACTGCATTGTGTACTTTATGTATGTCATATGTGTTTACCACTTCTATGTGAATACCTGGCTGATGCTCTGGAAACCAAAAACAAATTCCTAGCATACATGTGTATACCTGGCCAATAAAATTGATCCTGATTCTGATTCACGCTAGGGTTAATTTTGTGGGTAGCCAATTAACCTACAAGTATATTTTTGGATTGTGGAAGGAAACCAGAGTACACGGATGAAACCCACGCAAGCACAGGCAGAATATACAAACTCCACACAGTTAGGGCCATGGTGGGAATCGAACCCATGACCTGACCTCTGTGCTGTGAGTAGGGAAGCCAATCCCGGGCCATTTTTTCAATCCCGGGTATCGGGATTGAAAACTGGCCAATCCCGGGATTCCCGTGATACCCGGCATTGGCTTTTACCTAGGTGGCCACCTCCTCGCCCCACCCCTCCCCGCCCGCCCTGCACATATAACTCACCATATACCGGGGGCGGGCAGGAGGGGAACATCCTGTGAATGCTGCTGGTGTCTCCCAGCAGCAGCTAACAGCGCAGCGTGACCTCTCACGCTGCGCTGTGGACCCGGAAGCAGGAAGCCGGGCAGCGTTTGAGCATCCTGTGGATGCTCAACGCTGATCCCTCAATCCCCGGGATTGGAGCTTCCAATCCCGGGATTGAATCCCGGCCATTTTTGGGCCTAAATCCCGGGATCCCACCGATCCCGATCCCAGGATTGGCCACAATAGCTGTGAGGTAGTAATGCTAACCATTGCACCATCTGTTATTTGGTAAAAAGACTGAAAATGCTGTTTATAAAATATACAAAAGCTCTCAAATAGAGAAATAAAATAAAATTGTAATTACACAAATTTTATTTCAGTAAAATTAAATTAATTTTATTGCTACTATGATTTAATAATTAACTAAATTTATTATTTTACTTACTTTTCTTATTGCAACAAAGTAACAGAAAAAACAAAACATTTATATTTATTTCTTTAATTTTGACAAAGCTTAGTGCTAATACTGTATTTGTACTAATACTTATATTATACCTTATATTTATACTAAATGATAAAGTTTAAAGTCAAATTTTAATTTACATATATAAAATATTGCAAAGTGTTTTGAAAGGAGAGTATACATGAAGATTTGTTTCTGTTCCTACTCTAGAGCACCCAATGTACAGTTGTCCATGGGAGAAGCAGCCCTCTTGTAGTTGAAACGCAATAACTTTAAGGGGGATATTCAATTGCCAGCACATACTGTCGGGTGCAAAGTATAACCAGGGTGGCTATATAATTATCCCCGATAAACTGGCGCATGCCGCGTCTTATCGGTGATTTTGTTTCACCTGCCTCCGGCAGGCGAAGCAAAATCCCAGATAACAGCCCCGTTTTCATCCGAAAATGGGGCTATTTCACTCGAAAACACACAGGTTTCACTGAACCTGTGTATTTTCGGGTGAAAATGCACTTTTTAACGGACAAGCTAATCGAACAGCCCAACCGCAAAACCCCAAGAAACATTGGGGGTTTTTACACTCAATGGGGTAAATTTACTAAGGTCCCGATTTTGACCGAGATGCTGTTTTTTCATCAAAGTGTCATCTCGGTAATTTACTAAACTCAAATCACGGCAGTGATGAGGGCATTCGTAATATTTGGAAGTCCTAGGAAAAAAATCACGAATGAATACACCATCGGTCAAAACGCGGCTGTTTAAGTATGAATCTCGGTCATTTACTAAGAAGTGCAAAGCAAAAAAAAACACTGCCGTGAAAAATTACAACTCGTAAAAAAGTGCTTAAAAAAAACAGACCTGCTTTTTTTATTCGTGATTGGATAGGCATGCACGGATCCATGAGATCCATGCATGTATATCAGTGGGAAGGGGTGGGAAAGTGATTATTTTTTCAAAAAAAATTGCGTGGGGTCCCCCCTCCTAAGCATAACCAGCCTCGGGCTCTTTGAGCCGATCCTGGTTGCAGAAATATGGGAAAAAAATTGACAGGGGTTCCCCCATATTTAAGCAACCAGCATCGGGCTCTGCGCCTGGTCCTGGTTCCAAAAATACGGGGGACAAAAAGAGTAGGGGTCCCCCGTATTTTTAAAACCAGCACCGGGCTCCACTAGCTGGACAGATAATGCCACAGCCGGGGGTCACTTTTATATAGTGCCCTGCGGCCGTGGCATCAAAAATCCAACTAGTCACCCCTGGCCGGGGTACCCTGGGGGAGTGGGGACCCCTTCAATCAAGGGGTCCCCCCCCCCAGCCACCCAAGGGCCAGGGGTGAAGCCCGAGGCTGTCCCCCCCCCCATCCAATGGGCTGCGGATGGGGGGGCTGATAGCCTTTGTTGTAAATGAAAAGATATTGTTTTTAGTAGCAGTACTACAAGTCCCAGCAAGCCTCCCCCGCATGCTGGTACTTGGAGAACCACAAGTACCAGCATGCGGCGGAAAAACGGGCCCGCTGGTACCAGGGCCGAAACTAGGATTTCTGTCACCCGGGGCAAGGTAGTCATTTGACACCCCCCCCCCCGCAAAAAATAAACAAAATTATTTTACAATAAATAAATAAAAATAATAAAATAAAAAATAAATAAATAAATAAATAAATAAATGAATAAAAATATTATATATATATATATATATATATATATATATATCTCTTTCAGAACTTTTTAACCTGAAAAACTGCCTTTTCTAACATAAATTTCATATCCAGGAAAAAGTGTCCCCATTTTACACATTGCGGCAGGAAAAAGTGTCCCCATTTTACACATTGCGGCAGGAAAAAGTGTCCCCATTTTACACATTGCGGCAGGCACGTGTCCCCATTTTACACAGTAAGCTGGCAAGTGTCCCCATTTTACACAGTACGCTGGCAAGTGTCCCCATTTTACACATTGCGGCAGGCACAGGTCCCCATTTTACACAGTACGCAGGCACAGGTCCCCATTTTACACAGTACGCTGGCAAGTGTCCCCATTTTACACAGTACGCTGGCACAGGTCCCCATTTTACACAGTACGCTGGCACAGGTCCCCATTTTACACAGTACGCTGGCACAGGTCCCCATTTTACACAGTACGCTGGCACAAGTCCCCATTTTACACATTACGCTGGCACAGGTCCCCATTTTACACAGTACGCAGGCACAGGTCCCCATTTTACACAGTACGCTGGCACAGGTCCCCATTTTACACAGTACGCTGGCACAGGTCCCCATTTTACACAGTACGCAGGCACAGGTCCCCATTTTACACAGTACGCTGGCACAGGTCCCCATTTTACACAGTACGCTGGCACAGGTCCCCATTTTACACAGTACGCTGGCACAGGTCCCCATTTTACACAGTACGCAGGCACAGGTCCCCATTTTACACAGTACGCTGGCACAGGTCCCCATTTTACACAGTATGCTGGCACAGGTCCCCATTTTACACAGTACGCTGGCACAGGTCCCCATTTTACACAATACGCTGGCACAGGTCCCCATTTTACACAGTACGCTGGCACAGGTCCCCATTTTACACAGTACGCTGGCACAGGTCCCCATTTTACACAGTACGCTGGCACAGGTCCCCATTTTACACAGTACGCTGGCACAGGTCCCCATTTTACACATTACGCTGGCACAGGTCCCCATTTTACACAGTACGCAGGCACAGGTCCCCATTTTACACAGTACGCTGGCACAGGTCCCCATTTTACACAGTACGCTGGCACAGGTCCCCATTTTACACAGTACGCTGGCACAGGTCCCCATTTTACACAGTACGCTGGCACAGGTCCCCATTTTACACAGTACGCTGGCACAGGTCCCCATTTTACACAGTACGCTGGCACAGGTCCCCATTTTACACAGTACGCAGGCACAGGTCCCCATTTTACACAGTACGCTGGCACAGGTCCCCATTTTACACAGTACGCTGGCACAGGTCCCCATTTTACACAGTACGCTGGCACAGGTCCCCATTTTACACAGTACGCTGGCACAGGTCCCCATTTTACACAGTACGCTGGCACAGGTCCCCATTTTACACAGTACGCTGGCACAGGTCCCCATTTTACACAGTACGCTGGCACAGGTCCCCATTTTACACAGTACGCAGGCACAGGTCCCCATTTTAAACATTACGGCAGGTGGTGGGGAGAGGGAGGGAGAGAGAGAGAGAGAGAGAGGAAGGGAGAGTGGCTGACTTACATTTGAAGCGGTTCTCGCCGCTCTTCAGCCGCCTCTCCCTCCTCGTCTGCGCGGCTCCGGGCTCCCCCTTCAGTTCTCCCTCCTCCGGCGGGGTTTTGTTGAATGACGCGTTTGCGCCGTGACGTCACGACGCAATCGCGTCATTCCGCGAAACCCCGCCCCCCGAGCTGGGCACTCGGAGAAGGGGGTTTAAAAGTGCCGCGGCGGTGTTTGGGGGTCTCGGCGCACCCTCCAATCCGGCGCCCAGGTCGCCTGCCCCCCTACCCCCCCCCCTAGTTTCGGCCCTGGCTGGTACCTGTAGTACTATTACTAAAAAAATACCCAAATAAACACAAGACACACACACCTTGAAAGTAAAGATTTATTACATACATGCACACAAACATACATACATACTTACCTTATGTTCACACGCAGGTCGGTCCTCTTCTCCAGTAGAATCCAAGGGGTACCTGTTGAATAAATTACACTCACCAGATCCAGGGTCCCAGGCTCCTCGTCGCATCCATGTGTAATCCACGTACTTGAATAAAATAACAAAACGGATACCCGAGCCACGAACTGAAAGGGGCCCCATGTTTTCACATGGGACTCCTTTCCCCGAATGCCAGAAACCCACTCTGACTTCTGTCTAAGTGGGTTTCCTCAGCCAATCAGGGAGCGCCACGTTGTAGCACTCTTCTGATCGGCTGTGTGCTCCTGTACTGAGTGACAGGCGGCACACGGCAGTGTTACAATGTAGCGCCTATGCGCTCCATTGTAACCAATGGTGGGAACTTTCTGCCCTGCGGTTGACCTAAAGTGACGTCACCGCTGAGCAGAAAGTTCCCACCATTGGTTACAATGGAGCGCATAGGCGCTACATTGTAACACTGCCGCGTGCTGCCTGTCAGTCAGTACAGGAGCACACAGCCGATCAGGAGAGTGCCACAACGTGGTGTTCCCTGATTGGCTGAAGAAACCCACTTAGACAGAAGTCAGAGTGGGTTTCTGGCATTTGGGGAAAGGAGTCCCATGTGAAAACATGGGGCCCCTTTCAGTTCGTGGCTCGGGTATCCGTTTTGTTAATTTATTCAAGTACGTGGATTACACATGGATGCGACGAGGAGCCTGGGACCCTGGATCTGGTGAGTGTAATTTATTCAACAGGTACCCCTTGGATTCTACTGGAGAAGAGGACCGACCTGCGTGTGAACATAAGGTAAGTATGTATGTATGTTTGTGTGCATGTATGTAATAAATCTTTACTTTCAAGGTGTGTGTGTGTCTTGTGTTTATTTGGGTATTTTTTTAGTAATAGTACTACAGGTACCAGCGGGCCCGTTTTTCCGCCTCATGCTGGTACTTGTGGTTCTCCAAGTACCAGCATGCGGGGGAGGCTTGCTGGGACTTGTAGTACTGCTACTAAAAACAATATCTTTTCATTTACAACAAAGGCTATCAGCCCCCCCATCCGCAGCCCATTGGATGGGGGGGGACAGCCTCGGGCTTCACCCCTGGCCCTTGGGTGGCTGGGGGGGGGACCCCTTGATTGAAGGGGTCCCCACTCCCCCAGGGTACCCCGGCCAGGGGTGACTAGTTGGATTTTTGATGCCACGGTCGCAGGGCACTATATAAAAGTGACCCCCGGCTGTGGCATTATCTGTCCAGCTAGTGGAGCCCGGTGCTGGTTTTAAAAATACGGGGGACCCCTACTCTTTTTGTCCCCCGTATTTTTGGAACCAGGACCAGGCGCAGAGCCCGATGCTGGTTGCTTAAATATGGGGGAACCCCTGTCATTTTTTTCCCCATATTTCTGCAACCAGGATCGGCTCAAAGAGCCCGAGGCTGGTTATGCTTAGGAGGGGGGACCCCACGCAATTTTTTTATTGATTTTACACTGTTTAATTTAAAAAAAAAAAAAAGAACCCCAGCACGGATCACACAGATCCGGCCGAGATTCATTTTTAAAAAGTCGGCAGTGTTTTACTAATCACTGCCGTAAAAATAGAAAAAAAAACACGAATGACATCGACATCGGAACAAAAGAAAAACCCGAATACGACAGCTTAGTAAATTAGTCGTAATAAATTCAAAAAGTTGCAGTTTTACACTTTCGATGTCATTCGTGATTGAACTTTGACCTGAAACGGGAAAATACGAATGTTAGTAAATTTACCCCAATGTCTCTTCGGGGCTAATTGAATATCCCCCTTTGTGTTTGTATCTGGGATTTATTGATTAACATAGCAAAACTTAATCTTACTGGAAACTGCAGTTCATTCTAAACGGTATCTCAGATGTTATTAGTGGCATTCTAGGTGGTGTCTTCTCCTTTGGCACAACCAGTTTGTATTTGTGCTTCAATGACATGAGAACGTAAAGCCTTTTCTATTAGCCTTCGACCATTACAGAGTTTAGGCAGATCTAAATTTCGTAGACACATTATAGGAGCTCCAATTTTAAGTTGTAGTTGGTGTGGTGGCAATCCTGTTGATCGATAACAACTGATTTGTGAATATATGGATTCCCTGGAATGTTTTGCAGTAGTTGGTAGTTGACAGAATTAACTGTCACATTTTTTTTTCCAATATTGTACTTTCACACAGGCAAGTTTATGGTCATAATAAAGTTAGTAAATACTTTTTCTACTAATCTTTCTGTATGACATACTTATAGATTTTATTTTAAAGTTTTACTTTCACTCACAAAATGCAGTTGTCGTGTTGTCGTTATGTTGTGTTGTCACAAGGTTTCCTTCCAGCGGCCAAACAGTTGTTAACAACAAAAAAATTATGATTTCAATATCTGTCGCTCTGTCTCTTTGTCGCACACTAATTAACTATGGTGGTCATTCCGAGTTGTTCGCCATTAGGTGGAAAATGCGCATGCGCATGGTACGCAGCGCGCATGCGTTCAGTAATTTAACACAAAACTTTGGAGATTTGCACAAGCTCGAGAGATGTTTTATCGTCGCTCGAGTGATCGTAGTGTGATTGACAGGAAGTGGGTGTTTCTGGGAGGTAACTGCCCGTTTTCAGGGAGTGTGCTAAAAAACGCAAGCGTGCCAGGTAAACATGCAGGAGTGGCTGGAGAAACGGGGGAGTGGCTGGCCAAACGCAGGGCGTGTGTGTGACGTCAAACCAGGAACTAAACGGACTGAGGTGATCGCAATCTAGGAGTAGGTCTGGAGCTACTCAGAAACTGCAAGGAATTATTTATTAGCAATTCTGCTAATCTTTCGTGCGCAATTCTGCTAAGCTAAGATACACTCCCAGAGGGCAGCGGCCTAGCGTTTGCAATGCTGCTAAAAGCAGCTAACGAGCGAACAACTCGGAATGACTAACTATGTAAGATTTGTCAGCTTTACTTTGAGAGCTGTGGAAGATATTTGCCAGCCAACAAACAAACAAAACTTCTTCTTTTATATGTATAAATATCATCTTTGTATTTATCTAATCATTTCTATAGTCAAAACTCTGGAGTATACTGGATTATGGGGGTAATTCAGAGTTGATCGCAGCAGATGGGCAAAACCATGTGCACTGCAGGTGTGGCACATATAATGGGGGTCATTCCGAGTTGATCGCTCTGTATTTTTTTGTCGCAACGGAGCGATTAGTCGCTAATGCGCATGCGCAATGCCCGCAGTGCGACTGCGCCAAGTAAATTTGCTATGCAGTTAGGTATTTTACTCACGGCATTACGAGGTTTTTTCTTTGTTCTGGTGATCGTAATGTGATTGACAGGAAGTGGGTGTTTCTGGGCGGAAACTGGCCGTTTTATGGGTGTGTGCGAAAAAACGCTACCGTTTCTGGGAAAAACGCGGGAGTGGCTGGAGAAACGGAGGAGTGTCTGGGCGAACGCTGGGTGTGTTTGTGACGTCAAACCAGGAACGAAACTGACTGAACTGATCGCAGATGCCGAGTAAGTGTGGAGCTACTCAGAAACTGCTAAGAAGTGTCTATTCGCAATTCTGCTAATCTTTCGTTCGTAATTTTGATAAACTAAGTTTCACTCCCAGTAGGCGCGGCTTAGCGTGTGCAAAGCTGCTAAAAGCAGCTTGCGAGCGAACAACTCGGAATGACCCCCAATGTGCAGAGAGAGTTAGATTTGGGTGGGTTATATTGTTTCTGTGCAGGGTAAATACTGGCTGCTTTATTTTTACGCTGCAATCTAGATTTCAGTTTGAACACACCACACCCAAATGTAACTCTCTCTGCACATGTTATATCTGCCCCCCCTGCAGT
Organism: Pseudophryne corroboree; assembly: GCF_028390025.1. Lineage (NCBI taxonomy): Eukaryota > Metazoa > Chordata > Amphibia > Anura > Myobatrachidae > Pseudophryne > Pseudophryne corroboree. The sequence continues at coordinate 1,050,821,624 of NC_086444.1, read as the reverse complement.
GCACATGGGGGGTCATTCTGAGTTGATCGCTCGCTAGCTATTTTTTGAGTGCTGTGATCACATAGTCGCCGCCTATGGGGGAGTGTATTTTCGCTTTGCAAGTGTGCGAACGCATGTGCACCCGAGCGGTACAAAAAAGTTTTGTGCAGTTTCTGAGTAGGTCTGAACTTACTCAGCCGCTGCGATCACTTCAACCTGTTTGGTTCCGGAATTGACGTCAGACACCCACCCTGCAAACTCTTGGACATGCCTGCGTTTTTCCAATCACTCCCTGAAAATGGTCAGTTGCACCCATAAACACCTTCTTCCTGTCAATCTTCTTGCAATCAGCTGTGCGAATGGATTCTTCTGTAAATCCATTGGCCAGCACCGATCCGCTTTGTTCCCGTACGATGCACCTGCGCATTGCGGTGCATACGCATGCGCAGTTTTGCTGAGTTTTGACCTGATCGCAGCACTGCAAAAAATAACTAGCGTGCGATCAGGTCGGTATGACCCCCATGGTTTTGCCTAACTGCTAACAAATTTGCTGCTACGATCAGGTCTGAATTACCCATGACAGGTGAGACTCTGCCTCCACTGATTGTCCATCACTGGATCACACTGTACCTGGAGAAAACTGCCATTATATACCTTGTGAAAATGTTCCTCTGCATCATGCAGAAGACTAATGATGTATTTCATGGAAGCAGCATGCAGGATCCTGGCTTTCACCTCATTCACAGAGGGCCGAGAAGTTTTCTTCCCCTTACCAATCTACAGAGCCGGCCCTAACTAATATGATGCCCTAGGCAAGATTTTGGCTGGTGCCCCCCATAGCACCACCGCTGGTTCCGCCTCTGACCGTGCACCTCTTTCAAAGCACTATCACCCCTCATCCATAGCAGTCCTTATTTTGGGGTTTGTACCCCCTATTTTTTAAATAGGAACAGTTCGCACATTTGGCGCACAGCCCAAAAAGGGGGTGTTTTTGCTGGCAAGGGGCATGGCCACGCAATAGTAACCCCAATTCCAATAACGCCACACAGTACTGCAACTTTATTGACATTTGATCATGCAATATTGTCCATAATTCATATTACATCCCACAGTAGTATCACTTTACCTTATAAACGTTACTCCTCACAGTAGAGCCCCTTATTCACATTACATAACACTGAATTGCTCCTTATTCACATTACACCACACCCTATTGCTCTTTATTCACATTAGACGACACAGTAGTGCCCTTTCTATATGCAACGCCACATAGTAGAGCACCTTATACACATAATGTCACACAGTAATGCCCCTTACACATGAGACACATTATTAATGTCCTTATAAACATAACACAGGTTGTCATAATGTGTAAGGTGCATTATGTTTATAAGGACATTAATAATTTGTCTCATGTGTAAGGGGCATTACTGTGTATCATTATGTGTATAAGGGCATTAATAATGTGCGGCATATGTGTAAGGGACATTACGTGTAAAAGGGCATTAATACAGGTTGTCATAATGTGTAAGGTGCATCAATGCCCTTTTACACGTAATGTCCCTTACACATATGCCACACATTATTAATGCCCTTATACAGATGACACACATAGTGCACCCTACACATTTGCTGCACATTATTAGTGCCCCTATACACATAATGACACACATATAGTACCCTGTTACACATATGCCGCACATTATTATGTGGCTAGGATGCACAAGCAGCTTCTGCTGACTAAAATGATATGCAGCATGCCTTTATACTGTGTGAGACTGTGGCTGTATCTGCATATGAAATCGTACACACAGAATATAGGCATGCCGCATATCATTTTAATCAGCAGAAGCTGCTGATGCCCCTAGGCATATCAAATGCCCTAGGCAATTGCCTAGTTTGCCTATGCCTATGGCCGGCTCTGCCAATCTACAATCTTACACATGAGACACATTATTAATGTCCTTATAAACATAACACAGGTTGTCATAATGTGTAAGGTGCATTATGTTTATAAGGACATTAATAATTTGTCTCATGTGTAAGGGGCATTACTGTGTGTCATTATGTGTATAAGGGCATTAATAATGTGCGGCATATGTGTAAGGGACATTACGTGTAAAAGGGCATTAATACAGGTTGTCATAATGTGTAAGGTGCATCAATGCCCTTTTACACGTAATGTCCCTTACACATATGCCACACATTATTAATGCCCTTATACAGATGACACACATAGTGCACCCTACACATTTGCTGCACATTATTAGTGCCCCTATACACATAATGACACACATATAGTACCCTGTTACACATATGCCGCACATTATTAATGCCCTTATACACATGACACACATAGTGCCCCTTACACATATGTTGCACATTATTAATGCATTTTTACATGACACCCATAATGCTCCTTACACATATTTAAAACACTACTGCACAACCAACCTACTCACGTGCACACAACACTCACACTGCCACTAACACTGTGACCTCTGCCTCTGCTTGAATACAGATGTGTCCTCATAAATCTTGCCTCAATGCTAACGTCGAGCACATTTTTTTTTATATGAACATGCATCTTATTTGCATTGTTATGTGGCTAGGATGCACAAGCAGCTTCTGCTGACTAAAATGATATGCAGCATGCCTTTATACTGTGTGAGACTGTGGCTGTATCTGCATATGAAATTGTACACACAGAATATAGGCATGCCGCATATCATTTTAATCAGCAGAAGCTGCTGATGCCCCTAGGCATATCAAATGCCCTAGGCAATTGCCTAGTTTGCCTATGCCTATGGCCGGCTCTGCCAATCTACAATTAAGTGGTAATGCAAATGTGTTGAATGAGTATATCATAAATCTTGTCAGATAATCTGACTGGATGGCACAAAAGATGGACCACAGGGAAAGGGAACTGAACCGCAAATCTTAATGACTACTCCATTATTCTTGGAAGACAAGGATATACATTTCACAATTGGGAACCTACAAGTGGATAGGCCTTTCATATTAAGTGAAAAAAATAACATGTAACACAGATGTACCAGAGTAGTATAAAAACTAAACAATCAGTGATTCTAGGAGAGGGCAATGGAATGGTAGAAAGGAAGTGCTAAAAAGGAAAGTGATGTGGGAGAATAGTAAAAAAAAAGAAAAGAAAACCTGCTTCTATAAGTAGGGTGACCACTTGCTGAGCCTATTGCAAAAAAAAGAGAGAGTAGGTCAGCTGGAATTACAGTATTGCAGACAATTGGGTTCAATAGCAAGGAAAGCCAAAGTAATTAAAGCTGTATACTGTACATCTTACAATAGAGGTGTGATACATTTAGAGATGAGCGGGTTCGGTTCTTAGAGAACCGAACCCCCCGAACTTTGGCTTCCGAGTCCGAATCCGAGCCAGGCTCGGATCTTCCCTCTTGACTCGAAAACCCGAATTCGGCAAAACGTCATCATCCTGCTGTCGGATTCTCGTGGGATTTGGATTCCATATAAGGAGCTGCGCATCGCAGCCATTTTCACTCCAGTCTCGGAGAGTGAGAGGACGTGTACTATTCAGTGTGCTCAGTCTCGGTTTATTCGGGCGGAAAAGTGGGGTGACAAGTGTTGTGCTGCTCAGTCCAGTCCATATAGCCAGTGTAGCTGTAAAGTGGTGCTGTGTTGTGCAAACCAGTCTAGTGTAGTCAGTGTATTGTGCTGTATCAGTCCAGGCAGATATATCCAGTGTAGCTGTAAAGTGGTGCTGTGTTGTGCAGACCAGTCCAGTGTAGTCAGTGTATTGTGCTGCATCAGTCCTGGCAGATATATCCAGTGTAGCTGTAAAGTGGTGCTGTGTTGTGCAGACCAGTCCAGTGTAGTCAGTGTATTGTGCTGCATCAGTCCTGGCAGATATATCCAGTGTAGCTGTAAAGTAGTGCTGTGTTGTGCAGACCAGTCCAGTGTAGTCAGTGTATTGTGCTGTATCAGTCCAGCCATTCACAGTGTTGGTGTTCTCTGCTGCCATATATCAGTAATTCCAGTATATATATCAGTAATTCCAGTGACGATATATGCTGCTGCTATATATATTCACTGCTGCAGTATAACAACCTGTTGGACTGCATCAGACCAGTGGTAGTATCCTGTGTCATCAGTAATTCCAGTGACGATATACGCTGCTGCTATATATATATATATATATATATATATCCACTGCTAAAGTATAACAAATTACTTACAATTATATTATTATTAAAAAGCTGTTGGGCTGCATCAGACCAGTGGTAGTGTGTGTCTTGTGTAATCAGTAATTCCAGTGACGATATACGCTGATGCTATATATATCCACTGCTGCAGTATAACAAATTACTTACATTTATATTATTATTAAAAAGCTGTTGGGCTGCATCAGACCAGTGGTAGTGTGTGTCCTGTGTCCAGGGCCGGCGCCACCATTAGGCAGCTTTAGGCAGCTGCCTATGTGCGGCTGCCACTGAAGGGCGGCACGCTCCCAGTAAACTTACTTTTTTCCCCCCCAATCAACTGCCCCTGGAAGATGCGGCCACAGATTATGTGTCCGAGGCAATCCCCCCTCGACCCCCCCCCCCCCCCGCATCCAACCCCCCCCCTCCCCCGAGCCTGTCACATCTTCCACACACAGCTGAATGTTCGGCTCCGCCATCGCCTCCTCCTCCGATCCCGGTCAAGCAGCAGAACAGCCGCTGCGGCTGTGTGTGGAAGTGACAGGCAGGCTCGGCGGATGTGGGAGCGGGGGGGAGCGGGCGCACTGCAGTTTGTCCTGATGGAGCGGAGGAGACAGCGGAGCCCAGCCAAGCATGCTGCTGCGGCTGTGTGCTGTAGTGACTGTCTCAGGGGCTGCTTCTCAAGATGGAGACGCTGAGGAGCGGATGCGGCAGCAGGGGCAGAGCCGCGCATGTTGCAGCTGTGCGGGTAAGTGATGGGCTCGGGAGATGACAGGGAGCAGAGGTAGCTTGACACAGTGGTAGATCAGCAGCCCGAATCCTGGAGATCAGGTCACTGCACCCTGCTGGCCTCTACCTGCTTTGCCATGTTAACCCGAAAACCCTGTGTCACAACAGCGGTACACACAGCTGGTAAGGAGCAGAGAAACAAGTGGCAAGAGTGTGGACAGGAGCGCAGTAGCTGTGTACAGTATTTGTGTGTATATATGCAATGCATGCTGTATGTATGTATGTATATATATATATATATATATATATAGGGGATGCTGTCTGCCTTAATGTGTAAAAAGGGGGACGCTGTCTGCCTTAATGTGTAAAAAGGGGGACGCTGTCTGCCGTAATGTGTAAAAAGGGGGACGATGTCTGCCGTAATGTGTAAAAAGGGGACGCTGTCTGCCGTAAGGTGTAAAAGGGGGACGCTGTCTGCCGTAAGGTGTAAAAGGGGGACGCTGTCTGCCTTAATGTGTAAAAAGGGGACGCTGTCTGCCTTAATGTGTAAAAAGGGGGACGCTGTCTGCCGTAAGGTTTAAAAGGGGATCTACCTGGTGTAGTGGTGCTACTGTGCGGCGTAATTTGAATAATGGAGACTACTGTGCACCGTTATATGAATTGGTATTATTTTGTGGCCACACCCCTTCCCCACGAAGCCACGCCCTATATTTTTTTGCGCGCGCCTACGGTGCGCACTGCCCCTGTTTTACATGCAGGGGTGGGGCTCCGATGCCGTTTCTTGCACACAGCGCTAAAATGTCTAGTTACGGCACTGTTGCTAGGTATCCATTTCCCTGGCCCTGAGCAGGTCCCCCTCACCAGATCCTCTCCAGGGGTGAGGGGGTGGACTTGGATCGGATGAGGGGGGGGCAAAGCATTTTGTCGCACCTGGGCCCACCACTCGCTAGTTCCACCACTGAATACTCCATATATCTAGTTTTTCTTTTTCTGCTATTTGCTGCTTCAGGAAGATCAGAATCAGACTGTTTACACACAGCTTCTAGAACATGATCACACCTCACACTTCACGTCTTTATTAGAACTAATTTTGACTGATAGAGAGGGGGAGGGGGGGGGGGGGGGGGGGGGGGGGGCTGTAGGCTGAACTTTTGCCTAGGGTGCCAAAAAACCTTGCATTGGCCCTGCCTGTGTCATCAGTAATTCCAGTGACGATATACGCTGCTGCTATATATATCCACTGCTGCAGTATAACAATTATAACAACCTGTTAGGCTGCATCAGACCATTGGTAGTGTCCTGTGTCATCAGTAATTCCAGTCATTCCTGTGACGCATATTGTCTCTTATAACTCCCAAAAAATAATGGAGAACAAAAATTTTGAGGAGAAAATAGGGAAAGATCAAGAAGAACCACTTCATCCTAGTGCTGAAGCTGCTGCCACTAGCCATGACATAGACGATGAAATACCATCAACGTCGTCTGCCAAGGCCGATGCCCAATGTGATAGTAGAGGGCGTGTAAAATCCAAAAAGCCAAAGATCAGTAAAAAGAACCAAAAAAAGAAATTTAAATCATCTGAGGAGAAACGTAAACTTGCCAATATGCCATTTATGACACGGAGTGGTAAGGAACGGCTGAGGCCTTGGCATATGTTCATGGCTAGTGGTTCAGCTTCACATAATGATGGAAGCCCTCATCCTCCCACTAGCAAAATTAAAAGAGTTAAGCTGGAAAGAGCACAGAAAAGAACTGTGTATTCTGAGATGGTATCACAAATCCCCAAGGAGAGTCCAATTGTGTCGGCGGTTGCGATGCCTGACCTTCCCAGCACTAGACGGGAAGAGGTGGCTCCTTCCACCATTTGTACGCCCCCTGCAAGTGCTGGAAGGAGCACCCACAGTCCAGTTCCTGATATTCAAATTGAAGATGTCACTGTTGAAGTACATCAGGATGAGGATATGGGTGTTGCTGGCGCTGAGGGGAAAGTTGACGATGAGGATTCTGATGGTGATGTGGTTTATTTTAGCCAGGCATCGGGGGAAACACCTGCTGTCCTTGGGACAAAGAAGCCCATTGTGATGCCTGGGCAAACTACCAAAAAAGCCACCTCTTTGGTGTGGAATTATTTCTCCTTAAATCCGGACAACAGGTGTCAAGCCATCTGTTGCCTCTGTCAATCTGTAATAAGTAGGGGTAAGGATGTTAACCACCTAGGAACATCCTCACTTATACGTCATCTGCTGCGCATTCATCAGAAGTCACTGTCAAGTTCAGAAAGTTGGGTAAGAGCGTAAGCAGTCCACTGACACCTAAATCCCTTCTTCCTCCTGTACCCAAGCTCCTGCAAGACACACCACCAACTCTCTCAACGTCAACTTCCTCAGTCAGGAAAGTCCATAGTCCTGCAGGCCATGTCACTGTCAAGACTGAGGAGTCCTCTCTTAAACGGGGTTCATCCGGAGGATCCTTGAGTGGTACGCCTGCTGTTGCTGCCACTGCTGTTGTTGCTGCTGGGAGTCGATCGGCATCCCAGAGGGGAAGTCAGAAGACCACTTGTACTACTTCCAGTAAGCAATTGACTGTCCAACAGTCCTTTGTGAGGAAGATGAACTATGACAGCAGTCACCCTTTTGCAAAGAAGATAACTGAGGCCTTGACAGCTATGTTGGTGTTACACCATTAGTTCAGAGTCACTTAAAGATTTGTTTGAGTTACTGTGTCCCCGGTATCAATTCCCATCTAGGTTCCACTTCTCTAGGAAGGCGATACCGAGAATGTACACAGACGTCAGAAAAAGAGCTACCAGTGTCCTAAAAATTGCGGTTGTATCCACTGTACACGGACATGTGGACAAGGGGAACAGGGCAGACTAAGGACTATATGACTGTAACAGCCCACTGGGTAGATGTATGGCCTCCCGCAGTGGCACCAGTAGCAGCATCTTGCAAACGCCAACTCATTCCTAAGCATCACCGCTTTCCTTAAGAGACACACAGCTGACAACCTCTTACAGAAAATGAGGAACATCATCGCAGAATGGCATACCCCAATTGGACTCTCCTGGGGATTTGTGATATCGGACAACGCCACCAATATTGTGCGTGCATTACAATTGGGCAAATTCCAGCACGTCCCATGTTTTGCACATACAATTAATTTGGTGGTTCAGAATTTTTTTAAAAATGAGAGGGTTGTGCCGGAGATGCTGTCGGTGGCCCAAAAAATTGTGGGACACTTTTGGCATTCTTCTACTGTGTGCCGAAGACTGGAGCACCAGCAAATACTCCTGAACCTGCCCCGCCATCAACTGAAGCAAGAGGTGGCAACGAAGTGGAATTCAACACTCTATATGCTTCAGAGGATGGAGGAGGAGCAAAAGGCCATTCAATCCAATACATCCACCTACGATATAGGCAAAGGAGGGGTAATGCACCTGACTCAAGCGCAGTGGAGAATGAATTTCGTCTTGTGCAAGGTTCTCCAACCCTTCAAACTTGCCATACGTGAAGTCAGTTCAGACACTGTCAGCTTGAGTCAGGTCATTCCCCTCATCAGGCTTTTGCAGAAGCAGCTGGATAAATTGAAGGAGGAGCTAAGACGGAGCGATTCCGCAAAGTATGTGGGACTTGTGGATGGAGCCCTTCCTTCGCTTTGCCAGGATTCAAGGGTGGTCAATCTGTTGAAATCAGACCACTACATTTTGGCCACCATGCTCGATCCTAGGTTTAAAGCCTACGTTGTATCTCTCTTTCCAGCAGACACAAGTGTAAATTGTCAACTCAAGTGGAACGTGACCCGTCAACAGCTCCTCCTACAATTTCTCCCGCCACTGGGGCTGCAAGGAAAAGGATAACATTTCCTAGCCCACCCACTGGCGGTGATGCAGGGCAATCAGGAGCGAAAGCTGACATCTGGTCCGGACTGAAGGACCTGCCAACGATTACTGACATATCTACTGTCACTGCATATGATTCTGTCACCATTGAAAGAATGGTGGAGGATTATATGATTGACAGCATCCAAGTAGGCATGTCAGAAAGTCCGTACATATACTGGCAGGAAAGAGAGGCAATTTGGATGCCCTTGCACAAACTGGCTGTATTTTACCTAAGTTGCCCCCCTCCAGTGTGTACTCCAAAAGAGTGTTTAGGGCAGCCGGTAACCTTGTCAGCAATCGGCGTAGGCAGGGCCTGTGCTAGGGTGTTCGGCGCCCCTCTGCAAACTATACATTTGCGCCCTCCCATACTTTACAGAGGGACAGCACACAAAGAAGAAGTGTGTGTGCTCTAACAAGGATGTGGCGTGGCCACACAGTAGTATCCCCATTTCAAATTACTCCACACAGTAGCATAATCTTATTCACATTACACCGCATGCAGTAGCGCCACTTATACGCATAGTGCCCCCATTAGTAGCGCAACTGACACGCATAGTGCCCCCAGTAATAGCGCAGATAACACGTGCCCTGAGGAGTAGCGCTGCTTATATGCATAGTGCCCCAGTAGGAGTGCCACTGACATGCATAGTGCCCCCAGTAGTTGTGCTGCTTATACAAAGTCCCTCCAGTAGTTGTGCTGCTTATACACAGTCCCCCCAGTAGTTGTGCTGCTTATACACAGTTGCCCCAGTAGTTGTGCTGCTTATACACAGTGCCCCCAGTAGTTGTGCTGCTTATACACAGTACCCCCAGTAGTTGTGCCAGTGGTGGAACTAGCGAGCGGTAGGCCCAGGTGCAACAAAATGTTTTGGGCTCCCTCATCCCGTCCAAGTCCACCCCCTCACCCCTGGAGAGGATCTGGTGAGGGAGACCTGCTCAGGGCCAGGGAAATGGATACCTAGCAACAGTGCTGTAACTAGACATCTTAACACTGTGTGCAAGAAGCGGCACCGGAGCCCCCCCTCTATGTAAAACAGGGGCAGTGCGCGCCATAGGCGTGCGCAAAAAAATATAGGGGCATGGCTTCATGGGGAAGGGGTGTGGCCACAAAATAATACCAATTCATATAACGGTGCACAGTAGTATCCATTATTCAAGTTACACTGCACAGTAGCACCACTACACCAGGTAGAGCCCCTTTTACACATTACGGCGGACAGATTCCCCTTTTTACACATTACGGCAGAGAGAGTCCCCTTTTTACACATTACGGCAGACAGCTTCCCCTTTTTACACATTACGGCAGACATCATCCCATTTTTACACATTACAGCAGACAGAGTCTCCTTTTTTACACATAACGGCAGACAGCATCCCCTTTTTTACACATTACAGCAGAGTCCCCTTTTTTACACATTACGGCAGACAGTCCCCCTTTTTACACGTTACAGCAGACAGCATCCCTTTTTTACACATTACTGCAGACAGCGTCCCCTGTTTACACATTACAGCAGACAGCGTCCCCATTTTTGCACATTACGACAGACAGCGTCCCCTGTTTACACATTACGGCAGACAGCGTCCCCCTTTTTACACATTACGGCAGACAGCGCCCCCTGTTTACACATTACGGCAGACAGTGCCCCCTGTTTACACATTACGGCAGACAGTGTAGTGACCTCAGCAGTTGTGCTGCTTATACACAGTGCTCCCAGAAGTAGCTCCACTTAGACATACAGTATAGTGCCGCTAGCAATACTTATACATAATCCCCCAATAGTAGTGCCACCTACACACATTATCCCCCCACAAACATATACATACACACACACACACACACACACACACACACACTTTCTCTCACTCACTCTCTCTTTCCCTCCACTTACCTAAATCTGGCTGGCCAGATCAGGAGTAGCTAACTCTCCCTCTTCAACACTGCAGCCTGGTCCATGTAGCTCCAACCCTCAAACCCATGTAACTCCTCCCCTCCATCTGTATTAGCCCCGCCCCTTTTGCCATTCAGAAGAACACTGTGACTGCTCTGCTGCTTTGACAGGGAGAGGGGGGACAGACTCTTCAGGCTGCCAGCGCCGCTGCCTGTATCTGTAGTAGTGTGACAAGAGCAGCAGCAGTAGGGGAACTCAGCACAGGGATGCAGAGCAGGAAGAGCGCCTCGGCATCCTGGCGCCTACCTGCACTGCATCCCTTTGCTGAGCGGGCAGCGCCGGGCCTGGGCGTAGGAGCTTACTTCCAGAAATTGTGGAGAAGATGATGTTCATCAAAATTAATTATAAAGTCTTCCGGGAAGACCTTTACCAGCAATTGCCTCCAGAACGTACACAGGAACCTGTGATGGTGGATTCCAGTGGGGACGAATTAATACTCAGTGAGGAGGATGTACACGGTGAAAGGGGTGAGGAATCGGAGGATGATGATAAGGTGGACATCTTGCCTCTGTAGAGCCAGTTTGTGCAAGGAGAGATTGATTGCTTCTTTTTTGGTGGGGGCCCAAACAAACCAGTAATTTCAGCCACAGTCGTGTGGCAGACCCTGTCGCTGAAATGATTGGTTTGTTAAAGTGTACATATCCTGTTTATACAACATAAGGGTGGGTGGGAGGGCCCAAGGACAATTCCATCTTGCACCTCTTTCTTCTTTGCATCATGTGCTGTTTGGGGACTAGTTTTTTTTGTGACATCCTGTCTGTAACTGTAGTCTCACTCCTAGATGGGCCAGGTGTTTGTGCCGCACACTTGTATCGCTTAGCTTGGCTATCCAGCTACCTCATTGCACCTCTTTTTCTTCTTTGCATCATGTGCTGTTAGGGGACTAGTTTTTTTTTGTGCCATCCTGTCTGTAACTGCAGTGCCACTCCTAGATGGGCCAGGTGTTTGTGCCGCACACTTGTGTCATTTAGCTTGGCCATCCAGCTACCTAATTGCACCTCTTTTTCTTCTTTGCATCATGTTCTGTTTGGGGCCTTTTTTTAATATCTGCCCTCCTGTCTGCCACTGCAGTGCCACGCTTAGATGGGCCTAATTGTTTGTGTTGCTTGGCTTAGTCATACAACTACCTCATTGCAATTCTTTTTCTTCTTTGCATTATGTGCTGTTTGGGGACTAGTTTTTGAATAGTCCCATCCTGTCTGTAACTGCAATGCCACTCCTAGATGGGCCAGGTGTTTGTGCCGCACACTTGTGTCGCTTAGCTTAGTCATACAGCCAACTCGGTGCAACTTTTAGGCCTAAAAACAATATTGTGAGGTATGAGGTGTTCAGAATAGACTGGAAATGAGTGGAAATGTTTGGTATTGAGGTTAATAATACCGTAGGAGCAAAATTACCCCCCAATGCTGTGATTTTAGCTGTTTTTATGTTTATTTTTTCAAAAATCATCCAGATCCAAAACCAAAACATGAAAGGGTGGTTTTGGCAAAACCAAGCCAAAACCAAAACACGAAAATGGAATTAAAACCAAAACTAAAACACAAAACACGAAAAGTGCCAGCTGCATATCTCTACTTACATTTCAGTCTCCACTGTAAAGAATTCCCAATATTTGAGGGTTGGCAAGGAAAAGCAGGCACATGGCCTGCTCACTAAGAATGAAATGTATATATACGAAGACAAAAATAGAGAGAATACAATAAGAGGAAAATTGTCTAAATATTAACAGTACAGGATAGAAGTAACATGCACAAGGAAGGTTACACAGAACCCACTGGGTAGAACAATACATGAGTATCAGCTCCCCAAGCACCTTTAAATAAAGGGGATGGGCTGGGACAGGAAGAGGAGGGGACATCCTAGGCTACTATTCACATTTCACTAAACAGTACTCCTTATACACATTATTCCACACAGTAATAGTTCCCTTACACATGCCACACAGTAGAAGTTCCCCTTACATATTATTCACACACAGTAGTAATACCTGTCTGACCAATTAAATGGCTCCTTGGCAGGGCATTGTGGACGGGAGTCTGGCATTATAGCCCCTGTTACGGCCCTTGACCAGAGATGTCACTAGGGTTGGTTTCACCCAGTGTAGTAAATCATAGTGTGACACTCCCCTCTCCATTGCCCTCCTCCCGAATAAGACCATACATGCTTTATGGATGCTTCTTTTTCTGATACACAACATGATTTATTAACATAAACCCTTCATCTATTGTTCTCAGCTGCAATACAATACAGAGAACAATACAGCAGGGGATTAAGTCATTACAGCAGGGGATTAAGTCCGACTGCCCAGTCTCAGTTTATCCTATTAAAGGTCAAGATAAACATGGACCCATCTGTAAAAGTGGAGGTAAAATCTCGATTGTACCTGAAATTACTGTTTTATTAGTATAACATCCACACTACCTACATGAATCCTTCCTGAATCAATATGTAGTCAAGGTGTAATTTTTTTTTTTTATCAACAAGTCCATCCACTCCACATATTGTGGACTACAAATATAACACACTGGACCCCGGTGGGTATGTTATCATACAGCATTACGTCATTGCACCCGACATTCTGGGATGGGGAAGATAAAAGAGAAGTATGGGCGTGAGTTATATCAGCGCCGTTATCTGGTGAAGTTAGTGACAGAGAAGTTAGTCATTACATCACAAGTGCCCACATGGCCACCAGAGGGCATGGACAGAACTACATTAGTATTCTATCCCCTGCAACCACCCCCACCCCCAGCTGGCTATCCTGAGCTTCAGTCAGGGTATTAGCATTAGCATTTATATTTACTTTAACCGGTGCTGTTCATTTAGATAAAGTGACCTTTTCTCCTTTCAAGTCACATGAACTTTTTTAAGTTCACATCTAAAGAAGTTTTTAACTCAACAACCATACTGTAACTCGGAGTAAAGAAAAAGCCTCACCACCATCCGTCATAGCCTTCAGTGAGTCCTCAGATGATGTGGAGACAGAAGATGCTGCATGAGGGGAGTTTTGACGTGACAAGTATTGGAGGACCCTAGGTTGAAAGCCCTTTATGCATTTGGTAGTGCGGCTCGGTATAATAAAAATGGTTGGAGGGGTAAGGAAAATCATAGTAGATGTAGATATAGGATCCTATTCACCATGGGTCACTAATGAGATGCGACCGCATCTCATCGAATATATGCTAAATACTCAAGCACATGGCCTACACTGCGTGTGCGCAGGCAAGGGAGAGAGGTGTTCGCGGGGCAGCAACGTGGCATTGAGACAGTGGGTTGACTCAAATGGGGGTGAGGCGGCAATTTTTTGGGGGTTGGCATGTGGCATCACATGCGGCCGCTGTGATGGAAAACATGTACATCCTGCGACTGCATTCGCAGCCAGGCTGCGCAGGCAGGGGGCACCCCTAATTTAGTGATGTGATTGCAATTAATTTGCGATTGCATTGCTGGCGGGCATTTGCATGCTGAGCGGTCTTGCCCTGTCCTGGGCGGCCCCCAGCAGGTGATCGCAAGCAGTTGCAGTTTTACTAAATTTGCAAAACTGCAACTGATGTTGAAATGTTGAATAAGGTCTGTAGCTCCATGTAGGCAGGGAAAGGTGTGTTCCCACTGCAGACCTAGAAGAGTGGTGATTGTCTCTATAATGTGTGAATTTGTTATTGGATAAGTAAGATATAGTGTCCTGTAGGAAATGTACTTATTTTAGGTGTATCAGAAAAATAATTAACAAACATTACCTGTTTTTAATACAGAGTGCAACTTGGAGTGTTAATGGTGTATTTGGTGAGTGATGAGTTTCTGTCTGTATGTCTGTCTATCCACATGGAAAATGTTATATGCATGGGTGGTGAGAATTTAAGTAACAATAGAATCCTGATATGAAAATGTCAGTATAAAATGTTGGGTTTTGTAGTGCCAAAAGACCACCCTAATCAATACTAAACTATATTTACCAGAATTTCCTTACCATTCAGGGCCTGACACAGATGTGGATGCTAATGCAGGTGCGACTGTTTCCCCAGCATGACTGTGCCTCAATGCTAATGCCACAGCCAATGGAATTCATACAGAGATGTCCACCAGATGCAGTACTAATCCGACGCTTTGCATATTAAGATGCACTGTCTGGCACACATTGGTTGCACCATCAAATACGGCCTTATGGAGTTGCAGTCGGAACACGTCCGTGACGCATCTGCAGCATGCTTGTGTCTAGCTAGCCACCCTTTACCTCCCAGAACGCCTACTGAAACTGCGTCTCTCGGCATCCAAATTCGTTCCCCATTGGCAGGTGGTAACCATCTGGGCTCATGCACAGTGTGACTCAGACGCATGCGCAGACTTAAACATCGGATGCTTGTATCCACCATTGACACTATGTCCACCTCTGAGTAATGCCCTCATACTCCATTTTATTGAATTGACCATATGACAAACTGAGTTTCAATTTGGTTGCTAATGTCCAGCTTTTATATTTTAGAATGTAGGACGAAACAAGAACACCGGGCCATGAGAAAAGTGCCCGAAGTATGTATCACATTGTAGGCAGCTATGCACAGTCAGTATTGTATATGAAACATTTATTTCAAAGAAATGAATATATTATTATGTTTCTGGTTTGTTACAAGAAGCAAGTAGAAAGTCTTCACTGCTGTGCTGTGCAAGAAAAATAAGTTATTTGTATTCCTATAATGTATTAAATATACTGTATGTCTCTATTGTATATACTATGTTTTTTTCCAGATCAGCCATATTAAATATGTATGCACAGAGATCTTTCTTTCATAATTTCCTGCTATTATTTAAAATAAACAGTAGGGGACCTGCAAAGCAACATGTCGTTCTTTGACGCTGCTCCTTGACTCACAATTACAGTTGTAAATTTGGAGCAGCATGCGATTCAGGTCATGCTGGGAGCTAACTTTGACTTTTTCCTACTTTTAATTATTTGTATTATGTATTTTCAGCTAAGCTCTTAAACTAATGATGTATGTCTTCTATGCATTTATGAAAAGGCCAGTGATATTCTTCATTAAAAAATGTTACAAATATATATATATATATATATATATATATATATCTCAACACAGTAATCCTATTTTGCTCAACGAGGAATGATTCCAGAAGTGTCCATATATTGTTGCAGCACTCCTCATTAGGCTCTTCCCATAGCCCAATCTAAAACATCAAACACAAGAGAGTGGAGGTGCACAATGTTGAAAGTACGTTTTCAACAGATCTCCTTTACTTAAATGATTAAAACCACTCACATGAACAAAATGTGATATCGCAACAATATCTTTTTTAAGACAAGGTAGCCCAGGTACAGTAGCCAGCAACTGGTGTTCACACTGTGGTCCAGGCCTCGCTTCCAGGTTCCTTGACGTCAACGTGTCAGCGCCTCCGTCTGTCACCACCTCAAATACATTTCGACATTGGTTGTTTTCGCCACTGATGAAGACAACCAATGTCAAAACGTGTTTGATCCTGAAGACGATTTGTATTAAATCAAAACGTTGATCTGACAGGGATAATCCCCATATATTGCCTTTTTTTAAATTCCTGTAAGTGCCGGCCATTTCTATTGGGGGTGCATCTGGGCGCAAAAAGCCACAGCCAGACTGCCAGCCATCATGCTCTGTATATAGATAGATAGATAGATAGATAGATAGATAGATAGATAGATAGATAGATAGATGTGTCCTTATGCAACTTTGCATAGCAGGCTATACCTCCCTGCACAGTGTAGCGTACCGGGAGCATGTGTACGAGCAATAGGAGCAGGCAGTGGGGAGCTGTGCACCCACAACCCTTACTTAGACACTGTGTCTGTCCACGGTGTTCGCGGGATCATGCGTATGCATGTACCTGTGAACGCTAGCATAAAACCTGCTAATGGTATGATTTGCCAGGATGGATACGCATTGCGGCAACGGCATGCCATGCATCAATTATAGGCAAAGATGTGTAAGGACGCATCTGTATATAGAAAACAAATGTGTATCTGCACACACGCAATTTATTGATTGTAGACTTGGAACTATAGCTCCAAAAAATACCCCTATTATATTGTTGGTATTTACCATTCATTATGGGGGTGCTACCAACTACAGCTGTGATAGGTACAAGAACAAGAACAAGAAAAAAGGCTGTATTGTCGATGCACATATTTGTGCATCGACAATACAGCCTTTTTGTCTTCTTCTTGTTCTTGTACGCATCTGTATATAGACAGATATATATTTGGCACGGTGGCATGAAACTCCTGACAATGAGCTAGTGTGGGGCATATTATGTGAGTGAGCTGTATATTAATGTGACAGGGAAGGGCATAACAGTGGGGCATATTATGTTGCAAGGAGCATTACTGTGTGGGGCATATGGTGCAAGGGGTATTATTGTGTGCGGCATATAATGCAAGGGCTATTACTGTGTGGGGTATAATATGGTGCAAGGTGCATTATAGTGTGGGGCATAATATGGTGCAAGATGCATTACAGTGTGAGGCATACTATGGTGCAAGATTCATTACCGTGTGGAGCATAATATGGTGCAAGATGCATTACAGTGTGAGGCATAATAAGGTGCAAGATGCATTACAGTGTGAGGCATAATATGGTGCAAGGTGCATTACAGTGTGAGGCATAATATGGTGCAAGATGCATTACAGTGTGAGGCATAATATGGTGCAAGATGCATTACAGTGTGAGGCATAATATGGTGCAAGGTGCATTACCGTGTGGAGCATTATATGGTGCAAGATGCATTACAGTGTGAGGCATAATATGGTGCAAGGTGCATTACAGTATGAGGCATAATATGGTGCAAGATTCATTACAGTGTGAGGCATAATATGGTGCAAGATTCATTACCATGTGGAGCATAATATGGTGCAAGATGCATTACAGTGTGAGGCATAATATGGTGCAAGATGCATTACAGTGTGAGGCATAATATGGTGCAAGATGCATTACAGTGTGAGGCATAATATGGTGCAAGGTGCATTACCGTGTGGAGCATTATATGGTGCAAGATGCATTACAGTGTGAGGCATAATATGGTGCAAGGTGCATTACAGTGTGAGGCATAATATGGTGCAAGGTGCATTACAGTGTGAGGCATAATATGGTGCAAGATTCATTACAGTGTGAGGCATAATATGGTGGGTTTTTCTCTTTCCTGTGGTGGCCAAGGTCTGTGAGTGCAGGGTGAAAAACTGTGGTGTAAGGTAGTCTTTCATGCACGGCTACGCTCATTGTAGGAAAACTACACCCACGGTAGTGAGGCCACATACCCTTTTAAATTGCATTTTAGAATATCTATGGCTGGGGCATATTTACTGTTACATTACTGTTACATTACTGTTCGCAATGGGAGCCATATTGTCTAAAAATGGCCCTGCTGGTGTTAATAGATGCCTCCTGCCTGCTTTCGTGATCCACTGTTGCGTCGATCAGTCTGCAGGACCATCGTCATCTGAGTAACCTTCAGATTTCTGTCTCAGATCCACAGCCGAGGTCAGTAAATCGGAGTCGCCAGACCATAGCCAGAGAGACTTATAGAGGGCACCCTGGATGCTGGTAGGTCACAGGAGTCACATGCAGATATTCAAGATTGGTGGAACAGCAGCTACAGCAGCTAAACTACATCCAGACAGCCTGGGAGAGTGATGCAATGCCATACAGTCAGTGTTGGACTGGGGCATGAAGGGCCCACCGGGGAATGCAATGGTAGGGGCCTATATTTTGGGGTGTGGCCAGTCTTCAGAGGGGGTGTGGCCAGCTGCCACAGAGGCTTGGCTAACCATTAGAGAGTGCGTGGTCTGGGCCCCTTGATAAATATAGTAAATGATGATAGTGCATGCATGATGATGTACCACATTTATAACAGCAATGCACTATAGAAAAAATACACCATAGCAATGTGCAGTATAAGGTAACATTTATAATGTATAATTCAAGTGCACAGTCTAGAACCTGATCCCTAGAGGAGGAGGTGAACTCCCAGGTAGTGGGGCCCACCGGTGGTTTCCCCTGTACCCCTGTGGGCCAGTCCAACCCTGCATACAGTGACAGTGCCAGGTACAGTACAATAATGGAGCTTGCCAGTCTAACGTGTGACATCTGGTAAAAAGAATAAGGATTCTCTTAAATAATCTACTTTTTATTCTTTTTAATGTACCGGCATCTGATATGTATTTGTGTAAGGGTAAATAAAATTGTACAAAATGTTCTCCTATATAACCTTGTGGATTTCCAATAAGACTGAATATTGCAGAGGAGTTGATAATCAAGGCATCATGATAATTTTAGTCTGGTACGAGTAATAGCACTTTATGTGAAAAAAAAAACATTTTTTTTTTTTTCAATTATCACCAAATCCTTTGGGATGAGACATGGCACTTTATTTGCATATTCACTGTCATTTTCAGTGGGGTGGTTGGAATAAGTATGCAAAGTATGTTTTGAAACTGCATGGAGTTTTTTGATTGCAGTATTGTTTTCAGGCACTTCATGGAGATTATTGATTTTTACACAAAGAACTACTGTAGTTAGTTTATTTTTAAACGGATTCACATGTATTGCATTATATTTATTTTCTTAATACCTTGGACGTTGGATGTCAGTTTATGTAAGAGCTTTCCATGCTTAAAAAGCAAAAAAGAAAACTAGTAATAAGCGAGGGGTTTATTCAGGTTTGTTAGCAAACCAAAAAAAGCATGCTAATCAGCAAAACCATGTTGATCTGCAGGTGGGGCAGATGTAACACGTGCAGAGCGATTTGGATTTGGGTGCATTATATTGTTTCTGTGCATGGTGAATACTGGCTGCTTTAGTTTAACACTACAACTGAGATTTCAGTTTGAACCCTTCCCAAATCTAAATCTCTCTGCACATGTTACACTGCCCCACCTGCAGTGCAACATAGTTTTGCCCATTCGTGTGAATTTTTGGTTTTCTAACAAACCTGAATAGGCCCTTACACATACCTCCCAACTGTCCCGCTTCTCGCGGGACAGTCCCGTTTTTTGGGGACTGTCCCGCTGTCCCACCTGCGGGCCGCAGTGTCCCGCGGTGGGGGGGGGGGGCAGTTGGGAGGCTCCTGCACTCGCTGCCCTGCTTAGTATAGCAGCGGCGAATAGACGCTATGCGCACGCACACAGCGTCTATTCACTTGAGTCAGAGGGAGAGGGGGCATGCCAGCGGCTCACAGAGCGCTGGGCATGCCCCCTCAGTGATGAAAATTAGAGATGTGCACTTGAAATTTTTCGGGTTTTGTGTTTTGGTTTTGGGTTCGGTTCCATGGCCGTGTTTTGGGTTCGACCGCGTTTTGGCAAAACCTCACCGAATTTTTTTTGTCGGATTCGGGTGTGTTTTGGATTCGGGTGTTTTTTTCAAAAAACACTAAAAAACAGCTTAAATCATAGAATTTGGGGGTCATTTTGATCCCAAAGTATTATTAACCTCAAAAACCATAATTTCCACTCATTTTCAGTCTATTCTGAATACCTCACACCTCACAATATTATTTTTAGTCCTAAAATTTGCACCAAGGTCGCTGGATGACTAAGCTAAGCGACCCTAGTGGCCGACACAAACACCTGGCCCATCTAGGAGTGGCACTGCAGTGTCACGCAGGATGGCCCTTCCAAAAAACACTCCCCAAACAGCACATGACGCAAAGAAAAAAAGAGGCGCAATGAGGTAGCTGTGTGAGTAAGATAAGCGACCTAGTGGCCGACACAAACACCTGGCCCATCTAGGAGTGGCACTGCAGTGTCACGCAGGATGGCCCTTCCAAAAAACACTCCCCAAACAGCACATGACGCAAAGAAAAAAAGAGGCGCAATGAGGTAGCTGTGTGAGTAAGATAAGCGACCCTAGTGGCCGACACAAACACCTGGCCCATCTAGGAGTGGCACTGCAGTGTCACGCAGGATGGCCCTTCCAAAAAACACTCCCCAAACAGCACATGACGCAAATAAAAATGAAAGAAAAAAGAGGTGCAAGATGGAATTGTCCTTGGGCCCTCCCACCCACCCTTATGTTGTATAAACAGGACATGCACACTTTAACCAACCCATCATTTCAGTGACAGGGTCTGCCACACGACTGTGACTGAAATGACGGGTTGGTTTGGACCCCCACCGAAAAAGAAGCAATTAATCTCTCCTTGCACAAACTGGCTCTACAGAGGCAAGATGTCCACCTCATCATCATCCTCCGATATATCACCGTGTACATCCCGCTCCTCACAGATTATCAATTCGTCCCCACTGGAATCCACCATCTCAGCTCCCTGTGTACTTTGTGGAGGCAATTGCTGCTGGTCAATGTCTCCACGGAGGAATTGATTATAATTCATTTTAATGAACATCATCTTCTCCACATTTTCTGGAAGTAACCTCGTACGCCGATTGCTGACAAGGTGAGCGGCGGCACTAAACACTCTTTCGGAGTACACACTTGTGGGAGGGCAACTTAGGTAGAATAAAGCCAGTTTGTGCAAGGGCCTCCAAATTGCCTCTTTTTCCTGCCAGTATAAGTACGGACTGTCTGACGTGCCTACTTGGATGCGGTCACTCATATAATCCTCCACCATTCTTTCAATGGGGAGAGAATCATATGCAGTGACAGTAGACGACATGTCCGTAATCGTTGTCAGGTCCTTCAGTCCGGACCAGATGTCAGCATCAGCAGTCGCTCCAGACTGCCCTGCATCACCGCCAGCGGGTGGGCTCGGAATTCTAAGCCTTTTCCTCGCACCCCCAGTTGCGGGAGAATGTGAAGGAGGAGATGTTGACAGGTCGCGTTCCGCTTGACTTGACAATTTTGTCACCAGCAGGTCTTTGAACCCCAGCAGACTTGTGTCTGCCGGAAAGAGAGATCCAAGGTAGGTTTTAAATCTAGGATCGAGCACGGTGGCCAAAATGTAGTGCTCTGATTTCAACAGATTGACCACCCGTGAATCCTTGTTAAGCGAATTAAGGGCTCCATCCACAAGTCCCACATGCCTAGCGGAATCGCTCCCTTTTAGCTCCTCCTTCAATGCCTCCAGCTTCTTCTGCAAAAGCCTGATGAGGGGAATGACCTGACTCAGGCTGGCAGTGTCTGAACTGACTTCACGTGTGGCAAGTTCAACAGGTTGCAGAACCTTGCACAACGTTGAAATCATTCTCCACTGCGCTTGAGACAGGTACATTCCACCTCCTATATCGTGCTCAATTGTATAGGCTTGAATGGCCTTTTGCTGCTCCTCCAACCTCTGAAGCATATATAGGGTTGAATTCCACCTCGTTACCACTTCTTGCTTCAGATGATGACAGGGCAGGTTCAGGCGTTTTTGGTGGTGCTCCAGTCTTCTGTACGTGGTGCCTGTACGCCGAAAGTGTCCCGCAATTCTTCTGGCCACCGACAGCATCTCTTGCACGCCCCTGTCGTTTTTAAAAAAAATCTGCACCACCAAATTCAAGGTATGTGCAAAACATGGGACGTGCTGGAATTTGCCCATATTTAATGCACACACAATATTGCTGGCGTTGTCCGATGCCACAAATCCACAGGAGAGTCCAATTGGGGTAAGCCATTCCGCGATGATCTTCCTCAGTTGCCGTAAGAGGTTTTCAGCTGTGTGCGTATTCTGGAAACCGGTGATACAAAGCGTAGCCTGCCTAGGAAAGAATTGGCGTTTGCGAGATGCTGCTACTGGTGCCGCCGCTGCTGTTCTTGCGGCGGGAGTCCATACATCTACCCAGTGGGCTGTCACAGTCATATAGTCCTGACCCTGCCCTGCTCCACTTGTCCACATGTCCGTGGTTAAGTGAACATTGGGTACAACTGCATTTTTTAGGACACTGGTGAGTCTTTTTCTGACGTCCGTGTACATTCTCGGTATCGCCTGCCTAGAGAAGTGGAACCTAGATGGTATTTGGTAACGGGGGCACACTACCTCAAGAAATTGTCTAGTTCCCTGTGAACTAACGGCGGATACCGGACGCACGTCTAACACCAACATAGTTGTCAAGGCCTCAGTTATCCGCTTTGCAACAGGATGACTGCTGTGATATTTCATCTTTCTCGCAAAGGACTGTTGGACAGTCAATTGCTTGGTGGAAGTAGTAAAAGTGGGCTTACGACTTCCCCTCTGGGATGACCATCGACTCCCAGCAGCAACAACAGCAGCGCCAGCAGCAGTAGGCGTTACACGCAAGGATGCATCGGAGGAATCCCAGGCAGGAGAGGACTTGTCAGAATTGCCAGTGACATGGCCTGCAGGACTATTGGCATTCCTGGGGAAGGAGGAAATTGACACTGAGGGAGTTGGTGGGGTGGTTTGCGTGAGCTTGGTTACAAGAGGAAGGGATTTACTGGTCAGTGGACTGCTTCCGCTGTCGCCCAAAGTTTTTGAACTTGTCACTGACTTATTATGAATGCGCTGCAGGTGACGTATAAGGGAGGATGTTCCGAGGTGGTTAACGTCCTTACCCCTACTTATTACAGCTTGACAAAGGCAACACACGGCTTGACAAATGTTGTCCGCATTTCTGGTGAAATACTTCCACACCGAAGAGCTGATTTTTTTGGTATTTTCACCAGGCATGTCAACGGCCCTATTCCTCCCACGGACAACAGGTGTCTCCCCGGGTGCCTGACTTAAACAAACCACCTCACCATCAGAATCCTCCTTGTCAATTTCCTCCCCAGCGCCAGCAACACCCATATCCTCCTCATCCTGGTGTACTTCAACACTGACATCTTCAATCTGACTATCAGGAACTGGACTGCGGGTGCTCCTTCCAGCACTTGCAGGGGGCGTGTAAATGGTGGAAGGCGCATGCTCTTCACGTCCAGTGTTGGGAAGGTCAGGCATCGCAACCGACACAATTGGACTCTCCTTGTGGATTTGGGATTTCGAAGAACGCACAGTTCTTTGCGGTGCTTTTGCCAGCTTGAGTCTTTTCATTTTTCTAGCGAGAGGCTGAGTGCTTCCATCCTCATGTGAAGCTGAACCACTAGCCATGAACATAGGCCAGGGCCTCAGCCGTTCCTTGCCACTCCGTGTGGTAAATGGCATATTGGCAAGTTTACGCTTCTCCTCCGACAATTTTATTTTAGATTTTGGAGTCCTTTTTTTACTGATATTTGGTGTTTTGGATTTTACATGCTCTGTACTATGACATTGGGCATCGGCCTTGGCAGACGACGTTGCTGGCATTTCATCGTCTCGGCCATGACTTGTGGCAGCAGCTTCAGCACGAGGTGGAAGTGGATCTTGATCTTTCCCTAATTTTGGAACCTCAACATTTTTGTTCTCCATATTTTAATAGGCACAACTAAAAGGCACCTCAGGTAAATAATGGAGATGGATGGATACTAGTATACTTATGGATGGACCAGCGACTGCCGACACAGAGGTAGCTACAGCCGTGGACTACCGTACTGTGTCTGCTGCTAATATAGACTGGATGATAATGAGATGAAATTAATATATATATATATATAATATCACTAGTACTGCAGCCGGACAGGTATATATATTTATTATGTAATGACTGATGATGGACCTGCTGGACACTGTCAGCTCAGCAGCACCGCAGACTGCTACAGTAAGCTACTATAGTAGTATGTATCAAGAAGAAAGAAAAAAAAAACACGGGTAGGTGGTATACAATTATGGATGGACCAGCGACTGCCGACACAGAGGTAGCTACAGCCGTGGACTACCGTACTGTGTCTGCTGCTAATATAGACTGGATGATAATGAGATGAAATTAATATATATATATATAATATCACTAGTACTGCAGCCGGACAGGTATATATATTTATTATGTAATGACTGATGACGGACCTGCTGGACACTGTCAGCTCAGCAGCACCGCAGACTGCTACAGTAAGCTACTATAGTAGTATGTATCAAGAAGAAAGAAAAAAAAAACCACGGGTAGGTGGTATACAAATATGGATGGACCAGCGACTGCCGACACAGAGGTAGCTACAGCCGTGGACTACCGTACTGTGTCTGCTGCTAATATAGACTGGATGATAATGAGATGAAATTAATATATATATATATATATATATATAATATCACTAGTACTGCAGCCGGACAGGTATATATATTTATTATGTAATGACTGATGACGGACCTGCTGGACACTGTCAGCTCAGCAGCACCGCAGACTGCTACAGTAAGCTACTATAGTAGTATGTATCAAGAAGAAAGAAAAAAAAAACACGGGTAGGTGGTATACAATTATGGATGGACCAGCGACTGCCGACACAGAGGTAGCTACAGCCGTGGACTACCGTACTGTGTCTGCTGCTAATATAGACTGGATGATAATGAGATGAAATTAATATATATATATATAATATCACTAGTACTGCAGCCGGACAGGTATATATATTTATTATGTAATGACTGATGACGGACCTGCTGGACACTGTCAGCTCAGCAGCACCGCAGACTGCTACAGTAAGCTACTATAGTAGTATGTATCAAGAAGAAAGAAAAAAAAAACCACGGGTAGGTGGTATACAAATATGGATGGACCAGCGACTGCCGACACAGAGGTAGCTACAGCCGTGGACTACCGTACTGTGTCTGCTGCTAATATAGACTGGATGATAATGAGATGAAATTAATATATATATATATATATATATATAATATCACTAGTACTGCAGCCGGACAGGTATATATATTTATTATGTAATGACTGATGACGGACCTGCTGGACACTGTCAGCTCAGCAGCACCGCAGACTGCTACAGTAAGCTACTATAGTAGTATGTATCAAGAAGAAAGAAAAAAAAAAACACGGGTAGGTGGTATACAATTATGGATGGACCAGCGACTGCCGACACAGAGGTAGCTACAGCCGTGGACTACCGTACTGTGTCTGCTGCTAATATAGACTGGATGATAATGAGATGAAATTAATATATATATATATATAATATCACTAGTACTGCAGCCGGACAGGTATATATATTTATTATGTAATGACTGATGACGGACCTGCTGGACACTGTCAGCTCAGCAGCACCGCAGACTGCTACAGTAAGCTACTATAGTAGTATGTATCAAGAAGAAAGAATTAAAAAAAAAAAACACGGGTAGGTGGTATACAATTATGGATGGACCAGCGACTGCCGACACAGAGGTAGCTACAGCCGTGGACTACCGTACTGTGTCTGCTGCTAATATAGACTGGATGATAATGAGATGAAATTAATATATATATATATATATATAATATCACTAGTACTGCAGCCGGACAGGTATATATATTTATTATGTAATGACTGATGACGGACCTGCTGGACACTGTCAGCTCAGCAGCACCGCAGACTGCTACAGTAAGCTACTATAGTAGTATGTATCAAGAAGAAAGAAAAAAAAAAAACACGGGTAGGTGGTATACAATTATATATATATTATATACAATTATATATATATATATATATATATTAAACTGGTGGTGATTAATTAAACTGGTGGTCAGGTCACTGGTCACACTATTAGCAACTTGCAAGTAGTACTCCTAAGCAGACAATCACAATATATATACTGGTGGTCAGTGTGGTCACAATGGCAGTGTGGCACTCTGGCAGCAAAAGTGTGCACTGTACGTTAAAATATGTACTCCTGCTCTCAGACTCTAACTGCTCCCCACTGTCTCCCCCACAAGTCAGATATACAGTCACACTATCACTTCAGCAAGTAGTAGTACTCCTCCTAATGCTCCCCAAAATTACTAAAGTAAATACTGTGTCTCTCTCTACTCTAGTCTCACTCTCTTCTCTATAAACGGAGAGGACGCCAGCCACGTCCTCTCCCTATCAATCTCAATGCACGTGTGAAAATGGCGGCGACGCGCGGCTCCTTATATAGAATCCGAATCTCGCGATAGAATCCGAGCCTTGCGAGAATCCGACAGCGGGATGATGACGTTCGGGCGCGCTCGGGTTAACCGAGCAAGGCGGGAAGATCTGAGTCGCTCGGACCCGTGTAAAAAAACATGAAGTTCGGGCGGGTTCGGATTCCGAGGAACCGAACCCGCTCATCTCTAATGAAAATGGGGGCATGGCGCACGATCGTGGGCCCTCCCACGAAGCCACACCCCCTTTCTTAGGTCACGACCCTTTTGGGAGCGCACGCGGCTACGCCGCGCATGTGTCCCTCTTTCAACATAAGAAAGGTTGGGAGGTATGCCTTACATCATAATTCCTCCAATCTAATACATTTATGGTGGTGGACATACATTTTAATTGTATTTACAAAACTGCTGCAGTAGATGGCGCTATCTTCTCACCTATTTCTACAGATTCACATGCAGTATATAACCAATAAATAATGGTTTTCTGGAGAAAAGCAGTCATGCGCACCAAGGGGAACTGTAGAAGAATTGATATATCTTTTTCTAGAAGACTTTACTATACAAAAAAACTGTTAACAAACCTAATTAAGGTGTAGCACCATTTCTAATTACTTGCCTTATTTGTTTACAGAACAATCGTAAAGACAAGCCTGGTCTTCAGAGAATCTATGCTGGAGATGGATCATGGTAGTCCATTCAAATTAAGAGATTATAAATTCTGACTGCAGCTCTACACACTGCCTACAGTCATCTATCTCCCAGTTCTCTCACTTGTGAACTCTGATGATACTGTCCTGTAGTGTCGCCATGATAACAGGGCTGTTTCACCACTTCACACACATGTTCTTCCTTCATTCTACTACCAGTCGGTTTGTCCTCTCACTGTCCAGTTACTGTATTATACACATGGACCGTCAGTAGCCGCTGCTGGACAACTGGTTTAAATAGAGTTGGTCCGGGTCCCACCCTCTAAGGATCAGGTTCCGGACTGTGCACTATATGATAAATAATACACATTGGTGTATCTATAATGGGTGCAGTGTGTGCGTTGTCCAAGGCGGCCCACACCGCACCCCCTGCACCCATTACTTTTAATATTTACCCTCTGAAGGCCTGTGCGCAGCAGCGCTGCACAAATCATTGGGAAAATGGCGCCGCCCCATTTTCCCGAAGATCTGCACATGCGTTTTAGGCTCTGGGACCCTAATGCCCAGAGCTATAATGCTGCCAGCAAGAATACAGGTGGCCCAGACAGGATATGCCCCTGATTATACATATGTAACCTTATACTACTCAGGACTATGGGGTATTTTCTACAGTACATTGCTGTTATTAGTCTGGTACATTATCATACATGCACTAGTAGTATTCACCACATATATTTATCAAGGTGCCCAGACCATGCACTCTCTATTGGTTAGCCAAACCTCTGTGGTGGCTGGCCACACCCCTAAACTTGGGCCCCTACCACTGAGTTCCCCCAGTGGGCCCTTCAAGTGGAAAAACTAGGGGCTAATACTGGTGTCTGTTACTTCTATAGATGGATAATTATATCCAACACTATCAAAACTGTCTTAAGAAGTTACCTTTTATTCTTTCACCTGATTTAACTTATTCACAGAGTGTGTCCCCAAAAAGAGGCTTACCACATTTTCACAGATATGCGGTGCAAAACATGGCTAGAGCAAAGCTAGGTACAACCCATTCCTGAAACATAAAAGGAATGATCCATAATTATTTTCTTGTGATAGCTCATTGCTGTAAGACGCAGTTGTGAGTGAATCTATCGGGTTTCTGTAAGACAGCCGGCTAAATATGAATTGTAGACACTGTGCAATAATCTGACCAACCAGTTGAGAATTGGCTCATCATTCCCATTATTGCACAGTGTGTACCTACTGTAACTTACCAACTGCTTTGGTCAGTGATAACAATAACTGTACACTTTTCAAGAGAGGTACACAGATTATTAATAAACTTTTCAGGATGACTGGTTCATGCGATGTCAATTAGGAAAAACTGCTTTTGGTTGAAAGAATGGGAAAAATTCATGACACAAGTCTTAAAACTGTACACATTGGTGGTCATTCCGAGTTGATCGCTAGTTGCATTTGTTCGCAGCACAGCAATCAGGCTGAAAAACTGCAGTTCTGCGCATGCGTATGCAGCGCAATGTGCACGCACGATGTACGGGCACAACGAACAATGCAGTTTTGCACAGGGTCTAGCGATGCATTTCAGTCGCACTGCTTGCCGCAGAGTGATTGACATGAAGTGGGCGTTTCTGGGTGGCAACTGACCGTTTTCAGGGAGTGTTTGGAAAATCGCAGGCATGCCAGGGGAAAACGCAGGCGTGGCTGGGTGGGCGTGTGACGTCAAATCCGGAACTGAATAGTCTGAAGTGATTGCAAGTGCTGAGTAGGTATTGAGCTACTCTGAAACTACACAAACATTTTTTGTAGCCGCTCCGCAATAAAAACTTTTGCACTTCTGCTAAAATACACTCCCAGTGGGCGACGGAATAGCGTTTGCACGGCTGCTACAAAACTGCTAGTGAGCGATCAACACGGAATGACCCCCATTGTTCAATGCAAGCTAAAAAGAAAAGATTTGGTTGATTTGAACTGATACTGTCATTTATTCTTATACAACAGGTTGGAGGAGCATACTGTATAAGACATCACATTCTAGGAACTCTTGAGAATAGTCTGCAAAACATGTGTCCCTGTAAATTCTAGAAGGTATTGCCCATGATCCTGGTATTCATTTGTTTGTAACACCTAAAACAAAAATGGACTGAAAAAGAATTTGATCTCAGGAAAACAATTGAAGATTCTCTTCTAGAGAAAAAAAGAGAAACAACTGAAAAGACCTGGCAGCTACTGGAGATTTTGTAAAGCCTTATCAGATTTCAAAAAGAATATCAGAGAGTCTAAAGTTTTGATATATAGCAATGTTGATTTTATTTTCTCTAGTATGTCTACTTTTAATGCTATATGGTCTAACATTGGGTAAATAATAGTCCAGTTAACTAATCTTACAAACTGTTGGTTGTGTGGACATGTTCCTGAATATACAGATGGAGGTTTTCCTATGGGAGGTGTTACGTTATCCTTGAATTGAATAAGGAAGGGCATACATGTGCAGATAAAATGCCTGTCATGCATTTTTTCTGATAGCCTCAGACCCTGCAGATATACTGAGTTCTCTCACAGTGTGTTGGCCAAGTTATCTGTGCTCCTCCCCTGGGAAAGAAACAATTCCCTATTCCACCCCATGTGAAGGAACGTGGAAATGTCCATCGGTCGGCTGCAGCATTGCATACACTGCCCAATGCAGCTGATTTTCAAAATAGAAAATATGCTGGACTATCTGGCATGCCCAATTGATCAATATTTTTGGATCAGCCGCCCCCATACAGTATACAATTATCTGACCGATACGCCGATATTGAGCGGTTTGATAGTTGTAGCATGTATGCCCAACACTATGAATGGATGGATAGCTATTTTAGGGGCCCATTTAACAATGATTGCATTTGCAATGTGATCTGGGTGCGATATTAGCACCTAGGATTGCATTACAGATTGCAATCACATCGGGTGAATTCACTGGCAGGGATACGGAGCTCAGGCAGACCTCTGCGCATGCACGGTCATAGCGACCGTAATGCACAGGAGCCATTTCCAGTGGAACTACATACCATGAAGTGCAGCTGATAGGCTACAATGGGACACTGCATTGAGGAGATAGCTGTAGCTGTGGGGGCTGGTATATTAATACATTGAGCAGCATCACATCCCCCATAGAAACCTATGGTGATGCGACTGTGGGCAGTAATGGCGATACTTGCTACAATCCTTCCTTCTTACATTGGGGGGATACTTAATATTTGCAGCTAACCCCAGGAAACGGGCCTGTTAGTATTACAAGTGGAAACATAGGCCCTCATTCCGAGTTGATCGGTCGCAAGGCGAATTTAGCAGAGTTACACACGCTAAGCCGCCGCCTACTGGGAGTGAATCTTAGCTTCTTAAAATTGCGACCGATGTATTCGCAATATTGCGATTACTAACTACTTAGCAGTTTCAGAGTAGCTTCAGACTTACTCTGCCTGTGCGATCAGTTCAGTGCTTGTCGTTCCTGTTTGACGTCACAAACACACCCAGCGTTCGCCCAGGCACTCCCACCGTTTCTCCGGCCACTCCTGCGTTTTTTCCGGAAACGGTAGCGTTTTCAGCCACACGCCCCTGAAACGCCGTGTTTCCGCCCAGTAACACCCATTTCCTGTCAATCACATTACGATCGCCGGAGCGATGAAAAAGCCGTGAGTAAAATTACTTTCTACATAGCAAAGTTACTTGGCGCAGTCGCAGTGCGAACATTGCGCATGCGTACTAAGCGGATTTTCATTGCGATGCGATGAAAAATACTGAGCGAACAACTCGGAATGAGGGCCATAATACTTACAGTACTAATTGTAGCAATAAACTTATACTGTAAATTAGACTACACATATGACACTCACTGCTTCTTGTATTAGGTACTGTATGTTTGCTTTACTAGGAAATAATTAAGTAACATCTGGGTAAGTAAATGTGATTTAATGATATAGTATCGAGATCATTCAGCTCAATGGATCCTTAATAATGATTCAGCTAGAAATCCTGATTTTTCTCTGCCAGACTTATTTACTAAGGCTTCACATTCTTCTACTGTGTTAATACTGTCTATATTTTAATATAGTCTATACGAGTTCTGTATTCCGCCGCCCGGGATGCTGAATGTCACTATCCCGACATCTGCATCCCAAGTGGTGGAATGCCGGCAGGGAGGCGAGCACAACAAAAACCTTTGCGGTCTCAGTGGGAGGCTAGGCTCGCCACAGGTTCTGTTCTCCCTCTATGAGTGTCATGGACACCCATAGAGGGTGAATCACCTACCTCGCCGGTATGCCGGTGGCAGTATTGTGCCCCCGTCGGGATCCCAGTGTCTGTATTGTGACTGCCAGGATCCCAACCATTGGTACGTTAACCGCATACCTTCCATAATTTATGCAACTTTGTTGCTTAGACTTCTTATTGCAGGATACGTTAGAGATGTGCGACGACCCCCGTGTTTTGGTTTTGGTGTTGGATCTCTATCTCCCTCGTGTTTTTGGATCTGTATATGGTTTTGCAAAAACCACACTTGTGAGTTTTGGTTTTGGATCTGTATTTTTGTCAAAAAAATCATAAAAATTATTAAAATCACATAATTTGGGCCTGTTTTTGTTCCTACAGTATTTTTAACATCAATAAAATGAATTTCCGGAGATAAAGAAGAAAAGAAACTCTCTTGTTTGGGGAACTCTGTCTATGAAGACATTTAATTATTTAAAACTTAACTTTTATTAAGTAAAATTAGAATAAATATGTGGTCACCTCTGAGATAAATTTCTCATAGGGCATAACATTAGACTAAAACTTTAATATTGGAGAAATATCAGAGAAAATGGTAAGAGATTAGAGTTCAGTGACTCAATTCAAACATATAGGCAGGTCATTAAACTCTACTCTCTTACCATTTTCATTGATATTTTCGCCAATGTTAGAGTTTTATTCTATTTTTATGCCCAATGTGAAATTTATCTCAGAGGGGATGACATATTTACTCTAATTGTACTTAATAAATGTTACATTTCAACCAATTAAATTTTTTCATAGGCAGGGTGCCCCAGAGTTTATTTTCTTCTTTATCCGTGCAGATATTATTTTTACTTTCCGGGTGCACCTCCACCTGATATATTTGATATATGCAAGGTATTTTGCTATGGATTGTTCAATGACAACTTTCTAATTACTTTGATCTGAACTGCTGTGTTTGTTGAATGTCTCTCAAAAAAAAAAAAAAAAATTTCCCTGGTAAATACAACATTCATTTCCAGTCATGTCCAGTCAATTTTGATCACCTCACAGCTCACAATATTCTCTTCATCTATTTTAGGCCAAAGGCTGCAGCAAACTGGTTGGTTACTAATCGACAGAGCAGCGGCACAAACACACGGCAGTTTAAAGCACATCTGTGAAACATTGCCATACAGCAGTGGCAGAAAAGAAAATTGCTGCAAGAGGAAATTGTTCTTGCCACCCCCCATGATGGATATTAAAAAGGACATGCATAGTTTAACAAACCAAGCACTTCAGTGACAGGGACTGACACTTTTATGGCTGAAGTGTTTGCTTTGTTTGGGCCCCCACAAAACAATTTTTTGGAAGAACTACCTCCTATCACTAATGAGGAGGTTGATGACGAGGGTGTTAATTACATTATAAACCTACAATAAATTTGATTAAGAGATGGCTAACATCTCTACCTCTACTAACTTTCAATGGACTGCTGGGATTCCACTCTAGTTTATGTAGTGCAGATACTGTAGATTTAGAATTTAGAGAAACCAACACTTGAAGTTTTATGAGGCATATCGTCTCAGTATTGTCTGTTGGTGGTGACCCATAAAGTCAGTGATTGAACAATGCAAAGAACAAGAAAGAAGACTTGTTTTTTGACGCACTCTTGGATAGTAATGGTTTATATAATATTAAATATAAATAAAAATTGTGGTTTTTTTCTGGTGTGTATCCACACTGATATTATTTTTTCAGGGATTACACAAAATGTGTGAGGAATATAGTTGATATAGGTTACTCAGAACTGGGCTATAGGCAACATAGAACTCCTTACTTACCCTAAATTGTGTGTATTTAGAATATGGGGTTTCTACTACCACTGGAAGGGCACTGATAGTCAGTATCTAGGCCACTATAGATTTGAACCTATTATGGAATTTGAGTGTTCTTGACTGTAAAAGGTTAAGTGAAAGAGTATAGAAATGATCAGGAAGGTACATCTGCTATTGGCGTCCAGTCTGACATTGGAAGAAAGAGTGGCCGGGCCCTACAGTTTTTAGCTTCCAAGATCAGACGAGGTTAGGCGCATTCAGGTTGGTACGGTAGTAGGTACAGATGAAGCCACGCTAGTCGTAGCTCCGTCTGTGACTAGGTGCGCCCACCTGGGTGCACCTAGTCAATGTGAACATCTCCATCTGGATGGGCCCATGTGCCCAGACAGAGATGCTCCCCATTCACCAGAAAGAGATGCTTACAATGGGAAGCGGCTCTGTGCACTCTTGGTGTGACTAGGCGGATGGATCGCCTAGTCACCCCAGGAGTGCATGCCTGTGACTAGGCAGGCAAAGACAAGGGAGGCTCCATCTGTATATATGAATTTCCTAAATCTCCAGAATCATTGATGAGAGTTCATGGAGCAAATTGATCTGAAATAGATAGTTTCATAGTGGTGGCAGTTGATATATAATACCAAGGCAGAAAAAGGAGAAATAGGATCGAAGAAAGAATAGGTTAGATCTGCTTTTGGTGTCGGGTGAGCTGGTGTCCTGACAGCTGCAGAGCAACCACGGGTTGATCCACTTCTTTTGATCACCAATGAGAATCTATGGAAAAACTGGGATAAAATAATTTACTGATTTCAAGAATAGGAGAATAGAAGGAATACTATGATAGTGTTATTGTATGAGACATTGTATACAAAATGCGTGTGCACAGTCAAGATGATACAAATTTCCCACATATATATCAGTGGATATCCAAGAAATTGCACATGTTAAATGGTTGCCACAGTGCAAGTGTGTTGAATATGATGCACTGTGGCAGAATGAGTGAGTTAGTCTATGACAACCTGATCTTAATGTAAATACTATTGTAATTTGTGTATTGAGGGACCAGTTGTCCCAAAAACAGAGTGTGTCATAGAAACATCATATAGACATACTACTCTGCATTCTTTTGAAAAACAATGTCACAAAATAACTCTGAAACACTGTACCCCATACAGAATTACTGTATATGGGCAAAGGATCACTTGTAAAATAGGTCAAGGTGTAATCACTGGTACACTTATCTGCATGCAATGCAGCAATAGACTCCCGGTCGCCAGTGCTGTCCTCACTGGGGAGTGCACTGTAGTATCTACGTTTTCCCTTGATTTGAGATTCGAGTCAGGCGGGGAAACCTGGGCTTGGATCACAATGTTTCGGTGGGTCCGGGCAGGGCTGTCACTATGTGTGAATGTTGTGTTGTTAGTCGCACAGGTAGGTTTGTATCAAGAAAAATACCCCCTATTTATTTCATGTGGCTTTTCATATTATACATAGAGAGATGGGGGTGTGCTACCACAAGCAACAGTATATATTCAAATAAAGAGAAGGACAGAAGATTTTTGCTTTATAGTGGTGCACATATCTACAATTAATAAAAAATATAACCTTTAATTCATAATATATTAAGAAGTATTAACGAAATATAAAATTAAAATGAAGAGTGAGTGATTTCAGACAAGAAAAGTGATTCAAATTAGGGACTCCTGCGCATCAATAGTCCACTGATCCCATATGCTATTTACAATAAAATATGTGCGTGCAATTGTGTCCTGTCTCATGTGTCAGTGCATGCGTTGCGTGACTTGTGTGATATTCTGTCTGGTGCTTACAGACCACAGGTATTTCAAATATCCTGATTAATTCCTGTGGTTAATATCAGCCTTATATCGGCCACTGATAACATTTGTCACACCCTTCTGGGATTATAAAATGCGACAGAATGGAGCAGTAAACCCAGTGGGGTCACTATCTCCCCACAGTTATTACACCATCCAGATTACTATATTTGTGTTGGTGCATCAATATGTCCCCCACACACTAGGCAGTATACATTCTATGCCGGCAAATTGAATTATTGTGGTATAGATAATTCCTATTCTCTGTCAACCATTTATGTCAATATAGTCTATGTCTGTGCAGTATATTTTTATTAAGCACTTATAGGTATATCAAATATGAGTCATGTAAGTGGACTCTGCATGTGCATGCAGAGTCCATTGACATGAATCATATTTGATATACTGTACCTATAAGTGCTTAATGTGTCCGATGTCCCGAAGGGGCTGATTATGATTGTGCAGTGTTAAATGCATGTGTGTGTCAACTACTGTCTCCACCAGTGAAACAAACAAATGTGATACATGTATAGGAACAGCCTGTTGCCATCCATGTCAGACTGTCTCAGCTAGAGAAATAGCAACACTGTGTCATAGAAGCAGTAACAGTTTGCTAGATACTGACACAGTGTAACAATGCATGGAGTATCAAATGAACCTCTAAGAGCTGACGTAGCTAATACAGACGGCATAGTACATACCTATCTCAGTACAAAGGGAGGGAGATGTATGCATCTGCATGAATAATTGACAAACAATAATAAATAAAACTCGCTGTACCCAGTTATTGAAATAGATAAAGGTTTAACAATCAACCTATCTTCTATGTGTTTGAAAGCACTGATAATAATAAACTGATATTCTAAGAGGGAGTGACATAAAATATACTGCACAGACATAGACTATATCAACATAAATGGTTGACAGAGAATAGGAATTATCTATACCACGATAATTCAATTTGTCGGCATAGAATGGATACTGCCTAGTGTGTGGGGGACATATTGATGCACCAACATGAATATAGTAATCTGGATGGTGTAATAACTGTGGGGAGATAGTGACCCCACTGGGATACTGCTCCGTTCTGTCGCATATTATAATCCCAGGAGGGTGTGACAAATGTTATCAGTGGCCGATATAAGGCTTATATTAACCACAGGAATTAATCAGGATATTTGAAATACCTGTGGTCTGTAAGCATCAGACAGAATATCATACAAGTCACGCAACGCATGCACTGACACATGAGACAGGACACAATTGCACACACATATTTTATTGTAAATAGCATGTGGGATCAGTGGACTATTGATGCACATGAGTCCCTAATTTTAATCACTTGTCTGAAATCACTCACACTTCATTTTAATTTTATATTTCGCTAATACTTTTTTAAACATATTATGAATTAAAGGTTATATTTTATTAATTGTAGATATGTGAACCACAATAAAGTAAAATTGTTCTGTCCTTCTCTTTATTTGACTGTAACTAGGTGTGGGCAGACGGTGCTTTGCCCACAGCACATTTGCCCTGTGGGCACACCATCCACATCCACCCTGATTAGCCAGCTGCCTATCTTCAGAAAATATAAAATATTTATTTCACCTTACCACAAAGTGGTAGGGAAAATAATCCTAGACGCTGACCTTCTCTCTCATTGAGACACTATACAATTCCTATCTGAGACAGCTGCTGCTCTAACCAAGGGCCACTCAAACCCCTAAAATGTGCAAAATTACCTAAAACTATTCAGAGCGCTGCTGTCCCAGAACGGAATAAAAAACAATAATACTTTAAATATAAAAATATTTATTGTACATTACACACGGCCGGTGTTACACAATTCACTAACACATAAATAAAATCTTTCCTGCAGTAAACAGCAACAGCATCATTGATACTAAATATTAAAAAGTTCAGCAGATTCTATTCATGTTACTAATATTGCAACAATTGTTGCTTATCTCCGTAATCCAGTGTATCGATATTAAAGAGACACTATAATGGTTTTATGTATCAATCTTTCATCTGCATAGGTAATTGAATCCATGTATTGACAAAACACGCTCCCCGTTCAAACTAGGAGTTCCGCTAATTGTCCAATACTCAGTCAGTATTATTATAGATGAAAGAATGGTGACTTGAATGCAATAGTCACAATGGTATGTTGCTTTCTCACCTAAATAGTGAGATCCTGCAGAGATGGTGTGTCCTTACTTTATGTTGCTCTCAAATAGGTCCCCCAGGTGAGCGCTCCAAAATATAACATGGGTCATTCGCTGCAAGCTTCCACATTTATCTCACCCGCTCCACTCGAGCTGTGGTAGTGAGAAGTCTCCTCTGTCCCACTGGATGGCAACTCCCTCCGGCAGACTCGGTGTACAATGACACAGCAACCCCGGACGTCTCTCTCTCCTCTTAAGAGGAGAGAGAGACATCCAGGGTTGCTGTGTCATTGTACTATTAAGAGGAGAGTCTGCCGGAGGGAGTTGTCATCCAGTGGGACAGAGGAGACTTCTCACTATCACAGCTCGAGTGGAGCGAGTGAGATAAATGTGGAAGCTTGCCGCGAATGACCCACGTTACATTTTGGAGCGCTCACCCGGGTGACCTTTTTTCTATTTAAGAGCAACATAAAGTAAATCTATTTTAAGGGTGTCCACATCAGTAAGAGTGCTGGTGTCAGTAAGTTGTATCTGTCAGTAAGTGGTGTCTGTGTCAATAAGTGTCTGTGTGTCATAAGTGTATCTGTGTCAGTCAGCATCTGTGTCAGTGCATTTGTGTTAGCAAGTGGTATCTGTCAGTAATAGGTGACTGTGTCAGTAAGTGGTGTATGTGTCATTAAGCAGTATCTGTGTTAGAAAGTGAGGGTTGTCAGTAAGGTGTCTGTTAGCAGGGCAGTACCTAGGTGTGGGCGGATGGTGCCTAGCACACAGCGCACTTGTGCTGTGGGTGCACCATCCGCATACACCCCGATTGGCCACCACCAGCTGCAGTGGTGTCTGCTACATTTTATAACTGTAGCATTGCGTCCAGCTCCCTCTCTGCCGTACGCATTGCTGCTGATGTACAATAGCCAGCAGCACTGGGCAGCAATCTTAGTCTCTCCATGTGCTCCACAATGCTCCTCCCCCTCCCACTCCTCTCGTGCAGCAGCCCAGTGTTCTTCCAGCATACAGGCTGGACTGGAGATGCACCTCCTCGTGGCAGGGAGCCGCACAGGTGATGCCAGGAGGATGAGTTTGAACAGGGACATCCCCCGCTACCATGACCACCCATACTCCCAGGAAGAGGAGGCTCAGCTCCGTCACTGCCACTGCTGAGTGAGTGCACTGCTGCCACCATTACATAGGTACCTGTGTGCATTTCTCTCCCCCATGTGCTCAGGCTAGGCCTCCCGGAACTGGAGCTTAGCTGCTACTCATGTAAATTAAGTCACAGATTCTATATCCCTCTCCCACCTCTCTCTCCCCCTCCCACCCCTCTTTCTCTGTATCTCTACCTGCCACCTTTCTTTCTCTCTCCCTCCTAACCCTAACTCCCCCTCATCTCTCTCTCTCTCTCGTGACTCTACATACCGTAATGTGTAAAAAAAAAGAGCACTCTACCTGCTGTAATGTGTAAAAGGGGTCTCTACCTGCCGTAATATGTAAAAGGCGACTCTACATGCCGTAATGTGTAAAAAAGGGAATCTACCTGCCATAATGTGTAAAAGGGAGCACTGCCTGCCGTACTGTATGAAAGGGGACACTACCTGCCGTAATGTGTAAAAAGGGGACTCTACCTGGCATAATGTGTAAAATGGTTTTCTACCTGGCATAACATACAGTATGACAGGTGCTGTACTTGGTGTAATGTGTGTAAGTGGCGCTACTGTGCGGCATAATTTGAATAATGGAGACTACTGTGCAGTGTAATATGAATTGGTATTAGTTTGTGCCACGCCCCTTCCCCATGAAGCCATGCCGCTATATTTTTGGAGCATGACTACGGTGCACACTGGCCCTCTTTTAAATATGGGGAGGGGTGTGCTGATGCTGTTTCTTGTACACATGTCTAGTTATGGCACTGGGTCCGGGTCTCGGAGAACCAGACCCGCTCATCTCTATAACTGACTTTCCCATTAATGGTCAGGGAGTTGTTATCTACGTCATGTGATACCTGGTAGAGAACATTCATATTCTTTACCAAAAGAAGTAAATAGAAATGTTAAGAAAACAGCTTTGATCAGTAAATCTGAAGGTTTATTAGGGGTAGCTTTACACCACATTTGGGACAGATATACTAAGCCTTGTATATAGTGATACAATAAAGTGGACAGAGATAATGGGCCATCCAATCAGCTCCTAATTGTGTATTGAAAAATGACAGGAGCTGATTGGGTTGTAGTTTATCTCTCTCCACTTTATCATGCTCCAAAGTTTAGTATATCTGCTCCAAAGTGTATCTAGCAAAGAAAGGGGGTGAATGCATTATCAGACATGTTGTATATTAATCTACCATACCGTAGCTTTATGAAAAAAATAACTGAATAAATTGCAAAAAGTAGAGTTGTTTCATTACAAAATACCTGTAGAATGGCTTTGGATGTTTTGTTGGCTAGAAAAGGCTGTATACAGTATGTGATTTAATTGGACGGAATGTTGTAGTTTCTTTCACACCTGGTAACACAGCTGATATTGGGCCTAATTCAGAGTTGATCGCAGAGCAAATTTGTTAGCAGTTGGGCAAAACCATGGGGTCATTCTGACCCGATCGCACGCTGCAGTTTATCACAGCGGTGCGATCGGGTCAGAGCTGCGCATGCACTGGCGCCGCAGTGCGCCGGTGCATGCAAGACGGCCGAAAGTCGTTGGGCCGCTACGATCGCCTCTGCCTGATTGACAGGCAGAGGCGGTTGCTGGGCGGGGGGGTGGAACGGCGGCGTTTGGCATGGGCGTGGTCTGGCCAATGCTGGCGTGGCCGGACCGTACAGGGGACGGGCCGCAGCGGCTGCGTGACATCACACACAGCCGATGCAGGCCGGGAAGCGATGAGTATCTCCCGGCCAGCACGCTAAAGCTGCGCTGGTCGGGAGCTACTCTTGAAGTGCAAAGGCATCGCTGCTGTGCGATGCCTTTGAACTTCTGCGGTAGGGGCCGGCACTGACATGCGGGGTGGGATAGCCCTGTGCTGGGTGTCCCCCCGCATGTCAGTGTGAATGATCGTAGCTTTGCTAAATTTACCACAGCTACGATCATCTCGGAATGACCCCATATGTGCACTGCAGGAGGGGCAGATATAACACGAGTAGAGAGAGTTAGATATGGGTGGGGTGCATTCAAACTGAAATATAAATTGCAGTGTAAATATAAAGCAGCCAGTATTTACCCTCCACAGAAACAAAATAACCCCACCATATCTAACTCTTTCTGCACATGTTACATCTGCCACACCTGGAAACTACTAACAAATTTGCTGCTGCGATCAACTCTGAATTAGGCCCATTGAAAAGAACAATGATAGAATACCAGTAGATGCTAGAAAATTGAGAGCAGTTAACAATTAGGGTCTATTCTCGTGGTTTGGTTCACTTGGTGCCAAAATAATCAAGGTTTTATTTGTTATTGACGGCACATTTCTATGCTTATATGTTTTAATTATGTTTGTCAACTGTTGTCTTTCTCACTTGTCTACCCGAGGTATAATATGGAAAGTATTTTAGAAGTAGAAACAGGGATAGGAAATGTGATACATGGCATACAAACGCTGAATTATGATTCAGTCATAATGCTGCAGTGTTATATTATGAATTATATATGCATATATGTAATTTCCTTATTTTAAGGAAAATTCTCATTACAGTTTGTGAGGAACAAAGGCTGAATGAAGCTAGCCTATGCACGGTTTTAAACTATTTATTTTGCAATCACATGATCTCCCAGTGCTGCCCTTCCATAGACTGTGAATGGGAGCCGTGTCGCATCGACACGGCTTCCATTTACACTACACAGTTTACTGGGTTGAACACGTGTTCAACCCGGCAATCTACCCGGGTAGGATTCCCGGATCACTTGATAAGGGAATTTGCAGGGGGGGCCGTTTCCACTAGAAAAAAAATGGGTAACTGCACGCCCCTGCGCATTTACCCGTGTTTTTAGAGCTAGTGGAAAGGGGTATAAGTAGAGATGTGTACTTCAAATTTTCTGAAAAGTAAACCCACCTGA
Source organism: Pseudophryne corroboree (assembly GCF_028390025.1). Lineage (NCBI taxonomy): Eukaryota > Metazoa > Chordata > Amphibia > Anura > Myobatrachidae > Pseudophryne > Pseudophryne corroboree. Next base: position 1,050,780,246 of record NC_086444.1, on the reverse strand, counting down.
ACTTCATGATTCAGAGTGAATCCGAGCCCTTTCTCAGGATTTCCTGCTAGACTTATATTCCAAAATGAGGCAAAACATCATCTTCCTAGTGTCGGACCTCGCATGATTTGTATTCAATAAAAGCCCCTCCAATGTAGATTCGGGTGTTATTTCACACAGGATGCTGAAAGTTAGGGTGTTAGGCTGTGGGCAGCAGCACTAAGACTGTCAGGGAAGGGCTGTGGTGTGTAAGCACTACTGTGTCTGTGTCAGACTGTGAAGGGCTGGAGGCTGCAGCACTGTGAGGCACTGTGTTGTTTATTGCAGGCACCATGTTAAAAAAATGTAGATAAAACTGTCAAAAAATAATGTTCATTTATTGCCACTGTGTCACTATTGCTGTAAGTGCAGTGAGTAGCAGCAGTGGGGGTAATTCTGAGTTGATCGCAGCAGGATTTTGGTTAGCAGTTGGGCAAAACCATGTGCTCTGCAGGGGAGGCAGATATAACATGTGCAGAGAGAGTTAGATTTGGGTGGGTTATATTGTTTCTGTGCAGGGTAAATACTGGCTGCTTTATTTTTACACTGCAAATTAGATTGCAGATTGAACACACCCCACCCAAATCTAACTCTCTCTGCACATGTTATATCTGCCTCCCCTGCAGTGCACATGGTTTTGCCCAACTGCTAACAAAAATCCTGCTGCAATCAACTCAGAATTACCTCCCGTGTGCGAGAAAATCGAAACAAACTTGTGTGTGTTCAGATTCAGGCTATGGCACTGTGTTACAATAATGGTCAGTTAATGCCGTACCACAGCATTAATAACATAAGTACTGTGAGTTGATATGGATCATGATCAATCAATAGAAAAGCAGGGAAGCACCCATGTACTAGTGTTGTGGCTGCTGCCATGCATGATGATACTAGTGCTTCAACATCTACTAAAGCCAGTGCTCAAGGGCATAGAGGGGTTAAGTCAGGGCACCTAAAATCAAAACAATATTTTATAATGTTAAAAAAAAAAAAGCATCACCTTATCAAAAGAAAACATTTACTGCCGAAAAACATCAAATTGCCATTATGATACCTCTTGGGTATGGCATTTTTTTTACCCAAATCCTGACAACATTTGTGAGGGCATCTGTTCCATTTGTCAGCAAAAGTTAATAGCGGTAGGGAAGTTAACCATTTAGTCACCTCCTCTATGTTATGTAATTTGTAGCGCGTTCATGAAATTTATTTTACAAAATTATAATAATTTGCAAAATAATAACAAGCAGTCCAGTATCAGTATCAGGTATGAGCAGTTTGGACCAACACATGCAATCTCCACCACCAACACCCTCATCATCAACCTTCTTATTAATGATTGAAGGTAGTCCTTAAAATACTGATCCAAAACCAAAACACATGAGTGTGGTTTTGCGAAACCAGAACCAAAACAAAAACACAAAATCTAATCCAGATACAAAACATGGGGGTCAGTGCTCATCCCTATTTTTTTTCTTCAATAACTGTTTATTAAAAAGCAAAAACAATAAATTGCAATACAATTTGGTAAAAGTTCACACAATATACTGTACTTCAAGTTCGATTAAAGATATCATACCAATTTACAATCAAAAGAAATTCTTGCTGTCTTTCATTTATTTTTGTGTGCATATATTAATCATTGCATAGATAAAAGATTGAACAGGAACAAATAAAACATAGGTGAAAAATAAAATGTAAAATGAACCTAAAATAAAACGAACTTAGCAGAGATAATAATGCATAATCACCACTTATTGGCTATTAACAATGATGAGTAGAACAGTCAATAGTTATTAAAGAAAAATACATGTATAATGAGCAAGTGTCATTTTCTTATCCATAAATTCAGTATCCATGCAACCCATATACGGACCCCAGAAATTCTGAAGGAGTATACAATAAAAATATAAATCAGAATAATAAACCAATCCCCTTGGAAAAGGGTGCTTATGTCATACCGCTATCATTACATAGTTAATCCTTACCTTGTCTGCGTAAAAGCCACTCGGAATATTTAAACACTTTCCAGATATTGGACTGAAGTTGTGCAGACAAACAATCTATATAAGCCCCCTATTTCCTATGAAAAACAGTTATTCCCTTCTCGACATTGTATGTGGCTACGTGGCTTTCATGGTATAATACTTCCAACAAAGTCGTTTTCCACTCCAACAGTGTGGGTGCAGATTTAAAAATCCAATGCTTAAGTATCACTTGTTTGGCCACCGTTACAATAACCGCTAGCAGTGGTTTCCATGACTTTATCGGTAGGGTCTTCTCCCATGAGGAATAATCTGCAAAAATAAGGGCCATAGCACTTTTCGTTAATTTTATTTGCATTACTTGAGCCAGGTAGTCTAGTATCTTATTCCAATCTATTTATTTGGGTTCACTATGATCTGCCGGCGGCCGGCCTCCCGGCGACCAGCATACCGGCGCCGGGAGGCCGACCGCCGGCTCACCGACAGTGTGGCGAGTGCAAATGAGCCCCTTGCGGGCTTGCTGCGCTCGCCACGCTACGGGCACGGTGGCGCGCTACGCGCGCCACACTATTTTATTCTCCCTCCAGGGGGGTCGTGGACCCCCATGAGGGAGAATAAGTGTCGGTATGCCGGCTGTCGGGCTCCCGGCGCCGGAATGCTGGTCGCCGGGAGCCCGACCGCCGGCAATCTGAAGACCACCCATTTATTTTGCCACAGAACCATAAATTATGAGATAGAGATGCATTTAGACAACCGCTCTTAACACAGTCTCTTGTGGCTGAAATTACAAAGTGTTTCCGTTCTAGAGGTGGCATATATGTACGACTCAAAGTCCGAAGATTTATTTCTTGCAATCTGCCCGATTTAAGATGTGGGAGAATCTTATGTAAACCGTCTACTATAAACGAGAATTCAGATAATTCTGATGGTAGTTCTACACTCCAAGCTTGGGCTGTTTTATACCATGTATGTGAGGATGCGTCAATCAAATGAGAATATAGATCACGGATCCTGAACTTATATGATTTACACATATTTAGTATAGATGTCAAGGGATCTGGGGGAGTAGTTGCTCCAGAGGTAATATTTAGGGAATTTATATAGTGTCTCATTTGTTAATACATAAAAAATTGAGCACGAGGGAGGTCGTACTTCTCCTGCAAATCTGAAAATGAAAGAAGATGGAGGCCGCCTGGGTCAAATACATTTCTAATAGCCATGATAACTCTGGTCTTCCAGATTTTGAAGGACTGAGTCATGACAGATGGCTGAAAGGAAGGGTTACCCCAAAGGGGAATATATAGGCATGAAATGGGGATTGTCTTTAAACCTTTATTGATATTAATCCATGCTTTATATGTGTCCCAAAAAAGGGTATTTGTTCTGACAGTTAAAGGTAATGATGATTTTGTGGAATGAAGCAAAGCAGCCGGTGCATAAGGATAAAATAATGCTTCTTCTAATGTACGATTTGTGTAATGTTCCGATCCCAATAACCAATCCGCTATATGCCTAAACAGTGCTGATCTTTTAAAATTTCTTATGCTGGGCACACCAAGACCATCTTTAGTTTATAGGTATGAGCCCTACACATCCTAGGTCATTCCACATAAATTTAGAGAAAAGTTGAGTGCAAAGCAGTATTTTAGTATGTCTGATAGTAATAGGTAACGTTTGTAGCAGATAAGCCAATTTAAGGAATATTATATTCTATATAACTACAAACCATCCAAATAACGAGAGTTTGAGGTCTTTCCAACCTATTTATTGAGATTTTATTTTGTTAACAATAGGTAAAAAGTTAATCTTATATAGCTCAGACAGATCGGCTGGAATATTAATACCTAAGTATTTAATGTAATGTGATTTAATCGTAAACCAGAAAGCTAAGTGTGCCTGAGAGGATAAAAGGGAGGAAGCAGTAAGCGAAAGCAATTCAGATTTATCGGTATTGATACAATATCCCACAAACGAGCTAAACCCTTGTACAATCTGTAAAATCACTGGAATTGTTGTCAATGGTTTTGAAACAAACAGCAACATATCATCTGTGAACAATGATAATTTGTTCACACATGTACCTACTTTAACACCATGAAAGTCCTGGCATTGGCGCAGGGGTATGGCAAGTGGTTCAAGGGCGACAGCAAACAGAAGCAGGGACAAGGGGCATCCATGTCTTGTCCCCCTCTGAATAAAGAATGGTGAAGAGAGGTATTTGTTGGTGAGGACTTGGGTAGATGGAGTGGCATATAATGAAGTGAGTACATTGATAAAAAGAGGAGGAACGCCAAATCTGTTAAGAGTCTCAAACAGATGGTCCCAAGTGATATCAAATGCCTTTTTGGCATCTAAGGATAAAAGGAAGCTGGGATCATCTGTCCAAGAATTCCGGAGAGACTGTAAGACTGTAATCACCTTCCTAATATTAGTGACCGCTGTGCGACCCCACACAAAACTGGTCTGATCCGGATGTATAATCTCTGGAAGGAGCAATTTAAGTCTTTCCGCTAGCAGTTTAGTGAAAAGCTTATAGCCCCCTGATATAGGGTCTTGCGAGTAAAGTTTCTTGTAATACTGAAAGAAAATCTCAGCTATTTTATCCCCTTTGAAATGAGTAGTGAAATCCTCATCTTTAAGTGCTGCTATGTTGGAGTGAGTTCTATCCCCTGGTAACAGATTGGAGAACAGTCTGCTGGACATATTACCACAGCGAAATAATAAAAATCTATCTGAGTGGCGATATTGCTCAACCATTTGAATAAAGATCTGGTCAAAGTGTAATTTGCTATCATAGTAGATGGCTTTATTTTCCGGGGAAGGCTAGTCTTTGAACATTTGGAAAGCTAGCTTCTTGGACAGATCTATATATGGAATCTTGATCAGACCTATATTTTTTCATGAGAGATATTGTGCTATCTCGTAATACCACCTTCGCAGTCTGACAATAAAGACTAAGGTTTTCTACATGTTGTTTATTATTAAAATCAAATTCAACCCAGGCCGCCTCCAATAGATATTTGAATTTCTGAGAGGAAGACAACTTAGCTGGGACACGCCACTGTAAGCAGTTTCCCACAAGAAACTTCCCTTGGACATCCACCCACACATGGGCATGATCTGAAATGCCTATCGATTCTATACCAGTATTCAGCACTAAGGGAGACAGGGAATCAGGGAGCAAGAAATAATCTAATCTAGAGAATGTGTTATGTACGTGTGAGTAATATGTGTATTCCAACTCAATCGGGGTTCCTTATTCTCCAAAATAGCCATCAAATTCAACTGTGAAGATACATAAGGAATCCCTATTTTAGGCTGCACACAACATTTACGGGAAGTGAATTTCCTGTCCAGAGTCGGGTTAGCAATTAAATTAAAGTCTCCACCCAGTATGAGTCGACTATCATCAAAAGGAAGTAGCTTCATCAATAAGTGAAAAATAAACTTCCTGGTAGGACCATAGACATTACACAATGTATACCTTGTGCCATCAAGTGTGACATCTACTTTAACATAACGGCCACCTGGATCAGCATCTGTGGAGTGGATAGTATAAGAGACAGTTTTACGAATTAAAGTAGCCACTCCACGGGCCTTTGTGTTCTAGGAAGAAAATGCTAAGACCTTTTGCTATAGCATATTAAGCTTATCATGTTTCACCGGAGACAAATTAGTTTCCTGTAGGAATGAGATATCTGCTTCCAGTTTGTTAAAATAGGTGATAATTCTCCATCTCTTCACAGGAGAATGTATCCCCCAAACATTCCACGTACAAAATCTAAGACTAGAAGACATGATAAGCAATCAATAAGAGAGAAAATAGCCAATGACGTATATAACGTCTCCTCTCCTCCACCAGAAATAGTTGAGACCTGAACTCTATAATCAATCCCAAAAGTGTCGGCATGATAGTGTAGCTGGAGGCAATACATTCCTGGGTTGCATGGATAATAAAGAAACAAAACACCTGAAAAACATTGTGTGGTAACAAAAAAAAGGGAGAGAAAAAAACATTGCCAAAAGTAGGACTCATGCAAAAAACAGAAGAACTATACCTCATCCCACTGAAAGTATGAAAAATTAACATTGGTAATAACAATAAAAACATTAATAGTATTAACTATTAACTAGGAGTTGCAATAAGCTGTCACAGCTTAACATCTGAATAGGTCAACTAATTGAGAAACCAGAATATTGAGAGACTTGATTAAGTCTGTCACAGGGGAACCATCTTTCAAACCCAAAGATATCAACAAACTGTCACATCATATCAATGGACATCAATAAAATATAAACACGACACCCATGCAAACCCAACAATGAGTCACAAAAGAACTGGACATACAAAACAATAGCAGGGGCACCATCAGAGTACCATGGCAAATGCGGTTCATATTATGTCAAAGCAGGTAAGCTGAGTCAATCATTTTGATCCATAATTGGGAATTTGACACCACCATCCAGTTCCTTGAGATAGGTTTGGACTGATTCAGCATCTGTGAAATCTTTGGCCCCATGTTGAGTGTAGATCATAAGTCTGGCTGAATATATCAAAGCAATTTTGATTCCCGCTTTTATCAATTGTGAGCAGACAGGGGTCATATTCCTGCGGGCCCTGGAGTCCTCCGATGAATAGTCCTTGAAGAGTAAAAGACGTCTTTTAAAATGAAGGGGGCCTTTTTGTTTCGCAGTTGTCCAGATGAATTCTCTATGTCGAAAGTTTAGGCATTTAAAGATGACTGGTCAATGTCTGGATAAATTGGAATCCCTTGTAGGACCCAGACGATAAGCTATTTCTATTTCTAACAATGAAAGCTCAGAAGATAGGGCAAGCAATTCTGGAAGATCTGTGAGAAGGAACTTGGTAAGATTCTGGCCTATGACAGATTCCTTAAAACCTGCCAATCGGAGATTATTATGAAATACCTGTTCTCCAAATCGTCGTCCTAGAACCATAGGTGGTCTTGGTTTGAAGATAAAATGGAGACTTGTTGCTTCAGCTCAGATATTTCATGAAAATTAGCGCCAATCCTGTTTTCAGTCTCAGAGAATTGGCAATTTATGGAAGATCGTTGATATTTAATATCGGCTACCGCCCTCATGAATTTATCAGCTTGTTTCTGTAATAAAAGTTCCACAGTCTCTTTAATCACATGCACCATATCGGCATAAAGTAACTGCAATGAGGTGGTATCCAAGACATCATGTCAGTCTGAAGGATTGGATATGTCTTCAGCAGTATCAACATTGCAATCAGTTTTCTTATCGCCACCCCTAGCCTGCAAAGTTTTGGGTGTAGAGGGGGCGACAAATTTATCCATAGTACAAGCAACAAAAATAAGAGAGCCTCTCCCAGAAAATATAAACTGGTCCGTTAATCAATACAAAAAGGCAAAATGACTGTGACGGCTTCCAGTCTAGGAAATCACTTTGTATTACAACATATCCTTCCAGTAGTGAGGACATGACAACACTACTAATCAATGGAAAACAGCAATAGTGACTCATAAAATGAAAAAGGAGTAAATGTAGGTAAAGTATTTATAGCCAGAGGAAGTTCAGAGTACAAAAAGTCAATGCAGAATCCCCACTTCCAGTGACCTGCCAGCAGAGTCACCTGTCAGGGGGGAGATATATGAGTGATTCCTCTCTGGCTGGGGGGATGCAGATGTTGTTATGTAAAATGGCTGTTTCTGCAGTGAAATTAGGAAACAGCCTCAGGCAAATGGGACAGACAGGCTTCCTGCATATGTAAACAGCAATGGCACAATAAGGCAGCAGTAACTGAGGAGTAGCAGGGAATGACTAAGTGGCACAGGAGCTGCGGAGTCTTAAAATGGCAACCACCTCCCTGGGTCACAGCTTAGTAGCTGGAAGGCTTCACAGGGCTGAGGAACTGTGTGAGCATCCCCCAGCGTTTCCTTACCTCAAGGCGCCAGCGGGTGATAGCGCAGCTCCCCGGCTGCCAGACCGATCAAGGGAGGCGAGTCAGGGGTTGCCAAGGGGCCACTGCCTCACAGGTGCAGTCACGGATGCGGACGGAGATCCCGGTGCACAGCACCCACGCAAGTCCGCGGCTCCTAAAGCAGGTGTAGTCCTCTGCTGCCGGTGCCGGAGCACTCCCCGCCACGAGTAGCTGGAATCACAGAGATGGTGCCCACTGCAGCTCAAGGGCACAATGTGAGGTGTTGTGGGGCAGTTTGGTGCACTTTAGTAGGCTCCAAATAGCTGTTTGTTGCCATAGCTCATGAGGTCTGCTTCCGTCCCTTGAGACAGTCAAACCACGCCCTTGCTCATCTCTACTTCTAAGCTGCATTCTTACATCATGATCTGCATGGTTTTTCTGGAATATAGCTGTAGTAAAAATGTGGAATTTTCTGATACACCTTATTGGGAGGCAGTCATAGGCAGCAGTGGCTCCTACTTACTTTTGGTAGGGGGGCTGCCACTACCCATGTGCCCGGAGAGAAGAGGAGACAGCCAGCCCTGGGTCCCAGCACCTGTTTAATTCATTTGGCAGGTGGCTGGACTGGCGCATGCGCAGACACTGTGGTGCGACTGCGCATGCACCAACCCCCGGCTTCTTTGGACTGCATTGGCTGCAGCCCATAGAAGCAGAGGCATCACTTACTAAAGTGACACTCGGTGCAACACAGCATGAAGGGGAAGGGCTTCATGAGAAGGCGGGGTTACAGTGCAGCTTCCGGCTCCTGTTACTGAGCAGAAGCTGGCTTTTTGGTGACACCCGTCAGCGAGTGACACCCGTATGCAGGCTGCACCTCCCACACACCCCACTGCATAGAAACCAGATTGAGCTGTATGAAAGGCAAGGAAGCCAGCTTTCTGCTTTTTGTAGCACAGTCCCAGAGGGAGGAAAGACCTCCTATGGGACTGCTTGTAATGTCTCTGACTTACAGGTACTGTAGGACTTCCAATAGGAAATCACTGCCAGTCACAGGACTGCATCTGGCTCACTAACATTGAGCTTGGCGACAGATGTTACCTGGAGGGGCTGCAGTCCTGCAGCCCATAGGTAAAATCCACCACTGGCAGGTATCCAGGTGTCTAACAATGGACACCTCTGCTTTCCTTTACAGAAGTTTTAGTACACCTACCCACAAGCATAATGTATAAATGGAGGGATGTTAACAAACTGAGGTCATAAATCTTGCAATGGAAATGCATATTAATGCTACTTAATTTTCCTCTCACTTTATTTTATCCTGCAAGTAAACTTTACATGGACACAGCATACTGATTTTTTGTAATGTGCTTTGCACAAAGAGAAACATGAAGGAACAAAGAGTAAAAAGGTGAAAGTTCATTTGCCACCTGCAGCTCCTTTTTATACTGTCAGAGTTTAATGTAGTTAAATCCGGACACATTTTTAATGGAGTTTAACTAGACTTAATCCTATTTTTAGTTTCAGTGACTGCATATGTCAATGCCGGAGGAGAATCTGGCACCTCCTGGAAAGAGTGCAAACCTCTGGATTAAAGAGAATGGAACAAGATTTCAGTTGTGTGAAAAATCTTACAATTTTTGTTATGGTCAATTAATGATAGACAGCTTAACTATTGAATCACAATTCTAGTCAGAAAACTGCACTTGGGGGGTCATTCCGAGTTGTTCGCTCGCAAGCGGATTTTAGCAGATTTGCTCATGCTAAGCCGCCGCCTACTGGGAGTGAATCTTAGCATCTTAAAATTGCGAACGATGTATTCGCAATATTGCGATTACACACCTCGTAGCAGCTTCTGAGTAGCTCCAGACTTACTCGGCATCTGCGATCATTTCAGTGCTTGTCGTTCCTGGTTTGACGTCACAAACACACCCAGCGTTCGCCCAGACACTCCCCCGTTTCTCCGGCCACTCCTGCGTTTTTCCCGGAAACGGTAGCGTTTTTTCCCACACGCCCATAAAGCGGCCTGTTTCCGCCCAGTAACACCCATTTCCTGTCAATCACATTACGATCGCCAGAACGAAGAAAAAGCCGTGAGTAAAATCCTAACTGCATAGCAAATTTACTTGGCGCAGTCGCAGTGCGGACATTGCGCATGCGCATTAAGCGGAAAATCGCTGCGATGTGAAGATTTTTACCGAGCGAACAACTCGGAATGACCCCCTTGGTACAGAACAGAGATACATTTACTGCTGTAGATGGACAAGGATATAGCAAGAGGAATATAAATTATGTATTATGATTTATCTGTGAATGTTTGGTTACAATATTCTCTCTCTATATTTCACCAGTACATTTGTGTATGCACCGCATGCTGGGGGTAATTCTGAGTTGATCGCAGCAGCAAGTTTGTTAGCAATTGGGCAAAACAATGTGCACTGCAAGGGGGACAGATATAACATTTGCAGAAAGAGTTAGATTTGGGTGGGTTATTTTGTTTCTGTGCAGAGTAAATACTGGCTGCTTTATTTTTACACTGCAATGTAGATTTCAGTTTGAACACACCCCACCCAAATCTAACTCTCTCAGCACATGTTACATCTGCCCCCCCCTGCAGGGCACATGGTTTTGCCCAACTGCTAACACATTTGATGCTGCGATCAACTCAGAATTAGGCCCGCTATACTGTACTTTTAGACAGGCACAAGAAAGAGAAATCCTTTCACCTTTTATACAATACTTAACTCATTGCCAGATTAAATATTTGTAATACTCTAAAATAAGGGCATAGAGTCGTCCTTTGGCATAGGCAGTATGAGCAAATGCCTATGGGGAATCTTGGCAGGTTGCAAATGCCTTATTAGCAATTTTGGTTGTTGGACTGGTGGGACATTTAATAAGCAACAATGGGTTGGATAGAGCTGCAGCTCCAGGCCCCCCATAATAATAGACCCACACCACAAGGATGCGCTAGTAGACTGAAAATAAATTCCTGTCACTACCAGTGGACGTTAAAAGCCCCACCCATTCAACCATCACTACTGACCGTCATACAATGCCCGTGGTGCTATCTTATAGATAGCAGTGCCGATATATAAACAGGGGTGGATAGCACCCCTCTCACCTTGCACACATCCCCGCATTCATACATGTGGGAGAAGCAGTATCAACACACATAATGGCACTGATACCTCTTCTCCCCCACAACAAACCTTCATACATCTACCCCTTGGTTCTTACTGGCACCTTCTAACTGTATGTACTGTATACAAAGTGCAATCATAACATGAAATGTAATGCAATATACTGTATTATGAAAATAGGAAATAAAATGCACAACATTAAGATATAGACATGCTAGATGATTAACAATTATGCATGCAGTATATTGTTAGAATAACAGCAGCCTGAGCTACAGTGCCTTAATATATGGGAGAAGCAGGCAGGTCCAGGGCCACTGTAAGTATGGGGGAGATAATGGCAAAAGTGAAAGCATCATGTCTAAGGGGAAACATTAACACTGAGAGGTGAGTCAGAGTGTTGGGACAGACATTGGTAGCTCAGAATGATGGGCGGTTGCGAGGCGGTAGGGGGCGGTAGAACGCCATTGGCGGGGCGCAGTCTGGACAACGGAGGTGTGCCTGGACCATGGGGGGGGGCCGCGGTGGCTGCATGACATCACACGCAGCCGCTGCAACCCGGGATGCGGCGAGTAGCGGCCTGCCAGCACGCAGGAGCTGCGCTGGCAGAGAGCTACTCGCCAGGTACAAAAGCATCGCATCCGTGTGATGCTTTTGTACCTGTGCGGGGGGTAGGCCTGACATGAGGGGCAGACTAGCCCTGTGCTGGGCGTCCCTCCGCATGTCAGAGTAAATGATTGTAGATGTGCTAAATTTAGCACATCTATGATCAGATCTTGCTTGTGGGACAGAAGAGATGTTGATGTTGTCAATGGATAGTGAAAAGGAGGGAGGAGAGGGGATTCAGAAGGTGGGAAGATGATCAGATCAGACTTAGACAAATTAGGTTTGAGAGTGCTGGGACATCTAGGATTAATTGGCAAAAAAGACAGCTGTAAACATGAGTGAGAAGAGAGGAAGCAAGATCATGGGGAGGAGCTGTAGATCTGAATATCATGTGCATAGAGATTATGTTGAGATCCATAAGAACTGATGAGCTAACTGAGGCAGGATATGTAGATGGAGAGAGAAATGAGGGGTCAAGAACAGAGCCATGAGGGATAAAACAGGTAGTAGGATAGGTGGAAAGGTGGATTCATGAGAAGAGGCAAGAGGCAGTCATCAAGTGCCAGTACCAAATGCTTCTACTTTGTAGAACCTGAGAGTAGAGAGTACCTTGAATTGCACTGAGCGTGCCAATAGCAATACATTTTGCAGTGCATCCAATGTGTTTCTTGGGTGATCTATACTATAGGGAAGATTATTTATATATTTGTGTGTAACTGTACCAATGTGCAATTATGCAAAACTTTATGTGACCTATAGTAGTGCTTAAGATACTTTGTCTCACTGTATTTTCATATCCGTTTTAGGAGCAGAGTAGCATCACATATAATTAGAGATGAGTGGGTTCGGTTCTCTGAGAACTGAACCCTACCGAACTTCACGTGTCAAACACGGGTCCGAGCCAGGCTCGGTTGTTCCCACCTGAATCGGAAAATCCAAACGAGGCAAAACATCATCATCCCGCTGTCGGATTCTCACGAGATTCAGATTCCATAAAAAGAGCCGTGCGTCGCCACCATTTTCACTTGTGCATTACAGAGGGTACAGAAAGGACGTGGCTACGTTCTCTCAGTGGCAAATCTCAGTATCAGTGCTCAGTATCAGTGCTTATAATACTAGTACCTACAGTGTCTCTCTTGTGCTGCATCTTGCTACTGTAGGGTGCTCTGGTAGTAGTGTCCTGTGACTGCATCGGTCATCATCATTCCAGTCACAGTGGTATCTATCTGGGGGGGGGGGGGGGGGACAATTCCACAGTGCTTTTGTGCTGCTCAGTAATACTAGTACAGTGTCTCTCTTGTGCTGCATCTTGCTGCTGCAGGGTGCTGTGGTAGTAGTGTTCTGTGAATGTGTATCATTCATCATCAATCCAGTCACAGTGGTATCTGGGGGGTGACAATTCCAGAGTGCTTTTGTGCTGCTTACTAATACACAGTGTCTTGTGCTGCATCGTGCTGCTCAGTGTCAGTTCTCCGTAGTATCATCAGTGCTCAATATCAGCAGTGCTCAGTATCAGCAGTGCTCAGTATCACTGCTCATTGTCTTGTGGTGCTCAGTAATACTACATTAGTAATACTAGTACAGTGTCTTCTGCTAATCGTGCTGCTCAGTGTCAGTTCTCCATAGTATCATCAGTGCTCAGTATCATCAGTGCTCAGTATCATCAGTGCTCAGTATCACTACTCATTGTCTTGTGGTGCTCAGTAATAATACATTAGTAATACTAGTACAGTGTCTTGTGCTAATCGTGCTGCTCAGTGTCAGTTCTCCATAGTATCATCAGTGCTCAGTATCAACAGTGCTCAGTATCAGCAGTGCTCAGTATCAGCAGTGCTCAGTATCACTGCTCATTGTCTCATTGTCTTGTGGTGCTCAGTAATACTACATTAGTAATACTAGTACAGTGTCTTGAGCTGCATCTTGCTGCTGTAGGGTGCCGTGTTAGTGTCCTGTCACTGTGCATAGGTCATCATCATTCCAGTCACAGTGGTATCTGGTATCTACCTAGTGGTATCTAATTCCAGACATTACTGCCGTCTAATTCCAGATATATTACTGGCATATAATTCCACACATTAAAAAATAGAGAACAAACATTTGGAGGGTAAAATAGGGAAAGATCAAGATCCACTTCCACCTAGTGCTGAAGCTGCTGCCACTAGTCATGGCAGAGCAGATAAAATGCCATCAACGTCGTCTGCCAAGGCCAATGTCATAGTAGAGAGCATGTAAAATCCAAAAAGCAAAAGTTCAGTAAAATGACCCAAAAATCTAAATTAAAATCATCTAAAGAGAAGCGTAAACTTGCCAATATGCCATTTACGACACGGAGTGGCAAGGAACGGCTAAGGCCCTCTCCTATGTTCATGGCTAGTGGTTCAGCTTCACATGACGATGGAAGCACTCATCCTCCCGCTAGAAAAATGAAAAGAGTTAAGCTGGCAAAAGCACAGCAAAGAACTGTGCGTTCTTCTAAATCACAAATCCCCAAGGAGAGTCCAATTGTGTCGGTTGTGATGCCTGACCTTCCCAACACTGGACGGGAAGAGGTGGCTCCTTCCACCATTTGCACGCCCCCTGCAAGTGCTGGAAGGAGCACCCACAGTCCAGTTCCTGATATTCAAATTGAAGATGTCACTGTTAAAGTACACCAGGATGAGGATATGGGTGTTGCTGGCGCTGAGGAGGAAATTGATGAGGATTCTGATGGTGAGGTGGTTTGTTTAAGTCAGGCACCCAGGGAGACACCTGTTAGTCATGGGATGAATAAGGCCATTGACATGCCTGGTCAAAATACAAAAAAAAACACCTCTTTGGTGTGGAATTATTTTAACAGAAATGCGGACAACAGGTGTCAAGCCGTGTGTTGCCTTTGTCAAGCTGTAATAAGTAGGGGTAAGGACGTTAACCACCTAGGAACATCCTCCCTTATACGTCACCTGGAGCGCATTCATCAGAAGTCATTGACAAGTTCAAAAACTTTGGGTGACAGCGGAAGCAGTCCTCTGACAACTAAATCCCTTCTTCCTCTTGTACCCAAGCTCCTGCAAACCACCCCACCAACTCCCTCAATGTCAATTTCCTCCTTAGACAGGAACGCCAATAGTCCTGCAGGCCATGTCACTGGCAAGTCTGACGAGTCCTCTCCTAACTGGGATTCCTCCGATGGATCCTTGAGTGGAATGCCTACTGCTGCTGTTGCTGCTGGCGCTGCTGTTGTTGCTGCTGGGAGTCGATCGTTATCCCAGATGGGAAGTCGGAAGACCACTTGTACTACTTCCAGTAAGCAATTGACTGTCCAACAGTCCTTTGCAAGGAAGATGAAATATCACAGCAGTCATCCTGTTGCAAAGCAGATAACTCAGGCTTTGACAACTATGTTGGTGTCAGACGTGCGTCCGGTATCCACCATTAGTTCACAGGGACTTAGAGAATTGCTTGTGGTAGTGTATCCTCGGTACAAAATCCCATCTAGTTTCCACTTCTCTAGGCAGGCGATACTGATAATGTACACAGACGTCAGAAAAAGTGCCCTCAGTGTCCTAAAAAATGCAGTTGTACCCACTATCCACTTAACCACGGACATGTGGACAAGTGGATCAGGGCAGACTAAGGACTATATGACTGTGACAGCCCACTGGGTAGATGTATTGCCTCCCACAGCAACAACAGCGTTGGCACCAGTAGCAGCATCACGCAAATGCCAACTCGTTCCTAAGCAGGCTACACTTTGTATCACCGCTTTCCATAAGAGGCACACAGCTGACAACCTCTTACAGAAACTGAGGAACATCATCGCAGATTGGCTTACCCCAATTGGACTCTCCTGGGGATTTGTGATATCGGACAACGCCACCAATATTGTGCGTGCATTACATGTGGGCAAATTCCAGCACATCCCATGTTTTGCACATACAATTAATTTGGTGGTGCAGAATTTTTTGAAAAATGACAGGGGCGTACTGGAGAGGCTGTCGGTGGCCTGAAAAAATGCGGCCCACTTTCGGCATTCAGCCACCGCCTGCCGAAGACTGGAGCACCAGCAAACACTCCTGAACATGCCCTGCCATCAGCTGAAGCAAGAGGTGGTAACGAGGTGGAATTCAACCCTCTATATGCTTCAGAGGATGGAGGAGCAGCAAAAGGCCATTCAAGTCTATACATCTGCCTACGATATAGGCAAAGGAGGGGGAATGCACCTGACTCAAGCGCAGTGGAGAATGATTTCCATGTTGTGCAAGGTTCTCCATTTATTTTTTTAAGTGCCATCCTGTCTGACACTGCAGTACCACTACTAGATGGGCCAGGTGTTTGTGCCGCCCACTTGGGTCGCTTAGCTTAGTCATCGAGCGACCTTGGTGCAAATTTTAGGACTAAAAATAATATTGTGAGGTGTAAGGTGTTCAGAATAGACTGGAAATGAGTGGAAATTATGGTTATTGACTTTAAAAATACTATAGGATCAAAATTACCACCAAATTCTATTATTTAAGCTGATTTTGAGGGTTTTTTTTTTTTTAAACACCCAAATCCAAAATGCTTCCGAATCCGACAAAAATCTGAAAGGGTGGTTTTGCCAAAACGCGTCCGAATTCAAAACACGACCGCGGAACCGAATCCAAAACCAAAACACAAAACACGAAAAATGCCCGCTGCACATCTTTACATATCAGAGGCAGAACTCTGGGATGCAACAGAGTCATCTGCCGCCGGGCTCCTGCTCTGAAGGGGGGCACCTCTCCTCCCATTCTGTGACACCATCGAATTAAGTTAATTGATAGCTGCCACTGTCTTTTCACTTCCTCACTGGTCCCTGCACCTTACAAATCACACCTTCTTTATTATACTGAATATACACATTTTACAAGTGTCACACCCAGGATTGCAAACCACAACCTATTACACTGGAAGCAGACACCTTACTGATGAAGCTGTTTGCTCCTGTATAGTGGAAAAAAGGGCGCCTTCTGTTGTCTAAAATATATAATGTGGACCGAGTGTTAGTATAAGGACGCTACTTATCTGATGCAAACAATTTCTTCGGTCACATGACCAATGTGGGTATATAAAAAAAGATAAGACAGAAATAACATATAAAAACAAATGGTAAAAATGCAAGCGTACAAGGTAAAAGGAAATTCTGTTTCCCATAAATTTCCAAGGAATGATAAAAATGTACGTTTCGTCAGTAGTTAGACTTCCCCATGATGAAGTCTAACTACTGACGAAACGCGTTGGAACTGCTGCACCTGAACCTCTTTATGGACAGATAAGCCTTTTTAAATTTACATTTTGTACGTTTGCATTTTTACCATTCCTTGGAAATTTATGGGAAACAGAATGTACCCGATTGCCTATATGGATTGAAAAGCTTGAATTTCCTTTTACCTTGTACGCTTGCATTTTTACCATTTGTTTTTATATGTTGTATTAAAATTGTGTGAAAAACCTTTAATATCCCTGCTTGTGGATTTTAAATTATAGGATATGCTTGTCCTTAGAAGGTTTTTTAGATACAACTAACTTTATGGTGAAACAATGGTGTGAAAACTGTACGCGCTTTGTTATTTCTGTCTTATCTTTTTTATATACCCACATTGGTCATGTGACCGAAGAAATTGTTTGCATCAGATAAGTAGTGTCCTTATACTAACACTCGGTCCACATTATATATTTTAGACACTAGAAGGTGCCCTTTTCTCCACTTGTTCTACATATATATATATATATATATATATATATATATATATATTAGAAGTAGGTTGGCACTCCCATAGATTGAATAAACACCCCAGTGCCTTCCGTAATGTAGTACGCATAAATGGAAGAGAATGCGGCGGCACTCGGAGACCGTTTTCAAAAGCTTGTATTAAGCATCCATGCAAAAACCACCAACGTTTCGGGAACTAACATGCCCCTTTGTCAAGGTGTGTAGATAAGGATAGACAATAAAACACCTAAATACTGGGAAGGCTCGCCACCAGTTCGTGAGTTCAGCAAAGAGTCGAGCAGGGAGCCGTGTCAGACGGGTGCAGGAAAGTGACATCAGTGTATCAGGGGAGCCGGATCGTCAAGGCAACGTCCTGTGCATCTGGTCTCCTAGGTGACCGCAGACAACTCTCGAGCATTCTGCTTGCGCGTCTCTGCAGAAAGTAAACAAAAGCACCGTAGTCCCGTTTACCATATATACTATACTACATATACAAGTGTAAAAATACCACATGTGCAGATAGTAAAACATATTAAAAAGACGACACCCTCAATTTAAAGACACCTGAAGTGTAACAATAGTACAGCTATGAGGGACAGAATCCAGTTTATCACAGGGAAGTTGTCTTACGTTATATATAAAAATTATATTGAAAAGTAAAGGATGCAACCAGAGAGTACAGGTTGGCAAGAGCCCCAATAAGAACATCACTGAGGAATAGTTGGTGACGTTCTTATTGGGGCTCTTGCCAACCTGTACTCTCTGGTTGTATCCTTTACTTTTCAACATAAGTTTTTATATATAACGTAAGACAACTTCCCTGTGATAAACTGGATTCTGTCCCTCATAGCTATACTATTGTTACACTTCAGGTGTCTTTCAATTGAGGGTGTCATCTTTTTAATACATTTTACTATCTGCACATGTGGTATTTTTACACTTGTATATGTAATATATATGGTCAGTGGGACTACAGTGCTTTTGATTACTTTCTGCAGAGATGCGCAGCAGAATGCTCGAGAGTTGTCTGCGGTCACCTAGGAGACCGGACACAGAGGACGCTGCCTTGGCGATCCGGCTCCCTGAATACACTGACGTCACTTTCCTGCACCCGTCTGACGCGGCTCCCTGCTCAACTCTTTGCTAAATTCAAGCACTGGTGGCGGGCTTTCCCAGTATTTAGGTAAATGTTTAATTGTCTATCCTTATCTACTCACCTTGACAAAGGTGCGTGTTGGTCCCCGAAACGTTGGTGGTTTTTGCATGAATGCTTAATACAAGCTTTTGAAAACAGTCTCCGAGAGCCTCCTATCTATCTATCTATATATATATATATATATATATATATATATATACCAAACAGAAAACCCAGCACTCTCCTAAGCAGCTTCATTCACCTTAATGCTTTAATATGCATCTAAATAAACAATGGGGTTTTGGTTTATGAATTGTACAATGCATGTAAGCTTGCGGCCCACTCCACGGGACCCCATTTCACAGCAAGTCCTACTCTATCACAAACTTTCACATAGATTTTATAGAAACCTGGCAACTGCTGTCTCATAGGGGAAAATGTGCTTATCTGGTTCAAAGCTTACCTGCCACACTTATGGCTTTTAAAAGGTAAGACAGTCACCAACTGTTAGGCGCCGGGGTCCGCTCGTCGCTGCGGCCCGGCGCCTAGCAACCAGGGACGCCGTGCGCGTACAGCCGCCGGCTCCCTGGCAACGCTAGACGCCGGGCGCACGGAGCCGCACGGACCCTAGCAACGGGGACGCCACTTACGGACTGCGTTCCCCGTTGCTGGGTTCAATTTAAATAATGAGATGTCTGTTTTCCTGGCCATGCAGCTTGGCAGCTGTATGGCATTTAATCCAATCAGCCTCCAAACAGCTGATTGGAGGACTCCCTGTTAAATACACTTCCTGGGCTTCTCACAGACGCCGGTAATAGCTTCCTGAATGCTGAATCTGTTTGCTGAAAGTGTTTCCAGTCCTGCTGTATCCGGTATTTCCTGTTCTCAGTTGTCCTGTACTCGGAAGTCGTCATCTGTTCCTGGAGTCCTGACTGAGCACCTTTGAACATCCAGTGGTGTTCGTGAGTCACGGCGTAGCCGTGTGTTGCGGCTTGGGCCGCTTAATTATTTATCATTTATTATTTGTGTTCCGGAGCTTTTGCGGAGGATTCCGCTCCCACAGATCCACTCTGGTATCCAGCGGTGCTGGGTAGGAGTACGGACTAGTGGATTTTGGTTGTCCTTTTCCCTGGCGGGTTACCGCACATACCTCTGGTTTAGTCAGTTAGCTTGTAGCCCCTGGCCTGGTTGTTTAGTCAGAGGGCCCCTTGTTATCACCCTGTCTCGGATTTCCCTTTGTCTCCCATTAAGACCTGAGGGGGCATCGGAGTTGGGCAGACATAATCCGCCCTTCAAACGCGGCTGCCATGGGCTCAAGCAACCATAGTCTCGCAGGGGATTTCTGACCACACGGGCGAGACAACGGAGTTAGGGCGCCAGGGGCTACTTTCTATTCCCGCTCCCTTCCCCAGCATTCCGTTCCAGTGCTCCGGTCCTTGCAATAGGACCACCTCAGACCAGAGTGCTGGAATCATAACATTATTACCGGCCACACCAAAACTTTAAATTAAACAGGGTTTGATTTTTTCCCTTATTCAGTTTTGTAAGGTTTGTCGGCCTCATGAATCCCACTGGTTTAGGGCCAAATCCTGGCCAGCTTCTAGTTAGCCAGATTCAAGAACTTACTCAAATGGTTCAGGATCTTTCCCTTCGGGTGAAGTCGCAGGAAGATCTTTTACGAACTTCCCCGAGGGTAGTTCCTGAACCGAAAATGCACTTGCCTGACCGTTTTTCTGGTGATAGGAAGCAGTTTTTTAATTTTAAAGAGTCCTGTAAACTTTATTTTCGTTTAAGACCTATCTCCTCAGGTACTGAATCTCAGCGGGTCGGAATTATTATTTCTTTGCTCCAGGGGGATCCCCAGACCTGGGCTTTTGGTTTAAAAGCAGAGGATCCGGCATTGTTGTCTGTAGATGCCTTTCTGGGGTCTTTAGGGCTTTTGTATGATGACCCTGATAGAGAGGCATCCGCCGAGAGTCAGTTACGCGCTCTCAGACAAGGTAGAAATCCTGCAGAGGTTTATTGTACAGAGTTTCGCCGTTGGTCGAACGACTGTGGCTGGAATGACCCAGCCCTGCGCAGTCAGTTTCGCCTCGGCTTATCTGAGTCTATAAAAGACAGTCTCCTTCAGTATCCCGCTCCTGAGACTCTCGATAAACTCATGGAGCTTTCTATTAAGATTGATCGTCGTCTCAGAGAGCGGAGGGCTGAAAAAGGAGCACCTGTCAGATCTACTCCGTGTGTATTTTCCATTCCTGAGGACATAGAGGAGCCCATGCAGATGGGTCTCTCCAGGCTGTCTCCAGAAGAAAGAGCCAGAAGGCAAAACTCTGGTCTTTGTTTGTACTGTGGGGGTAAGGGACATTTTGCCCGTAATTGTCCGAACAAGTCGGGAAACACCTCGACCAAGTGAATTGTGAGGGGGTTCACTTTGGTCTGCAGCTTATCTCCTCGAATAACTCCCTGTTAGTCCCAGCTAAAGTTTCCTTTGGCAGCCTCAGTTCTTCGGTGTCGGCTTTTGTTGACAGTGGAGCTGCAGGGAACTTTATGGACTTAACGTGGGCCAAGGCCTTAGGTATTCCTCAGTTAAACTTGGGTAGGTGTGTCACCATGCATGGTTTAGACGGGAGTCCCTTGTCCAATGGGGTTATTTCCCTCTGTACACCCCCTGTACTACTTACGGTAGGAGCTCTTCATTCCGAAAAGATTGAGTTTTTCCTTACCCATTGCCCAGCAGTTCCAGTGGTTCTGGGTCACCCTTGGCTGGCCTTTCATAATCCCATCATTGATTGGCAGTCGGGGGAGATCTCACAATGGGGTACCATCTGTAATAAGGAATGTATTACGTTTCCCGTCAGAATAGCTGCTGCCATTCCCGAACCCATTCCCGTGGAATACCAGGACTTTGTTGATGTATTTTCCAAGGGCAATGCGGACATTCTGCCTCCCCATCGGCCTTATGATTGTGCTATTGAGCTAATTCCTGGTGCCACATTGCCAAAGGGAAGGTTATATGCATTGTCCGGACCAGAAACTGCGGCCATGAATGAGTATGTTAAGGAGAGCCTAGGGAAAGGATTTATTAGGCCATCTAAATCCCCTTTAAGTGCAGGCTTCTTCTTTGTGGAGAAGAAAGATGGATCACTCAGACCTTGTATCGACTTTAGAGCCCTGAATAAGATCTCAGTTAAAAATACTTACCCTCTGCCGCTGATTTCTGTCCTCTTTGATCAGCTGCGTTCGGCTGTGATCTTTTCTAAGATTGACCTGAGGGGAGCGTATAACCTCATCCGAATCAAGTCGGGAGATGAGTGGAAAACGGCGTTCAGTACTCAGTCGGGTCACTACGAGTATCTGGTGATGCCGTTCGGCTTGTCTAACGCTCCGGCAGTTTTCCAGGATCTCATTAACGATGTGCTCCGTGATTTTCTTGGAAGATTCGTGGTCATTTACTTAGACGATATCCTGATCTATTCTGACTCTATTGAACAACATGTTACCCAGGTGCGTCAGGTTCTTCAAAAATTACGTGAAAATCACCTATATGCCAAGCTGGAGAAGTGTGAGTTTCATGTCACGGAGGTATCCTTTTTAGGGTACATTATTTCCCCTCGGGGATTCTGTATGGAACCAAAGAAGCTCCAAGCCATCCTTAGTTGGGCGCAACCCACCAACTTAAAAGCAATTCAGCGCTTTTTAGGGTTTGCGAATTATTATAGAAGATTTATTCATTCTTTTTCCGACCTGGTTGCTCCCATTGTGGCACTGACTAAGAAGGGAGCGGATCCTACCAACTGGTCACGTGAAGCTGAGTTATCCTTTCAGGCCTTGAAACAAGCTTTCATCTCAGCCCCAGTCCTCAGACATCCCAACCCAGAATTGCCCTTCATTGTTGAGGTTGATGCCTCGGAGGTTGGAGTGGGGGCTATCCTATCCCAGAAGGATCCAGACTCTCTAGAATTACATCCTTGTGCCTTTATGTCCAGGAAATTCTCATCCGCTGAATCCAACTACGATGTTGGTAACCGGGAGTTACTGGCTATTAAATGGGCTTTCGAGGAGTGGAGGCATTGGCTTGAGGGAGCAACACATACCATTTCAGTATTGACTGACCACAAAAATCTTCAGTACATCGAATCAGCTAAGCGGCTGAATGCCCGGCAGGCTCGTTGGGCTTTATTTTTTACTCGTTTCAAGTTTATTATCACCTTCAGGCCAGGTTCCAAGAATACCAAGGCGGATGCCCTGTCATGCAGTTTTCTTCCAGTTCATAATAACAGTCCTGTTACTCCCATACTTCCGTCTTCAGCCATATGGGCAGGCCTCACACAAGATTTATTTACCCAGTTAAAGCAGCTTCAACATCAAGCTCCTGGGAATACTCCTGCTGGTCGTCTTTATGTCCCTGAGTTTTTGAGAGCTACTGTTTTGACTAAGTTTCACGATAGCAAAGTTGCCGGGCATCCGGGGATCTCTAAGACTTTGGAATTAGTCTCCCGCTCAGTATGGTGGCCTGGTCTTTCTAAAGACATTAAGGAGTTTGTTTTTTCTTGTCAGGTCTGTGCACAGCATAAAGTTCCCCGTTCCTTGCCTATCGGGCAACTTATGCCCTTAAATGTTCCTCTCAGGCCATGGTCTCATATTTCCATGGATTTTGTGGTAGACCTCCCTCTGTCAGCCGGATTCCGAGTCATATGGGTGGTAGTGGACCGTTTTAGCAAGATGGCCCATTTCATTGCTCTTCCCCGACTGCCATCTGCCCAGGGATTGGCAGTTTTGTTTCTCCGCCATGTTTTCAGACTTCATGGGTTACCCACTGATATTGTTTCTGATCGGGGTCCACAATTCATTGCACAATTTTGGAAGTCTTTTTGTGCCTCATTAAAGATGAAATTGTCTTTAACGTCCGGCTACCATCCCCAATCCAACGGGCAGACCGAGCGAGTTAATCAATCATTAAAACAGTATTTGCGTTTGTACTCAGCCAAACTCCAGAATGATTGGTCCGAGTTTCTTCCTTTGGCGGAGTTTGCGTACAACAATTCTTGTCATTCCTCCACTAATGTGTCTCCATTCTTTTCAGTTTTTGGTTTTCACCCCAGAGCTAATTCTTTTTTTCAACATTCCTCTGTCTCCTCGCTAACCTTAACCTCTCATCTCAGACTCATTTGGAGAAAAGTGCACCTTGCTCTCAGAAAAGCGGCATTTCGAGAGAAAATTTTTTCTGACAGGCTCCGGCGGCCTTGCACTTTTAAGGTGGGAGACAGGGTATGGTTGTCGACTCGTAACATTAAACTTCGACAAACCTCAGCTAGATTGGGCCCCAAATTTATTGGACCATTTCATATTATTAAAAAAATCAATCCAGTTGCTTTCCGGTTACGTTTACCAAGAGCTCTCCGGATCGGAAATACGTTCCATTGCTCCCTGTTGAAACCATACGTTTCATCCAGTAGATTTCCTCGGAAGATCTCTCAGGGGAAATCACCAGTAGATGTACAGGGTCATCAGGAGTTCTTGGTAGAGAAGGTTCTCGATTCCAAATTGTCCCGGGGTCGGCTTTATTTTCTGGTGCACTGGAGAGGCTATGGTCCAGAAGAAAGGTCTTGGGTCCTGGATAAGGATCTCCATGCCCCGAGGCTCAAGAGGGCATTTTTTCGGGAATTTCCTCGGAAACCTGGCTTTAGGGGTTCCTTGACCCCTCCTCAAGGGGGGTGTACTGTTAGGCGCCAGGGTCCGCTCGTTGCTGCGGCCCGGCGCCTAGCAACCAGGGACGCCGTGCGCGTACAGCCGCCGGCTCCCTGGCAACGCTAGACGCCGGGCGCACGGAGCCGCACGGACCCTAGCAACGGGGACGCCACTTACGGACTGCGTTCCCCGTTGCTGGGTTCAATTTAAATAATGAGATGTCTGTTTTCCTGGCCATGCAGCTTGGCAGCTGTATGGCATTTAATCCAATCAGCCTCCAAACAGCTGATTGGAGGACTCCCTGTTAAATACACTTCCTGGGCTTCTCACAGACGCCGGTAATAGCTTCCTGAATGCTGAATCTGTTTGCTGAAAGTGTTTCCAGTCCTGCTGTATCCGGTCGTTCCTGTTCTCAGTTGTCCTGTACTCGGAAGTCGTCATCTGTTCCTGGAGTCCTGACTGAGCACCTTTGAACATCCAGTGGTGTTCGTGAGTCACGGCGTAGCCGTGTGTTGCGGCTTGGGCCGCTTAATTATTTATCATTTATTATTTGTGTTCCGGAGCTTTTGCGGAGGATTCCGCTCCCACAGATCCACTCTGGTATCCAGCGGTGCTGGGTAGGAGTACGGACTAGTGGATTTTGGTTGTCCTTTTCCCTGGCGGGTTACCGCACATACCTCTGGTTTAGTCAGTTAGCTTGTAGCCCCTGGCCTGGTTGTTTAGTCAGAGGGCCCCTTGTTATCACCCTGTCTCGGATTTCCCTTTGTCTCCCATTAAGACCTGAGGGGGCATCGGAGTTGGGCAGACATAATCCGCCCTTCAAACGCGGCTGCCATGGGCTCAAGCAACCATAGTCTCGCAGGGGATTTCTGACCACACGGGCGAGACAACGGAGTTAGGGCGCCAGGGGCTACTTTCTATTCCCGCTCCCTTCCCCAGCATTCCGTTCCAGTGCTCCGGTCCTTGCAATAGGACCACCTCAGACCAGAGTGCTGGAATCATAACACCAACACAAATAACACAACTACACAAGTGTGCTTACCTGGTTTACAGCTCACCTGCCAACAGACTACTGGTTTTCAAAGTGAGACAGTCACCAACACACCTAAATAGCAGCTGATCCAGGTTAAAGGTAAATGAGCTTAGGGGTGCATGAAAGAGAGATATGGTCACAAATGGGCCAATTAAAAATTAACCCTGTTATACAAACAAACACGAGGAACCACTGCACTCACCATTCCCAGGGGTTGGGGTGCGGTGGGCTGTGACCACCGAACTCAAATATACCAAACAGAAAACCCAGCACTCTCCTAAGCAGCTTCATTCACCTTAATGCTTTCATATGCATCCCCTTTAAAGTCACCTAAGTCTGTTTTTGTAGTTATCCCATATTGTCCTTGTTATATGTTGTCCCCCTCAGTCTTATTTGATATGGATCCCATTAGATAGATAGATAGATAGATAGATAGATAGATAGATAGATAGATAGATAGATAGATAAATAAATAGATCCTGCCTGTGTGTCCCCCCATATACTACACAGTGCTTGGGGAGAACCACAAAATGTCATAAATAGTTCTTTTTGAGGGGGCGTTTATTTGACAGCAGCGACTGTGAAACTTCCAAGAAGACTCCTTTATATTCCAGGATGACTGGAGAGTTGTATAGAGAAAGAAAACGGCTGCGCTTGTGGTATTGCAAGTGGGTAAGAAATATGGAGAGTTGACAAAAATCATCTATATAAAATTATTTATTGTTATGTTTAATACATCAACAGTAAGTAAAAATGAACACATTTAAAAGAATAAATATCTATACTCTGAAAACACCGTTGTATGGACACACAGTATCAGTCTTAACTTGTATATAGTGTTCCCCTGATTCAGGGTATAAAGTTGATACTGTTTAAAATTGTAGCAGAAATGTGACTGAATAGTTGCAATTTAGCTCTCCACTGTTTTTTCTGACTGGGATGACTGGAGAAATAAGGCTTTTTTAATGTAAAGGTTATGAGAGCAGCAGAACTCTTCTCCAATAATCTTCTCCCTTATCTTCTCTTATTATTGGAGAAGAGTTCTGCTGCTCTCATAACCTTTATATTAAAAAAGCCTTATTTCTCCAGTCATCTCAGTCAGAAAAAACCGTGGAGAGCTAAATTGCAACTATTTAGTTACATTTCTGCTACAATTTTAAACAGTATCAACTTTATACCCTGAATCAGGGGAACACTATATACAAGTTAAGACTGATACTGTGTGGGGCTTGGCCGAGCATGCTGTAAGGAGCTAGGTGAGAGAGCTCCGTCTAATATCCTCTGTTTATCCTGGCTTCCCCGCTGCTGAACGTCCCTGACCCTGCTCACCCTGCCTGGCATCCTCTCCTGCCTGTTTGAAGGGTTTCCCAGCGTGTTACCTTGCCTGGTGCTGCCGCTGGACTCATTGAGGTCTACACCGCTCAGTCTCCCTGGCTCCGTCTGACCGGAAGTACGGCGCCATCTTGGGGCTTGTGAACGGAGGCTGGCAGCGCGCTACACCGGAGCTCCTCTCCAGCGCAATACCCGCTGCCTCTGATGCTTCTGCTCCCGCCTGCTCTCCACTGCCCTGTACTCCTGCACACTGTGTTCGGCGGGCCGCAGACCGCTGTATACGGAGACCTGCTGCATACTTTCTGGAGGGGCTCTGCCATCCATTGGCTGAGCCTGCTGGAAGTCTCTGCCTGCCTGTACTGACTCTGCACTCCCTGCACTGTCCTGTCAGTGGAAACTTAAGATCCCTGCAGGATCTGGTGAATGCACAATCTCTCTCCTCCATTTGGTGACTGTTTATTTTGGGGACTGTGCTACCCTGTACTCCCCTTTACTGTATCCCTGATTTAAAACACCTCCTAAGTATAGTGGAGGGTGTTCCATCACCTGACCTCTAAAAATTATTATAATTTTTTTTAATACTGCTTTTACCTGCCCAATGTACTCCTCTTGGACTGCATTATGGTTCATTGGGGGCAATACCGCTGCGGCTTCCAAGCTTGAAAGATTTGCAAGCGATTGTCCATCCTCCTCTCGACCTTCCCGAGGTGCTGCTCCCCATCCCCCCCCCTTCACCTTCCGGGAACCCTCCTCAGCCTGATGACACGTCCCAGTCAACGCAACAGATTCTTCTGGCCATATCTACGTCTGAATAGTGAGTTATGGACAAAATCGGCCAGGTGCAGGTGGATATTACCCTGATCAGGCATGATATGCAAAAAATATGTGAACGGGTGGGGGAAGCCGAGCACTGTATCTCTGATTTGGAAGACCTCACCAACCCTCTTAAAGATAAGGTTTCCAGTCTCACTACCCAGATGTCGGCAGTAAAAGCGAAACTGTCTGACATTGAAGGAAAGCTTCGTCGTAATAATGTGCGTTTTGTTGGCCTCCCGGAGAGGGTGGAAGGCTCTTCTCCGGAATCATTCCTTGAGAAATGGCTCCTTCAATTGTTTAACTGTGATGACTTCAGTCCTCAGTTCTCCGTGGAAAGGGCGCACCGTCTGCCCGCTAGGGCTCCTCCCCCGGGTGCACCTCCACGTACTTTCATAGCCCGCTTTCTACACTACAAAGACCGGGATGCGGTCCTCCGGCTGGCCCGCACTCAGGGGCCTTTAAAATTTGACAGCCAAACTATATCTGTTTATCCGGATTTCGCTGTGGATGTCCAAAAGACCCGTGCGCAGTTTCTTCACGTGAAGAGGAGGCTTCGTGACCGACAGCTGCAGTACTCCATGTTGTTTCCGGCGCGCATACGGGTTGTGCATGATGGCTCTACACACTTCTTTAACACCCCTCAGGAAGTGGAGGCCTGGCTGGACCGCATAACTCGTGCCCCTCATTGAGGACAATTGTTTGATTAGTTGATTTTTCATTGTTTTCTGATATTTCGGAGTTCTTTCTTGCTATTCTTTTTAGGCGTTACAATATATGCTGGGTTCCTTCTCACAGAGATGTACCTTTTTTCATTGTCCATACAGCGGGGATGCTCTTTTAGTTTTCGGAGCTGAATGCTAGGATATAGCTTTTTATAGAGGTATAGTTTGTCTCTATACCCCGGGGCTGTTTTAGTTTTTTAGCTTTAGTTAGGATTGTTTTGGGGATCCAAGTGTATCTAGGTTGTAATGGATATACAGGGTGGGGGGTGGTTGGGCTGTTTTGTGTTTGTTTTTGTTCTTGTTTGTATATTAATGCCTGTGTCACTGTGTCATTTTTTGTTTTTTTTCTTGAACTGCCATGTGATTCCGTATTCCACTGTGTATATTCTGTGGTTTCTCTATGTCATATTTGTTTGCTGGAGGGGTGCCATCAGGGCCCTCTTGATTTTTCCTTTTCTCCAATGCAGGTTCCGCTTTACTGTGTGCCTCTATTCTCTTCAGTGCTTCGTCTCCTCTGATCCTCTGTATTCTCACCTTGATTTTATTCTCCTTCAGTCCCTTCTTTCTTCTCTTCATGGCTACAGGGGTTGATGGGCTCCGCATACTCAGCTGGAATGTGAGGGGCCTGAATGACCACATTAAGCGTGCTCTCGTTTTGTCTCAACTACAGAAGTATAGAGCAGATATTATATGTCTTTCTGAAACCCATTTGTCTGGTACTAGGACCTTAGCTCTCAGGAGGCCTTGGGTTGGTCTGTCATATCATTCTACCTTTTCCACTAATTCTCGAGGGGTTTCGGTTTTGATAAGGAAGTCGGTCAGCTGTCACTTGGTCCATAGTCAAATTGACCAATATGGTAGATATGTCTTCCTCAGGGCTTATGTTAACCGCACACTTCTTCATATACTTGCTGTCTATGTCCCCCCCCCCCCCTTACAGTGATGAGGTGCTTCGTCATGCTATGGCATTTATTGCTACCTCTCCCTCAGCGCCGATCCTCTGCATAGGCGATTTTAATAATGTTTTGGATGGAGGTTTGGATAGGTGGTCTGAGCGTTCACCTTCTTTACCCTCTATTTCCGCTTCCCCTACGCCTTTTGCCGGTTGGTTACTGAACTTGAGCTCGTAGATGTTTGGAGGCTAAGACACCCTCTGCAGTTGCAATACTCTTGCCACTCAGCCAGCTTCCATACCTTTTCAAGGATAGATTTGGCCTTGGTTTCCCCTGATCTCACCCCTAGAATAGTTGATGTCCGATATTTACAGAGAGGGATCTCGGACCACTCGCCCTTGCTGGTGGTCCTAGATACGATACCTGCCTGTGGAGCCAAAGTGTGGAAGCTAAACCCCTTTTGGTTGACCTTGCTGACTGATCATGACGCCCTGGTTCATGAGTGGAGGGACTTCGAAACACGTAATATAACTTGTTTAGACCCACTTATTAAGCACGATGCATTTAAGGCTTCGATGAGGGGCTCTTTTATACAGCGCATTGCTTCTGTTAAGAAATCTGGTAGGGAAGATGAATCACGCCTGGAGCTTGCCTGTTCCCAAAGTGAATCTGTTTATCTTCGTACCAAAACCCTTAGTGACCGTTGGAAGTGGGATATGGCGAGGAAGGCCTGGTCTGACCACTTATTAGATAAATCCAAACGTAAATTGCTTTTCTCGCAACATGCCCTCTATTCACAGTCGGACACAGGCGGTAGTTATTTAGCTTTTCTGGCGCGGGAGGAGAGAGCTGGAGGATCCATTCAAAAGATTTGTGACCCCCAAGGAGCAATAGTCTATACTACCCCTGAGATAGCCCAAGTTTTCCAGTCCTTTTACTCCTCGTTATATACCTCTAGAAGCACTTATACCTCAGGTCAATTGCAACAGTACCTCTCTGGTGTTGATTTGCCCCAATTATCACAACAAGCTATTGAATTTCTCGATAGTGGTATCTCTGTTGAGGAGGTTGAGGCGGCTATTGCCTCCTTCCCCAATAAGAAAGCCCCGGGTAGTGACGGCATACCTGTTGAGGTCTATAAACAGTATCGTGAATATTATGGCCCTTACTTTCTAAATCTTTTTAACGCTCTACTGGAGGGTGGTTGTTTGCCTCCTTCTATGTCGGAAGCTCTTATTGTAGTGATCCTTAAGCCAGGTAAGGACCCTACGGTCCCAGACTCCTACCGCCCAATATCATTGCTATCCACTGATGTAAAAATTTTGGCCAAGATTTTGGCGATTCGACTTAATACTGTTATAGCATCGATTATTCATGATAACCAGACAGGGTTTATGCCAGGCAAGTCTACCTTACAAAACTTGAGGCAGCTGTTTTGTCATCTGCAGAGGGGGGATCAATCGGCATCGAATGCCGTGGTGGTTTCCTTGGACGCCGCTAAGGCATTCGACTCCGTGGAATGGGATTACCTGTGGGAAGTCCTTAGAAAATTTGCTTTTGGCCCCATATTTATACGATGGTTGCAGTTGCTCTACTCTCCTATGGCTCGTCTATCTGTCAATGGTTTTGTTACGTCCCCCTTCGCTTTATATCGTGGTACTAGACAGGGCTGCCCGTTGTCCCCTGCCCTCTTTGCCCTAGCTATAGAACCACTGGCGAGTTTTGTCAAAATGTCCCCTCCTGTTAGGGGCATTACTATTGATAGACATGAGGATATTATCGCATTGTACGCTGATGATATGCTCTTGTTTCTCAATGATGCCGATGTTTCCCTGTCCTCCCTGCTGAATATTGTTGACACATTTGGCTTCTATTCTGGCTTGTCTATCAATTGGAATAAATCTCATGTCCTCCCCTTATCTGGTATTATCCCTGACCCGTTACCTATTGTTTGCTCACTGCAGTGGACCCTCCGCTTTTGATATCTTGGTGTCTGGATCACTCCTGATGTCACAACTTTTGTACATCATAACATAGACCAGGTCATGGAGGATTTGAAGCGTCGGGTCCATGTATGGAAGAAGCTTCCCCTTACTGTCACGGGTCGCATTAATCTAATTAAAATGGTGATCCAACCGAAATTTCTTTACCTATTACAACATTCCCCTGTTTATATTCCTTAGAAGGTATTCTCTGGCATTGATAGTTTACTCTCTTCATTTGTTTGGGGTAACAAGACGCCTAGGGTTGCCCTGAGAGCTCTGGTTAAGGCTAAATCTGCTGGAGGATTGGGTTTTCCTAATATGCGCGCTTATTATCTGGCTGCCCAACTTGTACATTTGTCGAATTGGATTTTAAATAGGGATAGTCCCACGTTTGTGAGATTCTTTGCCGAGTGTGTGGGGTCTCACTTCTCCCCTGTTCAGTTCCTTCTTTCAGCCTCTTCTACTTCTGGTCTTCCCCCTCTACTCCGTCAATCGCTACTTATATGGCGACTGGCTCACTCTTTTTATGACTGGAGCGATACAGATCCCAATACGCCCCTTTGGTTTAACACAACATATAGGGAGCTATTGCATCTCACACAAGATAATATATGGATTGGTGCGGGCCTTATAACAATTTCACAGCTATATGATGATGGTGTTTTCAAATCTTTTGCACAACTGCAGGAGGAGCTTGGTATATCCAATAAATCCTTTTAACGTTACCTACAGCTCCGTCATGCAGTGCAGGCACAATTTGGGGTTTCGTCTCCGACCATTTCTAATTCGCCAATTAAAGAATTGGTTGTGGACCTGGGAACGAGACACCAAGTTTCCACTTTATATGCTAGCCTTAATGATCACATTTGCCCGAATTTCCTTGACCCGCTTAAACTTAAATGGGACCAGGACAAAGGTCCGCTTGAAGATGACCAGTGGCTCCAGGTGTTGTGCTCTCTTAAGTATACTACTCCATGTATCAGATATCAACAAGTCTTCTTCTTTATTCTTCATAGGTCATATAGAACTCCAGTTTCTCTTTTTAAAGCGGGGCTGCGGCCTAATGATGCATGTCCGAGGTGTGGTGCCTCTGGAGCTAATTTTTGGCACTTATTACGGTTATGCCCAACTGTGTATGCTTTCTGGGAAGCGATTTGGTCAGACATACTAATTACAGAACCAACGTTACCCCCTTTCTCTCCTAAATTGTGTATGTTTGCCCTAGATTTAGAGGAAACCTACTGTCCGATACTTTATAAATATGTTCTTTGCTTGACTACCTTAGCGAAGGTGATTATAGCGCGTAACTGGTTTGCTGTCTCCCCTCCTAACCTATACAACTGGCGGGCTCTGGTAAACGTGGTGTCTGGACACGAAAGGTTTACACATAGGTCTAGAGGGACCCTGCCACATTATCTCGATAAGTGGAACAGGTGGAACGCCTCCCGTCTAGCTACGGCTGTGGCGGCTCCAGCTCAACTCTCTGATTGTTAATACTATATGAGAGATTAATGATTACAAAACCCTTATGTATTGATATAAACACGGCACTTTTTATTGATATGTTTATGACATTGTGACATGGATTGTATCTGTTTATTTTCTGTATGTTTTTGTGTTTGTCTGTGTTTTTTTGTTTTTGATTTTTCCTTTTGTTTCTATGTTCTTTTTGTTTCCCTTGCAAAAAAATAAAAATAAAAAAAATTACTCAAGTTAAAAAAAAAAACCTGATACTGTGTGTCCATACAACGGTGTTTTCAGAGTATAGATATTTATTCTTTTAAATGTGTTCATTTTTACTTACTGTTGATGTATTAAACATAACAATAAATAATTTTATATAGATGATTTTTGTCAACTCTCCATATTTCTTACCCACTTGCAATACCCCAAGCGCAGCCGTTTTCTTTCTCTATACAACTTTCCAGTCATCCTGGAATATAAAGGAGTCTTCTTGGAAGTTTCACAGTCGCCGCTGTCAAATAAA
Organism: Pseudophryne corroboree; assembly: GCF_028390025.1. Lineage (NCBI taxonomy): Eukaryota > Metazoa > Chordata > Amphibia > Anura > Myobatrachidae > Pseudophryne > Pseudophryne corroboree. Next base: position 1,050,747,297 of record NC_086444.1, on the reverse strand, counting down.
CGCCCCCTCAAAAAGAACTATTTATGACATTTTGTGGTTCTCCCCAAGCACTGTGTAGTATATGGGGGGACACACAGGCAGGATCTATTTATTTATCTATCTATCTATCTAATGGGATCCATATCAAATAAGACTGAGGGGGACAACATATAACAAGGACAATATGGGATAACTACAAAAACAGACTTAGGTGACTTTAAAGGGGAGGTAAGGAGACGTGTCATTTGAGAGTTCTCCAGTGGTCAATCTGCTGGTCCGGAAATAAAAAGTATACTGTAGTGTGTAAGCAGTTTACTGTAAGTGAGAGCTCACAGGGGCAAGTCCCGTACGGGACATACAGTTTGAAGTAATTCTGCTTCTGTGGCTCCTTTTCCGGATTGCAATATCTCTTGCTTATGTGCCCGGGCAGCCCTGCTTCCCGATGTCTCCTCCATGCAGCTCCTGAGTCCTCCCTGAAGGCTGCACGGCCAGTCGTTTGAGCCTGCGCAGGTGCAGAGACTTCCAATTAATATAATTTACGTGGGACAGCCGCCAGTGCCTCAGCACTGCACTGTGGTGCAGGCATTGACAGCTATGCGGCACAGCAGATTGGTAAATAAGATCTAATCTGCTGCGGGGGCCCCTTCAGGGAGTCTGAGAGGGGGGCCCAGGGTACTTACCCCTAGTGACCCCCCCCCCTTAATCCGGCTCTGCACTGGTCCTGTATGCTGTAAGAATACAGGGATGCTGTGAAAATAAAAGGGGCACTGTTCTGTGTGCTGTAATAATAAAGGGGTGCTGTCCTGTGAAATAGAGAACATTGGGAAAAAATTGTGGAAGATCAGGAACCACTTCCAGTTCCTAGTACTAGTGCTGAAGCTGCTGCTATCATGACATTGATGATGCAATTCCATCAATGTCGTCTGCTAAATCTGATGCCCAATGTAATAGAGGACATGTAAAATACAGGAAGCAAAAATTAATAATCAGAAAAAAAAGAAATTATCTGATGAGAAACATAACATTGGCAATATGCCATTCACGACACAAAGAGACAAGGAAAGGCTAAGGCCTTGGCCTATGTTCATGACTGGTGGCTCAGCTTCTCATGAGGATCGAAGCCCTCCTCGCTTTCGAAAAAATAAAAAAATGTAAGCTTGTGAAAGCACAGGAAAAAACAACTGTGCATTCAGAGCTATCACAAATCCCCAAGGAGAGTCCAAGTATGTCCACTGTTGCGATGTCTAGGCCTGACCTTTCCAAGACTGTATGGAAAGAAGAGGCTCCTACCACCATTTACCCCCCGCAAGTGCTGGGAAGAGCACCGCCAGTCCAGTTGCTGATATTGAGATGGAGGATGTCACTGTAGACGTACACCAGGATGAAAAGGATATAGGTGTAGCTGGTGCTGAGGAGGAAGTTGACGATGAAGATTCTGATGGTGATGTGGTTTGTTTGAATAAGGCACCAGTGGAGACAGTTGTCTATGGGATGAGAAACCCCATTGTCATGCCTGGGCAAAATACCAAAAAAGCCACCTCTTTGGTGTGGAATTATTTCTCCACAAGTCCAGACAACAGGTGTCAAGCTGTGTGTTGCCTTTGTCAATACGTAATAAGTAGGGGTAAGGATGATAACCACCTAGGACATCCTCCCTTATACGTCACCTGCAGCACATTCATCAGAAGTCATTTTCAAGTTCAGAAACTTTGGGTAAGAGCGTAAGCAGTCCACTGACACCTAAATCCCTTCTTCCTCTTGTACCCAAGCTCCTGCAAGCCACACCACCAACTCCCTCAACATCAATTTCCTCCTCAGTCAGGAACGTCAGTAGTCCTGCAGGCCATATCACTGGCATGACTGACGAGTCCTCTCCTAACCGGGATTCCTCTGGAGAATCCTTGAGTGGTATACCTAATGCTGCTGCTGCCACTGCTGTGTTGCTGCTGGGAGTCGATCGTCATCCCAGAGGGGAAGTCAGAAGAGCCCTTGTTCTACTTCAACTAAGCAATTGACTGTCCAACAGTCCATTGCGAGGAAGATGAAATATGACAGCAGTCATCGTGTTGCAAAGCGGATTACTGAGGCCATAACAACTATGCTGGTGTTAGACGTGCATCCGGTATCCGCCATTAGTGCAGTGGGAGTTAGACAGCTGATGGATGCACTGTGTCCCCGGTACCAAATCTCATCTAGATTCCACTTCACTAGGAATGCCATTCCCGGATTGTACAGGGACATTAAGAAAAGTGTCCTCAGTTTCCTAAAAAATGCAGTTGTGCCCACTGCCCACTTAACCACGGACATGTGGACAAGTGGAGCAGGGCAAACTAAGGACTGCATGACTGTGACAGCCCACTGGGTAGATATATTGCCTTCCGCAGCAACAACAGCAGCGGCACCAGTAGCAGCATCTCACAAATGCCAACTCGTTCCTAGGCAGGCTACGCTGTGTATCACCGTTTTCTGTAAGTGGCACACCACTGAGAACCTCTTATGGAAACTGAGGGACATCATCATACAATGACTTACCCCACTTAGACTCTCCTAGGGATTTGTGATATCGTACAATGCCACTAGTATTGCGTGTGCATTACATCTGGGCAAATTCCAGCACGTTCCATGTTTTGCACATACAATTAATTTGGTGGTGCAGAATTTTTTGAAAAATGACAGGGTCATGCAGGAGATGCTGTCTGTGGCCCAAAAAATTGCAGGCTACTTCCAACATTCAGAGACTGCATGCCGAAGACTGAAGTGCCAGCAAAAACTCCTGAACCTGCCCTGCCATCACCTGAAGCAAGAGGTGGTAACGAGGTGGAATTCAACACTTCAGAGGATAGAGGAGCAGCAAAAGGCCATTCAAGCCTTTACATCCACCTACAATATAGGCAAAGGAGGGGGACTGCTCCTGACTCAAGTGCAGTGGAGAATGATTTCCATGTTGTGCAAGGTTCTCCAACCCTTCAAACTTGCCCCATGTGAAGTCAGTTCAGACACTGCCAGCTTGAGTCAGGTCATTCCCCTCATCAGGCTTTTGCAGAAGCAGCTGGAGAAATTGAAGGAGGGGCTAAGATGGAGCAATTCCACTAAGTATGTGGAACTTGTGGATGGAGCCCTTCATTCGCTTTGCCAGGATTCAAGGGTGGTCAATCTGTTGAAATCAGAGCACTACATTTTGACCACCGTGCTTGATCCTAGGTTTGAAGCCTAAGTTGCAGCTTTCTTTCCAGCAGACACAAGTCTGCAGAGGTTCAAAGACCTGCTGGTGAGAAAATTGTCAACTCAAGCGGAACGTGACCCGTCAACAGCTTCTCCTTCATTTTCTTACGCAACTGGGGCTACAAGGAAAAGGATAACATTTCAGAGCCCACCCGCTGGCGGTGATGCAGGACAGTCAGGAGCAAGTGTTGACATCTGGTCCGGACTTAAGGACCTGCCAACAATTACTGACATGTCTACTGTTACTGCATATGATGCTGTTACCATTGAAAAAATGGTGGAGGATTATATCGGTGACAGCATCCAAGAAGGCATGTCAGATAGTCTGTATGTATACTGGCAGGATATAGAGGCAATTTGAAGGCCCTTGCACAAACTGGCTTTATTTTACATAAGTTGCCCCCCCCCCCCCCCCCTCCTGTGTGTACTCTGAAAGAGTGTTTAGTGCAGCCGGTAACCTTGTCAGCGATTGGCGTAGGAGGTTATTTCCAGAAAATGTGGAGAAGATGATGTTCATCAAAATTAATTATAAATTTCTCCAGGAAGACCTTTACCAGCAATTGCCTCCAGAAAGTACACAGGGACCTATGATGGTGGATTCCAGTGGGAATGAATTAATGCTCTGTGAGAAGGAGGATGTACACACTGAAAGGGGTGAGGAATCGGAGGATGAGGACGACATCTTGCCTTTGTACAGCCAGTTTGTGCAAGGAGAAATTAATTGCTTCTTTTTTGGTGGGGGGATTAATTGCCTCTTTTTTTTGTGGGGGGCCAAACAAACCAATCATTTCAGCCACAGTCATGTGGCAGACCCTGTCGCTGAAATGATTGGTTTGTTAAAGTGTGCATGTCCTGTTTAAACAATATAAGGGTGGGTGGGGGGGGCCCAAGGACAATTCCATCTTGCGCCTCTTTTTTTTTTTCTTCCAACTGCCATCCTGTCTGCCACTGCAGTTCCACTCCTAGATGGGCCAGATGTTTGTGCTGCCCACTTGTGTCACTTAGCTTAGTCATCCAGCATCCTCGGTGCACATCTTTGTTTCTTTGCATTATGTGCTCTTTGAGGCCTAGTTTTTAAAACTGCCATCCTGTCTGCCGCTGCAGTGCCACTCCATAATGGACCAGGTGTTTCTGCCATCCACTTGTGTAGCTTAGCTTAGTCATCCAGCGACCTTGGTGCAACCTTTTTGCCTAAAAACTATATTGTTAGGTGTGAGGTGTCCAGAAAATCAGTGGAAATGAATGTTATTGAAGTTATACCGTAGGATCACAATTACCCCAAATATCTGTGATATTAGCTGTTTTTGTCAAAAATCATTCAGATCCAAAACCAAAACTGGTTTTGGCAAAACCAATCCAGATCCAAAACAAGAGCGAGGATCCAGATCCAAAACACAAAACACGAAATGTGCCCACCGCACATCTCTAATCTAAACTGGCCATTCACAAGAAAGGTGTGCATAGATTTGTGTTCCCAATGTTGGTAAGTATTACTGTATTATCTCCGCAAATTATACATTTTGGAATGCAATTAAATCCAGTTCTGTCTCTTGACTTTTGCTTTGTTTTATATATTTAGCACTTACAAACTGAGGAATAGGATCATTTTTTTTTTAGCTTCCTTTAGCTTCAAATAAATAATGTACTTTAATTAACAAAATGCTAAGATAAGACAACATAAGCTGAAAATAAATGATAACTCGAGCACTATAGAAGAAACTGTACAACATACAGGCTTAAACCCTCAGCTGATCACTGACCTTCTTTTCCATTTGAGTTAACCCTACATTTCTCCCAAGACTGCTAGAATTCCCTAACTGCATTAACCACTAGAACTAGTTGTAGGAAAACTGTTGCCGGATTTCACCACCCGTGAAGAAATGTTTCTTCATACTTCCCTTGAGGATACCATCCACTTATTCTGCTTGACCCCTGGCTTTAAGGTTTATTCTTTACTGATACATGTTTTGTTTGTGAACTTTCTTTAATATTTGTATGTTTATTATACATGGAAATATTCATTAAGCTTGTTATGGTTCTTAGGTCTTCTTTTCAGTGCACAAATGTAACTAATAATAATAATAATAATAATAATAATAATCATACAGAGTCAATGTAATGTGACTTACTATAGTGTGATAACACTGCCGAATACTCCAGGTAATCTCATTCAATTGGGGTTTGGCAGCTTGACAACACTAGATCTTGGAAAATATCAGATTAGGGAATGAAATACAGTTAATCATAAAATTGTGACTTTGTTTAAACACAAAAATGCATTCTCTCTCTCTCACACTCTCTCTGTCACTCTCACACACACACACACACACACACACACACACACACACACACACACACACACACACAAAACAAACAAAAAAACAAGCAACTTCTAGTGTATACAGTCAGTGTCAGACTGGAGCATGAAGGGCCCACCGGGGGTATGCAGTGGTAGGGGCCCATGATTAGAGGTGCGGCCAGCCTCCAAAGGGGGTGTGGCTAGTCACCACAGAGGTTTGGCTAACCATTATAGACTACCTGGTCTGGACTGCTTGATAATTTATATAGTAATTAATGCTAGTGCATGCATGATAATGTGCCAGATTAATGACAGCAATGTACTGTAGAGAATACATCATAATCCTGTGCAGTATACGGTAACATATGTATAATATATAAATCAAGTGCACAGTCTAGAACCTGATCCTTAGAAGAGGAGGGCCCCCCAGGCAGTGGGGCCTACCGGTGGTTTCCCCGGTACCCCTGTGGGCCAGTCCGAGCCTGTATACAGTAGATATATCTGGCACAAATGAAAAATACATCCATCATCATTACAACTGGGAAACTTGTGTGGGACATGACCCTAACAGGCATACAGTATATTACAGGACGCAGTCACCATACATACCTCCAAACTTGACCCTTTCCAGGAGGGACACAATGCTCTGCTCCTGGACTTCCCTCTGTGTTGAAACACCTTTCTTATCCATTATCCTATTCAAAACAGGTGCCGGCAATCACAAATTAAGAAAAAATTCCAGAAGCAGAGCATTGTGTCCCTGCTGGAGACGGTCATGTTGGAAGGTATGACCATGTCAACATTCATAATGTGGACTCAATAATGTCTACAGAAATGTTGACACTGACCACAGGCCCGCCATCAAGGGGGTGCTGCGGGTACAGCCGTCCCGGGCACGGCCTCTCTGACAGAGAGGAGAGGGCCTGGGCCGCTCATGCCGCTGCCCGCCCGCCGTCCGCCCGCCACCACCAGTGCTCGCCCATCTCTCAGCAGTCTCCTGATCCGCTCACCTTCCCACACACACGCAAGGTCCCTGACGGTGACTGATGTTAGGAGATTGGCAGCTGCTGTCTCAGCACCGCAGCTGCTCTCCGGGAGCTGCTCGGCATTGCTCTGTGCTCTGTAGCTGCTAGAGGGCTGAGCTGACTGCTACTGTTGAGAAGACCATGGGCAGCAGCAGCAGATGAGGGAGCGGACAGCCTGGGCTTAGTGACTGTAAGTAAGCCCCGCTCCGTCACTGAAATAGTGCCGCGATTTGCAGGTAAATGGGGAAGGGGGAGGGACCTAATGCCGCAAAATGACCATCCCTGTCACAGACCTGATCTTGTGGTGTGGCCTGCTACAGGTAAACTAGTGCCTCACTCCTGTCTCTCCCCCTCCCCCTCTCTCCCCCCTCTCACTCTCCCTGACACTCTCTCCCCCCTCTCACTCTCCCTGATACTCTCTCTCCCCTCTCGCTCTCCATGACACTCTCTCCCCCCTCTTGCTCTCCATGACACTCTCTCCCCCTCTCGCTCTCCCTGACACTCTCTCCCCCGCTCGCTCTCCCTGACACTCTCTCCCCTCTCGCGCTGCCTGACACTCTCTCCCCCTCTCGCTATCCCTGACACTCTCTCCCCCTCTTGCTCTTCATGACACTCTCTCCCCCTCTCGCTATCACTGACACTCTCTCCTCCTCTTGCTCTCCCTGACACTCTCTCCCCCTCTCACTCTCCATGACACTCTCTCCCCCTCTCGCTATCCCTGACACTCTCTCTCCCTCTCGCTCTCCCTGACACTCTCTCCCCCTCTCGCTCTCCCTGACACTCTCTCCCCCTCCCCCTCTCGCTCTTCCTGACACCTTTTCTCTCCTTCATCTCTCCCTCCCTGACACTCTCCCTCTCTCTTACTCCCCTCTCATACACACACACGGGGGGTTCTGAGCATCCCTGTCTCCATGCCCCTCGCTCTCTCTCTCCTCATACCCCCTCTCTCCATGCGCATCTCCCTCCCATGCCACCCCCTCTTTCTCCCCCCATGCCTCTCACATATACAGAGATGCCCGGTACTCACTGATCCTCCATATAGAGGCTCAGCGTCATCAATAGGAAATCTCCCTTAATGCAGTCAACATTTCATTTTTATTTATTATTAAAAATGTAATCAGGACATATATATAAACTCTGGAAAACGCCCTGCTAAAAATCCTGCATTTGCCCCTGCCTCTCCCGCTCACTCTCCCTCCCTGTCACATATTATCTCTCTCCCACCCTGACAACCTCTTACTCCCACTCTCTGTTGGTCCTCTCTGGATTTATCTCTCTCCCTCTCACTTGCTCCCCTCTCTACATGACAACCTCTCTCCTGCACACTCCCCCGGCCTCCCTCTCTCTTGATCCCCTCTCTTTCTCCCGCCCTGACACTCTTTCTCGCTCACTCTCCCTCCTTCCATTTCTCTCTCTCCCTCTCTGACACTCTCTCTCCAACTCACTCCCCCTTCATCCCTCTTTCTCTACCTCTCTCTTGCTCCCCTCTCTGTCTCTAACCCTTGCTGATATCCTCTGTCTCATGCTCCCCTCTCTCTCCCTCCGACATCCTTTCTCCCTCTCTCTCTTGCTCCCCTCTCTCTCATGTTTGCTCCCCCTCCCTCTCTCTTTCTGACACCCTATCTCTCTTACTCCCCTTTCTCTCTCTCTCTGTCTCTCCCTGACATGTTCTCTCTCTCATGCTCACTCCCCCTCCCTCTCTGACAAGCTCTCTCTTGTTCCCCTCTCTCTCTGTCTGTCTACGTACTACGGATACTACTACGGCTTGGTTGAGGAAGGGGGGCCTGAAATCGGTGTCTTGCTTAGGGCCCTATAAGAGCTAAATCAGCCTCTGCTGCCTCTGTGTTCCCACTGCCCAGCACAAGCAGGCTATTGAAAATGTCCGCCACCTCAGAGGAGACAGTTATTAAAGATACTAGAGGAGGCTGTAGTATCTTTAATAACTGTCTCCTCTGAGCCGGTGGGCATTTTGGGACGGCCATTTTGAATAGCATTGCTAGAAGCAGGCTGTTGAACAGCCTGCTGCGGTGGCAGGGAAGAGAGTAGGATCAGCAGAGCCCCTGACAAAGATTACAACTCCAGTACAGGTACTGGGGCATTAATGTGTGGGACATTTAATAACATGATGATGGGGCCATAAGAATTATTATTATTATTATTATTATTATTATTATTATTATTTTTATTTATTATTATTTATTTTTATAATATATATTTATTTTTAATTTTGTTTATTTATATATATATATATATATATATATATTATTGTTATTTTTTTGTTTATTTTTTTGGGCCCTACCTATTTTGCCAGTCCCGGGCCCCATAATTTCTGATGGCAGCCCTGATTGACCATGTGCACATCTGCAGAATGGCGACATGTTCACAATAAGAGATTACAGCTGCAGCTCAAAGTGCACCAAGAAGTAGTAGTGTCAGGTCTGGATAGGCTAAGGGGGGTAATTCTGAGTTGATCGCAGCAGGAACTTTGTTAGCAGTTGGGCAAAACCATGTGCACTGCAGGGGAGGCAGATCTAACATGTGCAGAGAGAGTTAGATTTGGGTGGGTTATTTTGTTTCTGTGCCGGGTAAATACTGGCTGCTTTATTTTTACACTGCAATTTAGATTGCAGATTGAACACACCACACCCAAATCTAACTCTCTCTGCACATGTTATATCTGCCTCCCCTGCAGTGCACATGGTTTTGCCCAACTGCTAACTAAGGCCCTCATTCCGAGTTGTTCGCTCGCTGCTAATTTTAGCAGAATTGCTAATTGGCTAAAATCCGGCAGTTCTGCGCATGCGTATGCACAGCAGGGCGCACACGCGCTAAGCAATTTTACACAAAACTATGCTATTTTACTCACGGGCGAACAAAGCTTTTCAATCGCTCTGCTGATCGTAGTGTGATTGACAGGAAGTGGGTGTTTCTGGGCGGAAACTGGCCGTTTTCAGGGAGTGTGCTAAAAAACGCAGGCGTGCCAGGTAAAAACGCAGCAGTGGCTGGAGAAACGGAGTAGTGGCTGGCCGAACGCAGGGTGTGTTTGTGACGTCAAACCAGGAACTAAACGGACTGAGCTGATCGCAATCTAGGAGTAGGTCTGGAGCTACTCAGAAACTGCAAGGAAATTGCTTTCGTTAGCAATTCTGCTAATAATAGCAGAATTGCTAATCTTTCGTTAGCAATTCTGCTATGCTAAGATACACTCCCAGAGGGCAGCGGCTTTGTGTTTGCAAGCAGCTAGCGAGCGAACAACTCAGAATGAGGGCCTAAAGGGGGTCATTCCGAGTTGTTCGCTCGCTAGCAGATTTTAGCAGCATTGCACACGCTAGGCCGCCGCCCACTGGGAGTGTATCTTAGCATAGCAGAATTGCGAATGAAAGATTAGCAGAATTCCCACTCTGAAATGGCTGCTGCCGTGTGTAGCAGTGAATTTGGTTTTGCTGTGGGATTCCTGAGACTGCTCCATGAGGCTACAAGAAACCAGGGCCAGGAAACTGAACATGGTCAGCAGGATGTACAGGTGCCGTGGAGGCTGCGCAGGCCTCGGTTTTTTAGGGGGCGTTTGAACTTAAACGCATTGGCCGATGACCAGGTCATACAGATGTTCAGGCTAAATAGGACCAACATTTTCCGTCTGTATGACCTAGTCAAACTGGACCTAGACCCTGAGACAGCACGCTCTCGCTCTGTCTCAGGTCTGCACAAACTCCTGGCTGTGTTGCACTTTATGGCTACTGGCAGCTTTCAGGCTGTGACAGGCGATGTAATAGGAATCTCACAGCCCACCTTTTCAAAATATTTAAATCAGGTGAGGCAAACCATACATACTCCTCTATGCCCCATTTCTGTATTGTATAATGTGAATTTATAACAGTATATTTGAACAAAGTGCTTAAGACACTCACCTTATATTTTTGACTGTACACTCAGGTTTTGGATGCATTTGAACCCCACATAGATGCCTCTATCTGCTTCCCTACCCAGGAGTCTCAGTGGCATGCAGTCAAGGTAGCTTTCTATGAGCTTGCTGGCATGCCAAATGTGCTGGGTGCCATAGATTGCACACACGTTGAGCTGAGACCACCTAGGGGCAGGCAATATATTTATATAAATAGACATTTTGGGCAATCAACTAATCTCCAGGTGGTTTGTGATGCAAATCTCAAAATTATGAGTGTTGTTGCGTTTTACCCTGGTGGCTGCCATGACTCCTTCATCCTCAGTGAGTCATCCCTCTTTGATAAATTTGAGGCTGGAGAAATGCCGGATGGCTGGCTGCTGGGTATGTGCCAAGTATTTGTGTTTAATTTTGTGCTTACCTCAACCTGCACATTATGTTAGCACTGTGTTTGTGCATCAATATTTTACAATGCTGCTAATCTCTGTTTTTCAGGTGATGGGGTTTATGGCTGCTACTCTTGGCTTCTGACTCCATTGTCCGCCCCTGATTCCCCTGCTGAACACAATTACAATCATGCACATAAGTCTACGCGCAATGTGATAGAACGATGTTTTGGTGTACTGAAATCAAGGTTTCGGTGTCTGGATAAGTCTGCCAGGCTTTTGTTGTATAGTCCCTTAAAGGTGACTAGGATTGTGTTCTGCTGCTGTTTTCTTCATAACATGTATTTGCAGCAACATCTGCCACATGATGATGATGATGATGAAGAAAACCGTCAGCAAGCAGAGGAGTTAGAAACATCTGGCGACACTGTGAGTACAGATATAGGGAAGCAGGTAAGGCAAGACCTGATTTTGGCACATTTTAGCGGTAAGTAAATTTGCCTGTGTGCTTTGTATATGAACAATTAAGGCACACCAATGTATTTTCTGTAGTAATGTGGCTCTTGCTCCCTCTTGAGCTAGTCAGCTGAGTGTTGTTTATTTGCTTGATATTTATTTATGTCTAACTGTTGGGTATCAGTTAATTAGCTATTTGTATAGCGTTTTTGGTTAGTAATTATGTGTTTATAATGTTAAAAGTTTCTTTTTCACATTCAAAGGTAATGTTTGCCACAATACTACATAATAATTTAGTATGCACTAACAACCATTATTGTTTAGCCTATTGTTTGTGTTTGTTGTGTGTCGACTTTCTTCTAAAGCTGTGTTTGAAATATGTTACCTCATTAGCACAACATAATGGACATTGAGTAATGTGTGCTAATTAGCCAAACATACATTGACTAACACCAACCTTACAAAATTGTTTACACATAATTATGGCTGTGATGTGGTAAACGTTCATGTTAGTAATGATGCTAGAATATTCCCAACACATGACAGTTTTTTGCACATAACACATTGCACATCAATCACTTTTCACATTTATTACTGTACAACATGTGTTTTCATTACAAATAACTGCTATTGTGTAGACCTAGTTTTGTCAACAATGTGTCTCCAGCTGCAGGGTGGCCTATTTCTTAGGCTGTTCTTTGGTGGGTGACGTGGGTTTGGTTTGGGCAGTGGAGCGGGTTCGGCTTGATCTTCGAACTGGTGATGAAATTGGGGTCTGTGTAGGTGTGTTGGTCCCTGAGCTGGAACCTTGTTGGTGTTGTGCCAACAAATTTATATTTTGACTGAGGTTAGCCAGGGTTGCCGTAAGTTGTGTTGTGGCTGTTATGTTGTTGTCTATGATGCGAGACATGGTTTCTGATATAATTTGATTACTTTGAATTAACTGAATGAGGGCCTGTTGATGGCGGTGTTGCTCATCCATTATGCGCTGAAAGGTAACAATAAGTTGGCTGTTATCTGCTCTCATCTGCTCCATACTGTTTGCGACTCTGCATAGCTGGACATTGAGCCTGCTTGTGTTTCTACACAGACTCGGGAGATGATGGGGTAGACAGGCTAGGTATTGGGTGTGTGTGCATAGGCAATCAATATTCTGTGCCTGTTGTTGGTTCCATGTTACCCAAAATGATGGTTCAGGTTGTTGCGGGGGGGTTGTTTGGCTCAATTGTGGGTGTGGTGACATTTGAGGTGGCGGGGTACTTTCCTGAGGCGTGCTTGGTTGGTTAACATCTATTGCTTGCAGACGGAGGGTGTATGTTTCCTGTTCAGATTCCTGCTGGGCTTCCGGGGGCATGATGTCTGGTTCTGTATGGGGTTTAAGGGGACAACATTTGAGTGTATTCAAAAATTATGCTGGTTTTCATATTTAGTTTAACTTTCTAGACTTGTTTGTCAAACATTTTTCTAAAGCAAATTAGGATGTTCACCAAGACTCGTATACACAATAAAAAAGGCCAATTATGTTGGTTTTTATGTTGAAAAAAAAATGACTTCAAAACAAAAGTGGACACATGTTTGACAAATACAACACTTACGAAACAAACACACAGAGGTACAAAGTTTACACCATGAAAAAAAGTGATTTGTCACCCGCCATATCGTACTTGCATTAAAATTTCAAACAGTAAATGACAATATGAATTCTATCACCATTGTGAAAGGGTGTGAATCTACCTGAAGCTCAATATTTTACTATTCAAATAAATAATGACAACACAATACTACTGTAAGGCGCAAGAGAACACTCGAAATTTGCAAAAAATTTTTAGTGGTTTTTGGATTGTAACAATTTGCAAGCCATGTGCTTGCTGCTGTTGATAAGTACTAGGATTATTACATTTTTTGGCTGATGTGTAATTTGTGTTGTGTGTTTACTCACCAGACAGCTGAGGGGAATGTGGTCCCGGTGATTGAGTACTCTCCAAAATGTGTTCTGGTGGCTGAGGCAACACAGTTGAAATACGACGTGGGGGTGTGCTTAATGCTGGTGTTGGTGCGACATCAGGATGACGTCTCTTGCTAGGCCTGCTCGTGTGGCTGCCAGACCCCTGTGAAGGACGTCTTTGTGGACTGTGATGCGATGTTGAAGTTCCTATGGATTAATGCAAACATTAGATTTTTTTTTTTTGCGGTGGCCACATAAACAGGTGTCATTTTTGCGTTACATGTATCGCCAGCATCCACAGCTCTTGACAGTGTTGCTTGTGTTCTGGAAGTGGTTGCTTGCTTTCGTACTGTAAAAATGAACATTGGTGTTTATGACCTTTAATTACAGTGTGTACTTTTGTAAGCAGCAACATTTAGTGATGTGGACATATGATAACCATTATGGGTAAAGTTTCTAACAATAAATTTTGAAACAATGGGTTGCTTCATTTTTTGTAAACAGGCTAATGAGGTTCCATTTCCAAAGACAAAAACATAGCCAAGTAGTCTAATTTTCCATGACCAACAGCAGAATATACACACATGTATTACCATATATTTTAAATTATTACATTAATGAGTAAATCTGAAAATAAAATTAAAAAAAACGAAAACTTAGAAAATAAAAAATAAAAAAAAACATACAATACTTAGCCATCTACACTAACATATTGGCCACAAAGACAAGTAAAATACAGCAGACGTTAAACAAAATAACAAACCAAAAAAAACATTATTACCTAACACCTCACTATACAAACACAAAATATTTCAAAAACAAACACAAATAGATAATCAATTTAGAACATAAAAATATAATAACAATACGATATCATTTTAAAAATACAAATTAGACATAAACACATATGCAGATATAACAGATTGCTAAAAAAAAACTCACCATCAGGCCTAGGACGACCCGAATCCCGCACATTAGTCGCACCAACAACTTCATGCGGAATAAGGGTCCGCACAGGTTCCTCCCACTCCCGATAAGACGCTATAAAGGGATGGCCACCCCCTGTTTGCCTGGCTGACTTTACCATCTTGGCCTTGATACAGCGCTTGATGTCATAGAATCTCTTCCGACATGTGTCCTCGGTCCTCTTCACCACACCCTCACTGTTTACTGCCGCTACTACCTTCCCCCACAGAACAGTTTTCCTGTGCGAAGGCACCTTGGCCGCATCACGCCCAAACAGCTGGCGATGATGGCGCATCAACTCATGCACCAAAGCCATATTTTCCGCAAAGCTAAATTTAACATTTCTGCCTTGGTAGTGGTGCGTGGCTGCGTCACTGTCACTATCACTCGAGGCCACAGCAGCAACCTCACCTTCCTCCACCTCACTAACCTCCTCCCCCTCACTCACCTCCTCCACCTCACTCACCTCCTCCCTCTCACTCACCTCCTCCCTCTCACTCACCTCTTCCCTCTCACTCACCTCTGACTGGGACATAATAATGACAAACAACAAATAACACTAATAAAAAAAACCACAAAACACACTCCTCCACTACCACTGCACACCAACCACACACACACACACACACACACACACACTCACAAACAAAGAATGACAATAGACTGAAAGTAAAATGCACAAACACTAAAAATGACACAAACTTTAAAGAGACTACACAACAATTACCACAAGACTGCTTACACACACAATACAGCACTCAACAATCGCAAGAAACCTCCAAAACCGACCGACAAATCACCAACTCCAAAACACCAACTTCCTCTCACCTCTCCACTAGCTAAACCCACGAGGTGCGGCTGGTTGGGGGAGTTTTTATACTAATGAGCACAGACACTCCTCCATGACAAACACAACCAATCACGGACGAGTGATGAAAACGAAAGTAAGAAAATAACGCGGCCGGGAAGGGTCAAAAACACTGCCGTGGAAATTAAAGATACGAATTCATAAAAAGCCCAACAAAATACGGACGCAAAAACAAGAGTCGGCCGCGATCACATAAAATATATTACGAATGACACCGACATCGGAAAATACGAAAACACAAATTACGAACGCTTAGTAAATGAGTCATTAAAAAAAACAAAAAGTTGCAAATTCACACTACCGATGTCAGTCGTGTTTCAACTTCAAACAAATTCTGAACATTACGAATCTTAGAAAATATACCCCATTGTGTCCACATGAAGTTCCCAGCAGCTGCCACTGTCTCTGTGAATAACGCTGCACAACGCTTGCTGCTGATGCCCGCTGCTTCAGCATTGTCAGCCATGATGTCTGCTTCCTTGTGTTTGGGCCTGGTCCAGAGATCCCTCCAAAATCGGACCTGGGCGCTGCCATCTTGGATTCCATCAGCTGATTCTTCATTGTCCAATCCAGGAGCTCCTTCCACCAGCTGATCATAGCATCCAATGACTGAACACTCTATGCCAGTGGTTTCCAAACTTTATTGAATCACGGCGCCCTCGGGTATCAGAATTATTTTCATGGTACCCCTAGACTAAAAGTTTCTTATTGAGAAATTTAGAAAGAAATATTAAATTAAGTAAATTGTGTTTATATGTCATCCTTAGGTTCAATTGTGTGTGACGGGCAAGATTTGCTTCTGTTTGTCCACATATTTTTTGATTGTAACCACCAGCACTGGTTTTGCCTATTACATTGACCATAAATAATTTGAATTCGTCCTGTATCACCAATCCAAGGCACCCCTGCAATTGTCCTAAGGCACCCCAGGATGCCATAGCGACACAGTTTGAGAACCACTGCTCCATGCTATAAAGGGGATTTCCTGATGATATGAAATTGCTAGTATAACAATCTCTTCTCTGTGCTAAGCACCTACATTCTAGAGACTTTGCTCTAATCCAGTTCCAGTCTGGTGATTTTGAAGTTCAAAGTACATCTGCATTTACATCTGCATCTCCCAAGGACTCTCCAGTATAATCATTCTAGATCCAGCCTGGTCAGCAATTCTGTTTGTTACAGTTCCATTCCGGTGTCCATTCTTTGCAAGTACACCTGCATCCGCCAAGGACTCTCCAGTGTAAATGTTTATATTTGATCAGAAAGTTACATTGTTGTTATATGCTGTTCTTCAGTAAAGATATTCACTGTGTTTGCTCCACACTGAGTGTGGTGTCTTATACAGTATATACAAACATCCTCTCATCCTGTACAGTCAGTGCCGTAACTAGACATTTTGGTGCCCTTTGGCAGAAAGAGAATTGGTGCCCCCCTACCCACATGTTTAAAACAGATAAAGTGCTCACCAATAGCACGCATAAAAAATATAGGGGGTGGTCATTAGTCACATTCCACTATGCAGTAGAGCCTCTTATACACGTTACACCACAGTAGTACCCCTTATACATGTTACTCCACAGAACAGCCCCTAATACACATTATGCCAGATAGAGCTCTTATAACTCATTCCGCTTTACCATTCCTCTGCCTTTTCCACCCACAGGGTGTACTGTCACTGAAAAGTGGTGTGTGTGTCCACCCATCCCCTCCCACTAGTGCAGCTACAATTGACTTACATTACTGCTTTCTCCTCAACATCAGCTCAGCAGCTGGCTCTGATACCCAGAAAGTCTCACTTCACATGAGTAGAAATGGAGCCGATGGGACAGTAAAAGACTCTGCCTGATCAGTGCTGCCTGCTGTAATGTATACAGTGGCCAGAAAGAGGCAGACAATCATAGTGGATGCAGATGATGCACCCCAGGGCAAATGCACTGTGTGCAAAGCACCGTCTGCACCACCCTAGTTACTGCCCTGTGTACAATGTGTGCTGGATGATAGGTTGACCCCATATGGTTGACATGCTTTAGGTCGACATGTACAAAAGGTCAACAACAGCAATGGCTGCAGCCCCTGGGACACAGCACTGACTACCTTGCCGACTGTGTGCTGGCATAGCGTCTGGATCGCAGTGATGATGTGTACCATAGCTGCCGTGGTGATCCCGGAACTCTGCATTATGATTCCGCCCCCAAACTCTGCCGATCTGGACACACTGCCAACACATATGTCAGATACATCTACACATGTATGATTATATGTGCTTAACACCCCTCCCACACCATGCACAACTTAGTCAGCACTGTAGCTCAGGAGCTGCAGCTACCACTGGTCGGCATGATCATTAGGCAAACATGAAAAAGGATGACAGTGCATAAGGTTGACAGGTTCAAATGGTTGACATGATAAAGTTCAACACACATATGGTTGACACAGGTTTGCTTCTTTTTCATTTTTTAAAAACTTTTTCATCAATTACCATCAAAATGGACAATAAGTGGGCACCTTGCTCAAAGCATGGCAAGCAAAGCAAGCCCACGAGGGTACACGTTCCATTAATTTGGCATAAATGTGGTTAACCATACACTAAACATTAAACATTCTGTGATATTAAATTACATTAAAAATTTGCATCAACCTTTTTGTGTCAACCATTTCCATGTCAACTTATTGCTTGTGTCGACCTTTTGTACCTATCTCTTTCTTGTTGACCTATTGATCCTTTTGATGTTTTGACACAGCCTAACTATTGCATGTCAACATGTGGTCGACCTATTGACTGTTGTCCTATTTCTGGTTGACCCTATCATCCACACCTCAGTAGCGCTATCTCATCTGCATTGCCATTGTTACATCTTCACCATACTAACATTGGAGTAAATACTTACTGTAGCATTGATGTTTTGTAAATCATTATGTTGAGCACTTATCTATAATGGGAGGAGTGGGGTATTTGTAGAACTATTTGGTTTAAATTGTCCGTCAGAGGTATACATATAATCCGCAATATCCATTTGGAGAAATTCTTAATCACTAAGAGGAAAGAAAAAGTGTTGAAACAACAACCCCAACTCCCTTTTCATTGACTATTTAAGGAGTCCAGTTGAAAGACCCCAGCTGTTCTTGGGCATACTTTGACCTCTAACTTTACCCATAATTAGTATCTGGCGCTAATCACTTATATTCCCATCAGACGTATATGCCAGAATTTACGGGGTAATTCAGATCTGATCGTAGATGTGCTAAATTTATTACATATACAATCAGTTTCTCAGACATGCGGGGGGGGACGCCTAGCACAGGGCTAGTCCCCCCCTTCATGTCAGGCCCTACCTACCTCCACCCGCTGAGTAGCTCCTTGCCAGTGCAGCTACTGCACGCTGGCAGGCCGCTACTCGCCATGTCCCGGGTCACATCAGCTGCATGTGATGTCATGCAGCCACTGTGGCCCACCCCCGCAACGGTCCGGACATGCCTATGTTGTCTGGACCGCACCATGCAAACGTCATTCTAACGCCATTGGCACGCCCCCTCCCGCCCCGCTACAGTCTCTGCCTGTCAATCAGGCAAAGGCGATCGCAGCCCAGAGATGCTGTTAGCATCTCACTGGGCTCCCGGGGGTGCACAGGTGCACTCCTCAAAGGGCTTCAGACTGCGATCACTGCCGCTGCAGCGATCCAGTCTGAATCAGGCCCTTAGTTTTTACTTTCCGTTTAGCATAAGCATCTGTACTCTTCATTAAGTTACATTGTGGTTACATGCTGTTCTCCATTGAAGACACACACTGTGTTTCCTCCAATGGGAGTAAGGTGTTTTATATATATATATATATATATATATATATATATTATAGTAACATAGTAACATAGTATCTAAGGTTGAAAAAAGACAATTGTCCATCGTGTTCAACCTGTTTGTGGTCTCCTATGCAGTTTTATTTTAGGACTAGTTATTTGTATTTTAGGACTAGTTATATTAACTATAATGCTTGTCTAGCACCATATCCCTGAATATCTTTATCCAATAGGAATTTATCTAACGCATTCTTAAAGGTGTTAACTGAGTCTGCCGTTACTACTCTCTCAGGCAGGGAGTTCCAAACACGTATTGTCCTTACTGTGAAAAAACCTTTTCGCCTCATTGTGTGGAAACTCCTCTCCTCTAACCTAAGCGAGTGTCCACGTGTCCTCTGTGCTGATCTTATTAAAAACAGGTCCCTCGCAAGTTCTGTGTATTGTCCACTTATATATTTGTAGATGTTGATCATGTCCCCTCTTAGTCTCCTCTTTTCCAATGTAAACATGCCTAGCCTTGCAAGCCTTTCCTCGTATTCCAGCGTCTCTATGCCCTTAATTAGTTTGGTCGCTCGCCTCTGAATCTTTTCTAGATCCAGGATATCCTTTTTGTAGTATGGTGCCCAAAATTGCACACAGTATTCAAGATGTGGCCTCACTAGTGATTTACATAATGGAAGTATAACACACTCATCCCTTGCATCAATTCCCCGTTTTATGCATGCTAATATCTTATTAGCCTTTTTTGCTGCAATCCTACTTTGGGTACTGCTGCTTAGTTTGTTATCTATGTGAACACCTAAGACTTTTTCCAGTACAGAATCCCCTAATATTTCCCCATTTAGCATGTAGGTCAGGGCTGGCCAAACCGGTCCTCGAGATCTACCAACAGTTCATGTTTTCCAGGCCTCCTGGAGATCTGTAGAATTGTCAGTTAGGAATGAATGCAGCACATCTTAATTAGTAATGACTACACCTGTGCACTAGCTACTGTAGGTCGTCAGGAAAATGTGAACTGTTGGTAGATCTCGAGGACTGGTTTGGCCAGCCCTGATGTAGGTGTTATTTTTGGTCTTGTTACATCAGTGCATTACCTTACACTTGTCTGTATTGAATCTCATTCTCCATTTTGCTGCCCATGCTTCTAGTTTAAATAAGTCGCTCTGAAGAGACTCGGCATCCCTCTCCATATTTATAACCTTACACAATTTGGTATCGTCAGCAAAAATTTACACCATGCTCTCTAGGGGTTCACTATGGTATGCCGGCGGTCGGGCTCCCGGCAACCAGCATACCGGCACCGGGAGCCTGACCGCCGGCTTACCGACAGTGTGGTGAGCGCAAATGAGCCCCTTGTGGGCTCGCTGCGCTTGCCATGCTATTTTATTCTCCCTCCAGGGGGGTCGTGGACCCCCATGAGGGAGAATAAGTGTTGATATGCCGGCTGTCGGGATCCCGGCACCGGTATACTGTGCGCCGGGATCCCGACAGTCGGCATACTGAAGACCACCCCTCTCTAGACCTACTGTTAGGTTGTTAATGAAGATGTTGAACAATAGTGGCCAAGTACAGACCCTTGTGGCACACCACTTAGCACTTTAGTCCAATTTTAAAATAATCCATTAACCACAACGTGCTGCTCCCTATTATCTAACAATTACTGACCCAAGTGCATATTGTGCTCCCTGGCCCTATTTCTTGTAGCTTATAGATAAGTCGCATGTGTGGTACTGTGTCGAAAGCTTTGGCAAAGTCTAAAAAAATTACATCCACCGCTTACCCTGATCAAGGTTCGTACTTACTGTTTCATAAGTTGGTTTGACATGATCTATCCTTCACAAATCCATGTTGGTTCCTTTTAATGCCCTTATTGGCTTCAAGGAACTTCTGAACACTATCCCTTAGAATACCTTCCAATACTTTCCCCACTATAGATGTAAGACTAACTGGTCTATAATTACCTGGTTCAGCTTTGCTCCCCTTTTTGAATATCGGCACTACCTCTGCTATACGCCAGTCTTTGGGAACCATACCTGATTTAACTGAATCCATGAAGATCATAAATAGTGGTCTTGCTAGTTCAGCATGCAGCTCCATAAGAACCCTTGGGTGAATTCCATCAGGACCGGGCAACTTATTAATCTTTAAAAAAATTTATTCGGTCACAGACTACCTCCTCACTAAAATAAGCATTTAGCAGTGGGACATTATCTTTGTTGAGATTGTGTGTTAGACCCTGCATTTGGTCCTCTCTGGTAAATACTGTTGAAAAAAACTTGTTTAGTTTGTTCGCTATGTCATTATCATTTTAGTTTAAGACTCCCAACTTGTCTTTTAAAGGGTCTATACTCTCCTTCTTTAATGAATATATATATAAACATTCTCTCGCAGATATAACAGTTTGAGAGACACAAGGAAGATGTACAGGAGATAAACAGCTAGGATGAGGCTGGAAAGAACATGCAGGAATGGGGTTGGAAAGACACAGGGGGGTGATGTGACTGGAGACAGAGGGGGCATGAGGCTGGAGATACATAACTTGGGTGATGCTGGAGAGACACAGAGGGATTGAAGCTGGAGTGACACAATGGGGAGTAACATAAAGATACACAGGAGGGATGAGGCTAGAGAGACACAGGAGGGATGAGGCTAGAGAGATACAGGGTGAATGAGGCTGGAGAGACACAAGTGGATGAGGCTAGAAAGACTCAGAAGATGAAGGGACTGGAGACTTTTGAAAAATGGCAGGATTAGAAATAAAAGGCTGGGGCAGAGTAAACTTCATTAAGTTAACAATTTTTAATTAAACAAAGTGACTGATATAAATAGTATACCAAATTTGCAAATATATTTTAATAATGTAAAGTAGATTAATCAGGGAAGTTCACATTTTTCCATGCCCCAAAACCTCAGTTTCTATGCATTATCTGGTTTTATGATGATGGCATTGGATATATTCTTATGCAAACAGGGATCTTCCTTACCATGTGATCTCACGCTCAAGACACTGTTTGCCAAGGGAGGTTCCCTATTGCAGAGAACCCACCATATACATAGGAAAACACTATCAAGCACAGAGAAAACATGGTTGCAAAAAATAAATAAAAAATTGGTCACTCAAGTTATAAAGACTTCTTTCAGGGAATACCATAAAAATATAATACAGTAGGGTGGTAGAAAAATAATGAAGAGTGACACTGATGGAATATCTGTATAACACATTTTAATTTACATTTTTAAATAACCAAACACTAGAGTTTCACATAGCAATATTCAATATTGTTTTCACCAATATTGGCCAAAGGCTGCAGCGAGCTGGCTGGTTATCAAGCCACAGAGCAGCAGCACAAACATGCAACAGTTTATACCACTGTTATGCACACCAGTGCCAGCAGGAAATTACTGGTGTCAGGACTGTTATGCACTCCAGTGCCTGCAGGAATGTACTGGTGTTTGAACTGTTATGCAAAACAAATGGACTCACAGACAGACTAGGGAATATGACATAACGTACACAGAAGGTGGTAGGGTAACAAAATACACACAACGTGAACAGAGAAGCCCAGAGGCTAAGGAACTGGGTATCTCCCTTGTATTAGAACTGCTCAGATGTGAAAAGCAAGATGTTGTGTTTTAATACATAGAAAACCTGAAATGCTGTTGCTAAGGGCAACAGCAAAACCCTAAAGGGTTACCAACGGGTGTGGCAGTAAACTCCTTGGTCAGAGATGGAATGATAGACACAAGGAGATTCTCCACAATCCTAATTCTCACTTGCAGTGCACAGGTTCGGTTTACTGCCACTAAACTGACCCCTGACACCTAGCACAGTGAGACAGGATTAGACAGGCAAGTCTTAGAATACAGCCGCAAACTTGCTAAGTTCACAGAGTAGTAACAGAACCCCAGCAAGATTAACGACTGACTCCAGTCTTACTGCTAGGTCTGGATTGGCAGAGTGTAATACCAAATCCCCAGGCCTATTTGCAGTAAGCAACAAACAAATACAAAGCTACACAGTACTGGCTAACTTTCAGAAACTGACTAACCAACAAAGATTCAGCAGCATCTGCTTACCCTGAAAAGAGGCCTTATAAAGCAGGTGCTGTCCACGCCCCACTCAGACCTCACAGACTGTGAGCACAAAAACCAGCACCGGATCCCCTGCCATGCACAGAGCCTATAACCACTGCACAACAAAAGACCCGAACCGGAGTATCAGCTGCGCTCAGGTTACTCCGCTAGCACTTGTCTCCCGGTTGCCATGACGACGTGGCAGCACAGGGCAGGAGACCCTAACAGTACCCCCCCTCTGACGAGGGGTCAAAGAACCCCTACCACCGGGTTTATCGGGGAACTGCGAGAAGAAAGAGCGTATCAGTCTGGGGGCATGAAGATCACAACTGCGCACCCACGACCGCTCCTCCGGGCCATACCCCTTCCAGTGCACCAAAAATGACAGCCGACCCCGAACCACCTTGGAGTCAAGAATCCTTTCAACAACAAACTCCCTCTGGCCACGTATCAGAAGAGGGGAAGGTCTTCCACTGGAAGAAGGATTACTAATCGCCCGTTTTAAAAGGGAACAATGAAATGTTTTATTGATACCCAAAGAACGGGGCAGATCTAACTGAAATGCCACCGGATTGATAACCCTGGTGATCTTATAAGGGCCGATGAACCGGGGGCCTAACTTATGAGATGGCTGTCTCAACTTCAAATTCTTGGTAGACAACCAGACGAAGTCTCCTAATTTGAAGCTGCAGGGTCTTTTCCGCTTATCAAAAACCCTTTTGGTCACTAATGACACAGACACAAGGGCTTTCTTCACTTTCCGCCAAATACCTCTAAGGACCGAAACCACAGAGGAACCACCAGGCGTGGAGTCCAGGGGGTCAAAAGAATTGGCCTTAGGATGATGCCCATACACACAAAGGAAGGGAGAGATCCCTGTAGCAGAGTGAGCCGCGTTGTTATAGGCAAACTCCGCCATGGACAGATGAGCAACCCAGTCAGTCTGACACTTGGAGACATAACACCTGAGGAACTGCTCCAAGGACTGGTTCACCCTTTCAGTCTGCCCATTAGACTGCGGATGGTAGCCCGACGACAAGCTGACAGAAATCTGGAGATCGGAACAAAATGCCCTCCAGAATTTGGCCACAAACTGGGATCCGCGGTCAGAGACCACATCAAGTGGCAACCCGTGGAGACGCACAACATGCAGCATAAATAATTCAGACAGGCGTCTGGCCGATGGCAGCCCAACCAGTGGAACGAAGTGCGCCATCTTCGAAAACCTGTCAACGACAACCCAGATGGCTGTCATCCCCGAGGATTTGGGCAAGTCCACCACAAAATCCATTGAAATGTGGGTCCATGGCTTAGATGGGATAGAGAGTGGATGTAGTGGGCCAACAGGAACCCCTCTAGGAGTCTTATTTCGGGCACAGATGTCACATGCCCGAACCCACTGATCCACATCCTTAGCCACCGAGGGCCACCACACCGCCCTAGATAGCAACTCCCGAGTTCTGGCAATACCCGGGTGACCTGCAGACTTCTTGGCATGGAATTCCAGGAACACTCGCTGTCTTAACCTAGGAGGCACAAACAAAAGACCTACCGGAAGGTCTGGAGGAGCCTGCTCCTGTGCTCTAAGGACTAATGATAAGAGGTCCTGGGTAATGCCCACTTTAATACATGATGGGGAAACAATGGGCAACGGCTCCTCGGTGGTCTCCTGGATTGGAGCAAAACTCCGCGAGAGCGCATCAGCCTTGATGTTTTTTGACCCAGGGCGATATGTTATCAAAAAATTAAAGCGAGCAAAAAACAAAGCCCATCGTGCCTGCCTGGCATTGAGACGCTTCGCTGACTCTAAATATGCCAGATTCTTATGGTCAGTGAGAATTGAGACCACAAACTTAGCCCCCTCAAGCCAGTGTCTCCACTCCTCGAGTGCATCCTTAATAGCCAACAATTCCCGGTTACCCACGTCATAATTCATCTCGGCAGGCGAAAATTTACGGGAAAAGTAAGCACAGGGATGAAGGCGATTATCTGACACTCCCATCTGAGAAAGCACTGCCCCAATACCCATCTCAGAGGCATCCACCTCCACAACAAAAGGACGCTCTGGATCTGGGTGTCGCAGCACCTTGGCCGAAACAAATGCCCTTTTGAGACGGGCAAAAGCCGCTTTAGCCTCACAAGACCAGTGAGCAACATCCGCCCCTTTCTTAGTGAGTGCCACCAAGGGCGCCACTATAGACGAAAATCCAGCGATAAATCGTCTATAAAAATTCGCAAAGCCCAGGAAACGCTGAAGCGCCTTCAAACTAGTGGGCTGCACCCAATCCAGGACTGCCTGTACCTTGGAACCCTCCATTTGGAAACCTTCTGGGGAGATAATATATCCTAGAAATGCGATTTGCTGAACTTCAAATTCGCACTTCTCCAGCTTCGCCCCAACCCGGTGGTCTCTGAGTTTCTGGAGGACTAAGCGTACATGCTTCCGATGTTCCTCCAGGGAATGGGAGAAGATTAGGATGTCATCTAAGTATACAACTAAGAATCTATCCAAATATTCCCTGAGCACATCATTCATGAAATCCTGGAAGACTGCCGGGGCATTACAGAGCCCAAAAGGCATCACCAAATATTCATAATGCCCCGAGTGGGTATTAAAGGCAGTCTTCCATTCATCCCCCTCTCTTATTCGGATTAGATTGTACGCACCGCGTAGGTCAATCTTAGAAAAAATGGTGGCAGTACGAAGCTGGTCAAACAAGACCGAAATGAGAGGCAGTGGGTATGAGTTTTTAATCGTGATACGGTTCAATTCCCTGAAGTCGATGCAGGGTCGCAACGAACCGTCCTTTTTACCCACGAAGAAGAACCCCGACCCAACTGGAGACTGTGAAGGTCTGATAAATCCCTTAGCCAAGTTCTCCTGAATGTACTCTGCCATAGCCTGAGTCTCAGGACGTGACAGGGAGTACAACCTGCTCTTGGGAAGCTTAGCATTTGGCAACAAATCAATGGCACAGTCATAGGAGCGATGGGGAGGTAGTACCTCTGCAACTTTTTTGGAGAACACGTCCGCAAAATCTGCATAACACCCTGGCAATCCTGGCAAGCTTAGCTGCGAGAACCTGACTGGAAGGCTCAAGCAACTCCTGAAACAATCAGTACTCCAACTAAGAATCTCCCCAGAGACCCAGTCAAATTGAGGATTGTGGGCCCTTAACCAGGGTAACCCCAACACCAATGGGGCAAAAGTACAGACAGTCACATAAAAGGACAATTTTTCAGAGTGTGTGGCTCCAATAAACAAAGAAATCTGGCTAGTGCAAGAGGTAATTTTACCTTGGGATAATGGTTCCCCGTTTAACCCACAAATCTCAATTTCCGATGCCAAGGGTACTAAGGGAACAGAGTGTTTCAGGGCGAATTGGCGGTCCATAAAAACCCCGTCGGCCCCACTGTCCACAAAGGCCTCAGTCTTGACAGTTTGACCGAGGATCTTCAAGGTCACCGGAATGATAAAAGTCTTCTTGGGAAATTCTGACTTCTGGCCTGACAGGATATTTCCCATCACCCTCAGGCCCTGAAGTTTTCCGGCTTTTCTGGGCATGATACTACCACATGACCTTTATTCCCACAGTACAAACACAACCCCTGCTGTCTCCTCCGCATCTTCTCACGCGAGGAGAGGCGGGTAGCCCCAATCTGCATAGGCTCCTCGGAAAATTCCTCAGAGTCTGAGGTTCCCTTGGGAAGGAAGGAAATCTCAGTCTCCCTTTCAAGCCTACGCTCTCTCAGCCGTCTATCCACCCGGATGGATAACTGCATGAGCTGATCCAAGCTATCAGGCAAGGGATGTTGTACCAGTTGGTCCTTTATCTGGTTAGAAAGACCTCTTCGGTACTGGTGTCTCAGGGCTGGGTCATTCCACTGGGTATCATGGGCCAACCTCCGAAACTCCGTACAGTAAACCTCAACTGGCCTTCGCCCTTGCTTAAGGATCGAAATCTGAGCCTCGGCTGAGGCCGTCTTGTCAGGGTCATCATACAACATGCCCAGTGCCGTAAAAAAAGCATCAACACTTTTAAGCGACGGACAGTCAGGCTGCAACCCATATGCCCAGACCTGTGGGTCTCCTTGTAGCAAGGAAATCACTATGCCCACCCGCTGAATCTCCGACCCAGAAGACTGAGGCCTAAGCCGGAAGTATAGCTTGCAGCTCTCCTTGAAACAAAAGAACTGCGAGCGATCTCCAGAAAAACGATCCGGGAGATTTACTTTCGGCTCCTTAACCCCTGCAGGTGCTGCTGCTGCGGGAGCTCCGCCAGCAGCCTGGGAGGTGTGCATTTTAATGGACAAATCATTAAATTTTTGAGTCAGGACCTGCACCTGATCAACCACCTGTTGCAACGTATTTTGAGGGGTATGCTCCATATTCCCACAAAATTTCAACAGGAGTATTGGGCTGCTGAATATGTTATGCACACCAGTGCCAGCAGGAAATTACTGGTGTCAGG
Organism: Pseudophryne corroboree; assembly: GCF_028390025.1. Classification (NCBI taxonomy): domain Eukaryota; kingdom Metazoa; phylum Chordata; class Amphibia; order Anura; family Myobatrachidae; genus Pseudophryne; species Pseudophryne corroboree. Next base: position 1,050,719,910 of record NC_086444.1, on the reverse strand, counting down.
ACTGTTATGCACTCCAGTGCCTGCAGGAATGTACTGGTGTTTGAACTGTTATGCAAAACAAATGGACTCACAGACAGACTAGGGAATATGACATAACGTACACAGAAGGTGGTAGGGTAACAAAATACACACAACGTGAACAGAGAAGCCCAGAGGCTAAGGAACTGGGTATCTCCCTTGTATTAGAACTGCTCAGATGTGAAAAGCAAGATGTTGTGTTTTAATACATAGAAAACCTGAAATGCTGTTGCTAAGGGCAACAGCAAAACCCTAAAGGGTTACCAACGGGTGTGGCAGTAAACTCCTTGGTCAGAGATGGAATGATAGACACAAGGAGATTCTCCACAATCCTAATTCTCACTTGCAGTGCACAGGTTCGGTTTACTGCCACTAAACTGACCCCTGACACCTAGCACAGTGAGACAGGATTAGACAGGCAAGTCTTAGAATACAGCCGCAAACTTGCTAAGTTCACAGAGTAGTAACAGAACCCCAGCAAGATTAACGACTGACTCCAGTCTTACTGCTAGGTCTGGATTGGCAGAGTGTAATACCAAATCCCCAGGCCTATTTGCAGTAAGCAACAAACAAATACAAAGCTACACAGTACTGGCTAACTTTCAGAAACTGACTAACCAACAAAGATTCAGCAGCATCTGCTTACCCTGAAAAGAGGCCTTATAAAGCAGGTGCTGTCCACGCCCCACTCAGACCTCACAGACTGTGAGCACAAAAACCAGCACCGGATCCCCTGCCATGCACAGAGCCTATAACCACTGCACAACAAAAGACCCGAACCGGAGTATCAGCTGCGCTCAGGTTACTCCGCTAGCACTTGTCTCCCGGTTGCCATGACGACGTGGCAGCACAGGGCAGGAGACCCTAACAACCACATCTATGAAACATTGTCACACAGCAGTGGCAGAAATAAAAGGTGGTGTTTTTGATGGAATTGTCCTTGGGCCCTCCTACCCTTATGTTGGATATTAAAAAGGATATGCACCTTCTAACAAACCAAGCACTTCAGCGAAAGGGACTGCCACATTTCTGGCTGAATTGCTTAGTTTGTTTGGGCCCCGCACAAATCAGGCTACCAATAGGGTTATGGCTCTAAGCTAACAGCTCTGCAGTGGCAAGATGTCTTCGTCACTATCATCCTCATCCTCACTCTCATCAGTGTGTACATCATCCTCACACAATATTAATTCATCCCCGCTGGAATCCACCATAACAGAAGTCTTGTACTTTGATGTAATTACTGCTAAAGGTCTTCCTTGTGGAATTTGTAGTCCATTTTGATGAACATCATCTTTTCCACATTTTGAGGAAGTAGCCTCCTATGCCAATGACTGATAAGGTTCCCTGCTGTGCTGAAAACTCTTTCTGAGTACACACTGGAGGGTGGGCAGCTTAAGTAATGCAAAGAGAGTTTTTACAAGGGGCTCCAAATTGCCTTTTCTTTCCATTTAGTAGTCAAAGGGACTCTGTGACATGCCTTATTGTATGGTGTCATGAAAATAATCCTCCACCATTTTTTGGATGGTGACCATGTCAGATGGAGTAATGGTAGAGGTGTCACTAGTTTTAGGCAATTCTTTTAGACCTGACCAGATGTCAAAATTATACAACAATATATTTTCTTTTTCTTTTTTAACTGGCAGCTCTGCTTTTATACTTTAAAAAAAACGTATTTTAAGCCACTGCTTATGTGAACGCAGTGGATGGAGTCTGTGGAGTCAGTGCACTGAGATAGGCACATTACAGCGACTTGGATGGACATCGCTCAGCCACTAAGATAGACGCCGCAGTCACTTGTGGATGGACACTGCACAGCCACTCTGAGATGGTCACTTAAAGCAGTGCACAGCATACAGCAGCGTGCCTGTACAAGAGTGAATTGGCACTGAGTCCTGGCCGCGGACCCCTTTTATTGAATCCAAAACCCATGAAAATCCGACACTGGGAGGATGACATTTTGCCTTGACTTGGAATTTGAACCTGGCAGGAAAACCCGAGCCAGGGCTCGGAAAGACTCATATCCCAAAAGTTTGGACCAGTTTGAATTTCTTAAAATATGAACCACTCATCTTTAGCTGGATCTCCAGAGATTGCTCAGCCACTAAGATGGACGCCGCGCAGTCACTTGTGGATGGATACTGCACAGCCACTAGGAGATGGTCACTTAAAGCAGAGCAGAGCACAGCATACAGCAGTGTGTCTGCACAAGAGTGAAGTCCTGGCTGCAGCCCCCTTTTTTCGAATCCAAAACGCATGAAAATTCGACACCGGGAGGATGACGTTTTACCTTGACTTGGAATTCAAGCCTGGCAGGAAAACCTGAGCCAGGGCTCGGAAAGACTCATATCCCGTAAGTTTGGACCAGTTTGAATTTCCTAAAATAAGAACCACGCATCTTTAGCTGGATCTCCAGTGATTTGGACAAGTGTGTACCCAACTTTAGGCCACTTGTGAAACACATTAAGATTCTTAGAACTCTCAGTGATCTTCCTATTTAATCATGTTAAACCTATCTATTTTTGGATTTAATGAAATCATCATTACAACTGCACAAGATAGTTGCACTTCCTATACGGGTTGGGTTTGTGTGACCGGCGGTTGGGAGACCACCAGTCAACATACCGACGGTGAGATCCCGGCTTTTAGATGGCCAGCGCTGGATGGGTGAGCACAACGAAGCTCACAAGTGGGAATAGTCCCTGTTGGTCGGCATGCCAACCGGCCGGCTGTTCACCGGTCATGCTCCCGGCGTCGTTATAGTGACACATAGTCACATAACCGCATCCCTCCTGTACATTACATTTTTTGTATATTCTTATAAAACGTCTGCCAAATGAATTTCTTTACCATTCTGTTAAACAATATCTTTAGTCCCACACAGAGACGCATCCAGTATTTTCCCAACTCTCTCCTTTTGTTTGTATATCCTGCTGACTCTAAGTGAGTTAGTGAGCCTATTGAGAGAAGAGCTCAGCAATACATCACTCTCAAGTACAGTAGCTCTCAATTAAATGTTCAAATTACTAAACACATCTCCTACTCAAGGACTTGTCGTTTGCAGTAAGTCAGCTAACCAATTGTTTTTTTGCAAGCACTTTGTTTTTCATGACTTACTTTGTAGAAGTAAATTGACAAGAAGCGATGTGATTTAAATCAGACCTGTGCGTTGTGTTTATGGATGACCAGACCAGCATATATTATAACTATTAGAATCTTCCTGACAGGATTAAAAAGCAGCTTCTGGGATTTGTAAAACCCTGTGGATTTGTTTTCAACAGAACTCTGTGAAGAAAAGACCTTGAGGTCTTTACCTCAAACACTTTACAGTAGTTGTCATCTTAGAATTTTCAATTCCATTATGAATATGGAACCAGCTTCAGTTGTACCACATTGCTCTATTGTACTTTGTACAATGACTGAATCCTATATTCTTATTAGAGATTTTTACATTTCATATGCAATGGTGCACAGATTGCTGGGACTAAACCAATCTCTCAACAGGCATGCTAATTTACTGGCTGACATCTCTTTCTGCAGCATACTTAATATTGTTACATCAATTTACATTTTAAAGATATATATGTATTTACAGAGGAAGCATAATATAATTAGACAAACAGTGCAATCCAAGGCATTCTGAAGTACAGAGGAAGCAGGGAAACATGCTGCACTTGCCTCACCCAGTCTATAATCTAACTACAGACGTCTTCGTGGATAGTATTGAGCAGGGAGGTATGCACAGGTTACAACTGCCTTGTATATAGCATACCCATACTTAGATACATTACAAAAAGCATTTCAGGAAATTGTTAAACCAACACCTATGTGAGCATTGCAGAAGAGGAGTGCACTGTGGCAAACTGAAGACCACCCGTCTAAGAGGCATGTCATATAATTCACTTATGTCCTACTGTAACTGAGCTCTAAAGCAGCTATAGTACAGTACATACAGTAGTTTGGCTGAGTTGGGTACAGGATCTCGGTGGTCGGAAACCCGGTGGTCAGAATACCGATGCCGGGATGCCGATCGCCAGAATGCCGGCAGGCTGCAGGCTCAGTGGTTCGCTGCACTCGCCACAGGTTCTGTTCCCACTCCACGGGTGTTGTGGACACCCAGGAGTGGGAATAGCTGTTGTGGCACTTCCGGCATTCTGGCAGTCGGTATTCTGACTGCCAGGATCCTGACTACATCCCGTTTTTCACACATATACCATATAAATATATATAACAACATTTCTGATGTTCCTTTTTTTCCAAAGTGATATAACTTCTAGACGATAGGGGTAAGTTGCAAACTTGTTAGGAAATTGTGCTTTGAACCACACATTTAAATTTAGCAAACCATTAACCCTTTAGAAAGGTGCACATGCACCGAAACAGCTGCTGTCATGGTGGAGTCACTATGCCCCAAGCTGCTATTCAATGCCTGTACTCATCTGTTACATGTAAAGTATGGTTATATGCCCTTGAGATGGCTTGTTAATCCCATTTTTTGCTAAATGTGATTTGGATATAACTTTTTTTGGTTGTGCTTGTCTTTCCATCGGAGAACTTATTGTAGTTCAATGCTGGACTTTCTTGACTAACTATTATACTAGACCCTGTACCCTCAGTTAACAGTGGAAGTGTTGTGTGGATTTCTATTTTACATTCTCTCTCTCTCTCTCTCTCTCTCTCTCTAATATATATATATATATATATATATATATATATACATACATGCACACAGTATACAGTATGTAGTTATTTATTTATGTATGTAATAGATATACCTCTTTTAGGTACGCTTTCGTGCTCCTTTGGCTTTGTGCATAACAATGCACACCAAGGCATGCATATGGCAAGGTATGTGTATAATAACATTAATTTCCAGTCATTTCCAGTTAATTTTACTCACCTCACCATTCGGATATCCAAAATTCATTGGAGCTGGGACTCGGCTCTACCCGAATACACAGATTTTGGGTGTGTTCATTTTTCAATAGAAGCAAACTCTAATGAAATGTAATCGTACATCTAAATCAGGTCAATTTATAACAGTGATGGCATGTCTTTCGGGCCTAGTGGCCCTCTCTAAAGGCCAAACGTATATTGTGATTTACCACAGTACATAATGTAATATTTCTTATGTCAGGTTAGTAATAAAATGTAAAATAACATTGAACATATTCATTCATAAATAAATAAAAAGTGGTTTTCATTTACCTTCCTACTGTGTAGTTCATAGATGACAATGTGTATCTTGTGATAACTTACTGAAAAACTACAAATTATTTGGGCATCATTTTAAACGTTCTTTGATCAGGTGACCTCCGTGTCTTGACTTAGGGGGTAATTCAGTCCTGATTGTAGATGTGCTACAATCAGTTTCTCTGACATGTTGGGCGACACCCAGCACTGGGCTAGTCTGCCCCGCATGTCAGGCCCTACCCCCCCCCCCCTCCCCTGCTTAAGTACACAATCTTCGCTCTGCGGCGATGCTTTTGTACCTAACAAGTAGCTCCCTTTCAGCACAGCTCCTGCGTGCTGGCAGGGGGCTGATCGCCGCATCCCGAGACACAGCAGCTGCGTGTGACGTCACGCAGCCGCTGTGGCCTGCCCCACCAATGGTCCAGACACTCCTCTGTTGTCCGGATCGCACCCTGCCAATGGTGTTCTAACGCATTGGCACGCCACACAATCGCCTCTGTCTGTCCATTTAGGTAGAGGCAATCGCGAGAGCATCTCACTGGCTGTACATGAGCAGTGCACCCGCCGCGTGAGCGCACTGCGCACAGTAATTCAGACTGCGATTGCTGCAGCGATGCAGTCTGAATTACCCCCTTAATTGTCACAATCCTGACTGTAGGTTTCATATTTGGTGACTTACCCCTGCCATCTGTCCCGGATCCTGTGTCTTTTTACTCAATGAGTTAAACAGCTTGTCAGCACTATGAGTTTTCCTGAGTTCTCTGCCTGAAAGGTAATAGTTAATTAGCTCCACCTGTGGTGATCTCCTGTGTGAGGCTGAATTCAGTAATCTGAAGTTTAGGCCTAAAAGCCAGCTTGAGACTCTCTCCATCACCTAATCCTGCTCACCAATCACCAAGGACCAGGAAGTATAAGTCGGGAGGCTGAGTTGGAAACTGGGCCAGTTCCTCGTGTCACACACAGCTCTGTGTGAGTCTTAAAGCTGAGCTCCTTAAAGGTAACCTTTGTACTTTAGTTCCTGTGAAAACTCTGTTCCCTTGTTACCCCGTTTGGTTTACTTTTGTGTTGCCACTGATATTCACTATTTCCACGAGTCTCAATGTAAAGGCACAGCTGCAGTGGTTCATCTTAAAGGCACAGTACTGTATTCCATAGTCTCAACTGAAAACCACAGCTGCCGTGTTTCATCTTTACTGCTGTGGTAGTTGTGATCTCCAGAGCTCCCGTATCCCTGTGGCTTCCGTGCCTCCAAGAACCTCCGTGTCTCAGCATCTCCGTGCCTCAGCACCACCGTGCCTCAGCACCTCCGTGCCTCAGCATCTCCGTGCCTCAGCATCTCCATGCCTCAGCACCACCGTGCCTCAGCACCTCCGTGCCTCAGCATCTCCGTGCCTCAGCACCTCCGTGCCTCAGCACCTCTGTGCCTCAGCACCACCGTGCCTTAGCACCTCTGTGCCTCAGTACCACCGTGCCTTAGCACCTCCGTGCCTCAGCACTTCCGTGCCTCCAAGCACCTCAGTGTCTACAGGCACTTCTGCACCTACAAGCACCTCAGTGCCTCCAAGCACCTCAGTGCCTCCAAACACCTCAGTGCCTCCAGGCACTTCTGCACCTCTCAGCACCTCAGTGCCTCCAAGCACCTCAGTGCCTCCAAACACCCAGTGCTCACAAGCGTATCTTCTATTAGACTTGGACTCAGACTCTGAATTTGATCCAGTTCATGATGCTACTCTTTTCATGGTAGGTCCCATGTTTTCTAAGGAAGGTTTTATTTACAGGAGATTCCGCTCTCCTTGGTCAAAACCAAATGTTCCCGTAAGAAGAAGAGGCATCAACGAAGGTCCTAATTTCTTCTGTATGAATTTCTCAAGTTCCTCTAAGATTCAAGATGGGTGTCCGGAGTCCACCCTTGGAGAGGGGGGTACTGTCACAATCCTGACTGTAAGTTTCATATTTGGTGACTTACCCCTGCCATCTGTCCCGGATCCTGTGTCTTTTTACTCACTGAGTTAAACAGCTTGTCAGCACTATGAGTTTTCCTGAGTTCTCTGCCTGAAAGGTAATAGTTAATTAGCTCCACCTGTGGTGATCTCATGTGTGAGGCTGAATTCAGTAATCTGAAGTTTAGGCCTAAAAGCCAGCCTGAGACTCTCTGCATCACCTAATCCTGCTCACCAATCACCAAGGACCAGGAAGTATAAGTCGGGAGGCTGAGTTGGAAACTGGGCCAGTTCCTCGTGTCACACACAGCTCTGTGTGAGCCTTGAAGCTGAGCTCCCTAAATGTAACCTTTGTACTTTAGTTCCTGTGAAAACTCTGGGGGTCATTCCGAGTTGTTCGCTCGCAAGCGGATTTTAGCAAATTTGCTCATGCTAAGCCGCCGCCTACTGGGAGTAAATCTTAGCATCTTAAAATTGCGAACGATGTATTCGCAATATTGCGATTACACACCTCGTAGCAGTTTCTGAGTAGCTCCAGACTTACTCGGCATCTGCGATCATTTCAGTGCTTGTCATTCCTGGTTTGACGTCACAAACACACCCAGCGTTCGCCCAGACACTCCCCCGTTTCTCCGGCCACTCCTGCGTTTTTTCCGGAAACGGTAGCGTTTTTTTCCCACACGCCCATAAAACGGCCTGTTTTTGCCCAGTAACACCCATTTCCTGTCAATCACATTACGATCGCCAGAACGATGAAAAAGCCGTGAGTAAAAATCCTAACTGCATAGCAAATTTACTTGGCGCAGTCGCAGTGCGGACATTGCGCATGCGCATTAAGTGGAAAATCGCTGCGATGCGAAGATTTTTACCGAGCGAACAACTCGGAATGACCCCCCCTGTTCCCTTGTTACCCCGTTTGGTTTACTTTTGTGTTGCCACTGATATTAACTATTTCCACGGGTCTCAATGTAAAGGCACAGCTGCAGTGGTTCATCTTAAAGGCACAGTACTGTATTCCATAGTCTCAACTGAAAACCACAGCTGCCGTGTTTCATCTTTACTGCTGTTGTAGTTGTGATCTCCAGAGCTCCCGTATCCCTGTGGCTTCCGTGCCTCCAAGAACCTCCGTGTCTCAGCATCTCCGTGCTTCAGCACCACCGTGCCTCAGCACCTCCGTGCCTCAGCATCTCCGTGCCTCAGCACTTCCGTGCCTCAGCAACACCGTGCCTCGGCACCTCCGCGCCTCAGCACCTCCGCACCTCCGTGCCTCAGCACCTCCGTGCCTTAGCATCTCCGTGCCTCAGCACCTCCGTGCCTTAGCACGTCCGTGCCTCAGCACTTCCGTGCCTCCAAGCACCTCAGTGTCTCCAGGCACTTCTGCACCTACAAGCACCTCAGTGCCTCCAAGCACCTCCGTGCCTCCAAACACCTCAGTGCCTCCAGGCACTTCTGCACCTCTAAGCACCTCAGTGCCTCCAAGCACCTCAGTGCCTCCAAGAACCTCAGTGCCTCCAAACACCCAGTGCTCACAAGCGTAGTTGGTGTCTCCAGCATCCGGTACTCCTTAATTCATTCCTCAGTACCTTTTCAAGTTCTGTCTTTCAGGAGACCTCCAGCATCCATACGTGCTTCCTGTCTGCCGACCAAATCCTGCATGAGGAAAACCTAGATTCGGCCATCTCTGCTGCGGTTCCTCTTCCCGGTCACCGGAAGAAACCCCGAGCCCACAACACTCCCAAACCAGGTCAGTGAAAGTATTCACATAGTCCTCCAGTCGCCCGCACAGTCTCACTAACACCGGGTTCACAAAACCACAGTCATTACATTAATTATCTTCATCTAGGAGGAAGCTGCTTTGAGAAGGTGGGTCGCTTTAAAACAGCCTGTAATAAACTATTGATCTCCAGCTGGTGTTCAGTTTTTGATGGAGAAGGTTACAGAATTTTTTTTCAGAAGCTTTTGCTCACAAAGGAATCTCACATTGGAGCTTCAATTTGTCTTCCTCTATATCTGAGGAGTTCATATTGAGCAGAGGAGATAGTTGCAGAAATGTCTTCAATGTCAACTTCAGCAAATGGAAATTATATGAAAAGTAAGATTGGCTCAGGCTGATTAATATCCTGAAATCACCTCTACAGTTCTTGCCAAAGATTTTATACTTCAGTACAGAATGTATCATATGCAACTGCTTTCATCATAGTATTCTACAACTTTTTCTAAATTAGGAAAGTTCTTCATAATTCAGTTTCCAAGCTGTGATATTAGAAAATGCAATTTTTATTTGAAAGCATTTAGAGAACTATTTAGGTAATGATTTTATCCTTCCCCTGAAGTTCAAGGTTGAATGCTAACAGAGAGTTGTTTAATCTGTCAATCAAGCTAAGTTTGCACCTACTGTAATGCAGAGATGTATGTTAATTCAATATTAACGTACATCTCCGATGCTTGTAGGTCTGGACATGAACAGAAGCTGTACTGCACATGTTGCTGCAATGTTGCTTGCAGTGTCCCAAATGCCGCTGCATGATTCACAGGCTGCTGATGTTAGGGGGTGGCGATTGGGTGGCAACAGGCAACATTCCAGAAAATGGCAGCGTGTCAGCCTTGTTTCCTGGGCATGCTGAAGCCAGTGGCTGTGTCTTTGAATGCAGCATTATTTGCTTCAGCAGTGTGATTTTCTCAGCCATCTCAAGTAACTTGAGGGTTACACAGAAAAAAGAGAAAATGCAGGTGCACACTCTTTACACTAAGAACATTGGCAATCAGGACAATTGTAATAAGCTCAGCAATTTAACATAGAGTAAAACTGAGGTTCTTAGCATTATTTTTGGCCAAAAAAATATGGGCCCACAACCACAGCCAGGTGACCTCAACAGGAGGGTTCCAAACACTCCTAAGGTTCAAGTCCAGAGCATGGGATGGGGTGAGAAGTAGTAATTAGGATGTAACACCTCCTTTGGCATTAGCATATTATCACACAAAGATGCCGTGGCTTTGTGAACTGCATCCATTTCTGAATAATGTTCTTTATCAGCAATTATGCATCTTATAGCTGAGATGTTTTTTTCTCATAGTGATTCCAGGAACTTAGTTATTTCAGACAATAGTGACTGGAATCTTGCTAAAAACAGCTGCAGAGTAAGCCAACTGACATCATTATACAGCAACAAGTCTTTAGACTCATACTTCATGCTCAGAGTCAATATCATTTCCTTACCGCTGAGTTCAGAAAAGTTGTCTTCCTGGCACAAACCGAGTTAACTATGTTGGCAGTAATGTCATGCTTACCTACTTTCTGGCAGCTCTCTCCAGGAGAAAGCTGCCAGGTCGGCTCAGTGGAGGGACGGGGTAGGACAATGATGAGAAGAGGGGTCGGGGTGGAGGCAGGGCAAAGGGGATACGAGGGCGGGGTTACATCATCACAACATTTATGCCACACACCCCGCTCTGTAATGCCGCTATAACCATCATTTTACAGCAGGGGGTGTGACTATGATGACGCGATTCAACAAGAATCGCATCATTGACTGTCCGGACCGCCCACTTTACTCTCAAAGTGGGCAGCCGGGCAGGGGGGGAACACAAAAATTGTGAGACTTGTCTGCTCTTCTGGGGGGCCGGGAGGGTCACCCGATTTTTGGGAGCCTTCCGGCCATTCCGGGAGAGTAGGCAAGTATGAGTAATGTACATACAGTAACATCAGTCAAAAGTATAGCACACAGTGCAACCTAACATATAAAACAGTAGATTGCTGTAAAATTAGGAAAATCTTCATTTTTATCTTACTGTTGCTTGCCAGAAGCACTGCATAGTGCATACAAGTTTCTTAAAAGGACGGCTTGTTTTCTTAGAAAAGTAACACCTGGTGGTATTGTAAATATTTTCCTCTCTCGTTTTATCTGTCATTCAGATGTGGACAGAGTAGCAGCTGAAGCAGCAAAGTACTGATGTTATGCAATTTGGGCATGCAGCGGACCTGTACTGCACATGTGCAGTATGGATCTGCGACGTCGGTCGCACTACGGCATCAGACTGCCAGTCATTGACAGTTTGATGCCATTTGGGGGTGGTGACAGCTGCAGTTACATGGGAGGGTTGAGGCCAGGATCTCCGTCAGAGGACAGAGATTTCCTGGCCTCTAGGTAGGACTTGGGTCTGCTGGTTTGCACGAACCCGTGGGTCATGCAGTCGGCAAATGGTGCCAGGAAATACCCAATGCAGTGTCTTTGGATTCAGCTAGGATCAGTAAAGCAGCAGAAGGCGTGACGCCCCCTGCCGCTTTACTATATTAGAGGTACCAATGCTGCTTCCATGTAAACAGCAGCGGTGGGCTGCTCCACCCACATTTGAATCAGGCCCATTGTGCGGGCCCAGGTGATGCAAAGGAGTGAGGTCAACTCCCAGGAGGCTGTCAGGTCCCAGGGTCCTACCTCCAGCATCGGGGTCCGTGGTCTGCCCATCCGGTGGCTGGTGGTGTTGTGGGGCAGAGTACTGCTGTGGTACGAGGTGTGGTGCAGCGGGTCTAGCGCCAGTGTCTAGTGCAGCCACTGGAATGCTGGAGAACGGGGCATCTGGCATATTAGATAGCGAACCCTGGCGTGTCCGTGGTGCTGAGAGCTGCCATGTTTGAAGACCAATAGTTGAGGTACCATGTTGTTGTCAGCCAATCCCGGGCGGCTTCTCCTTTTAAAAGGGGTCAGCCCCGTTCAAACACTGCCAGTACTTTAAGTAACTGCCTAGAGCAGGTGTGCCAGCTATGAGCTTCCCACAGGGACCTGCTGTGGTTACTGACGTGCTCCAGTGGATCTTCGGCTTGGTCTTTGCAGTCACCTCTGTAGCCTCCTGCTGTGCAGCCACCGGTGGTCGCTTCAGTACTGCGGTCCGCAGCCGGCTGCCTCCTGAGCAGCAAACTCGGGTGCCTCGCAGCCGTAGAGGAATCTCAGGGTCCTGAACTGTGGTCTTCAGTCTTCAAGTCAGTGTTCTTCTTCATCCACGTTTAATAAGCATTCATTCTTCATTCTTCAATACTTCGTTCTTCAGTGTTCTTCAGCCACATTTAACAAGCATTCATTCTTCAGTCTTCAAAGCCGCATTCTTCAGCATGCTTCATCCACGTTTATTAATCATTCATTCTTCAGTCTTCTGGTCATTCTTCAGTGTTCTTCAGCACTGTTTATCAAGCATTCGTTCTTGTGTCTTCAAGTCCTTATTCTTCAATTGGCTCTTCTTTAAGCTCTAAGGCAGGCATGTCCAAACTGCGGCCCTCCAGCTGTTGAGAAACTACACATCCCAGCATGCCCTGACACAGTTTTAGCATTCTCAGACAGCAAAACTGTGTCAGGGCATGCTGGGATACGTAGTTTCACAACAGCTGGAGGGCCGCAGTTTGGACATGCCTGCTCTAAGGTATATAAGAGGGAACTACATTCGGCTTTGCTGTTTTCTACACGTGGAGACATTCACGTCCTCAGCTGACGCCCCATTCGTCGGAGCCTCAATTTCAGCCCACCGTGACAGAAGCATGGCCACAAATCTTAGTAAATAAATGCACACCACCGCTTTGCGATGGTGTATGATGCGGAGAGGGATATTTATCCTCCTATCGAGTTCCCTGGGCCCCTGCTGGGCCCTCTTGAGATAGGTTTGTTTGATGCCACACAGGACTTAGAATAGAGCCCATTTACAACACTAACTATGTGGCCCTTGGAAAACCAACAATTTGTAAATATATAGGGGATCCCTAAAATGGGTATCGAAAATCTCCGTAGTTGGTCATGCTCCCAGAGTCAGTGGTACATATAGGTATGGAGGGAGAAGAAAAGAAAGACTCTGTGTTGGGGCACGCTTGATATGATGAAAATGATTAAAACTTAACTTTTAATTGAGTAAAGTCCGCTGGGCCCCTAAGACAATCATAGGCGTGCGCACGGGGGGTGCCTGGTGCGCACAGGCACCCCCTAATGTGCGCTGCTGTGTCAGACAGAATAAGATGACTCCTGACCTGCCGCTGCTGTCAGGAGTGCAATCACATTCACTACCTTCCCCTCCGCCTGCTATCTGTACATACAGGGGTGCCGCTGATGGTAGGGGGCTTCGGTCTCCTGACTTCCCCCAAACCTCCATTACAGGCAGCACGCATCGACCTCTGCCCCCTGCTGGAGACTGCAACTACCGCAGGTAGCGCAAGCAGGGGAGGAAGTGCCGATGACAGGGATGCTGCTGCAGCCGCACCTCTCCATAATTGTCCCGCCAGCTTTCTCCGTCGTCTAATTGGTACCCTCAGCTGCCGCAAAAGCGCCGGAGTGATGGAAATTGCGGCGCTGTCAGTACTGGCCTGTTGCGGGGCAGAGTCCGGATAGTGTTCCCCACAGCTTCTTCCCTCCCCAAGCCCTTGTCTGCCTGCCTCCGGGTCCCCCAGTTCACCTACACCTGCAGTGTGTGGCTGGCTGGACGTGGGCTAGTGCCTCCTCTGGGAACAGCCTTCCGCCTTTCCCTCCTCCTGCCTCACACGTTCCTCCCCTCTTCTTCCCCCTCAGCTCTCCTGCCCTAAACCCTCTGTCCCCTCTCAAAGTATCCAATTAACTACGTTGTGGACCATCCTCGTGCCCACTGATACGCACCCCCCTACCATAGAGCCTACTGTAGTGTCAGCCAGGCACTTGGAGATTCAGAGCAGCTACACTTTATTTATTACAGCCTGCCCTCTGACCCCCTATGTCGCAGCCTGCACTCTGAACCCTCCCTACCTGTCGCAGCCTGCCCTCTGCCCTCTCCTTACCTGTCGCAGCCTGCCCTCTACTTAACTGTCGCAGCCTGCCCTCTGACCCCTACATACCTGTCGCAGCCTGCCCTCTGACCCCTACTTACCTGTTGCAGCCTGCCCTCTGACCCCTACTTACCTGTTGCAGCCTGTCCTCAGACCCCTCCCTGCCTGTTGTAGTCGGCCCTCTGACCCCTCCTTACCTATCAGCTGCCCTCTGACCCCTCCTTACCTGTCGCAGCCTGTCCTCTGATATCCTACCAGTTACAGCCTGTCCTCTGACCCCCTATGTCGCAGCCTACCCTCTGACCCCCTCCTTACCTGTTGCAGCCTGCCCTCTGACCCCTCTTCACCTGTCAGCCTGCCCTCTGACCCCCTCCTTACCTGTCAGCCTGCCCTCTGACCCCTCCTTACCTGTCAGCCTGCACTCTGACCCCTACTTACCTGTCGCAGCCTATCCTCAGAACCCTCCCAGCCTGTCGCAGCCGGCCTTCTGCGCATGTGCGGCAGCCGCATTGCATGACAGGGACACACGGCAAAGACAGGGACATCGACGAAAGCAATCACAGCCGTGATCGCAAGAATATTGACAGGCGGAAAGGCATTCCAGGGCGGATACTCACCATTTTCTGGGAGTGGTGAGTCCAACGCAGGCTTGTCCAGGTGTTTGCAGGGCGGGTGTCTGACGTAAACTCCGGGACCAGTCACGCTGAAGACATCGCAGCCGGTGAGTATGTCAGGACGGACCTGCTTAGAAACTGCAAAAAATCTTTTTGCATAGCAGCGCTGCACAAGCATTCGCAGCCATGCTATGCAAAAAATCCCTCCCCCCATAGGCGGTGACTAATTGATCGCACGGGCTGCAAAAAGCAGCTTTGTGCGATCAATTCGGAATGAGGGCCAATGTCTGTGGGCTTTTTATTCCCCCATAGGAGCAAATGTATTGGGGATATATATATATATATATATATATATATATATACAAACAAAGAACCCAGCACTCACCAAAGTAAACTCACTTATCCTCAACAATTGCTGTGGTGCTGTGGTTTTTTCTCTGTGTGTGTATATATATATATATATACAAACACAGTATATAAATATATACTGAATTGGGGGTTCTATTGTTTGGCAACGTCTCTTCCTTATGAGATCTTTTGCGCGCACTGTCCCATTACAAAGTTTGTCTCATCAAGGGGCGCAAAAATCTACATTCGCTTACCAAAAGAATTAAGCTCAGTCTGGCCCTACGTAGATTCATCCTCCCGGCTCACCCCATGCACCTCCCGCACTCTCTGTCTTTTGCCGCTCATGCTCTCCTCCCGTACCGCACTCTCAATCATCTTGTAACACTGCAGCCACGCCAATGCCACAGGCCCAGGCAGCGTTCCTCACAGGAGGAAGAGATGCCATCAGCGGACACAGCTGAGACAGTTCAGCAGAGACTGCTACTGAGATACTAAGTCACCACTCACTGAGTACTGCAGGGGAAAGAGAGGGGCCCAGGTATATATATATATCTATTTATCTGAGCCAAGCATTCAGTAGTTACCGGAGTGTACCTGCAATATATTCTGAATGCTTGGCTTTTATTATTTCTAAATTACTGTATTTGCCCAGGCCAGCCAGGGGAAATAACATGTACCATGTGGCATAATGTGAATTTGGCTCATACTGTGTGACAAAGTGAATTTGGGCTCATACATTGTAACGTAATGTGAATTTGTCTCATACTGTGTGGTGTAATGTGAATTTCGGCTCATACTGTGTGGTGCAATGTGAATTTCGGCTCATACTGTGTGGCATAATGTGGATTTTGGCTCATACTGTGTGGCATAATGTGGATTTTGGCTCATACTGTATGGCATAATGTGGATTTTGGCTCATACTGTGTGGCATAATGTGGATTTCGGCTCATACTGTGTGGCATAATGTGGATTTTGGCTCATACTGTGTGGCATAATGTGGATTTCGGCTCATACTGTGTGGCATAATGTGGATTTCGGCTCATACTGTGTGGCATAATGTGGATTTAGCCTCATACTGTGTGGCATAATGTGGATTTAGCCTCATACTGTGTGGCATAATGTGGATTTTGGCTCATACTGTGTGTCATAATGTGAATTTCGGCTCATACTGTGTGGCATAATGTGGATTTTGGCTCATACTGTGTGGCATAATGTGGATTTCGGCTCATACTGTGTGGCATAATGTGGATTTCACCTCATACTGTGTGGCATAATGTGTATAAAGGGCACTACTGTCAATAGCTGGTGAGCATGGGGACATGTGTGACAAATGCTGGTGTCATACAGAGGAGGAGTGTGATGGCATAGAAAGAGGCAGATGTGGCTGTGATGGAACATGTGTATATTTTAAACTGTACTTTTGTTATATTAAAAATCAAATGTTCGGCCCTCTAAATCTCCCATACTTTTCAGAATGTCCCACTTAAAATTAGGGTGTAGGTGCTTGGGCGTGCAAGGGGTGGGGTGTGGGTGGTACATATGCACCTGAGCCCACCACTCTCTACTTCCGCCACTGGGTCAGGGATATATTGGGGAAGTGTAAGCAGCAATAGGGTGCAGCGGCAGCTAGGACTCAGGGTTATGCCGTAGCGGACAGTCAGTACTAGCTGGTGGTCACACCATTATGTTTCATTTTATTTCTCTGGGGTGTATTATATCTACTTTAGTATTAGGAACTAGGGAGAAATTAGATTAAGCCATGTGATTTTACTGAGAGAATGTAAAATTGTGCTAGACAAGTCCCTGGGCGGTGTTGGACACGCCCAAAAGGTGGTGCTAGACACAGCCAAAAGGCGGTGCTAGACACACCCAAAAGGCAGTGCTAGACACACCCCTCCTGTAGTGCACCCCCTAATAAAATTAGCTGCGCACGCCTATGAAGACAATGCTGTAATTAGTACCAGCTGTGTCCTTACGAATACTACCCTTCCAACCATGACCCCACTACTACTCAAATTTACCTGTCACGTGTCTCTACTACTATCCCATTTCTCTACAATTATCCCCTGCTAGTTGTCATGTATCCCTGCAACTAACTCCAATCAGCTACTACTACACCTACTATACCTATACAGCTGAGCTATTATATGTCCCTACTAAGGGGTATATTTACTAAGCTCCCGATTTTGACCAATTTTGAGTTTTTTCTACAAAGTGTCATCTCGGGAATTTACTAAACTAAAATATCGGCAGTAATGAGGGCATTCTTATTTTTTTTGAAGGTAAAGAAAAAAATACGAATGAATACACCCTCAGTCAAACACGCCTGTTATTTTATACAACTCGGTTATTTACTAAAAATTCGTATTCACAATCACTGCCGGCAATAGCCAAACACTGCTGTGAAAAAGTACAAATCGTAAAAAAAGCAGTTTTCAAATAGACCTGCTTTTTTTTACCATTTATCAGTGGGAAGGGGTGTGAAAGAGTTAAAAATCAGGAAAAAAATTGCGTGGGGTCCCCCCTCCTAAGCATAACCAGCCTCTGGCTCTTTGAGCCGGTCCCATATTTATACAACCAGCACCAGGCTCTGTGCCTAGTCCTGGTGCAAAAAATACGGGGGACAAAAAACATAGCGGTTCCTTTGTATTTTTAGCACCAGCACCGGGCTCCACTAGTCAGAGAGATAATGCCACAGCCGGGGGATACTTTTATATTGGTCCCTGCGGCCCTGACATTAAATCACCAACTAGTCACCCCTGGCTGGGGTACCCTGGAGGAGTGGGGACCCCTTAAATCAAGGGGTCCCCCCTCCAGCCACCCAAGGACCAGGGGTGAAGCCTGAGGCTGTCCCCCCCATCCATGGGCGGTGGATGGGAGGCTGATAGCCTTTTGTGTTAAAAAAGAAGATTGTTTTTTTGTAGCAGAACTACAAGTCCTAGCAAGCCTCCCCCACAAGCTGGTACTTGGAGAACTACAAGTACCAGCATGCGGGGTAAAAATGGGCCCGCTGGTACCTGTAGTTCTACTACAAAAAAATACCCAAATAAAGACAACACACAGACACCGTGAAAGTAAAATTTGAATGAACATACATGCACACTTACTTACATACATACATACTTACCTATGTTGACGTGAAGCACTCGGTCCTCTTGTCCAGTAGAATCCAGGGATACCTGTAAATAAAATTATACGTACAAAGAATCAGGTGTAGATCGGTCCTCTTCTTCAAAGTTATAATCCACGTACTTGTTAAAATAAAAAAACGAAATACTTGGTCCACTAGCTGAAATGGGTCCCATGTTTACACATGGAAGCCCTTTCCCCGAATGCCGGGACCCCCCGTGACTTCTGTCAAAGAGGGTCCCTTCAGCCAATCAGGGAGCGCCACGTCATGGCACTCTCCTGATTGGCTGTGCGCTCCTGCACTGTCAGTCAGGCGTCGCACTGTGGATACAATGTAGCACATCAGCGCTACATTATATCCAATGGTGGGAACTTTGCCAACCACAAGAGTGACCCCACTTAACCTCGCGGTCTACCACAGACCACAAAGTTCCCACCATTGGGAACTTTGTAATTATAATTTTATTTACAGGTACCCCTGGATTCTACTGGACAAGAGGACCGAGTGCTTCATGTCAACATAGGTAAGTATGTATGTATGTAAGTGTGCATGTATGTTCATTAAACTTTTACTTTCACGGTGTATGTCTGTTGTTTTTATTTGGGTATTTTTTTTGTAGTAGAACTACAGGTACCAGCGGGCCCGTTTCCCCCCCGCATTCTGGTACTTGTGGTTCTCCAAGTACCAGCTTGCGGGAGAGGCTTGCTGGGACTTGTAGTTCTGCTACAAAAAACTATATTCTTTTTTAACATAAAAGGCTATCAGCCTCCCATCCACTGACCACGGATGGGAGGGACAGCCTCTGCTTCACCCCTAGTCCTTGGGTGGCTGGAGGAGGGGACCCCTTGAATTATGGGGTCCCCACTCCTCCAGGGTACCCTGGCAAGGGGTGACTACTTGGTGATTTAATGCCAGCGCCACAGGGACCAATATAAAAGTGTCCTCCGGCTGTGGCATTATTTCTCTGACTAGTGGAGCCCAGTGCTGGTATAAAAAATACGGGGGACCCCTACGTTTTTTGTTCCCCATATTTTTTGCACCAGGACCAGGCACAGAGCCCGGTGCTGGTTGTTTAAATATGGGGGATCCCCAGTCAATTATTTCCCCATATTTTTACAACCAGGACCGGCTCAAAGAGCCCGAGGCTGGTTATGCTTTAGGAGGGGGGACCCCACGCAATTTTTTTTACGATTTTTAACACTTTACACAATTAACATAATATACACAATGAAGCCCTGCAAGGATCTCACAGATCCGGCCGGGATTCATTGTGTTTTGTCAGGCAGTGTTTTACTAATCACTCCCGTAAAACACTGCCTGAAATTACGAATGACATCGACATCGGAAAATACGAAAATGCAGAATACGACTGCATAGTAAATGAGACATAAAAAAAAACAAATAGTTGCAAATTCACACTACCGATGTCATTCGTGTTTAATCTCCCTCCAAATCCCGACAATTACAAAACTTAGTAAATATACCCCTAAGTGTTATCTGCATCCCTACTGCTATTAACACCACTTCCCACTGTCTTCTATCACCACAACTAATATTACCACACACTATTATCCTGTGGCCCTACTACCTGTCAAATATCACTACTATTATTACTTCTACATCTCAGGATGGCAAAAACAGGTTGCAATTATTTTTTTTTAAATAATAATTTCAATTAAACATTTACTATCAACTATAAAAGTTTTTTTTCAAGGGTTTCAGCTGATTCATTGCTTTAATTTCCTTTTATTGTTGAAAATATTTCTATTGGAGCACCAAAACAATGAATCTGAAAATAATGGATCAGAAAACAGTAATCATTGTCAAATAATTTAACATGATGAAGTGCCATGTAGAACATATAAAAGGGCATTGGCAATAAAAATAGTAGTGACAAAACAGGCTAGTGCCCCCCTCCCCTCCCCCCCACCATACACCAAACATAAAAACATCCGTAAGTTTACATCTAGAACTATTGCTGCAGATTGTTTCTCCTTCCATGCACTGTACCCCTGCACAGGCATAAGGAAAACGTATAAAAAATAATAATAAATATAATTTTATTTATATAGCGCTCTTTCTCCAAATAGGAAGCAAGGCGCTTTACGGACATAAAAACAAAGTACCTAGTCGAAAAGGATTAGGTAATTCAGCGCGTTGGGATCCCGGCAGCCTAAATGCCAGCAGTGGGGCGAGCGCGCTCGCCACGTTGCGGGCTTGGTGGCTCGCTACGCTCACCACAGGTTCTATTTCGACTCTACGGGTGTCATGGACACCCACGAGTGGGAATAGCCCTAGTGCAGCTGCCGCCATTCTGGCGGCCGGGATCCTGGTGTCGGTATTCTGACCCCAGGTGCCTAGTTTAAAAACTAGGCCCCAAACAGCACATAATGCAAGGTCGCTGGATGACTAAGCTAAGCAACCCAAGTGGGCGGCACAAACACCTGGCCCATCTAGGAGTGGCACGCAGAGGCTGAATGTCGAAAGTGGCCTACAATTGTTTGGGCCACTGACAGCATCTCCTGCATGACACTGTCATTTTTCAAAAAATTCTGCACCACTAAATTAATTGTATGTGCAAAACATGGGATGTGCTGGAATTTGCCCAGAGGTAATGCACGCACAATATTGGTGATGTTGTCCGATATCACAAATCCCCAGGAGAGTCTAAGTGGGGTAAGCCATTGTGCGATGATGTCCCTCAGTTTCCGTAAGAGGTTGTCAGCGGTGTTCCTCTTACGAATACCGGTGATACACAGCCTAGCCTGCCTAGGAACGAGCTGGTGTTTGTGAGATGCTGCTACTGGTGCCGGTGTTGTTGTTGCTGCGGGATGCAATACATCTATCCAGTGGGCCTGTCACAGTCATGTAGTCCTTAGTTTGCCCTGCTCCACTTGGCCGTGGTTAAGTGGACACTGTGTACATCCATATTTTTCAGGACACTGAGGACACTTTTCTTAATGTCCCTGTACAGTCCAGGAATCGCTTTCCTAGTGAAGTGGAATCTAGATGGGATTTGGTACCGGGGACACACTACCTCCATCAATTGTCTAAATCCCACAGCACTAGTGGTGGATACACATCTAACACCAACATAGCTGTCAAGGCTTCAGTTATCCGCTTTGCAACAGGATGACTGCTGTCATATTTCATCTTCCTCGCAAAGGACTGTTGGACAGTCAATTGCTTAGTTGAAGTAGTACAAGTGGTCTTTCCAACCTCCCCTCTGAGATGATGATCGACTCCCAGCTGCAACAACAGCAGCGGTAGCAGCAGCTGGAGGAAGTGATTCTTGATCTTTCCCTAGTTTATCCTCCAAATTTTTGTTCTCCATTATTTTTCTGGAGTTAAATAACAGTATGCGGCACAAGAGAGTGTACCCTTACACCACACAGGGCAAACCCTGTAAAAAGTATTTGGATTAAATATTAATAATCCCTTTATTAGGAGTAAATAATATATAGCACAGGACAGCACCACTGGACTTATACGGCAGTACCCCTGGACTTATACGGCAGCACCACTGGACAGGACTTATACACCATAACCCCTGGACTTATACGGCAGTATCCCTGGACTGGACTTATACAGCAGCACCACTGGACTGGACTTATATGGCAGCACCACTGGACTGGACTTATACAGCAGCACCACTGGACTTATACGGCAGTAATCCTGGACTTATACGGCAGTACCGCTGGACTTATACGGCAGCACCACTGGACTGGACTAATACGACAGTACCCCTGGACTTATACGACAGTATCCCTGGACTTATACGGCAGTACCCGATGACTTATAAGGCAGTACCCCAGGACTTATACAGCGGCACCACTGGACTGGACTTATACGGCGGCACCACTGGAGTGGACTTATATGGCAGCACCACTGGACAGGACTTAAACGGCAGTGCCCCTGGACTTATACGGCAGTACCCCTGGACTTATATGGCAGAACCCCTGGACTTATATGGCAGCATCACTGGACTGGACTTATATGGCAGTGCCCCTGGACTTATATGGCAGTACCCCTGGACTTATATGGCAGTACCCCTGGACTTATACGGCAGTACCCCTGAACTTATACAGCAGCACCACTGGTCTGGACTTATACAGCAGTACCCCTGGACTTATATGGCAGCGCCACTGGACTGGACTTATATGGCAGCACCGCTGGACTGGACTTATATGGCAGTACCCCTGGACTTATACAGCAGTACCCCTGAACTTATACAGCAGCACCACTGGACTGGACTTATACGGCAGTACCCCTGGACTTATACGGCAGTACCCCTGGACTTATACGGCAGTACCCCTGGACTTATACGGCGGCACCACTGGACTTGACTTATATGGCAGCACAACTGGACTTGTGGCTGCACAGGACATGACCACTAGACTGATGGCAGCACAGGACACCACCACTGGACGTATGCAGCACAAGACAGCATCACTGGACTGGACGTATACAGAAGCACTGGATTTATGGCAGCACAGGACACCATCACTGTGACTGATGCAGCACAAGGCAACACTTTAATGATACAATGTTCCATGCCACTTTCTAGCACAGACACTGAGGGGACATGTCCTCTCGCTACACTTTCAAGGACTGGAGTGAAAATGGCGGCGACGCGCAGCTCCTTATATAGAATCCAAAACCCAGCGAGAATCCGACAGCGGGATGATGACGGTTTGCCTCATTCTTGTTTCCGAGTCTGGCGGGAAAACCTGAGCCGGGTTCTGGAGGTGATGTTCGGGGGGGGGGGGGTCGGTTCTCAGGGAACCAAACCCGCTCATCCCTACTTATGATATAGTTCTATCAACTGAAGAGAAATATTTAAACTTATAACTTAACTGTAAACTGTATCTAGAGAACCCCTGATTATTATTATTATGTGCTGAGGCCCAAAGTATAACAAAACAAAACTTACTTCTAAAAGGGATTGTGTATGGTAAATAATGTCATCTCCATTATCAGAAGTTATAGAGACTTAATTACAATACCCTGATGAAGTACAGTAGTAGAACCATTTCCTGTAAATATTGGGTAAGGCATTCACCAAAAACCTCCAGGTACAGTAGATTACACAAACATCAAAAGAATTTTCGCACACTAGATTCCTTTTCGAGGAATCCTCTACCCCGCCCATGTGGAAATTAAAATATAATTTGTAATCAAAGAGAGTAAGTGTATTAAAAGTGTCCAACTGCCCAAATACAGTTTTAAAGTTGGGTCAAGTATTCACAAAATAGCCCATTCAGAAGTAAGGGGGACATATTCCACTAAGTTAGTATATACCAGGGGTGGCCAACCAGTCAGAGACAAAGAGCCAAGAAATCTTGTTAGGTATATCAAAGAGCCGACTTCGAGCCGAAGATGCACGTGTAAAAATGGGGTGTGACCTTGTGCCTGCTAGGCCACGCCCCTGGTATGAAATACATTGAAAAAGACAGATCCAACATAAAATACAATGAAAAAGCCACTTCTACAGTACATAAAATAACTGATATGCCAGATCCGCATAATATATATTGAAAAAGTCAGATTCACATAATACACTTCATTTCCCCCAGCACCCGCCTGTGTCACTCCAGCCAGCAGCCTCTTGTGTCACTCCAGACAGCTCCCCCATGTGTATTTGGCTCCCTCAATTCTCAGTCTACGTAATGCTGCTGCATGTCTGGCTGGAGTGCAGCGGTTTACAGATCTCTGGTGGTGACGTGACTTTGAGTGTTGGGAGCCACATTTGAATAAAGAAAGAGCCACATGTGGCTCAAGAGCCACGCGTTGGCCTCCACTGGTATATACATAGCCTCAGAGCCATAACAAGACATTTGGCGCCTTGTGCTAGAAGGAGAATTGGTGGCCCTTGCCTCCCCCATATTAAAAATAGGGACAGTGCATACTGAATGCGCGTGACAAAATATATAGGCATAGCTTTGTGTTGAAGGGGTGTTGCTTCATGGAGAAGGAGTGTGGCAACAGAAAAGTACCAATTGACATTACACTGCACAGTAGTGTCTGATAGTCACATTACACTACACAGTAGTATCCCTTATACATGTTATACAACAGTAGAGACACATATACATATTACACCAGAGAAGAGCACCTTATACACTTTATGCCAGTTAGAACCCCTTATACACATTAGAGCCCATCCTCCTCATTACTCTTCCTCTCCTCCTCCTCATAGAAACAGAATGTAATGGCAGATAAGAACCACTTGGCCCATCTTGTCTGCCTTAATCATACTGTATGTACATGCACACACTAACACTATAGGGTTCATTTTTGTCTGGCACCAATAAACATACCAGTATATTTTGGGATTGTGGGAGGAAATCTACACAAGTACAGGAAGAATATGCAAACTCCACACAGAGCCATGGTGGAAACCGATCCCATGACCTCAGTGCTGTGAGGCAGTAACGCTAAACTTTACACCATCCGTACTGCCCATAAATTACATTTTGCTGTAAGTTTTTTCTGAGAAACTTGGCGCACTTTCCTTTAAAATATATCAGATGTGACACTGAATAATCATTCAGTAGCCAGCATAAAATATTATAAACCAAAACTTATAACTTTTACAGAACTGCAGAGGGTTAAAAAAAGGATGTCAACAAGGTACAGGGCCAAATAATAAATTAAATATTTTAAGCAAATTAAATCAGGTATTCAGCATTAGTCCAAGTGCTACTGGTGTGTCTAAAAATAATACTAACACTAGTGATGTCCACCGGAAATTTTTCGGGTTTTGTGTTTTGGTTTTGGATTCGGTTCCACGGCCGTGTTTTGGATTCGGACGCGTTTTGACAAAACCTCCCTGAAATTTTTTTGTCGGATTCGGGTGTGTTTTGGATTCGGGTGCTTTTTTACAAAACCCCCTCAAAAACAGCTTAAATCATAGAATTTGGGGGTCATTTTGATCCCATAGTATTACTAACCTCAATAACCATAATTTCCACTAATTTCCAGTCTATTCTGAACACCTCACACCCCACAATATTATTTTTAGTCCTAAAATTTGCACCGAGGTCGCTGGATGGCTAAGCTAAGTGACCCAAGTGGCCGACACAAACACCTGGCCCATCTAGGAGTGGCACTGCAGTGTCAGAAAGGATGGCAGATTTAAAAAATAGTCCCCAAACAGCACATGATGCAAAGAAAAAAAGAGGTGCAATGAGGTAGCTGTGTGACTAAGCTAAGCAACCCAAGTGGCCAACACAAACACCTGGCCCATCTAGGAGTTGCACTGCAGTGTCAGACAGGATGGCAGATTTAAAAATAGTCCCCAAACAGCACATGATGCAAAGAAAAAAAGAGGTGCAATGAGGTAGCTGTGTGACTAAGCTAAGCGACACAAGTGGCCGACACAAACACCTGGCCCATCTAGGAGTGGCACTGCAGTGTCAGACAGGATGGCAGATTTAAAAAATAGTTCCCAAACAGCACATGATGCAAAGAAAAAAAGAGGTGCAATGAGATAGCTGTGTGGCTAAGCTAAGGTACCCAAGTGGCCGACACAAACACCTGGCCCATCTAGGAGTGACACTGCAGTTTTCTAGCGAGAGGATGAGTGCTTCCATCCTCATGTGAATCTGAACCACTAGCCATGAACATAGGCCAGGGCCTCAGCCGTTCCTTGCCACTCTGTGTCGTAAATGGCATATTGGCAAGTTTACGCTTCTCATCAGATGCTTTTAATTTTGATTTTTGGGTCATTTTACTGAACTTTTGTAGTATACTTGATGACACAGAGGTAGAGCAATTGACTACTGTACCGTACTGCTATATATATACTGGTGGTCACAGCAACATTCTGCACTGTCCCCTCCTACTATATACTGCGCACAACTAAAATGCAGCACAGGTATGGATGCATAGTATACTTGACGACACAGAGGTAGAGCAGTGGACTACTGTACCGTACTGCTATATATATATATACTGGTGGTCACAGCAACATTCTGCACTGTCCCCTCCTACTATATACTGCGCACAACTAAAATGCAGCATAGGTATGGATGCATAGTATACTTGACGACACAGAGGTAGAGCAGTGGACTACTGTACCCTACTGCTATATATATACTGGTGGTCACAGCAACATTCTGCACTGTCCCCTCCTACTATATACTGCGCACAATTAAAATGCAGCACAGGTACAGTATGGATGCATAGTATACTTGATGACACAGAGGTAGAGCAGTGGACTACTGTACCTGTGCTGCATTTTAGTTGTGCGCAGTATATAGTAGGTGGTCACATATAGTAGGTGGTCACAGCAACATTCTGCACTGTCCCCTCCTACTATATACTGCGCACAACTAAAATGCAGCACAGGTATGGATGCATAGTATACTTGATGACACAGAGGTAGAGCAGTGGACTACTGTACCGTACTGCTATATATATATATATACTGGTGGTCACAGCAACATTCTGCACTGTCCCCTCCTATTATATACTGTGCACAACTAAAATGCAGCACAGGTATGGATGTATAGTATACTTGACGACACAGAGGTAGAGCAGTGGACTACTGTACCATACTGCTATATATATACTGGTGGTCACAGCAACATTCTGCACTGTCCCTTCCTACTATATACTGCGCACAACTAAAATGCAGCACAGGTATGGATGCATAGTATACTTGATGACACAGAGGTAGAGCAGTGGACTACTGTACTGTACTGCTATATATATACTGGTGGTCACAACAACATTCTGCACTGTCCCCTCCTACTATATACTGCGCACAACTAAAATGCAGCACAGGTATGGATGCATAGTATACTTGACGACACAGAGGTAGAGCAGTGGACTACTGTACCGTACTACTGCTATATATATATACTGGTGGTCACAGCAACATTCTGAACTGTCCCCTCCTACTATATACTGCGCACAACTAAAATGCAGCACAGGTATGGATGCATAGTATACTTGACGACACAGAGGTAGAGCAGTGGACTACTGTACCATACTGCTATATACATACTGGTGGTCACAGCAACATTCTGCACTGTCCTCCTACTATATACTACAATGCAGCACAGATATGGAGTGTTTTTCAGGCAGAGAACGTAGATATTTTCAGCACACTGAGCGCAGATATTTGCAACCACACTGAGCACAGATATTTGTAGCACACTGAGGACAGATATTTGCAGCACACTGAGCAGATATTTGCAGCACACTGAACACAGAAACTGAGAGAACGCAGCCACGTCCTCTCGCTATCATCTCCAAAGCACGAGTTAAAATGTAGGCGACGCGCGGCTCCTTATATAGAATACGAATCTCGCGAGAATCCAACAGCGGGATGATGACGTTCAGGCGCGCTCGGGTTTTCCGAACAAGGCAGGAAGATTCGAGTCTGCCTCGGAACCGTGTAAAATGGGTGAAGTTCGGCGGGGTTCAGATCCCAAGGAACTGAACCCGCTCATCACTAACTAACACACAGCAACCATTCACTATCTATAAACCAAACCCTTCTCATAACTTAGGAACACAGAATGACCAGGGATCGCTAATTATATAACACAGTCTACAGCCCCACTGCTCCTGTCCAGCATATACCACGTCGAACAAACCATAATGAGAAGTAAGACCAGAAAATAAAGCCTTCGTATCTGGGGCATAGCCAGAAGTTTGTGGGCCCTATACAACATTTTGAAGTGGCACTTGACCCAATGCTACTAGACTCCACTCCGCAGCAATTGTTAACTTTTATGCCCCATAATGTTCCCTAGTTCATTGTCTGAACCATGGTAGTGGCTTAGTTCACATTATTTCACATTGTAGGGCCACCAGTACACATTTGCAACACATTACCCCAATTCACGTTTCCTCTAGTTCATATTATTCCACACTATAGTGCCTCCACTTCATACTGTGCCACATTACAGTGCCGCAGTTCATATTATGTAACATTATAATGCTCTCCAGTTCATTTTATAACACATTACAATGTGCAGGTCCACAAGCATAACTAAAGATATTATTGGTCCCAAGGTAAAAGTTGTGAGTCCTCCTGTGTATCACCCAATTGTGAAAAATGTATATAACACAGGTAACTTTGACAAGGAACGTGAACCCCTCTCAGCTCTGGGCCGCATAGCAGCTGCATTACCTGCACCTATGGTAGCTATACCCTTGCTTTTTATATAGTGATCTCTGAATGCAAACCTCCCCTCGCCTCCAGTACTTAAGCAGCGCAAACCACCCCCTCACCTGCAGTGCTTAGGCTGTGCAAACTTCCCCTTCGCCTCCAGCGCTTAGGCTGCACAAACCTCCACCGTTGGCTCCAGAGCTGAGGCTGCGCAAACCTCCCCGTTGGCTCCAGTGCTTAGGCTGCGCAAACCTCCCTGTTGGCTCCAGCGCTTGGCAGTGTAAACCTCCCCCTCGACTCCAGCACAAACCTCTCCCTCAGGGACAGTGACATTAGGGATAGGAGACATTCCCAACCTGCAGAACACAAGGGCAGTGAATGAGTGAAAAGGGCAGAAAGACTCCCAGCACCCCTCCCTATAAAATATAGTGTGTGCTAGACTAGGTATAAGACACAGGGTGCAAAGTGCAAATAGGGTTTCAAGGATAAATCTCAGTGCGCATGTAATCAGCTGCTGGACACGTCCCTTTCTAAGAAGGTTCCCAATCCCTTCACCAACAAGTGCAAACAACAATAAAAATAAAGGGACTTATCCTGCGCTT
Organism: Pseudophryne corroboree; assembly: GCF_028390025.1. NCBI lineage: Eukaryota > Metazoa > Chordata > Amphibia > Anura > Myobatrachidae > Pseudophryne > Pseudophryne corroboree. The sequence goes on along the minus strand of NC_086444.1, from coordinate 1,050,691,176 downwards.
CACAGATAATTCCACCAATTCCGGGAGTATGTACTCACATGGGTAACATGGAAAGAAGAAAAGTATATATAGTGCAATACAGTTTTTAATATACATAAACATTCAAATCATTCCATTTAAAATACAATTCGGTTGTAAAATGCAAGTAAGCAACATGCATCATTAAAAGAAAACTGAATCCTATTGCCCTTGTATAAGGCAATACGTCAGTTATTGACAATAAATAGCACACTTTTCAGACTGATGCAAAGGGAAGGAGCAATGGAGAATTACCAGAAACTGAGAACTGTTGAACCAGTTCAAAAACGGCTTGCGGGTTTTTTCGGTATAGGGAAACTGATACAGGGGTGTCACAGCAGCAGCATCACTTTCCTGTCTTCTCATGGTCATATCCTACCACTATGAAGAACAGTATTAAGCCAACCTTGCCATGCCTCCACAGAGACCTCCTTCACCGCTTACCAGCAGTAACACCAATTTGAAAGGCAGGATTAGATAGAAATGGGAGAGAGAGCATGGCAATGTCAGTATAGAAAGTGGAATTATTAAGCCAGCCATGTATAAGGCTAACATCTGTAAAGGTTATTTAAATATTTTATTCAGGTTTTGTTTTACTTTTTTTTTTTTTTAAAGAAACAGCAAGAGAAACGTATGAAACCTTCTAAGCAATAGAGCGTGAACAAGAAGAGAAATTTCTCAACCAATCAGCTTCTAGCTAGTATTTATCAAGAACATTCTATAAAATGTTAGGAAGAAGCTGATTGGTTGCTGATATGGGCAGCCTCTCCACTTGCCTGCTTATCTATTCTTTAGAACAGGCCTGGCCAAACCGGTCCTCGAGATCTACCAACAGTTCACATTTTCCAGACCACCTATCTGGTGCACAGGTGTAGTCATTACTAATTAAGATGTGCTGCATTCATTCCTAACTGACAATTCTACAGATCTCCAGGAGGTCTGGAAAACATGAACTGTTGGTAGATCTCGAGGACCGGTTTGGCCAGCCCTGCTTTAGAAGGTTTGATACATTTCCTCAAGAAAGTTAAAATCTAGGCTTTCAGTTCCACAATGAGAAACACTATTTAATAAATATTCTAATAGCCTAAATATTGAATGTTTTTAGTAAGTTAGCGCAAGATTTAAATATTTTAAAAATACCTAAAGATGTATCTTCCAATCTGGCTGGTTGGAGCGAAAAATCTGGTAATGGATGGGAGCAAATGACAGTTGACAATTTGAAGTGGTTAACTGTCATTTGCTCCTATCCATGTCATTCACTCCCATCCATTACGAGATTTTCGTTCCAACCAGTCAGATTGGAAGATACATCTTTAGGTATATTGGCACCTTTAGATAGGAATGCTTAAACTAGAGTTCTACTATTTATTTAAAAAAAATGAAACTACTTTCTCACTCAAATGAAAAGTTTTTCAGTCATCCTCATTGGAGATCCCCAGATCTTGGGACGCAGACTTACTGGACCCAGCTGTCTTGATCCAATGGCCAGCGAGAGTAATAAATCAGTTTACTCAAGCTGACTGGTGCCTAAAACATGACGAATCCTGATGATCCGAGGCTAAGACATGGTGACCCGTGGCTGCATCCCCAGACTAGAGCACTTGGATCTCGCAAATGCATGCAGGAGGTGTCTATCTCCTACAGATGCCTCCTGCTGCATTTGCATTTTACACAGAATTCCATCCAATTAGGCCCTACGGTATGGTCTAAACAAGCTGTGGGTATGTAATGGTGAACATTGCCCTTACACAGTGTGATTACCAAGTGGGGAAAAATCTCAATATAAATTAAATCAGTAGCTTTGTCTTTGTAGATATATGTATATTTATGTAGACATATTTAGTGTGATATGTATGACATTTATATCCTATTACTTTGCAAGTTTGTTTAAAACTTAAGAGATAATTTGTGCTCTCTAAAATAGCAGATGCTTAGGGGACATTTATTTGGACATTGAAAACAGCCACATGCTGATCTCTTTCTACTTCGAACAATCATTTTTCAAAATTGCAGATGTCAAACATCTCTCATTGTGACAAGCACATATTCTAACTTGTCATTTTCTAGTGACGTGTACAATATTGTTGTCATACCATTCACTTGAGGTAGTTACAGAGACTCACGCAGTGTCACCGGAGTCCTGCTATGATCAGCAGACTGCATATTGAATAAAGGTATAGCAGGCAAAGGAAAGTTTCAGCAGAATAACAATGTAATGGTTATATCACAATAAAAATATTCTTTCTAAGACACAGATCATTTGAACTCATAAGTATCTTTAAAGAAGAGCACTTTGCAGTGCAGTATGGATGTGTTACCTACTGTATGGTTACCTACTGTCATCTGTTTTACAGGTATACCATGTTATATATGTACAGTAGTGTTGTTCTGGTGCATGAATGCAATAGGATGGACCCACGGCCGGGCCTGGGTACTGCAGGAGGTACTCCATACAAAATAATATGAAATTGCAGGGCCTTCGTACAGATCCGCGGAGGTGCACAACAGCTTGCTTGCTTCTTGAAGCAGGTCCCTCCTCCTCCTTGGCTGGCACCAGCTTCCCAGTGATATTCGGGAAGATGGCACATGTGCACTAGAGAGGAATGACTATGGCTTAGAGAGCAAAGACTCTGGCTGAGTCCTTGATTTCACTATGCGACATTCACTATGATCCAAGGAAGCAGCAGAGGTGGCTACTCCAACCACGTCTGAATAAGCCCCATGGTGCTCATCAGGTTATATCTACCCAAATGATATGTTTTCTTAGTCAATATTGGTCTTCCTGGGCTGCCGTTTATTTTAATGATAGGTGGGTTGTTTCATACTGTCCCATAGAACTCTTTATCAATGAGTGAGATTTTGACACTCACAGGGTACTATACTTTGTTCCCACAAAAACAGTTGACAAATGTAATTGGAATACATTTTTCTTTTTACCTGTGGTACATTGCTTATCTCCACCTTTTAATTCATATTATTAATAAATTGAATGTACTATGCTTGGTGGCAGTTGCTCTATATACTGTATATAGGTAGTTTGATGCCTGCACTCTTTGTATTAATCCACAGCTGGGCAGTGCTCCATTTACAGACTTAAGAGCATTAATACATCCAAATGATGAACAATGGGCAGTCACCAATATCATGTGAGATTAACTGGTGATTTATTGTACTCACAAATACAGTCGAACCATAGTAAGTTGACAGTTCAGTCCTTAAGGGTCCTTTGTGAAGATAATAACAATCCTAGTGTATAGAAGCCACAGGACCATACATACCACTGGCTCAGATGCACCTATAAATTAATGAGAAGCCAGCCAGGATGTGTTCTGCATTCCAGAAGCTAAATGCAGACCAGAAGTGGCTAAAAAATGATAAAGAATGCCACCACTTAAACCAAACAACAATGCTATATGTATGTGGTACCCCGGGAAATGGTGTGTGTGCCCTTAAGAATAAATTACAAGTTCGCAGCAGGAGGGGAAGAGTTAAGCAAGCTCTGGATGCAGATTGCTGATTGTGCAGGGTAGCCTGGGAACAGAAGATCCTTGTGGGAAGAAGAAGGTAGAGCTGTGTGTGGAGACAGGAAGTGATAGATGCATGCTGAACGAGGAGCAGAGCGGGAGCTGAGAACAAGTTTCAGTTGCAGGATGCTGGGTGGTGAGAGCAGTGCTGCATAGTGCAAGCAGTGGAGTGCTGCAGGAGAGCCAAGTGTCGGATGAGCGGGTGTTGAGATGCCGCAGCCGGAGTCCGGATATCGCTAGGTCTGGTGAGAGGTGTGGACACTGCAGACATCTTGTAACAGTGAGGAACCATCAAAAACTGTTCCAGACAGTGAAATCGTCTGCTCTAAGGGTCTGAGTGAGTACATTGGAATCTGAGTGACCAAAGCCTCAGGCAAGTTTGATACTCCGCTTAAGCAATCATTGTCACCAGCTGAGCAGTTTGAAAAGGTGTGGATGGCATAGCGCCATATTCCATAAGCTAAATACCACAAAGAGGTTATTAGTGAAAACCTTTTAGCCGACACTGTTACTGTAAGAATATGAAAGACTGAGTTTTATTACAAGTTCAAGGCAGATATTTATTCTGAAAGACTGAGTTACTTTTCTTGGCAAGTTTGAGTAAAGCCCTGTAATAGAAAGAGAGACTGAGTTATGCAACCAAAAAGACCCTCATTGTTAAGTAAGTTGAATTTGTCAAGAGACACTACCATCCCTTCGCTACAGTAGCTACACCCTCTTTGGACAGAACTGAGAACATTTGTCCCTGTTACAACCTAGGATTTTCCCTTATGTCTGTGTGCCAATTTCTCCCATTGACATACTGTGGCACTGCAGAATTCTACCAGAGCTCCAATATTTATTACCTGTGAAGATTGTCATACCTTGGCTAGGGAAAGCCAGAGAGTTAGTGTTTGTTATCGCTGTGATTTCAATTATCGTCTAGAATGCTAATATTTGTCATTCCAATGAACATGTTCATCTGTGATTCAAATGATATTCTGCCATTCCTCTGGGATACAAATCAATTGTCTTTGCATAGTGAATGCTCCTTTGTGGTGTGAACTTTAGCCAATTGTCTTCTCTTTGTTCAACTTTGATGCCCAATTCTTCTTTTTGTGATTATTCAAATTTGACGCCAATTAACCAGTCCTCATCATCTTCAATCCAGAGTTCATTGCGGCTCAATAAAAAGACATCCTATTGGAATTGAAACATTTCAGGGGAAAGGTCCGTCACATAGCCATCCAACACCTGTGATACCAGTCTCAACCACTTAGACATACCTGTCACTCCAGGGGTGTTACATGTACAGCCAAGTAAATTCAATGAGGATCCCCTTGCAGAGCTCAATCACACCTTTCAAAAAGTTGATCATAGCCGCTGACACCCAGAAATTACCAGCCATGAACCAGAAGTGCCGTGCATTCAACAACATGGAAAGCACTGGAACCAGAAGTGACTGGATACTATTGAAAAACCTCATAAAAATGAACTGCCTACTACAGTGCTTGCAAAGCATACCCATAATGCTTTATAACAAGGAAACCTGTTAATATCAATACATATTAATGAGGAACAATCAAAGTTAGTAGTAAATAATAAATAGATAAGATGGCAATGTTGACCATAAGCGCTAGATAATATATGATTACAAAGAAAGGACGCTATCTCAAAACACACACACACACACACACACACACACATACACACACACACACACACACACACACACACACACACACACACACTGAGCAACATGGGTAGAAGATCTGTGGGTACCCCAAATAAACCCTGAAGTTGTGACCTCCCTTTGCTTTTAAAACAGCAACTGGGAGGAGGCAGTACTGACATTAGTAAAGTGCGTGTGTGTGTGTGTGTGTGTGTGTGTGTGTGTGTGTGTGTGTGTGTGTGTGTCTGTGTGTGTGTATATATATATATATATATATATCTCAATAAAACAAATATCCCAGTGTGTTAATATGTTAATACATATTATCACTGTGGATTCAGTATATGGTGGAGTAGTGAATAAATCAACCTCAGGGGACTGGTCATATATTCAAAGTACCCAGGGTCTTCCTTTAGTATATGGCACCCTAGGATAAGAACCCTCTCACCAAGGCAACATCACCCAAGAAATGGAAACATTTAATATCAAAACATTGATTTAACTGACAATATAAAAATCATGAAAAAATCACAATACCAAACAAATCCATATGTAAGTCATTGTACAAAAGGTGGTATAAAGCTCGCCTTACCTTAGCAAAGGTGTGAGCTCAAGGTGGAGATTATTGTCTCAACAACAATGTCTCAATGGAAATTAATCTATGGGCATAATTCAGACCTGATCGTAGCAGCAACTTTGTTAGCAGATGGGCAAAACCATGTGCACTGCAGGTGTGGCAGATATAACATGTGCAGAGAGAGTTAGATTTGGGTGGGTTATATTGTTTCTGTGCAGGGTAAATACTGACTGCTTTATTTTTACACTGCAATTTAGATTTCAGTTTGAACACACCACACCCAAATCTAACTCTCTCTGCACATGTTATATCTGCCCCCCTCTCCCCTGCGGTGCACATGGTTTTTCCCATCTGCTAACAAAGTTGCTGCTACGATCAACTCTGAATTAGGCCCTATGGGGGTCATTCCGAGTTGTTCGCTCGGTAAAAATCTTCGCATCGCAGCGATTTTCCGCTTAATGCGCATGCGCAATGTCCGCACTGCGACTGCGCCAAGTAAATTTGCTATGCACTTAGGAATTTTACTCACGGCTTTTTCTTCGTTCTGGCGATCGTAATGTGATTGACAGGAAATGGGTGTTAGTGGGCGGAAACAGGCCGTTTTATGGGCGTGTGGGAAAAAACGCTACCGTTTCCGGGAAAAACGCAGGAGTGGCCGGAGAAACGGGGGAGTGTCTGGGCGAACGCTGGGTGTGTTTGTGACGTCAAACCAGGAACGACAAGCACTGAACTGATCGCAGAAGCCGAGTAAGTCTGGAGCTACTCAGAAACTGCTACGAGGTGTGTAATCGCAATATTGCGAATACATCGTTCGCAATTTTAAGACGCTAAGATTCACTCCCAGTAGGCGGCGGCTTAGCATGAGCAAATCTGCTAAAATCCGCTTGCGAGCGAACAACTCGGAATGACCCCCAATATCCATTGAGATAATAATTAGTTGCACACAGTTTTTAAAAGAACTCAGCAGGGAAAGCTGACAGCTGGGCCAGGCCCAGGTAATGTGAGGAGGGCATGGTCAATGTAGGCAGGTGTGGCCAGCCTTCCTACTTTAAAAATATGTAATAATAAAGTTTCTGTGCGGCTGGACAGGAAGGGGGAGGGAGGGCGGGGGATTTTCCGGGTGAGCAGCAGGAGGTGGCTGCTGGGGGTGGTGGTGAGTGCGACCGCTCACCTGCCCGCATGTCAAGCAGGGAGGGAAAGGACACTGCTGCAGCTGCCTCTCTCCCCATCACAATACACAGGTTGGGGAAAGAGGCTGCCGCTGCAGCAATGTCCTCTCTCTCCCAGCTCCATGCTGGCACTGCCTAAATCGAGGAAGGGGAGGGGGTCAGCAGATCCCCGCCAGCAGGCCCAGGCCAGGGGTAAAGAATACCCGCCCCCCACCCCCCTTTCCTCCTCGGCACCACTGGGTGGTAACACCAAATATTGATTTGATTTAGAGTTCTCTTCTGTTCATTCATTTTGGAATTTGTTAATTGATAAAAATAAACTATCAACACTTCTTTTTGAAGGCAATCTGTGTGTGTGTGTGTGTGTGCGTGCGTGCGTGCGTGCGTGCGTGCGTGCGTGCGTGTGTGTGTGTGTGTGTGTGTGTGTGTGTGTGTGTAGAGATATATATATTAGTGATGAGCGGGTTCGGTTTCTCGGAAACCGAACCCCCCCGAACTTCACCCTTTTTACACGGGTCCGAGACATACTCGGATTCTCCCGTATGGCTCGGTTAACCCGAGCGCGCCCGAACGTCATCATCCCGCTGTCGGATTCTCGCGAGATTTGGATTCTATATAAGCAGCCGTGCGTCGCCGCCATTTTCACTCGTGCATTGGAAATGTTAGGGAGAGGACGTGGCTGGCGTCCTCTCCGTTATTGTTGTACTTGATTGTGCTTTATTGCTTAATTGTGGGGAGGACTGGGGAGCAGCTGTATAATATAGGAGGAGTACAGTGCAGAGTTTTGCTGATCAGTGACCACCAGTTATCCGTTCTCTGCCTGAAAAAAACGCTCCATATCTATGCTCAGTGTGCTGCATATATCTGTGCTCACAATGCTTAATTGTGGGGACTGGGGAGCAGCTGTACAGGAGTACAGTGCAGAGTTTTGCTGACAGTGACCACCATTATACGTTGTCTGCCTGAAAAACACTCCATATCTGTGCTCAGTGTGCTGCTTTATTGTGGGGACTGGGGAGTCGGGACCACCAGTATAATATTATATAGGAGGAGTACAGTGCAGAGTTTTGCTGACACAGTGACCACCAGTATATATAGCAGTACGGTACGGAAGGCCACTGCTGTACCTACCTCTGTGTCATCATTAAGAATACTATCCATCTACATTCTAATTCTATACCTGTGGTGCATTTCAGTTGTGCAGTTTGCTGACACAGTGACCACCAGTATACTATATATAGCAGTACGGTACGGAAGGCCACTGCTGTACCTACCTCTGTGTCGTCATTAAGTATACTATCCATCTACATTCTATACCTGTGGTGCATTTTAGTTTTGCAGTTTGCTGACACAGTGACCACCAGTATACTATATATAGCAGTACGGTACGGAAGGCCACTCCTGTACCTACCTCTCTGTCGTCATTAAGTATACTATCCATCTACATTCTATACCTGTGGTGCATTTTAGTTTTGCAGTTTGCTGACACAGTGACCACCAGTATACTATATATAGCAGTACGGTACGGAAGGCCACTGCTGTACCTACCTCTGTGTCGTCATTAAGTATACTATCCATCTACATTCTATACCTGTGGTGCATTTTAGTTTTGCAGTTTGCTGACACAGTGACCACCAGTATACTATATATAGCAGTACGGTACGGAAGGCCACTGCTGTACCTACCTCTGTGTCGTCATTAAGTATACTATCCATCTACATTCTATACCTGTGGTGCATTTTAGTTGTGCGCAGTATATATAGTAGTAGGCCATTGCTATTGATACTGGCATATAATTCCACACATTAAAAAATGGAGAACAAAAATGTGGAGGTTAAAATAGGGAAAGATCAAGATCCACTTCCACCTCGTGCTGAAGCTGCTGCCACTAGTCATGGCCGAGATGATGAAATGCCATCAACGTCGTCTGCCAAGGCCGATGCCCAATGTCATTGTAGAGAGCATGTAAAATCCAAAAAACAAAAGTTCAGTAAAATGACCCAAAAATCTAAATTAAAAGCGTCTGAGGAGAAGCGTAAACTTGCCAATATGCCATTTACGACACGGAGTGGCAAGGAACGGCTGAGGCCCTGGCCTATGTTCATGGCTAGTGGTTCAGTTTCACATGAGGATGGAAGCACTCATCCTCTCGCTAGAAAAATGAAAAGACTTAAGCTGCCAAAAGCACAGCAAAGAACTGTGCATTCTTCTAAATCACAAATCCCCAAGGAGAGTCCAATTGTGTCGGTTGCGATGCCTGACCTTCCCAACACTGGATGGGAAGAGCTTGCGCCTTCCACCATTTGCACGCCCCCTGCTAGTGCTGGAAGGAGCACCCGCAGTCCAGTTCCTGATAGTCAAATTGAAGCTGTCACTGTTGAAGTACACCAGGATGAGGATATGAGTGTTGCTGGCGCTGGGGAGGAAATTGACAAGGAGGATTCTGATGGTGAGGTGGTTTGTTTAAGTCAGGCACCCGGGGAGACACCTGTTGTCCGTGGGACGAATATGGCCATTGACATGCCTGGTCAAAATACAAAAAAAATCAGCTCTTCGGTGTGGAATTATTTCAACACAAATGCGGACAACAGGTGTCAAGCCGTGTGTTGCCTTTGTCAAGCTGTAATAAGTAGGGGTAAGGACGTTAAACACCTCGGAACATCCTCCCTTATACGTCACCTGCAGCGCATTCATCAGAAGTCAGTGACAAGTTCAAAAACTTTGGGTGACAGCGGAAGCAGTCCACTGACCACTAAATCCCTTCCTCTTGTAACCAAGCTCCTGCAAACCACACCACCAACTCCCTCAGTGTCAATTTCCTACTTACCCAGGAAAGCCAATAGTCCTGCAGGCCATGTCACTGGCAAGTCTGACGAGTCCTCTCCTGTCTGGGATTCCTCCGATGCATCCTTGAGTGTAACGCCTACTGCTGCTGGCGCTTTTGTTGTTGCTGCTGGGAGTCGATCGTCATCCCAGAGGGGAAGTCGGAAGACCACTTGTACTACTTCCAGTAAGCAATTGACTGTCCAACAGTCCTTTGCGAGAAAGATGAAATATCACAGCAGTCATCCTGCTGCAAAGCAGATAACTCAGGCCTTGGCAGCCTGGGCGGTGAGAAACGTGGTTCCGGTATCCACCGTTAATTCAGAGGCAACTAGAGACTTGATTGAGGTACTGTGTCCCCGGTACCAAATACCATCTAGGTTCCATTTCTCTAGGCAGGCGATACCGAAAATGTACACAGACCTCAGAAAAAGACTCACCAGTGTTCTAAAAAATGCAGTTGTACCCAGTGTCCACTTAACCACAGACATGTGGACAAGTGGAGCAGGGCAGACTCAGGACTATATGACTGTGACAGCCCACTGGGTAGATGTATTGCCTCCCACAGCAAGAACAGCAGCGGCGGCACCAGTAGCAGCATCTCGCAAACGCCATCTCGTTCCTAGGCAGGCTACGCTTTGTATCACCGCTTTCCAGAAGAGGCACACAGCTGACAACCTCTTACGGGAACTGAGGAAGATCATCGCAGAATGGCTTACCCCAATTGGACTCTCCTGGGGATTTGTGACATCGGACAACGCCAGCAATATTGTGCGTGCATTACATCTGGGCAAATTCCAGCACGTCCCATGTTTTGTACATACATTGAATTTGGTGGTGCAGAATTATTTAAAAAACGACAGGGGCGTGCAAGAGATGCTGTCGGTGGCCCGAAGAATTGCGGGCCACTTTCGGCATTCAGCCACCGCGTACAGAAGATTGGAGCACCACCAAACAGTCCTGAACCTGCCCTGCTATCATCTGAAGCAAGAGGTGGTAACGAGGTGGAATTCAACCCTCTATATGCTTCAGAGGACAGAGGAGCAGCAAAAGGCAATTCAAGCCTATACATCTGCCCACGATATAGGCAAAGGAGGGGGAATGCACCTGACTCAAGCGCAGTGGAGAATGATTTCAACATTGTGCAAGGTTCTGCAACCCTTTGAACTTGCCACACGTGAAGTCAATTCAGACACTGCCAGCCTGAGTCAGGTCATTCCCCTCATCAGGCTTTTGCAGAAGAAGCTGGAGACATTGAAGGAGGAGCTAAAACAGAGCGATTCCGCTAGGCATGTGGGACTTGTGGATGGAGCCCTTAATTCGCTTAACCAGGATTCACGGGTGGTCAATCTGTTGAAATCAGAGCACTACATTTTGGCCACCGTGCTCGATCCTAGATTTAAAACCGACGTTGTATCTCTCTTTCCAGCAGACACAAGTCTGCAGAGGTTCAAAGACCTGCTGGTGAGAAAATTGTCAAGTCAAGCGGAACGTGACCCGTCAACATCTCCTCCTTCACATTCTCCCGCAACTGGGTGTGTGAGGAAAAGGCTAAGAATATCCAAGCCCACCCGCTGGCGGTGATGCAGGACAGTCTGGAGCGAGTGCTGACATCTGGTCCGGACTGAAGGACCTGCCAACGATTACTGACATGTCGTCTACTGTCACTTCATATGATTCTCTCACCATTGAAAGAATGGTGGAGGATTATATGAGTGACCGCATCCAAGTAGGCACGACAGACAGTCCGTACGTATACTGGCAGGAAAAAGAGGCAATTTGGAGGCCCTTGCACAAACTGGCTTTATTCTACCTAAGTTGCCCTCCCTCCAGTGTGTACTCCGAAAGAGTGTTTAGTGCAGCCGCTCACCTTGTCAGCAATCGGCGTACGAGGTTACTTCCAGAAAATGTGGAGAAGATGATGTTCATCAAAATGAATTATAATCAATTCCTCCATGGAGACATTCACCAGCAGCAATTGCCTCCACAAAGTACACAGGGACCTGAGATGGTGGATTCCAGTGGGGATGAATTAATAATCTGTGAAGAGGGGGATGTACACAGTGAAAGTGGTGAAGAATCAGAGGAAGATGATGAGGTGAACATCTTGCCTCTGTAGAGCCAGTTTGTGCAAGGAGAGATTGATTGCTTCTTTTTTTGGTGAGGGCCCAGTCATTTCAGTCATAGTCGTGTGGCAGACCCTGTCGCTGAAATGATGGGTTCGTTAAAGTGTGCATGTCCTGTTTATACAACATAAGGGTGGGTGGAAGGGCCCAAGGACAATTCCATCTTGCACCTCTTTTTTCTTTAATTTTTCTTTGCATCATGTGCTGTTTGGGGACAATTTTTTTTAAGTGCCATCCTGCCTGACACTGCAGTGCCACTCCTAGATGGGCCAGGTGTTTGTGTCGGCCACTTGTGTCGCTTAGCTTAGTCACACAGCGACCTTGGTGCGCCTCTTTTTTTCTTTGCATCATGTGCTGTTTGGGGACTATTTTTTTGAAGTGCCATCCTGCCTGACACTGCAGTGCCACTCCTAGATGGGCCAGGTGTTTGTATCGGCCACTTGTGTCACTTAGCTTAGCCATCCAGCAACCTCGGTGCAAATTTTAGGACTAAAAATAATATTGTGAGGTGTGAGGTGTTCAGAATAGACTGGAAATGAGTGGAAATTATGGTTATTGAGGTTAATAATACTATGGGATCAAAATGACCCCCAAATTCTATGATTTAAGCAGTTTTTTAGGGTTTTTTGAAAAAAACACCCGAATCCAAAACACACCCGAATCCGACAAAAAATTTTCGGTGAGGTTTTGCCAAAACGCGTCCGAATCCAAAACACGGCCGCGGAACCGAATCCAAAACCAAAACACAAAACCCGAAAAATGTCCGGTGCACATCACTAATATATATATATATATATATATATATATATCACAGAGGCTCTGCACTCACTATTGGGGTTGGGGAAAGTGAAAACAAGCTCCAGTGGTATTGCAGAGTTTAAATCCAGAGAAGCAGCAGGACTACCTCTTGTTTATGCAAAGGTTTCATGAGCCTGAAAGGTTTAATTACTCAGCTAAAGGTGCAATGAGTCATCAGGTTACGAAAAGTACTCACTAAAACAGTAGGCAGTCCAAAACTACTTGGTGATCTGTAAGGTTGCTCTCTGTGCACAAAATTACTCTGATTCAAACTCAAAATGGGGATTTGATGAGTTTCCTAAGGTTTGGCTTGTTTCCTCCATGTGCACACAGAGAATGCCAGGGCATGCACCGCCTTTCCTACTGCTCCCATTGCAGTGGCGATGGGACAGACCTTGCACTGCACAGGGACATGGATAGGATAAGTATGGTAGCAGGGGGGCTGATGGACAGAGCTGTACAGGAGGAGGTGTCAGACAAGAAGAAGAGGAGCAGGGGAACAGAGTGGGATAGAGTGATGGGATCAGCAGCAGTCATAGCAGGGGGCTGGACCAGACAGGGGGGAGGAGCAGATGGGAGCAGAGGTGACATGCCGTATGCTGGGTCCCTTTATTAGTCTTAAGGCCCGTAAACACTTATCGATATATCGGCCGTTCTCTTGAACGGCCGATATATCGTGGGACCGTCGGCCAGTGTGTACGGCCGATACATCTGTGAACTCCGTCGTTCACAGACGTATCGCGTCGGCCGCGCAGCACAGCCGACGGCCAATATATTTACCGATATATTGGCGCGTCGCTGTGTGTGTACGGGGCAGTCGGCCGACCGCCCGTACACATGCTGCGGCGGCCGGCGGTGATTGACAGCTGAACTGGGCGGGCGTGTGTACACGCCCACCCAGTTCATGACGTCAGTCCCCGACGGATCGGGCAGTGTGTATGCTGAACACACTGCCCGATCCATCCATAGATATATCTGCAGATCAATTGATCTGCAGATATATCTATTAGTGTGTACCCACCTTTACTGTACATAATATAAAGAGAACCAAGGACATTTCATATGTCCATAGTAATATAAAATTCTGAGTAGTGTACTGAATGAAGCAGCCAGGACAGGTGGAGGTGTGTCCATGGTAACTGACCTATGAGGTTGCTGAGGAATCAGGTGATGGGAGGGGCTTAGCCCTTATGAGGGGATGATTGATTAAGTTCTCCCTCTTTTCCTCAGGAAAAACTGAACAGTGAAGTGCTCTGTGTTTGTGTTGTACTGAACCTGTCTGTAACTGTGAATTTTTTGTATTTTTTCTCTGTTTTCCTTTCAACCTTTACTACTCTTTATTTTTCTCCCCCTTTTTCTTTAATCTTTCCTTTATCTCACTATCCTTTACTTTAACATGCCAAGGCCCAGTCATGCTGCAGGTCCCCCTATCGGTTTTATTGAAAGCGGTGGAAGGGGTACTGCTGAGTCTGTGTCAATTGGGGGACAGGTCATTTCAACACAGGGAAGATGGCGGGTTGTAGTAAATGTGGGTGGTTATTCCGCTGCCAGGGGTCGGGCTCGACCTCCTGAGAGAGCTGTGGTGGGTGGAGCTGCGTCACGCAGAGGCCGTGTGTCCAGCTCGTCTGTGTCACACACTGGTGGTGTACTTAGTGGTATGAGTGCTAATCCTTTGGAAGTGCAGACCGAAGGTACGATGTCTCGGAGCGTGGGCCCCATGGTGGAATCACGGAGTAGGGTGATGCAGAAAGCGGTAACGTCTAGAAGGGTTACCTCAGGATTGCATGTTCCGGAGGTGCGCTGCGGTCGTCCCGTGGGCCTGCGGGGGACCGTGGCAGGCAGAGGCGTTCGTTGCAGAACCGGACTTTCCAGAGGCGAGCAATCTGGAAGGGGCACAAGTGAACAATTGGTGGTGCAAGGATTGGGAGCACCTAATAGAGGCGGTAACAGGGAGAGGGCCAGTTTAAGGGGCACCTATGGAATCACAGAGGGAGTGGGTCAGCACGCGGGTACTTCAGGCCTGAAAAATGCTGGTGTGCAGCAGAGAATTGAGCCTGTTAACTTGAGTATGAGGGGCAGAAGTGTGGCGTCTGAGGTAAATCAAAGCAGATGCATGGTTCCTAGGTGTTCATATGCAGACCATGCATTTAGGGCGTAAAGGTGCTGGCTGGAATTCGTCTGAGGTGGTGTCTATATGCACTTCAGTAATATCAGCACTGGTTCCTGTTCTTACTGTGGGTCATGCTGAGGGGAGAGTCTTGAGGGGGCAGAATCCCTCTATGATTAATGAGTCTAGAGTAAGTGAACCAGCGGTCGCGGGTTCACGTGCTAGGGCACGCAGGAAAAGTGGGGGTAATGAGATACTTGATGAGTGTCTAGTGGATGTTTTCCCTTGCATTTCTCCTGCGGAATCTTTGTTTGTCCCTGAACCACAGGAGGATTCAGGGGAGTCGGCTGCTGTGGTCGATTCCGCTGTGGATGATGGTGGTAGATTTTATGGTTAGTCTAATTTTGACCTTGAAGCATGTCAGGAGGGTGCAGTAGCCAGCTCGGGCAATAAGACAGTGGTTAAGGAGAAAACATGCAAGCAACAATCTGCAGATAAGCGAAAATGTAGGCTCATGTGCAGGAAGGAGAGTGGTTCATCCACATCTTCCTCTGAGTCCTCAGATTCAGTAGATAGTGATTGCAGTGGTTGCAAGAGAAAACACAAAAGAAGGCGCAAACACAGCAGTTCTAGTATGTCCTTGAAGGAGGGTCCTGAGGAGTCTCTGCAATGTGCTAATACGGTTGTTTTAAGAGGAGTCTGTCCCAAAATTAGGGATCGTATATGAGAGGGCAGATATGTTAACATGATTGCGTTAACCAGCAAAGCAAAGAAGGCAATAGCTGTGGCCAGAAAGAAATCGGGTATAGGTGAAGAGGCATATAAATCATATTCTAATTGGCAAAAAGACAAGCTGGTCTTTGCGGCCTGTTATTTAGAGACGAGACCTCAAGAGCATTTAAAGGTAATCAAATATATGTATTTGTTACATGAACTAGCGAGATCAGGGCGTGGGACAGCTTGGAGAATTTATGATGAGGATTTTTGCAGGAAACAGCATGGCAGAGCTGTCATAGATTTTGGTAAAAAAGATGTGGAGATTTTTGTAGACGTTACACAACCACTGAAGAGTGGTTCTGAAGTGATTAGTGAGAAATGTGGTAGTAACAGTACTAGATGGACAGCAGGGAAGAACAGCCAAGGTAGGTGCTATGCTTTTAATAATGGTCAATGCACCCTAGGGTCAAGGTGTCGTTTTCGACACGTTTGTATCCGCTGTGGGGGGGGTCAGTTCCCATTAGAGACTGCTCGCGGCCCTCAGGTGGTAGAGAAGGTTTTAACAGAGAGCAGAACCGCGCTCCCGTGGTTGCCAATACTAAGTAGGGCCCCATCTCCTGTGAGATTGGATAAATTGTCTTATTGGTTAGAATATTACCCAAAAAGAGAAGATGCTGATTTGTTAAGGTTGGGTTTTTCCAGAGGTTTCCCTTTGGCTATTAAAGGCCAAGTTGGTTCTGGTTTGGTTCTTAATTTGCGCTCGGTTGAGCAGTTTCCAGAAATTTTGAAAGAAAAAGTTGATAAAGAGGTTGCTTTGGGAAGAATGGTATGGCCTTTTAGTTCTCCGCCAACTCCGGATTTAATTTTGTCCCCGGTGGGTGTTGTTCCTAAAAAGACCCTGGGAAAGTTTAGATTAATTCAGCATTTCTCCTGTCCAAAGGGGTCTTCAGTTAATGATGCCATTCCTGAGTTATTGACCATGGTAGTTTATCAATCTTTTGAAGATGCGTTGGCAAAGATTAGATCATTTGGTAGAGGAGCGTTGATGAGTAAAATTGACATACGGTAGAGTCGGCTTTTCGTCTTTTGCCCATTGATCCGGAATATTTTCGTTATTTGAGTTTTTCGCCTGGATGAGGGTTTCTATGTTGATAGATGTTTTCCTATGGGTTGTTCTATATCTTGTTCATATTTTGAAAAGTTTAGTAGTTTTTTGCATTGGTGCATTTCAGAATATTCAGGCCAGTCTGAATTGTTCATTGGGGGTAATTCTGAGTTGATCGCAGCAGCAAGTTTGTTAGCAATTGGGCAAAACCATGTGCACTGGAGGGGTGGCAGATATAAGATTTGCAGAGAGAGTTAGATTTGGGTGGGTTATTTTGTTTCTGTGCAGGGTAAATACTGGCTGCTTTATTTTTACACTGCAATTTAGATTTCAGTTTGAATACACCCCACTCAAATCTAACTCTCTTTACACATGTTATATCTGTCCTCCCTGCAGTGCACATGGTTTTGCCCAATTGCTAACAAAATTTCTGCTGCGATCAACTCAGAAAGAATTAGGCCCATTATTTAGATGATTTTTTGTTCTTGGACCCCGCTGAGTATCCCTTATCCAAAATGTTTGGGACCAGAGTTATTTTGGATATCGGATTTTTCTGTATTTTGGAATAACTGCATACCATAATGAGATATCATGGTGATGGGACCTAAATCTAAGCACAGAATGCATTTATGTTTCATATACACCTTATACACACAGCCTGAAGGTAATTTTAGCCAATATTTTTTAACTTTGTGCATTAAACAAAGTGTGTCTACATTCACACAATTGATTTATGTTTAATATACACCTTATACACACAGCCTGAAGGTAATTTAATACAATATTTTCTCATACTTCCTAGAGGATGCTGGGGACTCCAAAAGGACCATGGGGTATAGACGGGATCCGCAGGAGACATGGGCACTTTAAGACTTTGAATGGGTGTGAACTCGCTCCTCCCTCTATGCCCCTCCTCCAGACTCCAGTTAGATTCTGTGCCCAGAGAGACTGGTCACACACTGAGGAGCTCTACTGAGTTTCTCGGAAAAGACTTTATGTTAGGTTTATTATTTTCAGGGAGCACTGCTGGTAACAGGCTCCCTGCATCGTGGGACTGAGGGGAGAGAAGCAGACCTACTTATGTGAGTTTCAAGGCTCTGCTTCTTAGGCTACTGGACACCATTAGCTCCAGAGGGTCTGATCACTTGGTACGCCTAGCTGCTTGTTCCCGGAGCCGCGCCGTCACCCCCCTCACAGAGCCAGAAGAAAGAAGCCGGGTGAGTAAAAGAAGAACAGAAGACTTCAGTGATGGCAGAAGACTGCAGAGTCTCTGAGGTACCGCACAGCGGTCACGCTGCGCGCCATTGCTTCCACACACAAGCGGCACTACAAGGGTGCAGGGCGCAGGGGGGCGCCCTGGGCAGCAATATACCTCCTATATTAGCCTGGCAAAGAGGTATACAGTGCATAGGCACTGTATACTGACCCCCGCCAGTATAAAAATGTGAAAAACTAGCGGGACTGAAGCGCGCCGATAAGGGGCGTGGCTTAACCCTCACAACTCTATCCAGCGCCATTTTCTCCTCACAGACATGCTGGCCCTACCAAAACACTGATGAACAGCTCACAGTGTAAAACGGGGGGGGGGCACAGTTGTTTAGTGCAATATATGTACAAAAATAAAGCACTATATATAATGGGCGTGTGGTAAATGAGTTGGTAAACGTTTTCTGTGTTTTCCCTGTCAGATACTGGGATCTACCCATTTTAGTCAGTGTAATGTCGGTGGGTGTTTAGTACACGTGTGTCGGCATGTCCGAGTGCTCTGCCACAAATGGCTATGGGAATCCCTCTGTCAGCACTGCCGACTCCTGATGGTACCTGATTCATGAGAATAAGTGTCAGCATGTCAGTAGTTGTATGCTTTTCCAAAAAGAAAAAACTATTGGGAGACACAGACATATGTGGGTGACCCTGTCGGCACCAACTAATTTGACTGGGTAAAAATTAACATGATAATGTGATGCATTTTAAAAAAGCTATACCTGTACATATATATATATATATATATATATATATATATATATGTTTATGTGTGGTACGGTTGCATTGATCTGTAGCTCGAGCATAGACTTAGTAATATTTCTGGGGGCGTAATATTAAAAATATATATATATTTCCCTCAGACCCCTAGGGGTCGCAAAAATTTTAATTTGCCCAGTTACTACTCCCTGTTGTCGACACGAATACTATGTCTTATGTCGACCATAATGTTTCCTGATTAGATCCACAACATCGGCATTCAGTACATGTTTCATACACATTAAGAACGCATTAATGTCACTAGGGACCCTGCTGTTCCTGACAAATATATATATATATATATATATATATATATGAGATATGTATATATAGATATATGTGTGTATATGTGTATTTAAATGTGTATATTTATACAAAAAATTTATAATGAATGCTGAAGTAAACGTTTCCTTCTCATGTGCTGGTCGCTCTGTTGAATAACTCTAGGTCATCCGTGACAAGATGGTTCAAATCATCACGAGGAGTCCGAGTGTTTATTCTTTTCCCGCCATGGATAGAATAAAGTGAGCGTCAACCCCTGTTCTGCACGAGGCCCTGCCACAAAGGATCGTTTACAGGAAGCTAAGTGATATTTTAATTATATGCTTTGATTATACTTGCATTGCATGCGCAGGGGGGAGTGTTTGTATTCAGAAATGGTCGGTTACTTTGTCATCCGATATAATTACCCTGGGGAGAGATGTGATACTCCATAAGTTGGGTCATGTCTAGAACATTGCAACATACTGCCATGCAACTACAAGGGATGGGACTCTTGGGTGCGCGGGCCACTTCCATGGCGGTCTCGGCTAGGAGGGTGTTGTGGATTCACCAATGGGATGCAAATGCTGACTCCGAAAAGAAGTGGAGTCTCTTCCCCATGAAGGTGAAGCCTGGTTTGGTGATGGCCTTGTTAATATGCTCTCGGCAGGTGCCACGGGTAAGTCTACCTTCTTGCCCTATGTTCCCTCACAACGGTTGGTGAAGCATTGTGGTAGGATGCAGTCATTTCGACTGAATAGATAAGGATTCCCCTTTCTTTGCAGGTAAAGGAAGGTAAAAAAGGTAAGAGGTCAGCTGCCTTTTCAGGTTCACAGGAGCAGAAATCATCCATTGTTTCTGCCACGTCCACCGCGGGACGTTGGGTCTATCTTGCGGGGGCCCACACAGGTGGGATCTCGTCCAAAACTCTTCAGTCAGTCCTGGAAAGGACATGGACCAGTGAGTTAAGGATAGAGTCCCTAGGAGGACATACGGGAGTTCCAGACGTTCCCCTCACTGATTTTTTCAAATCGACCTTACCGATCCTCCTCATGACAGGGAGGTAGTATGTGACGCAATACAAGAGTTGTGTCTGGATCAGGTAATTGCCCTGCTGTTCCGGTCATAAAAAATAAAAAAAGAAGAAGGAGCTGTTGTTCAAGCTTTTTCGTGCTCCCGAGACCGGACGGCTTGGTCAGACAAATCCCAATTTTCCTACTTAAACTCCATGAGGGAATCTCTCATGGCAGGGTTCTGCACTCTGAAAGTGGAGTAAGGAGGTCTAATTACGGTTTCTTCGGCATTAGGCTTACCTGAGGTTTGCGATTCAGGATTGTTGTTACCATTTCACCAGGGTGATGGCGGTATGATGGGTTTCCTTCGATAGTAAGGAGTTATAATTATTCTGTACTGGATCGCTCTCCGAATTCCGGAGAGATCAAGGAGCCAAATGGTGCAAAACTCGGTTTTCTCCTTGAAAGTTCTTCAACAACAGGACTTGCCAGAATCCCTGTTGGTCCCAACGACGCGGTGATCGGCTTGGGCAATATTATTAGAGGCAGTACTGAGAAGAGTTTATTTGCTTCCAAAAAAAAAAGGAGAAGCTCTGAGAATTCAGAGTCTGGCAGACCTGCAACGGTGTCATACCGTCGATACATTCAGTTGCTGAAAAAGATGGATGGGGCCTATGAGGCTATTCAGTGGGCAGGTTGCAGGTCTGAGTGTTTAGCAGGGCCTGTTGGACAAGTGGTCCGGTTCCCACCTGGGATAATCATGGTTTCAAGACCAGTATCTCGCTCCTGTGGTAGCGGCGCAATTCTCACTGAGGACAAGTGTCATGTTAGGATACTTGTCGCCCCATTAACGGTCTAGAGTTAAGGGCCGTTTATAATGGTTTTCTACAGACAAAAACTGGAGAAGAAATGGCAGAAGCCAGAAAGATTTTCCGCTGGGCGACAAAAACATTTACGCGCTCTATCAGCAGTGTTCGTTCCAAGAGTGGACAACTGGGAAGCAGACTTCCTCGGCGGACACGTTCTCCATTCAGGAGGGTTGAGTCTTCATCAAGCGGTTTTCACAGAAGTGATAAGTCTTTGGAGAATACCGCAAATAGACAAGATGGCATCTAGCCTCGACAAGAAACTTCAGAAATTTTATTACAGGTCGAGGGTCCCTCAAGCGATAGCGGTGGACGCCCTAGTGACACCGTGGGTGTTTCGGTCAGTCTATGTGTTCCCTCCACTTCCACTCTTTCCAAAAATGTTAAAGCTTATAAGAAGAACAAAGGTTCAGGTGATCCTCCTTGTTCCAGACTGGTCAAGGAGGGCTGGTATCCGGATCTTCAGCAATTACTCATAGGAAAAAGGAGACTTACACATCCATCTTTGTGCCTCTGTGACACCATGGGATCTGTACGTGGTGTGCAGTTCCTGCAATTTCTTTGGTTGAACTTTTCAGTATGGTTAAGTTGAAATTCCTCACTTGGAAAGTGGTCATGCGGTTGATCTTGGCATCCGCAAGGTGGGTGTCTGAGTTGAAGGCTTGGTCTCACAAGAGCCCTGTTTAATCTTCCATGAAGATAGAGCGGAGTTGAGAACTCGGCAGCAGTTTCTGCCAAAAGTGGTTTCATCAGTTTCACTTGAACCAACCTATTGTGGTGCCGGTAACTACTGACGCCTGGGCGACATCGGAGTATCTCGATGTGGTTGGAATTTTGAAATTTTGTGTTGCCAGACTGGCTCAGATCAGGAAAACGGATGATCTGTTTATCCTATATGTTCCCAACAAGATTGGGGTTCCTGCTTCCAAGCAGAGTATTGCACGCTGGATCTGTAATATGATTAAGCTTGCTTGTTTTATGGCTGGATTGCCGTTACCGAAATCGGTGAAGGCCCATTCTACCAAGAAGGTGGGCTCATACTGGGGGGATGCCCAAGGGGTCTCGGTTTTATAGCCTTGCAGAGCAGCTGCTTAGTCTAGTTCAAACAATTTTGCAAATATTCTACAAGTTTGATACCCTGGCTGTTGAGGCCCTCTTGTTTGGGCAATCGGTGCTGCAGAGTCATCCGCACTCTCCCGCCCGTTCTAGAGCTTTGGTATAGACCCCATGGTCCTTTTGGAGTCCCCAGCATCCTCTAGGACGTATGAGAAAATAGGATTTTAGTACCTACCGGTAAATCCTTTTCTCTTAGTTCGTAGAGGATGCTGGGCGCCCCTCCCAGTGCGTACTGTATCTGCAGTTATTGGTTATGGTTACACATGTTGTTTTTCTTTTCAGTCAGTCTGTTGCTAACATTATTCATGCCATGGCATGCGGTATGCTATTATTGGTTGTGTTTACACACAGGTTGTGTTACATTTTTTGTCAGCATATTGCTGTATATTTTTCATGCCATCAGCTGATGTTCTATTGAATGCCACGTTCTGCAGCATGTTTGAGGTGTGAGCTGGTATGACGCTCACTGTGTTTAAACAATAAATTCTTTCCTCAAAATGTCCTGGGCACAGTTCTATTACTGGAGTCTGGAGGAGGGGCATAGAGGAAGGAACCAGTTCACACCCATTCAAAGTCTTAAAGTGCCCATGTCTCCTGCGGATCCCGTCTATACCCCATGGTCCTTTTGGAGTCCCCAGCATCCTCTACGGACTAAGAGAAAAGGATTTACCGGTAGGTATTAAAATCCTATTTTTAATAACTTTGTGTATTAAACAAAGTTTGTGTACAGTGGGGGTAATTCTGAGTTGATTGCAGCAGGATTTTTGTTAGCAATTGGGCAAAACCATGTGCACTGCAGGGGAGGCAGATATAACATGTGCAGAGAGAGTTAGATTTGGGTGGGTTATTTTGTTTCTGCGCAGGGTAAATAGTACTGGCTGCTTTATTTTTACACTGCAATTTAGATTGCAGATTGAACACACCACACCCAAATCTAACTCTCTCTGCACATGTTATATCTGCCTCCCCTGCAGTGCACATGGTTTTGCCCAACTGCTAACAAAAATTCTGCTGCGATCAACTCAGAATTACCCCCATTGAGCCATCAAAAAACAAAGGTTTCACTATCTCACTCTCACTCAAAAAAGTCCGTATTTCGGAATATTCCGTATTTCGGAATATTTGGATATGGGATACTCAACCTGTAATATTTTATCGAATGCATTGTCATTGTTTACTGATTTTGGGGTTCCAGTAGCTGAGGAAAAGACGGTGGGCCCTATATCGGTGTTGACCTTCTTGGGTATTGAAATTGATACAATTAAGGGTTGCTGTCGTTTGCCCATGGAAAAAGTAGCTAAGCTGAGGGAGGATATAATTGTGGCATTAGCTAATGGCAAGGTGACGTTGAAACAGGCTCTAATCATTGTTGAGGTCACTTAATTTTGCTTGCAGGGTTATCCCAATGGGTAAAGTCTTTAGCAGGAAGTTGGAAAGAGAGACAGCGGGAGTTAAGAGGCCTGGTCATTTTATACGATTATCTAAAGAAATTCGTAGGGATTTGCATATTTGGGAAGATTTTTTTGTCGGATTATAATGGTGTACTCATTTGGCAGTCTGAACCCAGATCCAAAGTTGAGTTGCAACTATTCACTGGAGCATACCTGGAGGGCAGGTGGTGTGCATCCCCCTGGCCCAAAGCATGGTTTGATAAATGCCTTAAAGGGAATCTGTTGTTGTTAGAGTTATTCCTAATCATGATTGCGCTAGAGCTATGGCACGAGGTATTGACCAATGTTTCTGTAGTTTTTTGGTGCGATTATTTGGGGGTAGTTCAGGCGATTAACAGACAAAAAGCTGCTTTTCTACCTGTTTTGCATTTGTTGGGTCAGATTGTCCTGCGTTGCCTACAATGGAATATAAATTTTTGCGCTAAGCATGTTCCAGGCATTTAAAATGGTGTGTCAGATGCTATATCACGTTTTGAGTGGCACAGGTTCAGGGTTCTGGCCCCGGATGCGAATGTATCTGGTGACCATTGCACATCTTATGCCTGGCAGGTGATACGTCCGGATTGGAGGGCTTAGCGCTAAGGTATTTGGCGCCTTCCACTCTTCGGGGGTACACTACAGCAATGAGAGAGTGGGAGAGATATGTCCACATGCGTCAAGACCAAGGTAAGAACGATTATACCAAGTTATTGGATTATGTTTGGGAATGTTTTAGCGAAGGCAAGTCCAGAGGATTTGTATCATGCTTACTGTCTGCTCTATCTTATTTCTTGAGACTTGAAGGCCGGCATGATTTCACTAAATCTTTCTTGTTAGCGAGAGTACTGAAAGGGTGGGCGCGTGCGATGCCCCCTGTACAGGACGCACGAAGACCAATAACCATTTCAGTGTTGCGGCGCATGGCAGTCGTTTTGTAGGATGTCTGTGCGTCTAATTATGGAGCGCTTTTATTTAGATTGTGTTTCGTGATGGCCTCCTTTGGGGCTTTTAGAGTCAGTGAATTGGTGGCTGCATCAAAAACAGCAATGTCACCTATGCCTCGTGAGCATGTGTCACTGGAAGAAGGATGCTTATGGTGGAAAGTGCAGCGTTCCAAAACTGATAAATTAGGCAAAGGGTGTTGGGTGGCCTTGAGGTGTGTTGAGGATACTGAGATTTGCCCAGTGTCACTGGCAAAGGAATATTTGAGAGAAAGGACTGATATTCCAGGTCCATGGTTGCGGCATATGGATGGTATGCCGGTTACTCAATTCCAATTTAGATGGGTGCTGGAATGTTGCATTTTCACAATGGGCTTACCAGTATTGAAATACGGTACCCATTCATTCTGTATAGGTGCGGCGACAACAGCGGCTGCTGAGGGCCATTCGAGCGGGCAAATTAGAGCTCTTGGTAGGTGGAAGTCTGATGTATTTTAGGAAATATATCAGGTTTTGACCTGTGGTATCTACTGTATATCAGACTTGAGGTTTCAGCCACTCACCATATTTGGGGGTCTAGAGGAATTTTTATCCTGTCAGGTGCCTTAAGTCATGGGGTTCATACCCGCTTGACAGGTGTGTTTTTATGCCTCTCGTCAAGTCTGATTCTTCATATTCCCTCCCCCCCCCCCACCTCCCTACCTTTAAAATTTGTCATCTTAGAGTACAAATTAAAAATAGCTTAATGATTAAAAAATACCATTTTAGAAAGGTCTTAATGGGAATAGCTAGGGTTTTTTTGTCTTGTAAGTAAGGTTGCTTTTAGGTTATTTCTTTGAATTCTGGTAGTATTAAGGTTGTGTGAATATTGTTTTTAGATTTTAAGAATGGCGTTTGGATGAGTGTCCGATATGGATTGTGTGACACTCGTGTGTCTTTCTCTGCAAAAGGTCTGGGTTGGAGTGCCTTCAGTCCCCTGAAGCAGGGGTGATCAGGTGGATCGGTGTGAGGGACCTACGTTGGGAGCAAGTCATGCCCCTTTTTTGGCAGCAGATGTAGAGGTCGGGATGTCTGTTGAGAGTGGTGTTCCATGCCGGGGGAAATGACTTGACCAAAAGATCGGGTCTTGACCTTCGGAAAACCATGGTTAGGGACCTAGTTAGCCTACAAAACAGGTTACCCTTCCTAAGCATGGGATGGTTTGACATTGTTCCATGGTTGGTGTGGAGAGGTGCGGAGAGACCGGCTGCCATAGAGTTGGTCCGGCGTCGGATCAATTCTGTGGTGGGCCGGGCTGTGAGTGAGAACTGGGATTTTGTGGTCCCGCATCCCTCCAGTTCAGTTTCTACCCCTCAGGTTTACATGGCCAATGGTGTCCATTTGAATTTCAGGGTTATGGAAATCTTTCTGGAGGACCTGTTGTCTTCAGTATATAGTTGGGAATTTTATTAGTTAGGCAGAAGGATTTTTAGGAGAAGGAGTAAGCAGAGTTTTTTAAGGTTTGATGCATGGTGGCGGGGTTTTGTTGAAACTGTGGCAGGTTGGGACAGCCTCAAATTGTGGCTGTAGTTGAAAAAGGGTTTACAGGTGCTCAGGAGATGAGAAGGTGGTGGAGTTTGATACATTACGGGGCCGAAGTACCATCGGACCAGGTGGGCTTCAGTCTCCGGTGGAGTGGGTAGACACATGAGCACCTTTTGGTTTGGAGTTGGGGAATATCTTGAGTGGAGAGTTGGACACGGTATCCCCGGTAAAGATTAATCAACACAAGGGGTGGCAAATGGCCCCATATGGCCCCTTGTGATGCGATGGAGGCTGGACTGAAATTGGGCCCTTGCCTCTTCTTGTGGTTAGATGTTGTTTGGGACAATAACAATAAAAAGGGTTAAAATTTAGAATAATTAGGGGCTTCATTTAAATAGGCCATCCCTCCTTGCCACCATAGCATTTGTTTAATAATAAAGCTGACATTTTTATTTGGCAAAATTATTCCTGTTGTCGGTGTCAGTTATTTCCTTGAGTATGTATGCGAATGAAGGATAGTTTACGATAGACATTTTAAGGGGATTGAATAAAGAGGACAACAATGCAGCAGAAACAGTAGCTTACCCCTAGTAGTCTGTACGCTAATACAAGTTTGGATTCAATGATTTAGTTTGTTAAATTATCAAAATACAGTATGTTGTCAAGTAACTAAGCAAAATAATAAGGTGCAGTAAATGACCTCACTCAGTCAAATACAGTTTCCAACCTTTTGTGCTTCAATAATATGCAGACACGTTTGAATGTCGCTGTCCTCTATTTTAGCTTGTAATGTACAGCAATGCTCTTCAATGCTGCAGTTTAGAGGAAATAATCTTCATTCTTGATCTCCGGTATTGATTATTTGTATTACATTAATGGTAACAAAATAGTAACACTTTGCATCTAAAGTATTTGTATTTTCAGGCAGTGGTTTCTTAGCGTCCCCACTGCAATGCACCACTGGATTCACTTTCTCAGTCATTAGTGGTTACCTCTGCCTTAAATGCATCCAGATATTAACAGAGGATGCAGAGAAATCTTTCTGATACATATACTGTAGGTGACACTTTTTAATTGGATTTAATTAGTGATGAGCGGATTCGGATCCTCGGAATCCGAACCCCCCCAAACTTCACCTTTTTTTCCACGGGTCCGAGCAACTCAGATCCTCCCGCCTTGCTCGGTTAACCCGAGCGCGCCCGAACGTCATCATCCCGCGGTCGGATTCTCGCGAGATTCGTATTCTATATAAGGAGCCGCGCGTCGCCGCCATTTTTCACTCGTGCATTGGAAATGATAGTGAGAGGACGTGGCTGGCGTCCTCTCAGTTTTATTCAGGTGGCTGCAAATATCTGTGCTCACTGCTTTATTGTGGGGACTGGGGACCAGCAGTATTATATAGGAGGAGTACAGTGCAGAGTTTTGCTGACCAGTGACCACCAGTATTATACGTTCTCTGCCTGAAAAACGCTCCATATCTGTGCTCAGTGTGCTGCATATATCTGTGCTCACACTGCTTTATTGTGGGGACTGGGGACCACCAGTATTATATAGGAGGAGTACAGTGCAGAGTTTTGCTGACCAGTGACCACCAGTATTATACGTTCTCTGCCTGAAAAACGCTCCATATCTGTGCTCAGTGTGCTGCAAATATCTGTGCTCACACTGCTTTATTGTGGGGACTGGGGACCACCAGTATTATATAGGAGGAGTAGAGTGCAGAGTTTTGCTGACCAGTGACCACCAGTATTATACGTTCTCTGCCTGAAAAATGCTCCATATCTGTGCTCAGTGTGCTGCATATATCTGTGCTCACACTTCTTTATTGTGGGGACTGGGGACCACCAGTATTATTTAGGAGGAGTACAGTGCAGAGTTTTGCTGACCAGTGACCACCAGTATTATACGTTCTCTGCCTGAAAAACGCTCCATATTTGTGCTCAGTGTGCTGCATATATCTGTGCTCACACTGCTTTATTGTGGGGACTGGGGACCACCAGTATTATATAGGAGGAGTACAGTGCAGAGTTTTGCTGACCAGTGACCACCAGTGTTATACGTTCTCTGCCTGAAAAACGCTCCATATCTGTGCTCAGTGTGCTGCATATATCTGTGCTCACACTGCTTTATTGTGGGGACTGGGGACCACCAGTATTATATAGGAGGAGTACAGTGCAGAGTTTTGCTGACCAGTGACCACCAGTATTATACGTTCTCTGCCTGAAAAACGCTCCATATCTGTGCTCAGTGTGCTGCATATATCTGTGCTCACACTGCTTTATTGTGGGGACTGGGGACCACCAGTATTATATAGGAGGAGTACAGTGCAGAGTTTTGCTGACCAGTGACCACCAGTATTATACGTTCTCTGCCTGAAAAAAATGTTCCATATCTGTGCTCAGTGTGCTGCATATATCTGTGCTCACACTGCTATATTGTGGGGACTGGGGACCGCCAGTATTATATAGGAGGAGTAGAGTGCAGAGTTTTGCTGACCAGTGACCACCAGTATTATACGTTCTCTGCCTGAAAAACGCTCCATATCTGTGCTCAGTGTGCTACATATATCTATGCTCACACTGCTTTATTGTGGGGACTGGGGATCACCAGTATTATATAGGAGGAGTACAGTACAGAGTTTTGCTGACCAGTGACCACCAGTATTATACGTTCTCTGCCTGAAAAACGCTCCATATCTGTGCTCAGTGTGCTGCATATATCTGTGCTCACACTGCTTTATTGTGGGGACTGGGGATCACCAGTATTATATAGGAGGAGTACAGTACAGAGTTTTGCTGACCAGTGACCACCAGTATTATACGTTCTCTGCCTGAAAAACGCTCCATATCTGTGCTCAGTGTGCTGCATATATCTGTGCTCACACTTCTTTATTGTGGGGACTGGGGACCACCAGTATTATTTAGGAGGAGTACAGTGCAGAGTTTTGCTGACCAGTGACCACCAGTATTATACGTTCTCTGCCTGAAAAACGCTCAATATTTGTGCTCAGTGTGCTGCATATATCTGTGCTCACACTGCTTTATTGTGGGGACTGGGGACCACCAGTATTATATAGGAGGAGTACAGTGCAGAGTTTTGCTGACCAGTGACCACCAGTGTTATACGTTCTCTGCCTGAAAAACGCTCCATATCTGTGCTCAGTGTGCTGCATATATCTGTGCTCACACTGCTTTATTGTGGGGACTGGGGACCACCAGTATTATATAGGAGGAGTACAGTGCAGAGTTTTGCTGACCAGTGACCACCAGTATTATACGTTCTCTGCCTGAAAAACGCTCCATATCTGTGCTCAGTGTGCTGCATATATCTGTGCTCACACTGCTTTATTGTGGGGACTGGGGACCACCAGTATTATATAGGAGGAGTACAGTGCAGAGTTTTGCTGACCAGTGACCACCAGTATTATACGTTCTCTGCCTGAAAAAAATGTTCCATGTCTGTGCTCAGTGTGCTGCATATATCTGTGCTCACACTGCTATATTGTGGGGACTGGGGACCACCAGTATTATATAGGAGGAGTAGAGTGCAGAGTTTTGCTGACCAGTGACCACCAGTATTATACGTTCTCTGCCTGAAAAACGCTCCATATCTGTGCTCAGTGTGCTGCATATATCTATGCTCACACTGCTTTATTGTGGGGACTGGGGATCACCAGTATTATATAGGAGGAGTACAGTACAGAGTTTTGCTGACCAGTGACCACCAGTATTATACGTTCTCTGCCTGAAAAACGCTCCATATCTGTGCTCAGTGTGCTGCATATATCTGTGCTCACACTGCTTTATTGTGGGGACTGGGGATCACCAGTATTATATAGGAGGAGTACAGTACAGAGTTTTGCTGACCAGTGACCACCAGTATTATACGTTCTCTGCCTGAAAAACGCTCCATATCTTTGCTGCATTGTAGTATATAGTAGGAGTACAGTGCATAATTTTGCTGACCACCAGTATATAATATATAGCAGTACGGTACAGTAGGCCACTGCTCTACCTACCTCTGTGTCGTCAAGTATACTATCCATCCATACCTGTGGTGCATTTCAGTTTTGCACAGTTTGCTGACCACCAGTATATAATATACAGCAGTACGGTACAGAAGGCCACTGCTCTACCTACCTCTGTGTCGTCAAGTATACTATCCATCCATACCTGTGGTGCATTTCAGTTGTGCGCAGTATATATAGAAGTAGGCCATTGCTATTGATACTGGCATATAATTCCACACATTAAAAAATGGAGAACAAAAATGTGGAGGTTAAAATAGGGAAAGATCAAGATCCACTTCCACCTCGTGCTGAAGCTGCTGCCACTAGTCCTGGCCGAGACGATGAAATGCCATCAACGTCGTCTGCCAAGGCCGATGCCCAATGTCATAGTAGATAGCATGTAAAATCCAAAAAAATTAAAGCTCAGTAAAATGACCCAAAAATCTAAATCAAAATCATCTGAGGAGAAGCGTAAACTTGCCAATGTGCCATTTACGACACGGAGTGGCAAGGAACGGCTAAGGCCCTGGCCTATGTTCAAGGCTAGTGGTTCAGCTTCACCTGAGGATGGAAGCACTCATCCTCCTGCTAGAAAACTTAAAAGAGTTAAGATGGCAAAAGCACAGCAAAGAACTGTGCATTCTTCTAAATCACAAATCCCCAAGGAGAGTCCAATTGTGTCGATTGCGATGCCTGACCTTCCCAACACTGGACGGGAAGAGGTTGCGCCTTCCACCATTTGCACGCCCCCTGCAAGTGCTGGAAGGAGCACCCGCAGTCCAGTACCTGATAGTCAAATTGAAGCTGTCACTGTTGAAGTACACCAGGATGAGGATATGGGTGTTGCTGGCGCTGGAGAGGAAATTGACAGGGAGGATTCTGATGGTGAGGTGGTTTGTTTAAGTCAGGCACCCGGGGAGACACCTGTTGTCCATGGGACGAATATGGCCATTGACATGCCTGGTCAAAATACAAAAAAAAATCACCTCTTCGGTGTGGAATTATTTCAACAGAAATGCAGACAACTGGTGTCAAGCCGTATGTTGCCTTTGTCAAGCTGTAATAAGTAGGGGTAAGGACGTTAACCACCTAGGAACATCCTCCCTTATACGTCACCTGGACCACATTCATCAGAAGTCAGTGACATGTTCAAAAACTTTGGATGACAGCGGAAGCAGTCCACTGACCACTAAATCCCTTCCTCTTGTAACCAAGCTCCTACAAACCACACCACCAACTCCCTCAGTGTCAATTTCCTCCTTACACAGGACAGCCAATAGTCCTGCAGGCCATGTCACTGTCAAGTCTGACGAGTCCTGTCCTGCCTGGGATTCCTCCGATGCATCCTTGAGTGTAACGCCTACTGCTGCTGGCACTGCTGTTGTTGCTGCTGGGAGTCGATCGTCATCCCAGAGGGGAAGTCGGAAGACCACTTGTACTACTTCCAGTAAGCAATTGACTGTCCAACAATTTGCGAGGAAGATGAAATATCACAGCAGTCATCCTGCTGCAAAGCGGATAACTCAGGCCTTGGCAGCCTGGGTGGTGAGAAACGTGTTTCCGGTATCCACCGTTAATTCACATGCAACTACAGGCTTGATTGAGGTACTGTGTCCCCGGTACCAAATACCATCTAGGTTCCATTTCTCTAGGCAGGCGATACCGAAAATGTACACAAACATCAGAAAAAGAGTCACCAGTGTCCAAAAAAATGCAGTTGTACCCAATGTCCACTTAACCACGGACATGTGGACAAGTGGAGCAGGGCAGACTCAGGACTATATGACTGTGACAGCCCACTGGGTAGATGTATTGCCTCCCGCAGCAAGAACAGCAACGGTGGCACCAGTAGCACCATCTCGCAAACGCCAACTCGTTCCTAGGCAGGCTACGCTTTGTATCACCGCTTTCCATAAGAGGCACACAGCTGACAACCTCTTACGGAAACTGAGGAACATCATCGCAGAATGGCTTACCCCAATTGGACTCTCCTGGGGATTTGTGACATCGGACAACGCCACCAATATTGTGCGTGCATTACATCTGGGCAAATTCCAGCACGTCCCATGTTTTGCACATACATTGAATTTGGTGGTGCAGAATTATTTAAAAAATGACAGGGGCGTGCAAGAGATGCTGTCGGTGGCCCGAAGAATTGCGGGCCACTTTCGGCATTCAGCCACCGCGTGCCGAAGACTGGAGCACCACCAAACATTCCTGAACCTGCCCTGCCATCATCTGAAGCAAGAGGTAATAACGAGGTGGAATTCAACCCTCTATATGCTTCAGAGGATGGAGGAGCAGCAAAAGGCCATTCAAGCCAATACATCTGCCTACGATATAGGCAAAGTAGGGGGAATGCACCTGACTCAAGCGCAGTGGAGAATGATTTCAACGTTGTGCAAGGTTCTGCAACCCTTTGAACTTGCCACACGTAAAGTCAGTTCAGACATCTGCCAGCCTGAGTCAGGTCATTCCCCTCATCAGGCTTTTGCAGAAGAAGCTGGAGATATTGAAGGAGGAGCTAAAACAGAGCGATTCCGCTAGGCATGTGGGACTTGTGGATGGAGCCCTTAATTCGCTTAACCAGGATTCACGGGTGGTCAATCTGTTGAAATCAGAGCACTACATTTTGGCCACCGTACTCGATCCTAGATTTAAAACCTACGTTGTATCTCTCTTTCCGGCAGACACAAGTCTGCAGAGGTTCAAAGACCTGATGGTGAGAAAATTGTCAAGTCAAGCGGAACGTGACCCGTCAACAGCTCCTCTTTCACATTCTCCCGCAACTGGGGGTGCGAGGATAAGGCTCAGAATTCCGAGCCCACCCACTGGCGATGATGCAGGGCAGTCTGGAGCGAGTGCTGACATCTGGTCCGGACTGAAGGACCTGCCAATGATTACTGACATGTCGTCTACTGTCACTGCATATGATTCTGTCACCATTGAAAGAATGGTGGAGGATTATATGAGTGACCGCATCCAAGTAGGCACGTCAGACAGTCCGTACGTATACTGGCAGGAAAAAGAGGCAATTTGGAGGCCCTTGCACAAACTGGCTTTATTTTACCTAAGTTGCCCCCCCCCCCTCTATTGTGTACTCCGAAAGAGTGTTTAGTGCAGCCGCTCACCTTGTCAGCAATCAGCGTACGAAGTTACTTCCAGAAAATGTGGAGAAGATGATGTTCATCAAAATGAATTATAATTAATTCCTTCTTGGAGACATTCACCAGCAGCAATTGCCTCCAGAAAGTACACAGACACCTGAGATGGTGGATTCCAGTGGGGACGAATTAATAATCTGTGAGGAGGGGGATGTACACAGTGAAAGGGGTGAGGAATTGGACGATGAGGAGGAGGTGGACATCTTGCCTCTGTAGAGCCAGTTTGTGCAAGGAGAGATTGATTGCTTCTTTTTTGGTGGGGGCCCAAACCAACCAGTTATTTCAGTCACAGTCGTGTGGCAGACCCTGTCGCTGAAATGATGGGTTCGTTAAAGTGTGCATGTCCTGTTTATACAACATAAGGGTGGGTGGGAGGGCCCAAGGACAATTCCATCTTGCACCTCTTTTTTCTTTCATTTTTCTTTGCATCATGTGCTGTTTGGGGACTATTTTTTTGAAGTGCCATCCTGCCTGACACTGCAGTGCCACTCCTATATGGGCCAGGTGTTTGTGTCGACCACTTGTGATGCTTAGCTTAGCCATCCAGCGACCTTGGTGCACCTCTTTTTTTCTTTGCATCATGTGCTGTTTGGGGACTATTTTTTAAATCTGCCATCCTGTCTGACACTGCAGTGCCACTCCTAGATGGGCCAGGTGTTTGTGTCAGCCACTTGGGTCCCTTAGCTCAGTCACACAGCTACCTCATTGCGCCTCTTTTTTTCTTTGCATCATGTGCTGTTTGGGGACTATTTTTTAAAACTGCCATCCTGTCTGACACTGCAGTGCAACTCCTAGATGGGCCAGGTGTTTGTGTCGGCCACTTGGGTCGCTTAGCTTAGTCACACAGCTACCTCATTGCGCCTCTTTTTTTCTTTGCATCATGTGCTGTTTGGGGACTATTTTTTTGAAGTGCCATCCTGCCTGGCACTGCAGTGCCACTCCTAGATGGGCCAGGTGTTTGTGTCGGCCACTTGTGTCGCTTAGCTTAGCCATCCAGCGACCTTGGTGCACCTCTTTTTTTCTTTGCATCATGTGCTGTTTGGGGACTATTTTTTTTAAGTGCCATCCTGTCTGACACTGCAGTGCCACTCCTAGATGGGCCAGGTGTTTGTGTCGGCCACTTGGGTCGCTTAGCTTAGTCATCCAGCGACCTCGGTGCAAATTTTAGGACTAAAAATAATATTGTGAGGTGTGAGGTGTTCAGAATAGACTGAAAATGAGTGTAAATTATGGTTATTGAGGTTAATAATACTATGGGATCAAAATGACCCCCAAATTCTATGATTTAAGCTGTTTTTGAGGGCTTTTTGTAAAAAAACACCCAAATGCCAAAACGTGTCCGAATCCAAAACACGGCCGCGGAACTGAATCCAAAACCAAAACACAAAACCCGAAAAATTTCCAGTGCACATCACTAGATTTAATTAACACTAATGAACTGTTTAATGCAAAAAAGGAAGATCAAATATAATGTATTAATTAAATAATTCACCATGTGTACTTAAAATAATTAGAATGGTCTTTTATAAACAATTACTGCAGATTTCTTGTATCATTCAAACATTACTAAATGCATGATGATGTTGTTATTGTTATACTTACAGTATAATGGAATTGTATTTAAGATTTGCCAAGTTAAGGCTGATTATGTATTAGTAAAGTCATAGCTACGACGGGAGAGAATGTACCAAATCTGTGCAAGAGTGAAAAGAGAATTAACCCCATGTGTCCCAATGGTTAGCGCTATCTTCCGTGGACTTTGTAAAGGATATTCTTTATGTGTTTCCTCTGGGTGAACCAGTTTGTCCAAAGCCATCCTACATCCTTGTATTATGTTCAAATTGGTATTTGTATGTCAGTGAAAGGGACATAAAAGTGCGTACATGGGGCCTGATTTAGGGTTGCACACTATACTAATATTCATGCAATGGCTGATGTTTTTTCTTCTGTGCATGCGCCTGAGATGCACCGCAGAAGCGTCCTGATTTTGTTCATACAGAGTCACAGATTAAACGTACATTAGCAGAACTGTAAAGGTGGGTACACACTAATAGATATACCTGCAGATCAATTGATCTGCAGATATATCTATGGACGGATCGGGCAGTGTGTTCAGCATACACACTGCCCAATCCGTCGGAGACTGACGTCATGAACTGGGCGGGCGTGTACACACGCCCACCCAGTTCAGCTGTCAATCACCGCCGGCCGCCGCAGCATGTGTACGGGCGGTCGGCCGACTGCCCTGTACACACACAGCGACGCGCCAATATATCGGTAGATATATTGGCCGTCGGCTGTGCTGCGCGGCCGACGCGATACGTCTGTGAACGACGGAGTTCACAGACGTTTCGGCCGTACACACTGGGCGACGGTCCCGCGATATATCGGCCGTTCAAGAGAACGCCCGATATATATCGACCAGTGTGTACGGTCCTTAAGAGACATTCCTAGATGGTCACAGGGAAGTACTGAAACAAGGGGTGACAAAAAATATACACAGAGATTGTGGGTCTTATGGGAGTGTCACAGGCATGTCACTGAAAGGGGCTGTGTACAAAGACGCTGAATAGCAAACATAATAAGCCATACTCAGGCAGAGTAACTACTTCTGCCATAGGCAAGGTGCAAGTTTCCATGATGTAACTGATGTTGTGCCTAAGGACGCACCAGACTGTAATGCAGCATCTACAGATGATGTGAGTGATGCATGGATGTAGAGTGACCAGGGAAGGGCTCTGCAGCAGTATTAACATAAAGCATACTTGCCTACTCTCCTGGTTTCTGTGGGAGACATTCAGGGCCGGTGCAAGGTTTCTGTGCACCCTAGGCAAATCTTCAGCCTAGCACCCCCTAACCTGAAATCCCCACCACCACGTCCACCACCTCCCGAAGGGGAAGTGCAGATGGGCTGGGGTGAATTGCATCATTAAACATATACAGAGACAACACAAAAAGACTTTTAAAGTGATAAAGTATATCTTTACTTATATATGAAGTAAAAAACAGTTGTGAATTTGTTCACAATTTACTTTCACTTTAAAATTGCTATAGTACCGTCTATTCTTTATATACTGTATAATACTGTATATGGGGTCTGGTGGGGATATTTAATTGGGGCTGGCTACGCAATGCCGCCGGTCAGAATACAGACAACAGCATCCTGACCACTATAATATCAACATCTTGAATTCATTTAATTAACCTTACCCTTTACACTAACCATCCCTCTCTGCAGTCTAACCCTCCCCGGCATGCTAAAATTCAGGATGTCAGCTGTCAGGATTCCGGCGTCATATATTTGTATGCTCCTTATTGTGTTCCATGCCCCCAACTGTAAGTTCATTGCTGATACGCATACAGAGACATCCTTCAATTTTTTGGTAGATGAATTCAGTGGCACCCTCCAGTGGCCAGCGCCCCTAGGCAGCCGCCTAAAGCTGCCTAATGTTAGAGTCGGCCCTGGAGACATTAGATTATTTGGGTAGACCCCCACACACCCGGAAAAGTGGGTACCCTCCAGCTGTACGCCCACTTCCTAGTGAACTGGGCAGAATGGGGAGTCAACTATTGTACAACTGTGGTATCAGCAGAGGTGGCGGGACTTAATGATGAGATATTATGTAAATTGTGTTATTTTTGCTTTCTCCCTTAGCAAATATACTCCAATCGCTGCATTCCCCCAGTAAGGCGCATGGCCTAATGACACAATTTCACCGACCCAGCCCCCATTGCCGCCTATCTGCTTATCCTCTTCGGGCATCTCCCAGGGAGGCAAACCTCAAGGTAGGTAAGTATGAGATAAAGATGCATACCCTCCAACTGTACCTTTTTAATAGGTACAGTACCTTTTTTTTAAGGTCTGTACCGATTTTTGGCTCTCCAAACTTACATTGAAAGTATAGGAAAAGGGACGAGACCACGCCCCCTTTACCCGTGACCACGCCCCTTTTCTAATTTGTACCGATTTTTATGTGCAAAATGTTGGAGGGTATGAAGATGCAGATTCGTCTGTGGCAAAGGGCACAGGCACGTCCGGTCTACTTCTGACTCAGAATCAGCCCAATAAAGATCTGAGATTGTAAAGAGCTTAAAATCATGTTGACTGTATAAAACAAATGTGATGTTAATCTCCTATATAATAGCCCAGATCTGTCACTCTGTGACTGTGTGGCTAATGCTGTGCGTGGCTAGGAACTCTCATTGGGTTAG
Source organism: Pseudophryne corroboree (assembly GCF_028390025.1). Classification (NCBI taxonomy): domain Eukaryota; kingdom Metazoa; phylum Chordata; class Amphibia; order Anura; family Myobatrachidae; genus Pseudophryne; species Pseudophryne corroboree. The sequence goes on along the minus strand of NC_086444.1, from coordinate 1,050,654,003 downwards.
CAGCAGGTCTATCACACCCAGTCCACAGCTGATTGGGCGTGAAACACCCTCCCACACAGGTTACATCCAATGGGAGGCTCTGCCCTTTGGCTGCTGTGTGTTCCCAGAGTAGGGTTAACAATGGGGCTGATGGAGCTGCAGCTCCAGGTCCACACCCCAAAATAGGCCCACTGCATCTGCAGCAACATATCCTCCAACAATTTACACATAAAAATTCCTACAAATTCGAAAGGGGGTGTGGCCACGGGTACAGTGGTATGACCACGCCCCCTTTCCTATACTTTCAATGGAAGTTTGGAGAGCCAAAAATCGGTACAGACCATAAAAAAAAGGTACTGTACCTGCCAAAAAGGTACAGTTGGAGGGTGTGCCACTGCATCTGCAGCAAGTCTCTGCACTGTAGATAGGGAGAAAAAAAATCCTTTTACTGCAGCATCCTATGTCCTGCTGCCAGTCCACCTGCCCTCTCCGGCATCAACAATCCCCACTCCCTAAGCTGCGGCACATGTGGAACAAAAGCTGCTGTGGCCACCAGCATAGATGTGTATGAAAGCGTCACAGCGGAAAGCTTTCATAGCCCTCCCTGCGCCGAATGCTCTCTGTGCCCCGGAGCCTCCTCTGCACATGATGTCACAGAAGTGCCTCACCACCACAGCTGCGTCCAGATCCCCAGAGGCCCTGACTGCAACACAGCACCTGGGCTGCTGGCCTGGAAGCCCCGAGATGGCTATTGTAACAGATTTAGAGGACGATATCGGGGAGGGTAATGTCTGGACGCTGAATCAATGTAAAAGGTGACAGTGCTGTGCAGTGGGTGTGCAGTGTCACTGACACTGCACAGCTTCTCACCTTTTACGTTGATTCAGCGAGTCAGTCAGTTCTGCCAGCCAGCCACTATTGTTAGCGCTGGTGTCCAAAAAGTGCCACATTACAGGGAAGTAGACGCACTAAATAAACTACAGCTCCCAGCAGCCCTTAGCGCCAGAAAGCCCTTAGCTTAGCACCAAAGCGTTCCAGCGCTAAGGCCTGCTGGGAGCTGTAGTTTATTGATTGCATCTTCTTTCCTGTAATGCGGCACGTTGGGACACCGGCACTTACAATACTGACTGGCTGCTTGGCTGCTGTGCGAGTCTCTGAGAGAGCCACTGCCAAAGGGAGGATAGCAGCTTAGCTGGTTCCAGGAAGAGAAGCAGGAGAAGCATTACCTGCCCCTCCCCCACTCACAGTACCTCCGGGCCCCATCCGCAGCACCCCCACACCCCACCTCCACCACCTGCAGTGGCTCTGGACCCCCACCCACTGCACCCACCCCTCCCCCACCTGCGGCACTCCTGCAACTGCTTTTCCCCCACCCGCGGTGGCTTCGGACCCCCACCTGTGGCACCCATGCACCTGACCCTCCCCAACCCATGTCACCACCGCACCAGCCCCTCCCCCGCCTGCAGCACCCCACAACTTCCCCTCCCCCGCCCACTGCACCCATGGACCTCCTCCCCCATCCGCGGTCCCCCCCGCACCCGCCAAACCCCCAACCACAGCACCTACTAGGTGCTTCATCAGGCCCTGCATGCACTGTTCACACCGTTACAAGGGGCTATGACCCCTTAACCATCGTATGCCCTTTATCCGTGCAATATTTAACCACTCACACATTATGATTGGAGGTAATACTCCATAAAATACAAATATTGCACGCCACAAGGCCATGCAAGGATTAAGGGGGCATAGCCTCTTGCGACGGTGTGAAGAGCGCCCGTAGGACGCAATGAATCACCTAGTATATACATAAACTCCTGTAATAATATCTGTGTATACAGTGATTTTGTTTTTTATATCACTGCTGACAAGCTGGGAGCCACTTCCATGTTCTTTACAGCGAACTTGTGTATTATAAAGAATAAAGTCTTTAGACCAGTACTCACTGGCAGATGTGGGGAGAGATGTGTGCTGAGCGAACCGCTCAGCACACATCTCTCCCCCCGCTCAGCACAGTGCGATGTGTGCTGAGTGTGCGGGTGAGGCAGCTCATTTCACCCAGCGGGTGAAGTGAGTGACCCGCTAGATCTAGCACCAGCGATAGCGATGCGCGGGGCTTCGCATCGCTATCGCTGTGAGGGGTACACACGGAGTGATCAGATTGCTTAGATGTTAAGCAGCGATCGCTCCGTGATTACCCCCCTTTATAATACAATTCTGTGACCTGTATAACAGCACCCTGTCTACAGTACAGTTTAGTTTAGTACAGCCACAGAGCTTCTCAGTGACCTCTCATACCTATACAATTACATAAAGGATACTAACATTGGCACCAGAACACTTTATTTATGCAGTGAAAAGAAATCAAATCTATATTAAAAAAAGAATAAACTTACCCCTGTTGTTATCACAGTGTCACTTACTGTAACATCCATCAATGTAATACCAACATACTGTACATAGCATTATATGCAACTACTGTAGCATTACTTAATAATGGCAAGAGCAGTAGGGCTTTCAAATGCTAAAAGTTTTTTTTTTTTTTTGGGGGGGGTTGTCATTTGAAAACATAAAACAATAATGACATTGTGAAGGTAGATAGATCAATCGATAGATAGATAGATAGATAGATAGATAGATAGATAGATAGATAGATAGATAGATAGATAGATAGATAGAAAACACATTGAGCTTGTGTATCTGTACTCCTGTTACTCCACTGGACTTTTGTTTGGACTTTGCCATTCTCCTTGGAAAAATCTGCAGTGTTCTGGATACTTGGTGGATGCTCCTTCACCCCGTCCATTTTCACATTTAGTTGCTAAAAGGACTGTTTGGACATACAGATATATGTACTGGTAATACTTTGCTGCTAAATATGCAGAATTTTGTCACTGGATACGGTCCCTGGAAGATGAGGAAAGCTGCGGCCAACCTGTGTCCACCATCACCGAGGAGAAGTGCTGCCATGCTGGCCATAGTTAAGGTGGATGCTAGGGTGACCATGGCCCAGTTAGAGAAGGAGAAAGGCATCTCATCGGGATCCATTCGCTTGAAAAGCTTGGCCTGAGCAAGGTTTATGCATGCTGGGTACCCCATCAGCTGACTTGAGTGCAGAAGGACACTCGGGTGACTTGGTGCCGTAACATGCTTGTCTGGTTTGATAGTGATCGCTTAAACTCTTTCTGGGAAATCATCAGTGGCAATGCCTTCTAGATTTACAGTTTCGACTTAAGACTAAACACCAGTCGGCCTAGTGGACTTCAGTTGGAGGTGTGCCGCCACAGAAGTTCCGACATGAGTGCAGTGTGGCAAAGCAGATGGTAGCTGTTTTTGTGGCCAAGGCTGGTCATGTAGTAACTGTACTAGTCGTGTAGCAGTGCACCATCACTGGGGATAGATACGCCAACCAATGCCTGCAGCAAGCGTCATCTAAGAACTTGTGCTCACAGTTTCCTTCTCCATCTTCTGCAGCATGACACTGCACTGCCAACAAGCGCAGGAAAGTGGTGTATTTTCTAGCCCATGAATGTATCCAGGAGCATGGTCATCTGCCATACAGTCTACACCTGGCCCCCTTCAACTTCTTCATGTTCCCACAAATCAAGTACAATTTATCATGGCTTCTTGCAATTTCCAGTGGCATTTATAGAAAAGATACCACAAATAAATAATTTGTTACCCATAAGACTGCTAGCCTAACTCTGGCCTGTTCTGCCCCTCAATCCATTGTTATGAAAGTATTGGCCAAACAGAAACTGTTCTCCCTGAAATGTATTGCTAAGTGTTTAATTATGGCAAGGTCTTTGGTTGTCCACCTCCTAATATACTAATGCTCTTACAGTAAGTCAAATATGGGCTTTTTTTTTACTTAATAAAGCTCCTTCAGACTGCCAGAAGCTGAATACCATAGGCCTAACAGGGGAAGGTAGTGGGTATCCAATCCTGCAGAAAGTAATTTTCTAAAATCTGCTTCATTGAAACCACATTACTATGAAAGTCAGTTCAAAAGGTAATGTAATGTATGAACTCTGCAGCAAAGTAATGTAAGGACTGCAGCAAAGAAGGCTAATAAGATATTAACATGCATAAAACGGGGTATTGATGCTAGGGACGAGAGTATTATACTCCCGTTATATAAATCACTAGTGAGGCCACACCTTGAATACTGTGTACAATTCTGGGCACCGTACTACAAAAAGGATATCCTGGAGCTTGAAAAGGTACAGAGGAGGGCGACCAAACTAAATAAGGGCATGGAGACGATGGAATACAAGGAAAGGCTTGAAAGACTAGGCATGTTTACATTGGAAAAGCGGAGACTAAGAGGGGATATGATCAACATCTACAAATATATAAGGGGACAATACACAGAGCTTGCGCGGGACCTGTTTTTGGTTAGATCAACACAGAGGACTCGTGGACACTCGCTCAGGTTAGAGGAGAGGAGATTCCGCACAATACGGCGTAAAGGCTTTTTCACGGTAAGGACAATACGTGTTTGGAATTCCCTGCCCGAGGGAGTTGTAATGGCGGAATCTGTCAACACCTTTAAGAATGGGATAGATAAATTCCTATTGGATAAGGATATCCAGGGGTATGGTGCATAGTCATGCATTATAGTTACTATAAATAGGGATAAAATGCAATGGCTGACAGCAGCATCAGTCAGAAATTTTAGTCAAATCATCATGCATAGGACACCACAAATAGGTTGAACTCGATGGACAATTGTCTTTTTTCAACCTCAGATATTATGTTACTATGTAACTCTATGATGGAATAGCACAAAATAGTGATCATGTCTTCTGTTGGGCTGGTCCAGATTTATGCCATTGATCAGCACTTCTAAACCTCTGTGGATATGGTCATCCTGTGTACCTGCTGGAAGACAAGGGATTTAGGGGGTCTATTTACCAAGCCTTGTAAAGAGATAAAGTACCAGCCAATCAGTTCCTAACTGCCATGTTACAGGCTGTGTTTGAAAAATGACAGGAGCTGGTTGGTTGGTATCTCTATCCACTTTATATCTCTTCAAGGCTTAGTAAATAGACCCATTTGTCCAAACTTTGTGGTAAAGGAGCAGAATGTGTGAATCAGCAGCCTGATGATTACTCCAAGGGGACTTTCAGAATATAGCCTTTTGGTTAAGGTGCAATGGTGTATGCAGCTATTACATAAGATGGCACTTGTGGTCCCTGGGCATTTCAGGGTGGAGGCTTTGAAGTGCCTAAAGTTATTGCATAAAAAGGTGGTGGGTTTGTTTCAGCATGCAGCTGCTTTCTCTTTCAGAACACCACAGCCACAGTAGCCACTTATAAAGAAAGTTACAAGGGAGACCCTGTGCCAGCCAGGAGCTGCAAGAGGAGTCAGTGTTCACCAGTGGTGGCTCAAGAGGTGGAGCCACACCAGTGGTGCAAGTAGAAAAAATGTCTTACGGGTACTGTGGGTGCGCGCCGAAGGCGCGCGCGCCAAAAAATGGGTGTGGCCAAATGCCACATGGGGCGTGGCCAATGAAAATGGGGGCGTGATACACGTATGGGGGGAGAGGCAGATACACATATGACCCCAATAGTGCCAGATACACGTTGCCCCACAGTGCCAGATATACATTGCCCCACAGTGCCAGATACACATTGCCTCACTATGCCAGATACACAAATGCCCCCACAGTGCCAGATACACATTACCCCACAGTGCCAGATACACATTGCCCCGCAGTGCCAGATACACATTGCCCCAGTGCCAGATACACAAATGCCCCCAGAGTGCCAGATATACATTGCCTCACAGTGCCAGATACACATTGCCCCACAGTGCCAGATACACAAATGCCCCCAGAGTGCCAGATACAGAAATGCACCCACAGTGCCAGATATGCCCCCAGTGCCAGATACAGAAATGCTGGGGGCTGATACACGTCTCCCCAGTGCCAGATATGCCCGCAGTGCCAGATATGCCCCCAGTGCCAGATACACATGTCCCCGCAGTGCCAGATATGGCCACAGTGCTAGATACACATGTCCCCGCAGTGCCAGATATGGCCACAGTGCCAGATACACATGTCCCCGCAGTGCCAGATTTGCCCCAAGTGCCAGATACACATGTCCCCCCATTGCCAGATATGCCCCCAGTGCCAGATATGCCCCCAGTGCCAGGTATACATGCCCCCCCAGTGCCAGATACACATGTCCCCACATTGCCAGATATGCCCCCATTGGCAGATATCCCCCAGTACCAGATATGCCCCCAGTGCCAGGTGTACATGAAGCCCCCCCTTCCCACCGCTCCCCTGCTGCTCACCGTTGCTGCTGGCGCTGCTTTCCTGTGTGTGTGAGGGGAGGAGAGCGCAGCCTGCGCCTCTCCTTCCCCTCAGTGTCCGGCGGGTGCGGGCGGCTCAGTTCAATTCAGCGCCGATCCGTGAGCCAATCAAAGCTTGCGGTCCGGCAGCCTTGGCTGCCGATCCGCGAGCTCTGATTGGCTCACGGGCGGTGCTGAATTAAACAAAGACACTGAGGGGCAGGAGAGGCACAGGCTGCGCTCTCCTCCCCTCACATCAGCGGCGGTGCGGCGGGAGCAGCAGAGGGAGGGACGGGGAGCGGCGAGGAGTGGCGGCCCGTCGGTGTGGGTACGGCGTACCCACGGCTAAATTCTTAAGGGTACGCCATACCAACCTGTACCCGCACATTTGCACCACTGGTGCTGAACTACATCACTATACGCTACACTAAATCACTACAGTACACTACACATTAACGTTAGGATCATCCCTCCAGATAACTTCCCAGCTCCTCTGTCCTATGCAGCTCTAAAAAAGGGTAGAATGAGGGCGCAGGCAGGGTTGAGTGGAAGGAAGGGAGCAAATTAGAATTGCCGGTGACAGGGTGGAGGGAAAGGAACAGAAGGAATCAGGTTAGGGGATGAAAGGGCAGGCCTGGTCCTGCAGATGCTGTCACCAGCTTTTCTCCAGCCGGACTGTACCGTTCCTGCCCATGTCAGCCTTACACTGTACCTCCCCCAGCTGTCCTGCCACCTACCACTGGCATCTAACACGGCATGATCCCCGCAAACAGCTTCCTCCACACTCACAGTCCTCTGGTTCCCGGCTTTCCCCAGTAATCCCATCTTTGAAACTTAGCCGTTTCTGTATGTGCGTCTGCACAGTCCCAGTTTTGTGCAGTCTATGCTGGCCTAAAACTACATGTACCCTAATGCATTGCTATCAACAGTATCTAGTACTCGCTGGTGACAGAATAATCAAGCTGGCTGGACCGGGATATAGTCGGCATGCCGGCATTCATTATTCCGGCAGTCAGAAAGCCGACCGCCAGGATCCCGAGCGTAAATATGCCGGGGAGGGTTAGGCTGCGGGAGGGGAGGGTTAGGGTTAGGCTGCAGGAGGGGAGGGTTAGGGTTAGTCTGCGGGAGGGGAGGGTTAGGATTAGGCTTTGGGGAGGGTTAGGGTTAGGCTGCGGGAGGGGAGGGTTAGGGTTATGCTGCGGGAGGGGAGGGTTAGGGTTAGGCTGTGGGAAGGGAGGGTTAGGGTTAGGCTGCGGGAATGGAGGGTTAGGCTTAGGCTGCGGGAGGGGAGGGTTAGGCTGCGGGAGGGGAGGTTTAGGGTTAGGCTGCGGGAGGGGAGGGTTAGGATTAGGCTTTGGGGACGGTTAGGGTTAGGCTGCGGGAGGGGAGGGTTAGGCTGCAAGGGGGGAGGTTAGGGTTATCCGCGGGAGGAGAGGGTTAGGGTTAGGCTGTGGGAGGGGAGGGTTAGGATTAGGCTTTGGGGAGGGTTAGGCTGCGGGAGGGGAGGTTTAGGATTAGGCTTTGGGGAGGGTTAGGGTTAGGCTGCGGGAGGGGAGGTTTAGGATTAGGCTTTGGGGAGGGTTAGGGTTAGGCTGCGGGAGGGGAGGTTTAGGGTTACCTGCGGGAGGGGAGGTTAGGGTTATCTGCGGGAGGGGAGAATTAGGGAATTAGGGTTCCATACCTGTTGAGCATCTGTCAGGATTAAAAAATATCGTGATTCCGGGGTCAGTATTTAGACTTCCGGCATCTTCAGTGACTCCCGACCCCAACCCAGCTGGACCAGATGTAGTCCTATCTGCATGCTACATATTATTACTCTCTGCCACTGCTAGCTCGTAATATGGTAATACAGTAATATGGCATACAGTGTCAAGTGGGGGGTGACAGATAACCACAGGGCTACACAGCCATCAATCTATTAGTACTGTATATGCACGCAAAACTGGAGGTTTGAATTAAAGGACTGTGGTGAATACAGTATCATTACATTTGCCAGAGCAGCATCTTCTCTCCCATTCTGTTCCTCCGGGTCCGCTCCGTCACCTCCTGAGTCCGCACGCCAGTATGTGGAGCTCTCCCCTGCTGTCTCTTTCCGATTACAGTGTGGTGTAGGCTAGTGAGGGATGCGGGCGCCAGTGACACTGAGCGGGAATACCTTGCTCTTGATTCAGTGGTCACTAGTGTGCGGCCCGCCTCCTGGGGGCTGGGTTGTGACCGGCCACCTCAGTCCTTCACTCAGCTTGCTCCCGTCCCTGCTGTGTGAGCCTGTCAGCTAGCTCCGGAACGCTACCGTCTCATCCCGTGCCCGGAGGTGACTTCCGCCAGCCACACACAGCAGGCTGGATGATCCGGGTACTGCGCGGAGCAGAGCGTGAGGGGAGGGAGATCTCATTCTCCATGGTCTCCTCCCCTTCCTCTGCAGTTTACTGAATGAATCTGGCTTACAGCCAGGACAGCGCTGCACTGATTGCAGCGCAGTGAGCGGCAGGCCCGGCGGCGTGGGTACGGCGTACCCACGGCTAAATTCTTAAGGGTACGCTGTACCCACGCGTACCCGCCCACTTGCACCACTGAGCCACACCAACTGCCACCCCAAATGCTGCCAAACATTGCCAGCCAGAACTCACTGGCAGTTTGTGTGGCTCTCCTATTTGAATTTTGGACTGCGCTGCGGCCCCATCTCTGGAGCCACCACTGGTGTTCACACTATGGTGTGCTGATGGTGGAGTGATTGGATCCTCCAGTGCACTTAAGCAAAGCTTAGATAAGAAAATGTGGCCTCATAGGGTTTGCTCAGTCCGTCATACGCTAATACACAAGGGTACTGCTTAAATTGGCATTTGCATATTTTCTGAGAATCCGTGAGTATCGCAGCCATACATGAATTGCTTGCACCTCTGAATCAAGCACACTGTCGACACAAACAATTACTTGACGGTAGCACAGTTTATTACAGAGTACTAAAGGTTAACCTTTATTTCACATGGTTTAAAGACTATATATCTGGAAGATGTTTGAATATATTAAACAAAATAACTGAAAAATGTCCAACTTTTAATTTGATGCAAACATTCCACAGTATAAAGTTGTATTATAATTACTTAGCCTTTGTTTTTCATCATTAAGCTTTCGTGAAGAAGGTTGTTAATATAATTAGCAGTCAAATAAGTAATGTAAACGAATGGTCCTAAAGACATACACTTTCTGACAACCGTTCGATTTTCTTTACTACCATCAATTTCAACATTGCCTGAAGTGTTCGTGATGTTAATGCTCGGTACAATATAATGAATTTCAATGGGAACACTGATTAAGTACATTATGAAGCAGGGCGCTTTCAGGATAAGCCTTGAAAGGTCTGATACAGGTAAAGAAAATGTCTATTGCTTTATCCACGCTTTTAACAGACACTTTAAGTGATTTCACATATTATAAATAATAACGTTTTTTTCCAGTGAACACTGTTCTCAGTCTGGAAATGTCACCTATTCAATAACAGAGTATTGGCTTATTTTACTGAGTATGGTGAAGCATAATCTATATCTTTATGATTTCCTCTTTTAGTTCACTAATAACATTTACAATTTCAGTTTAATCACAGTATTCAGTTGTGTCATGATAACAGAATATTGTTTGCAAAATGTTGGGTAAAGCTCCGTTTAAAATATATTTATTTGAATAGAATTTTATGTAAGCTCCATTACTGGATACGATATGGAAAGCTATTCTTACTCTTGGCACAAATAATGACTTAATAAGTAGGCTAGCAAGAGTGTCATAAAAGAGTCCGGCATGACTTTTGTGTCCTCTATAAATCAGGAGTATTTTAGTACTTCAACAAGCTGAACAACTTCTAGCAGCAAACTTGCTCCAGTTAATAATGTCAGATATTTGTGTACTGTCTCCAAATTGGATTAAATGGCAAACCTTCAAGATTACTAACTTCTTTTTTACATTTAACCTCTGTAACTTTGAAACATTTCAGTTGAAATGTTGCAGCACTTTGCAGTGCTTAAGAACCTTCATCTATTCCTATGGTGGATGTTGGATTGGTTTTAATCTCAAATGTGGTACTGACTGACTGCATGCATGCATAGCACTTTGCACCTTTTGTAGTAATAATAATAATAATAATAATAATAATAATACAGATGCTCCTCACTTAACAACCTACCTGTTTTTTGATCGCTCGTACTTACGATCACCTCACTTAGTGACCAATTCATTTAAAGACCTAGGGGTAGATGAATGATGGTTCGTTAATAGGGAGAAGTGGCATCAGCGCACATTATGTGCACTGATACCACTTCTCTCCATGTATTACTGCAGCATTGTGTGTGAAATGATGCAGATGTGCAAGGCAATGTAAGAACGGTCAGACCCATTGACAGCCATTATTATCTGGCTGCTGGTTCCAGGCTGTAAGGGAGACTTTGCAACAGAAGTGAGATCTTTTGCATGCCCACTGGAGCTGACCAGGCAGAGAGGCTGACAGGGATTGCCTGAAGGGGAAGATTTCACTCTCCCACTCCAGCAAACAAGATGATTATACATCTCATCACGGGATCAGTATGAGAGCGCAGCTTGTCCCCTCGCGGGCTTGCTATGCTCGCCACGCTTCGGGCCCGGTGGCAGTCTTTAGTCGCCACAGGGTTTTATTCCCCCTCGGCCGGGAAAAGCAGCAGTGGGTGTTGGGATTCCGACATTGATATATTGACCGCCAGGATCCCGTCCGGCGGTCAATTGACTGCCTCCACTTATCACAATTGCTTCCTACTTTGCCTCAGTATACAGGTGAAGCAGGAACAGAAATATCAGCATGATCAGTGTCTGATAATTAGAGATGAGCCGGGTCGGTTCCCTGAGAACCGAACCCCCCGAACTTCACTACCTGAGCCCGAATCCGAGTCAGGCTTGGGTTCTCCCGCCTGACTCGGACACCAGAACGAGGCAAAACGTCATCATCCCGCTGTCAGATTCTCGCAGGGTTTGGATTCCATATAAGGAGCCGCGTGTCGCTGCCATTTTCACTCTGGCATTGGAGAGTGTAGAGAGAGGACGTGTTTCCGTCCTCAGTGTCCTGCATCAGTTCAGTGGTAGTGTCTTGTGCTGCATCAGTCCAGTCACAGTGGTTGTGTCCTCTGCTGCCATATGTCCAGGGCTGCTGTATAAGTCAAGTCAAGTGGTGCGGTTTTGTGCTGCTACAGTCCAGTGGTGGTGTCTTGTGCTGCATCAGTCCAGTCACAGTGGTGGTGTTCTCTGCTGCCATATGCCCAGTGCTGCTGTATAAGTCCAGTCTATTGCAGTGTTGATGTGTTGTCCTGCATCAGTACAGTGGTAGTGTCTTGTGCTACATCAGTCCAGTCACAGTGGTGGTGTCCTCTGCTGCCATATGTCCAGTGCTACTGTATAAGTCCAGTCCATTGCAGTGGTTCTGTGTTGTCCTGCATCATTACAGTGGTTTTGTCCCTGTGCTGCTGTATATGTCCAGTGGTACTGCCGTATATGTCTAGTAATACTGCTGTATATGTCTAGTGATACTGCCATATATGTCCAGCGGTACTGCCAAATCAATACAGTGATACTGCCGTATAATTCCAGTGGTACAGGTGTATAATTCCAGCGGTACTGGCGTAAAAATACAGTCCACTGAAACTGCTGTATATGTCCAGTGATACTGCAGTATATGTCCAGCGGTACTGCCGTATATGTCCAGCGGTACTGCCGTATAAATCAAGTGATACTGATGTATAATTCCAGCGGTACTGGCGTAAGAATCCAGTCCAGTGATACTGCCATATATGTTCAGTGGTACTGCCGTATAATTCCAGTGGTATTGCCGTATAATTCCAGTAATACTGCCATATAATTCCAATTGTACTGGCGTATAATTCCATCGGTACTGGCGTACAAATCCAGTCCAGTGATACTTCTGTATATGTCCAGTGGTACTGCCGTATAATTCATGTGGTACTGCCGTATAATTCCAGTGGTACTGGCGTATAATTCCAGTGGTGCTGGCATATAAATCCAGCCCAGTGATACTGCCGTATATGTCCAGTGCTACTGCCATATAATTCCAGTGATACTGTCATATAAATCCAGTGATACTGCCGTATAAATCCAGTGGTACAGGCGAATAAATCCAGCAGTAGTGGCATATAAATCCAATCAAGTGATACTGCCGTATATATGTCCAGTGGTACTGCCATATAAATCCAGTGGTACTGCTGTATAATTCCAGTGATACTGTCATATAATTCCAGTGATCCTATAGTATAATTACAGTGGTACTGGCGCATAAATCTAATGATACTGCAGTATAATTCCAGTGATCATGCAATATAATTCCAGTGGCACTGGCGTATAAGACCAGTGATACTACCATATAATTCCAGTGGTACTGGCACATAATTCCAGCAGTACTGGCGTATAGTTCCAGCGGTACTGGCGTATAAATCCAGTCCAGTGATACTGCCGTATATGTCCAGTGGTACTGCCATATAATTCCAGTTGTACTGCCGTATAATTCGAGTGATCCTGCCGTATAATTCCAGTGGTACTGGCATATAATTCCAGCAGCACTTGTGTATAAATCTAGTCCAGTGATACTGCCGTATATGTCCAGTGGTACTGCCAAATAAATCCAGTGGTACTGCCGTATAATTCCAGTGATACTGCCGTATAATTCCAGTAAACCTGCCATATTATTCCAGTGGTACTGTCGTATAAATCCAGTGATACTGCCGTATAATTCCAGTGGTACTGCTGTATAATTCCAGTGATACTGCCGTATAATTCCATTGGTACTGGCGTATAAATCCAGTCCAGTGATACTGCCGTATATGTCCAGTGGTACTGCCATATAAATCCAGTGGTACTGACATATAAATCCAGTGGTACTGCCGTATAATTCCAGTGATCCTGCCGTATAATTCCAGTGGTACTGGCGTATAAATCCAGTGGTACTGGCGTATAACTCCAGTGATACTACTGTATAATTCCAGTGGTAATGGCTTATAATTCCAGCGGTACCGGCATATAGATCCAGTCCAGTGATACTGCCGTATATGTCCAGTGGTCCTGCCCTTTAATTCCAGTGGTACTGCTGTATAATTCCAGTGATACTGCCGATAATTCCAGTGATACTGCCGTATAATTCCAGTGATACTGCCGTATAATTCCAGCGGTACTGGCGTATAAATCCAGTACAGTGATTCTCCTGTATATGTTCTGTGGTACTGCCATATAAATCCATTGGCACTGCCGCATAATTCCAGTGATACTGACGTATAATTCCAGTGATACTGCCTTATAATTCCAGTGATACTGCAGTATAAATCCAGTCCAGTGGTGCTGCCATATAAATTAACTGGTGCTGTCCTGTTCTGTATATTATTTACTCCAAATAAATGGGTTATTAATATTTAATCCAAATAATTTTCACAGGGTTTGCCCTGTGTGGTGTAGAGGTACGCTCTCCTGTACTGCATATTGTTATATAACTCCAGAAAAATAATAGAGAACAAAAATTTGGAGGAAAAAATCCAGAAAGATCAAGAACCACTTCCTCCTAGTACTGAAGCTGCTGCCACTAGTAATGACAAAGATGATTAAATGCCCTCAACGTCGTCTGCCAAGGCCAATGCCCAATGTCATAGTTGGCATGTCAAAATCAAAAAGCAAAAGTTCAGTAAAATGACACCAAAAAATAAAAGTAAATGGTCTGAGGAGAAACATAACCCTGCCAATATGCCATTTATAACACGGAGTGACAAGGAACGGCTAAAACCATGGCCTATGTTCATGACTAGTGGTTCAGCTTCACATAACGATGGAAGCCCTCATCCTCCTGCTAGAAAAATTTAAAGAGTTAAGTTGGAAAGAGCACAGAAAAGAACTGTGCATTCTGAGATGATATCACAAATCCCCAAGGAGAGTCCAAGTGTGTCCCAACACTGGATGGGAAGAGGTGGCTCCTTCCACCATTTGAACGCCCCCTGCAAGTGCTGGAAGGAGCACCCACAGTCCAGTTCCTGATATTCAAATTGAAGATGTCACTGTTGAAGTACACCAGGATGAGGATATGGGTGTTGCTGGCGCTGAGGAGGAAGTTGACGATGAGGATTCTGATGGTGATGTGGTTTGTTTAAGTCAGGCACCGGGGGAGACACCTGTTATCCATGGGATGAAGAAGCCCATCGTGATGCCTGGGCAAATTACCAAAAAAGCCACCGCTTCGGCGTGGAATTATCTCTCCACAAATCCAGACAACAGGTGTCAAGCCATCTGTTGCCTCTGCAAATTGGAATAAGTAGGGGTAAGGATGTTAACTACCTAGAAACATCCTCCCTTATACGTCATCTGCTGCACATTCATCAGAAGTCAGTGTCAAGTTGTGAAACTTTGGGTAAGAGCGTAAGCAGTCCACTGACACCTAAATCTCTTCTTCCTCCTGTACCTAAGCTCCTGCAAGCCACACCACCAACTCCCTCAACGTCAATTTCCTACTCAGTCAGGAATGTCAGTAGTCCTGCAGGCCATGTCACTGTCAAGACTGAGGAGTCCTCTCCTAACCAGGATTCCTCCATAGGATCCTTGAGTGGTATGCCTGTTGTTGCTGCTGCTGCTGTTGTTGCTGCTGGGAGTCGATCGTCATCCCAGAGGGGAAGTCGGAAGACCACTTGTACTACTTCCAGTAAGCAATTGACTGTCCAACAGTCCTTTTTGAGGAAGATTAAATATGACAGCAGACATCCTTTTGCAAAGCGGATAACTAAGGCCTTGACAGCTATATTGGTGTTAGAGGTGCATCTGGTATCCACCATTAGTTCAGTGGGACTTAGAGAATTGTTTGAGGTACTGTGTCCCCGGTATCAAATCCCATCTAGGTTCCACTTCTCTAGGCAAGCGATACCGAGAAAGTACACAGACATCATAAAAAGAGTCACCAGTGTCCTACAAAATGCGGTTGTATCCAGTGTCCACTTAACCACAGACAAGTGGACAAGTGGGACAGGGAAGACTAAGGACTATATGACTGTAACAGCCCACTGGGTAGATGTATGGCCTCCCGCAGCAACAACAGCAGCAGCACCAGTAGCAGCATCTTGCAAACACCAACTCGTTCCTAGGCAGGCTACACTTTGTATCACCACTTTCCCTAAGAGGCACACAGCTGACAACCTCTTACGGAAACTGAGAAACATCATCGCAGAATGGCTTACCCCAATTGGACTCTCCTGGGGATTTGTGATATCGGACAATGCCACCAATATTGTGCGTGCATTACATCTGGGGAAATTCCAGCATGTCCCATGTTTTGCACATACAATTAGTTTGGTAGTGCAGAATTCTTTGAAAAATGAGAGCGGTGTGCAGGAGATGCTGTCGGTGGCCCGAAAAATTGCGGGCCACTTTCAGCATTCTGCCACTGCGTGCTAAAGACTGGAGCGCCAGCAAAACTCCTGAACCTGCCCCGCCATCAACTGAAGCAAGAGGTGGTAATGAGGTGGAATTCAACACTCTATATGCTTCAGAGGATGGAGGAGCAGCAAAAGGCCATTCAAGCATATACATCCACCTACGATATCGGTAAAGGAGGGGTAATGCACTTGACTCAAGCGCAGTGGAGAATGATTTACGTCTTGTGCAAGGTTCTCCAACTCTTCGAACTTGCCACACGGGAAGTCAGTTCAGACACTGCCAGCTTGAGTCAGGTCATTCCCCTCATCAGGCTTTTGCAGAAGCAGCTGGATAAATTGAAGGAGGAGCTAAGATGGAGCGATTCCACAAAGTATGTGGGACTTGTGGATGGAGCCCTTCATTCGCTTTGCCAGGATTCAAGGGTGGTCAATCTGTTGAAATCAGAGCACTACATTTTGGCCACCGTGCTCGATCCTAGGTTTAAAGCCTACATTGTATCTCTCTTTCCAGCAGATACAAGTGTGCAGAGGTGCAAAGACCTGCTGGTTAGTAAATTGTCAACTCAAGCGGAACGTGACCCGTCAACAGCTCCTCCTTCAATTTTTCCCGCTACTGGGGCTGCAAGGAAAAGGATAAGATTTCATATCCCACCCACTGGGAGTGATGCAGGGCAGTCAGGAGCGAAAGCTGACATCTAGTCCAGACTGAAGGACCTGCCAATGATTACTGACATGTCTACTGTCACTGCATATGATTCTGTCACCTTTGAAAGAATGGTGGAGGATTATATGAGTGACAGCATCCAAGTAGGCATGTCATACAGTCCGTACGTATACTGGCAGGAAAAAGAGGCAATTTGGATGCCCTTGCACACACTGGCTTTATTTTACCTAAGTTGCCCCCCCTCCAGTGTGTACTCTGAAAGAGTGTTTAGTGCAACCGTAACCTTGTCAGCGATCGGCGTACGAGGTTACTTCCAGTAAATGTGGAAAAGATGATGTTCATCAAAATGAATTATAAATTCCTCCGGGAAGACCTTTACCAGCAATTGCCTCCAGAAAGTACACAGGGACCTTTGATGGTGGATTCCAGTGGAGATGAATTAATACTCTGTGAGGAGGATATACACAGTGAAAGGGGTTAGGAATCGGAGAATTATGATGAGGTCAACAGTCAACATCTTGCCTTTGTAGAGCCAGTTTGTGCAAGGAGAGATTGATTGCTTCTTTTTTGGTGGGGGCCCAAACAAACCAGTCATTTCAGTCACTGTCGTGTGGCAGACCCTGTCGCCGAAATGATGGGTTTGTTAAAGTGTGCATGTCCTGTTTATACAACATAAGGGTGGGTGGGAGGGCCCAAGGACAATTCCATCTTGCACCTCTTTTTCTTCTTTGCATCATGTGCTGTTTGGGGACCAGTTTTTTTAAGTGCCATCCTGTCTGTAACTGCAGTGCCACTCCTAGATGGACCAGGTGGTTGTGCCGCACACTCGTGTCACTTAGCTTAGTCATCCAGCCACCTCAGTGCAACTTTTAAGCCTAAAAACAATATTGTGAGGTGTGAGGTGTTCAGAATAGACTGGAAATGAGTGGAAATGAATGTTATTGAGGTTAATAATACCGTAGGAGCAAAATTACCCGCAAATTCTGTGATTTTAGCTGTTTTTATGTTTTTTTTTTTCAAAATTCATCCAGATCCAAAACCAAAACACGAAAGGGTGGTTTTGGCAAAACAAAGCCAAAACCAAAACACAAAACACGAAAAGTGCCCGCCACACATCTCTAATTACTATGTGGTTTAATATGAATTAGCGGCACTACATGCAGTGTAATGTGAATAAGATTGTGCTCCTGTGTTGTGCAAATTGAATTGGGGGTACTATTATGTGACCACGCTACTTCTTTGTGAGATCAATAGCCCTTTATAAAGTATTGGATGTTGGGCACTGATTTATTGTTTGCAGGGGAGGTGCCGTAAACACTAGCACTGGCCCTGGCTCTGGTTAATGTGGGGGGGTGGGGGAGGGAGTTGCGGGATAAATGAATTCCACCGCCTATCCAGGACCACTTTAAACCCTGGATACAAAACAATGAACATGGCAAATAGTAAAAACATCCACAGTGATGAAAGTATCCTTTGTGGTTTATTTTAGCAGCAGTATAAAAAAGTATTTGCTCAGGAATCCACAGTCATAATTCAAAGCATAACAAATGCAGAGTTATTACAATAGACCCATAATTAATCAGGATTACCAGCAGGCACAGGTGAAATCCACAGTGAATACGTATGTACAGGCACAGAATAAATTAGCAGAGAGTATTTTAGGAACTTGTTTGTTGAGACAAGGCATTAGTACAAAGTCACTTAACTGAGAGAGTTCCAGGATACTAGGCACTGCTGGGCAAGGCAAAGCAAGGTTTAAAGGGCCTATTTCAGATCTGATCGCTGGGCTGTGTTTTTTGCTGTCCTGCAATCAGATAGTCGCCATCTACAGGGGGAGTGTATTTTTGCTGTGCAAGTATGCGTTCCTATGTGTAGCAGAGCTGCTAAAAATCAGTTTGTGCAGTCTCTGTGCAGCCCAGGACTTACTCTTCCAGTGCGATTGAATCCTGCTGATCGGGGCCAGAGCTGACGTCAAAAATGCACAGCAGCGATCAGATCTGAATTACCTCCTAAGATCGGCTGACAACGCTTCCAGATTGGCTCCCAAGCACATGAAACAGGCATTTGGACAGAGTTTAGGAATACAGCAACTTGATCATAGGACACTGGACATAGGAGCTGCAAACAAAAAAATCAGGTCATACTGGTAATATCACCTGCAGGTAAGAGCAGGGCTTATTTCAGGAGCAGGGACCAATGGCAATGAGCCAGGAAACCCAGCCCCCTTGGGAATACATAATAAATACAGACTCTGATAGGAGCTCTTCTGCGGCCCCTGTTACTAAACAGCTGAGCTGCCGGAGAGAGACTCTGAATTCTACAATGCAAAATGCAGTGTTAGGGGGCCGATAATGTGTGGGGGCCCCGGGATGGCCGCCATTGTCGTCCCTACATTAATCCTACCCTAATTATAACTATATTATAGACATCATTATTAACTCAATGATGATGATAATGCCTCTTGCTTTAAATATGCAGGAAACAATTGAAAATAAAAAAAAATTGTGTATTTCCCACTAAATTGAACCAAACCCCAGCACTCTTAACTTGGGTGGGAATAGATGGTGGGTGTTGGTGTAATAATACAAATATAAAAAAAAAATGCATTTTAATATGTGGTCACAACAAGCCCTGGTAATGATAAATCTTGGGCATATGGGTGCTTGTAGGATCAGAGCCGTCTTAACAGCAGTGTAGGCCCCTGGGCACAGCAATGCACTGGGGCCCCTACCCACCCAGCAGCAGCTTTGATGTCCCGCGGCGGTAGGGGAGTTCTATCTTTCGCTCAGCATGTAGGACCTGGAGAAATAATTTCTGCTAATTACTCCTTTACTGCACAAATTTGGCGGGAAGGAGAACACTAAACTGTAGAAGGGGGCATTGTGCTGAATGAAGGGGCCCTGGTACATGACTTCCAGGGTGGTAGGGGGTGTTTAATACACAGGGGAGGGGAGGATAGTGGAGTGGGCTTAATATTCATCATTTTCTGGGGGGTCAGGGCAGCTTGCTTTACTGCAGATATCTCCAGTTCCTGGAAATAGATTTCTCAGCTATAATGGGATGGGGAAAAAAAACTAGAGAGTCCCACCTTTCAGGCAGTACTGGGGACTTGGGGATCAGACTTCAGTAGCCAAAGCAATCCACCAACAAATACATAAAACTGCATATCAGGCATGTGGAGCTGTAGCAGGGACCAGCTGCTTGAAGGCTGATATCTCTGGTTCTGGGCATAGTAGAGACAAACTGCCCATGTCCACTGAAAGGGAAGAGTCTCAGATTTTGGAGTATACCCTCAGAAAAACTCTAAGTTAGACAGAACCTGAGATATCTGGCTGGGAAGAGCAATTAACAGGCTTGGATGGGGACCACAGCTTTGAAGTCAGATATCTCTGGTTCCCCAGGGCCGATTTTCAAAAATCTGGTACCCCTGGAAAGAGGGGACCCTCAGCTATCAGCCTAGGGCCCTTTTACTCCTGGGGCCCTTGGGCAAGAGCCCATTGAGCCCATACGAAAAGACGGCCCTGTGTAGGATTACAAATACCAGCATACACATGGCTTTAGAACATACTTGTGCTAGTAGAACTACAAATGCCCATACAGTATGTCATGGCATCCAGGACCTGCTGGTATAGTGTCACATGGTATTCTATTAAACACACACAATTTATTACATTTATTGTATGCATAAATTGCCTTCTACTTCCTTTTACTTTTATTTTCTGCTTTCTTTTCCAGAAATCCAATGGTCAAACATAAAATACTCTCATATGCTCAGAGCCAGCCCTAGCCAATTTGATGACCTAGGCAAAATTTTGGCTGGTGCCCCCTTAGCACTGCCGCTTGTTCTGCATCTGAACCAGCAACACTCAAGCAGTGGGGCCCACCGGGGGGTTACCCTGTGCCCCTGTGGGCTAGTTCAACCCTACATAATGCCCCACATTAGTAATGCCCATAATACACATAATTCCACTCAATAATGCACCTTACACATATGCCCCACATTAGTGATGCCCATAATACACACAATTCCACACAGTAATGAACCTTACACATATGCCCCACATTAGTAATGCCCATAATACACACAATTTCACACAATAATGCACCTTGCACATATGAACCCCATTAGTAATGGCCATAATACACATAGTTCCACAGAATTCACCTTACACATATGCCCCACATTAGTAATGCTAGTAGCTTCTTTTATTTTGTATAAAACTTACATTTGCTTGCTGGTGTGTTTGCAGTCAATGTGCACGCCCATCACTGGTGTTTCTATAATGGGTGCAGTGTGTGTGGTGCACACAGGCCCCTGAGTCCAGAGGGGGCCCCCACCGCACACACTGCACCCATTTTTAAAAGACTCACCCCTCCAAAGTCCAGCGCCGGCATCCGCAGTGCTATTAGAACTCTGTGAAAATGGCTAGGTGGCTATTTTCACAGAGTTCTGCGCATGCGCAGTAGAGAAATCTCAGGGAAAATGGCTGCACACCATTTTCCCGGTAATCTGCGCTAGCGCAGTAGAGTTTGAGCCCTTTAGTGCTCAGGCTCTACAGTGCTCCAGGCAGAGAGGAGTGGGCCCGAACAGAGGAGGCTGAACACGGGCCTCCTCCTCTCTTAAAACGCCCCTTGCGCCCATGCAGCTCCCTACATCCATGACTGCGTTTTGTGAGATGGGGGTGGCAGAATGGGTGAGTGTTTGTGCTCGCACCTGTTAAAGGGGCACCCATACAAGGCATGTGACCTCACAGGGTATGCCGTCCTTTGCAAGCCTCATCGTTTATTTTAGCTTGCTGGTTGGACACAGATGGCAGCAAAGTCCAGATACTGCCATACTTGCTTGTTATACAAAAAGACCAGTATCAAACATGTAGCAACTGTCCATTCTCTTCACTGTTCAGTGTGTTTGCTGATGTCTGTTACTCCTGGCAACTGCATGACCTTTATTTTATACTGCGGGAGCAATATGCTCTGCTCTCCAGTCTGACGCATCTGAAAGTCATGCTGCACTGATGTTTTATATAGAAATAGCGCAACACAACTTACTGTGCTGGATGGCAGGGGAATTTTACGGCATGGACTGACTGAGAAATAAAGTGTGAGGAGAACACTGCCCATGTTATATCCCTGCAGACACCAGGGGTTTGCAAAGGGATAAGAGACACACACAGGATACCAGGGTCCCCATCCCCCATGTGCACAAGCAGTATATGTGATATCAGATTTATGTGGAGAAGTCTTCCAAAATACACATGTGGTATCATAAGGAGCCATCCAGTAATAACCTTATATAGTCAGTGAAAATGCCACAGGTCCAGGAATTGTGGTTACTGGGCTTCTGCTGTCTGAGATCTCACAAGTCAGGGGCATTTAAGCATGTCAGAGGGAGTTTAAAAGAATGGCTGCATTCTATTTGACAAATGTAAACAGCAGTGTATATAAGTACTGATTGAATACATTTAGAAAGTAACAGATAGTTTGCAGACTGTCCCTCCCAGCTTGAGATACTGCAGGGACATGCTTGGATGCCCCTAGACATGCTTGGATGCCCTAGGCAAATGCCTAGCCTGCCTATAGCTAAGGCCGGCTCTGCATGTGCTATGCACTTGAGGTAACATATTTATTCTCTGCAATGTGTGATCAGGATGCACACCGAATGGAAATTGTTGGTGGCCATAAGGTGGCCATGTTCCTACCTTTACTCCAACACTTCATAGACATCGCTTCTAACTAAATAGTCCTGTTATTTACGTACTAGACTGTATTATAGCTAGTGCTACTCTTATTTGCTAATTGCATGGTGTCTCCACTTACCAACATCTGGAGATGTGAACTATTCTGAGCTTCCATAAGGCATGTCACACTTACAGTACAGTATAGGATAGATGTATAAACCTGTAGAAGGCATGAAAAAGTGATAAACCAGTGATATGTGCAAGGTGATGAAGGCACCAGCCAATCAGATCCTAACTGTTCATTTACATATTGGAGCTGATTGGCTGGTGCCTTTATCACCTTGCACATATCACTGGTTTATCACTTCCTTATGCCTTCTCCAGGTTAATACATCTGCCCCATTGTCTTTATTGTACTTCAGCTGCACTTGCATACAGCCTTGATTCATAACTCCAAGTGGCATTCCATGTTCTTTTTACTATGCATGTGCAGTAAAACAAAGCAGAATTTTGTGTTTGAAGGTTGGATGTATGTCCATTGCTATATGAACACCATGATTGTGATCAATCATAAGATAACACTTTAAATAATATTTCAATTTTGTCATCTATTACTTATTTGTGGTCATTTTGATCACTACAATAGCTTAACTGTAAATATAAGACAGTCATTCCTAAACATTACAATTTCTGTGTTTTCTTGTGTAATGCACAGGAGTAGATGTTGCTCCCCGTGAAATAAAGGCAAATAAGCACCCCCCCCCTCACCCCCACACACACAAAAAAAAGAAAAGAAACAGCAGACTCAACCCCCAACCACCAAACTCAGCTCAACACTTAAAGACACGGCTGTGAGCAAGTGTAAGACATTGAAAGCCCAGCACCAAATAGTTATCGGGCTTCTGACATCAAATCCTGCTAAACCAGTCAATGGTATAACCATCACTGATGATACTGTGTGCATGTGTAGAAGCAGTCTGTGCTTCACACATGCATACTTCCAGGTGTCTACAGTTGCATAGAAGCTGTCAGCCATCAAATGGGCATCTGAGACCTGCATCCGATGGCTGGCAACCATCGAATACCTACAATTAGTTAAAAAAAAAAGTACTTCAGTCAAATAGGGAACTGTTGATGGTTGCTTTCCATTGGCTTCCAATGTATATTCCTATTGTGTGCGGTAACAAGAGGAGTAGGAAAGGTGATTGTAAGGTGGTTGAGGGGGATCAATAGCACAGGGCAGTGGTGATTGTGAGCTGGTAAAGGAGGAACAGGAGCAAAAGGCAGAAGTGATTGTGAGCTGGTAGAGGGGGATCAGGAGCACAAGACAGAGGTTATGTGAGCTGGTAGAGGGGGATCAGGATCACAAGACAGAGGTTACTGTGAGCTGGTAGAGGGGGATAAATAGTGTAACACCCCAGGGTTGGCAGGTGTGTTTAAGTGGTTGGAAGAGGTATCACAGATGTTAGGTGGCTATGTGACAGACCCTTTCCCTAAGATGTTTTCCCCGTACATAGGGGGTAATTCCAAGTTGATCGCAGCAGGATTTTTGATAGCAATTGGGCAAAACCATGTGCACTGCAGGGGAGGCAGATATAACATGTGCAGAGAGAGTTAGATTTGGGTGGGGTGTGTTCAATCTGCAATCTAATTTGCAGTATAAAAATAAAGCAGCCAGTATTTACCCTGCACAGAAATAAAATAACCCACCCAAATCTAACTCTTTCTGCACATGTTATATCTGCCTCCCCTGCAGTGCATATGGTTTTGCCCAATTGCTATCAAAAATCCTGCTGCGATCAACTTGGAATTACCCCCATTGTCTGTTGTACCTTGCTCAGAGAGGTAGGGTAGATTGATATGCAACAGTAACGTACTGACAGCAATTCCAACAGTATGTTTCTTTTATTGAGCCACACAGAACTCTGCATTAAACATGTTGATAAGCTGTTTGGCAAAATTGGACAATCGCAATAATAATGGTGCATTAAAAAGGACAAGAAAATCCATTTTACTAAGGTTCACAATATACTGGAACATTCAATTATGCAATGGGCCAATCAATCTAATCATAGATATGTACATATTCCAAGAAAAAAGAAGATAATATGAAGAAGAATGAAAGTGATTAAGAATACTGTTTCATTAGCACTTACTACTTTTCTAACTATCCCTGAAAAGAATGTCTTGGTCTTCACAGGCAGTTTTACGTTGCAGCTCTTAGATCCGACAGTGCCACAGTATTGCAATGGGGGGTATGGTGTCACTGTTCTTGTTGCACAAGGGATGGAAATCCTACAAGAACCACCGCTGCTTATAAACAATATCAATCCTGGATTTTATAAGTAGAAATGTCACTGATAAATGTCACTGTGTTTCAGTATGCAAAATGAATGTATCAAAGGTATCTTAGGATCTCTAACAATGCAGCTTCCTCTGTAGTAATTATTCCTTGGACAAATACTGTAACTCAGTCTTTACTCCTTAAGGCAGCTGCATGTCTCTCTCAAGCGGTTCTCATAAATTGTGTCCCTGTCCTGGTAACTGTATTCAAACTAGAGATGTGCAGCGGACACTTTTCGTGTTTTGGTTTTGGATTTAGATCCCCACTCGTGTTTTGGATCAGGATTAGTTTTGCCAAAACCACCCGTTCGGGTTTTGGTTTTGGATCTGGATGATTTTTGAAAAAAACATAAAAACAGCTAAAATCACAGAATTTGGGGGTAATTTTGATCCTACAATATTATTAACCTCAATAACTTTCATGTCCACTCATTTCCAGTCTATTATGAACACCTCACACCTCACAATATTGTTTTTAGGCCAAAAGGTTGCACCGAGGTTGCTGGATGACTAAGCTAAGCAACACAAGTGGGCGGCACTAACACCTGGCCCATCTAGGAGTGGCACTGCAGTGGCAGGCAGGATAGCAGTTTTTAAAACTAGGCCACAAAGAGCACATAATGCAAAGAAGAAAAAAAAGGTTCAGGATGGAATTGTCTTGGGCCTTCCCACCCACCCATATGCCACCCATATGTTGTTTAAACAGGACATGCACAGTTTAATAATCCCATCATTTCAGCAACAGTTGGTCCCCCTGAAAAAGCTTGCCAAGTTCTCTGAATCATAGCTAGCTACAAACATACCACCTCCTTCTCTGATGACTTTTCACATTATGAGAAGAGGCAAGAGGAAGAGGACAGTGTCAAGAAGGGGATTAAAAATTAGAGAGGCACATGCAATCAGGAACAACACACAGGCTTTCACCTCCACTCCTATATCGGTGTGGAACAGAAAGGACTTCACCCAAGCAAATATATAATTATTAATTATCACATTACTGGACAAACTGAAAAACTAGGGGCCAAAGCTGCCAAAATTTAACCCCCCCATCTCCATGTTCAGGGATTAAGATAAACATCAGATTTAATGCTGGGATGCAAATAAACTGGTGTATACCACAGGATCAAGATTGGATATTTTCCCCTCCACGGAGTCTGGAGACTTATTTTGTGAAAATCTTGTGGGGGGTTTTTCCATTTTTTAATTGCATTTTTATTTACATATTTTGTGGCAGATGCCTTGTTTTTGTTTTTCACAACTACCAGCTACACGCATGTGAGCATACCTGTGTGTCCCAGTTGCACGCATGAGAGCATGCCTGTGTGTCTTGTTTATTTTATTCCTATTTTATTTTTAAATAAAGCAGCCCCTTAGATGTTTTAGCAGCCCCTCCTGAGCCCCCACAGCATCCCCGGAAGGGGCAAGTTGAGTTCGGGTGGGTTCGGTAAAGTACTAAGTACGACTGTGTGATGATTTTTTTTGTTATTGAGCCCCTGCCTGAGTGGAGCTTACCACTCTACAGTCCAAACCCATTTCATACTATAAGTAGGACTGTGGTAGAAAGAAATGCTAACCTCTGTGCCAACAGCATGCCTCAGCCTGGCAAGCCAGACATCTTCCTGGCTGTAAGCCACCATGAGTCTCCATACTGGGCCTTATTCAGTAACTGTTTGTGCCTCACAGGAGCTCCTGGCCCATCTAGTGATGCATTGCAATGGAAAGCTGATGCAATGCAAGATAACTGAAACTCTTCTAACACTGCAAGGTCTTGCGATAACCCTATGCAGCCCTTAGGAAAAGAAGATCCCTGTACGACAAATGCGCATATTCTAAATAAATAATCCCAAAATGTGAAACATCAATAATAAATCAAAATTAAGGTTGACTAATTGACTCATTCATTTGATTGAGTCCCTAACATGAAATAATTGAGAAGAATCTCTAATGCTACGGCAGAAAATCTCACTTTTACCTCTCTGGCAGTTGTGCTGGATTATGATTCAGTCTCTTCTGAGTCACACTGACTTTGGCCACAAATGTGGTCTCTCCCCACTTTATTTAAAAACACTTCCGCAATTTCCATTTCCACCTTTGCAGCTATGTTTTCACAAAATCTGTTTCTGATGTTGAAGCTTGTTTCATGTCTAGGCTTTCATTTAAACCTAGGATCAAGTACAGCAGCACCCCTGTAATTATACGGCAGCACCCCTGGGGTTATACAACATAGGCAGCACCCCTGGAGAGTTACACAGCACAGCAGACAGACAACAGCACCCCTGGACTTAAATGGCAATGGGGCAGCACCCCTGGACTGATAGAGCAGGGGGACAGCACCCCATAAAGGGGCAGCACCCCTGGAATGATGTGGCAAAGAAAAGACATGCAAGATGGAATTGTCCTTGGGCCCTCCCACTCACCCTTATGTTGTACAAACAGGACATGCACACTTTAACAAACCAATCATTTCAGCGACAGGGTATGCCACACGACTGTGGCTGAAATGATTGGTTTGTTTGGGCCTCCACCAAAAAAGAAGCAATCAATCTCTCCTTGGACAAACTGGGTCTACAGTGGCAAGATGTCGTCCTCATCCTCAGATCCCCCCCTTCAATGTTTACATCCTCACAGAGGAATAATATTCACACAAACCACATCATTTAGGTGTCAGTGGATTGCTTACACTATTAACCAAAGTTTCTGAACTTGACAATGACTTATGATGAATGTGCTGCAGGTGACTTATAAGGTAGGAAGTTCCTAAGTGGTTAACGTCCTTACTCCCACTTATTATGGATTGACAAAGGCAACAGATGGCTTGACACCTGTTGTTCGGATTTGTGGAGAAATAATTCCACACCAAAGAGGTGGCTTTTTTGGTATTTTGCCCAGGCATGACAATGGGCTTTTTCATCCCATGGCCAACAACTGTCTCCACTGGTGCCTTATTCAAACAAGCCACATCACCATCAAAATCCTCATCGTCAACTTCCTCCGCAGCGCCAGCTACACCCATATCCTCCTCACCCTGGTGTACTTCTACATTAACATCCTCAATCTCAATATCGGCAACTGGACTGGCGGTGCTCCTCCCAGCACTTGCAGATGGTGTGCAAGTGGTGGTAGGAGCCTCCTCTTCCCATACAGTGTTGTGAGGTCAAGCCTGGACAGCGCAACCGTGGACAGTGCCAGCAACCCTGTATTTTCACAACACCACTGTAATTTTACAGCATACAAGACAAGTCCAGTGTACATTTATTTTCACAACACCCCTGTATTTTTACAGTATACAGGGCCAGTGTAATATTATTTAAAAAACAGCACCCCTATATTTTTACAGCATACCGGACCAGTGTGCTTTTATTTTAACAACTACACCCCTGAATTTTTACAGCATACAAGACAGGGCCAGTGTACATTGATTTTCACTGCACCCTAGAATTATTACAGCATACTAGACATGGCCAGTGTACCTTCATTTTACTGCACCCTATAATTTTTGCAGCATACAAGACAGGGCCAGTGTACATTTATTTTACTGCACCCTAGAATCTTTGCAGCATACAAGACAGGGCCAGTGTACTTTTATTTTACTGCACCTCTGAATTTTTACAGCATACAGGGCCAGTGTAATATTATGTTAACAGCAGTACCCGTATATTTTTACAGCATACAGGACCAGTGTGCTTTTATTTTAACAACTGCACCCCTGAATTTTTACAGCATACTACAGGGCCAGTGTAATGTTATTTTAACAGCCGCACCCCTATATTTTTACAGCATACAGGACCAGTGTGCTTTTATTTTAACAACTACACCCCTGAATTTTTACAGCATACAGGGCCAGTGTAATATTATTTTAACAGCAGCACCCCTATATTTTTACATCATACAGGACCAGTGTGCTTTTATTTTAACAACTGCACCACTGAATTTTTACAGCATACTACAGGGCCAGTGTAATGTTATTTTAACAGCAGCAACCCCATATTTTTACAGCATACAGGAGGACAGTGCCCCTGCCCCCTGTACAACACAGTGGCAGACAGGAGAGCAACACTCATGTACAGCTGCAGCAGCGCTAATAGCACATGAAACACCAGTAACAGCTAGGATAGCCAGGACAGCACCCCTAACAGCACAGGTACACCATAGTGACTGTAGCAGCACCCCTTCGGAGCACAAATTGACCCCACCTGACGCCACCACCCACAGAGAGACAGAGGTATATCTCCATCACTCTCCAAGTCTGGAGTGAAAATGGTGGTGACGCGTGGCTGTTTATATGGTATCCAAAACCCACAAGAATCCGACAGCGGGACGATGACGTTTTGCCTCATTCTGGGTTCCGAGTCTGGCGGGAAGTCCCGAGCCGGACTAGGATCCGGGCTCGGAACGGGATGTTCGGGGGGGTTTGGTTCTTCGAGAACCGAACCCGATCATCTCTCATTCAAACAGTGGCTAGTCTGTCTAGGATGTTCTATTAAGGGCCTGGTAATATACCTTCTCTCTACGTGGTATAGCGCAGTATGTGTACTGGACAATTGGGCCTAGCACTTGCCCGCTTGCAGCCCACAAACCATCAGTCTCTATGTACTCACTCTGAACCTTTCCTGTAGTTCCGCTCACTGGCTGGACCTGTGTCAGTAGTTTTCAGCTTCACAAGATAGCCGTGGTGTCTGCGCCTCTCAATAGGCCTGGCGGTGTCCGGTTCCCGGCTGCGACATCGCACACCCGCTCATCCGGCTCTCTGCGCTCCTGGAAGCTTCAGCTCTGCAGCACTGCTCTCCACCGCCCTGCGTAACCACCCAGTTTGTTCTGTATCTAATTTCCCGCTTCACTCATCACAGTGTGTCCATCTCCTACAATGGCTTCTCTCCAACTCCTCCTTCTTCTTCTCACAAGGCTCCGCTGGCTCTCTCACTCTCTGTTCAATCAGCATTTGCCACCAAACCAGCACAGTACACGTTTCCTGACTCTGTTCTGTCCTTAACCCCTGCTTTACCAGCATGACACTCTCCAAGCTGTAAACACTGGGGCAGAGGTATTAAGCCTGGAGAAGTGATATAGCAGTGATAAAGCAGTGATAAATGTAAGGTGCTAACGCTCCAGCCAATCAGCTCCAATATGTAAATTTACAGTTAGGAGTTGATTGGCTGGTGCGTTATCATCTTGCACTTATCACTGCTTTATTACTGCTTTACCACTTCTCCATGCTTAATACATCTGACCCACTGTCTTTACGCTTTTAAAGGGGCACACACACAATTTTCCAGGGTGCATGGCAGAGGCGATTGTGAATGGGTAAAGGGGGATCAGTAGCACAGCACAGAGGTGACTGTAAGCTGAAAAAGGGGATCAGGATCACAGGGCAGTGGTGAATACTGCTTTGTGCTCACAGTGAAACCTATCGCAACGCCGCACCTACAGTATGTAAACACTCTAAAGAACACGTAAATTAATTCTTGTTTATGCAGGAAAATACAGTATAATTCTGTCAATTGTTTCCTTTTATTATTCCTTCATCATTACTATTGGAAGCATATTGCAGTTCTGTGCTTTATGCATCCAATTTTTTTTAATTACTGCAATACATTAATTGCAGTTACAAAATGTCCTTATTTGTTATTCAACAATGCCAAAATCTTGGAATTTAATGTAAACCTTAATTAAGTATTGTATCCCCATATGACATGCTCCGTGTCCAGGTGCTGAGTTGTACTGTACAAACCATTTTTTTTGTAATGCTATTCATAGCACCAGCAGCCACAGCTGCCTAATGTCAGGTCTCTTTGTTAGCTGCCAATGTTGTATCGCTGGTTTTGCTATTCTTGGGAAGAAAATTGTGTCATTACACTTTTAATCAGATTTCAGCTCATATGTAGAATTCTAGTTTTCTGGAAATCACAATTATCTTAGATTATTATCCTACAGTATGTCAGTCATAATTGTTTTGGGATCATGGATCTCAAACTTAATTTAAATACAGTGTCATATTTCTATGTATTTCTTTTCATTGGCATTTGCATATGAGTTGCTGAGAAATAAATATGTGCATTTATTTGAGGTCCTTTCTACATATGACCCATATGTATGCTGTGTTGAATGAATATAACTAAACTAGAATCTCTATTATATAGTAGCACTTGGAAGAATGTATATGAACACAACTAGTTTGCATAAAGTGTTATTCAAGCAGAGAATGTACAGTATGCATATTAGAAGGAAATTACTGTACATTGATATTTAATACTTTCAAAACAGCCAATTTACATGACTATAGGAGGGACTTAGGGGCTAATTCAGACCTGATCGGTGGTGTGCATGTTCGCACAGCAGCGATCAGGCCTGAACTGCGCATGCGCCGACGGCTGTCTTAGCCCTGCGATTGCCTCTCCCTGATTGACAGGCAGAGGCGGTTGCTGGGTGGGAGGGGGCTGGCTGGCCGCATTTAGCCGCCATTTAGGGGGTGCGGTCCAGGCAATGCAGGCGTGCCCGGACTATTGGGGGGGTGGGCCACGGTGGCTGCGTGACGTCACACGCAGCTGCTGCGATGGGTAGCTCCCTGCCAGCACGCAGGAGCTGCGCTACTCTTCCAGTACAAAAGCATCACTGCTGTGCAGGGGGGTCGGCCCTGACATGCAAGGTGGACTAGCCCTGTGCTGGGCGTCCCCCCTCATGTCAGGAAAGCTGATCGTAGATGTGCTTAATTTAGCACATCTACGATCAGGTCTGAATCACCCCCTTAGTGGCAAAAACAGGTAAACAAAGGAATTTGGGGAGTTCTGTAATGGTCCACTTCTGCGAAAACCAAAAACATGGAAATGGTGTGCTGAAAAATATTAGACAACTGCCAGCTCCATTGCCAACCCCTACTGGTCAGATCCACATTGGGTAAATGAAAGCCTCCATGTGGATCCTGGGGTACAGATGAGATGAGAGGCCTAAAGGAACCAATCGTGCTCAAAAAAGGGGAGAATAAAAGGGTCAGACAATACAGATACAGAGTCACAGAAGCACAAGCACACAAAGTGAAAAAATAGGGACATACGCAAACAAAGAGATAGAAACAGCATAAAAGGGTAGACAGAACTGAAGAGATACAGATAGAAAACAACCCCAACTCTATTGGAAGGAGGAGAAGCTTTCAAGTTCCCATCACATACTGTACAGTATGTAGACGTTGGGGCAAGGAAGCCATGCTCAGCATTCTCAGTAGCTACAGTATAGGCAGCATGACCCATGGTAGGGAGGAAATTGGATCATGCAGCAGCCTGTTAGATGGCATGTGCTACAGTAATAGGCTACATAGCTTATACAGTGACAGAAAGGATGGAATTAAATGGGCTACTGTACCCACTATTTCTTTTAGCAAGAACAAAACAACTATCTGCTGGAAGATTGCATCAGGCAGTAGTAATTCCACCACAAGGTACTTATGGGTAACTCCTTATGGGTAACTGCAAACACAGTGCACACCTGTGGAGAGAATAACATTTTGAAATCCTGTTGAGTCTGGAGAGGGATATATCAAAGTGCAGTTGCCTATAACAATCAATCAAATTATAGCTATGATTTTTTAAATGTACCAGATAAATAGCCAGATTCTAACTGGTTGCTATGGGTAACACTTCCACTTTTAGAAACCCGCACTTTAGAAAATGTACTCCCTGTTCTATTTAGACTGTCCCCCAGTGCCTTAGTGTATTAAAAGATGTGAAATGTTGGTATCTGGTCTCTAGGTCGACCACACTTAGGTCGGCAGTGTCTACGTCGACCATTACTGGTCGACAGTAACGGGTCAACAGGGTCTCTAGGTCGACATGTTCTAGGTCGGCAGGTCAAAAGGTCGACATGAGTTTTTCACAATTTTTTTCTTTGTTTTGAACTTTTTCATACTTAACGATCCACGTGGACTATGATTGGGAATAGTAACCTTGTCAAGCGCAGCGAGGCACCCTGCCTGAAGCATGGCGAGCGAAGCGAGCCATACAAGGGGAAACAGTGCACTAATTGGGGTTCCCTGTCACTGTACAGAGAAAATGACACAATTTTAAAAAAATACTCATGTTGACCTTTTGACCTGTCGATCTAGAACATGTCGAACTAGAATCCCTGTCAACCGAGTTACTGTCGACCAATAGTGGTTGACCTAGACACTGCGCCCTAAGTGTGGTCGATCCTCCATACCACACCCAAAATATCAGGAAGCATGGTCATGGTTAGGTATCACCACATTTGTGGCCAGGAATGTGGCATAGTCAAGTGTGCCTACTTCTGATACTGTATATAATTAAAGTGTCCATATTAGATATACAGAGGTCTGAATGTTTGTTTTCTATAGTATTGGCTGATTGTCTTATCTGAACTTGAAGGCAGGGAGGCCTTAATCGAGTGAATGCCTTGGAATATTTCTTTCTCAGTGCTAAAAGAGGCAAAGAAGAGAGGAATTCTGCATAGACTTGATAGAGATATGGGCCCTCATTTCAAGTCGATTGCTCGCTAGCTACTTTTAGCATCCATGATTGCTGCGACGAAGGTCCCGGAATTGACGTCAGATACCCGCCCTGCAAATGCCTGGACACGCCTGCGTTTTTCCAAACACTCCCAGGAAACAGTCAGTTGACACCCATAAACTCCCATTTCCTGTCAATCTCCTTGCAATCGGCTGTGCGAATGGAATCGTCGCTAGAAGCAGTGTTAAACAAAGATGCTCTTTGTACCCGTATGCTGTGCGTGCGCATTGCGGCCCATACGCATGTGTAGTTTTGCCATTTTTTTAAATGATCGCTATGCGCGAACAACGACAGCTAGCGATCAACTCGGAATGAGGGCCATAGAGTCACAAAGTACTAAATAAAAGGAAGCAAAGTATCTTTTAGTTATTGATATGGGCCATGAAAGAAAAAACCTAGGTGGGATTTTAGTTCTTGAATTGAAACCTCAAACATTTGCATATTTCGCCTGCATTCACATCTATTCAATAAGGTTGGAGGCTGCGCTCACATAGGGGGATGGTGGCTGAGTGTGCAGCTGACCTGGAGGTGTCCCACCTCCTATTGCAATTGCGTGTTTCGTGTTGGTCAGCGCGCTCTATAGGATGTGCCAGGGATTGGATAGATTGGAGAGGTAGATAATGGTGTATGGAGTGATGTGTTTTCTGTGTATCTATGTAAAGTATTGTAGTATCAATCACTCAATGTTAATGAGATATAAAGATTTTATTTTGGATGTAACCGGATTAATGTCCCAATGTCAATGATAATTGTCCCAGGTTGGCTACCCACTTTTCAGGTGTGTCCTGCAGACTACCCTTTTTAGAAGTATACCCTCCTGATGGTATACTGATGAGGCTACAGCTCAGGTAAATGTTAGGTATGCCCTAGGGGCCACCTTTACCATAGGTGTGGTTGGTCCTATGTATCCTCTGATGCTGTGTCTATTGTTAGGTATAGGTTTATGGTGTGACTAGTGCGGCGTCCCGCCTGTCAGACCCTTCCGTGTGCGGCAACGAGTGGCGTGGTCATGTGCTGTGTATTTCAACTTACCGCCGGGGGCAGGTGCTGCCTGCCGCCGGTGACCAGTTCTTAGCCGTCCTCAAGCCTGTGTTCCTCAGTATATTCTCTCTGGGTGTCCTCCGTGTCCCAGGAGCCGCGCACCTTGTCTGCGATAGCCGGTCTCCTAATCTTCCGTCCCGTCCTCTGACTTCCTGGTTCGCGCGTCACGTGCCGGGTCACGTGAGCGCGATGTATGCAGAATGTGCCGATTCGTCTCCTTCTCCAGCCGGAGAGAGGAGAATGTTTGTGGCAATGTAAATAGTATAGTCTGTGGGTCCCAACGCGTTTCAGCACTGATGCCTTTTTCTAGGGTTACCCATATGGTGTTCAGTGGCTTTTTTTATATGCTGTGATCGCTTTCCTGATTGGTCCTTCCTAGGTGTCCCAATCCTTACTTTGATTGGGAGGAGGACGTGTCAATCATTCAAATTATGTGTCAGTCATTGGGTGTGTGACTATTTTAATTATGTGCATGATTTAGGTGGTAGTCCGATATCCTATTCATAAGAAATCTGATGTTTACATTGATATGTGTTACCCTGCTAGGTGGAAGAATGTTGTGCACCAAAAATTGCACTGTTGGAGGGGAGATGATAAATATTCTTTGTTGTGATGGAAAAGGGAAATGTCACTGTTAGTGATGTTGTAAACATATTGTCTGTTGTGATCGAAAGGAATTGTCACAGTTAATGATACTGTGAACCTGGATGGATATTTTTTACTATATTGCATGTGTGTTGTTATTGTGTGGCCGTATATTGGTTTTACTGATGAATGCGGAACATGATGATACGGTGTTCTGTGTAAAAATGACTGACCCTTTTAAGGAGGGAGGTGGTGCAAAAGGTCTCAATTGGGGGGATGGGGGATCAGCTTGTAATGAATGGCTGTTGCTGATTTTAGTAAATGTTCTAGTGCGTGTATTGTATGCTGCACCAGCAGTGTCAGCAATGCCTAGCTAGATTATGCTATTATGAACGGAGGATGAACGAGTTCGGGGGGATGAAAGGGCAGGTGGGGATAGGGCTACAGGTACATTTTTTGATGTAGCTGTAATTTATATGGCAGTGGTCGTATTGTACTCTATATTGAGGCCTCGTGGTGCCAGTGTCTTGAGATTGAAGATCCACCTGAGTTCTTCTCTATTGATTTTTTTCACATAATCCCCCCCTCGCCAATTGTTCGTAACCTGTTGTATTGCTATGAATTGTATTTTAGATGGATCCTGCATGTGTGCCTCCTTGAAATGTTGTGAGACACTGTGTTGTTCGTAGCCTTTCTTTATGTTGTGGATGTGTTCAGAGATCCTGATCTTAAGTGTTCTAATGGTACGCCCAACATATTGTAGTCCGCACGGGCATGTGATCAGATATATAACCCCTTTTGTGTGGCATGAGACTTCTTCCCTAATGGTGTATTTCTGACCTGTAGTGTTCGATGTGAACTCAGTGGTTCCTTTAGTTGATCTTGAGTTGGATGTTCTACAGCCTAGACATGATCCACAATAATGGAATCCCTGCCTCTTCCCTGTGCCGTGTAACTTTGTCTGTTGTGGTCTGGTTGGTGGAATATGGTTGTGTACAAGTTTGTCTTTGAGATCTGGGGCTTTCTTGTATACTATTTTGGGTTGTGAGGGTAGTACATTCACATCTAGTACATTCACAGAATAGCTAAGTATTTACTTATTAACAGTTATTTATATAGCACATACTGTACATATTTTGCAGTGCTTTACAGAGAATATTTTCCCATTAAGCTTCTAGGATGGATAATGAATTAGATCTAAACCGCATAATTTTAAAATGCGAGACATACAGCAATGCTAATCTCTATATTAAAATGTTTAAAATAAAACGACATCATTTTAGATACACCTATTATCTGTGACGATGTTAAGTCTCTTGTGAGCTTGGTCATACATTGAGATATGTATGTGTGACCAATATGCCCATATGTGTCCTTAAAGTGCATATATTTCAGCCAATGCTTTGTTTCATGTGTAATTTATTTATAAATTAATTTATTACTTTTTATGTTAGATTTACGGTAAATAAAGGAATGTGTCCCTAGGTTGAATAGTATAAATGTTTTAGAATGAACTATTAAAGGTATTGCTACATGTTACAATGTGGATGCTCTATTTGAGACATTGTTACAGTGAAAGGCAATAGAGTATCCTTTTTCCGAGTGGTCCGTGGAAAGCCGCTACATTAGGAAAGGACAGAAAATGTAGTCATACGCATGCGCAAGCGTTCCAACCTGAGACGAGGTTTGGAACGCAAATGGAATACGCAGGCGCGAGTGGCCGAGACCCGCTATATAAACGGAGCTATAGGGACATTCATTATAACGTCTCTGAGGAAGCCACCGACTGGACAAAAGGCGGAGGAACGCGCAAGACGTCCCGCACGGTGTCCGGTACTGACACTTACTACCCGGTAAATTCACCCTTACGAAGTCCCGACTGGATTCTCCGGATATGGCACCATTAATGTGCTGAAGGCACCAGGAGCCGGGAGTTCCCTAAAATCACCCATTGCTGGGAGTCGGGTAACACTTTCAAAAGGTGATATGAAATACCGATGCGCTTCAATATTTTAAACATCTTCTGATCATAGTTCTTGTTCAAGTTTCCACTACAAATTAACATTGTTCAAAAAAACCTTGAAATTGAACAAGTAACCAATTTACTTCAGTGCACTGAAAAGGAGTTACCATTCAGCTGATTCTAACTACATGAAGTCCGTATTAATGGGACCAACTTACCATCTGTGCATGATTAATAATTAATTATAAATAAGCTGGCATTGATTCTAGAGCTGTATGTGCAATAGTTCCGGTACCGGTAAACACTGTTTATATTTTATTTTATATTTATATATTTTTAATCATTTATTAAAAAAACTATATACACTTTCAACCTAGCGCTCTTTATATGTTTGTTAGTGATCTACAAGATAAACTAATATCACTGGGCCAGCTCACCTTCAGTCTACTGCATCCACTGCAATGATGGTGGTGGCACCCCAGGCTGTGACCCGGGAAGATTATATATATGATCCTGTACAACTCCCACATTTCTTCCACTATTTTGTGATGGTTGCATGTAAGAATTCCTTGTTTTGTTTTAATGAAGTTAATTACATTGTTTTACGTATTTGTAATATTTGTCAAGATTTGGGTAGGAAGAGTAAAAGTAATGTGAAGTGTTTTGTATATGATTGAATGGGTCCTCCAGTATGAAGAGAAACCACAAACTATATGCAAGTAGGTTCTGTATGGTGATGAAGAGAAGTTATACCAATGGCTTCATGGGCTTGAGTAATGGATATTATTTTTGGAAGAGGATTTAGAACATTTTTGGTTAAAATTTGGTAAGCATTAAAGTTTTAAACAACCCTCAAACTTTCTTCACCCACTCTAGTTAAAAATATTACATTGAGGGACAAGCATATTTTTCTATCACATATGAAGTCAAATCACTTTATAGTGAATGCCCTTGCAAATATGGTCTTTTTGCAGTAAGTAAACAGCTAATAACTCTGAGAGACAACATACATTAATTATGGATTTTATTGCTTACTAATTTTTTTAATTTAATAAGATGAATTATTTTTAGGTTCTTCGAACTGCAATGGGAACCAGTTTTGTTCCAACATTTACAAACCTTCATGTTGCCCATTATAAAAAAAAAACACAAAGTAGACATGGTCAGAGTAAGTTTAGTGTCACACAGTAAAAATTTAAATTATATATTTGTTTTTGTTTCGTTTAAAAAAATTGTACCTATTGCTATCATGGCAGCTTTCAATGAACGCTATAAAAAGGCCTATTTGGGTGTGGCTCACAAGTGAGCCCTGTTCCTCTCTGTATTTGGGTGGTGAGTACATTTACCTGCAATTTAGTGGTGCGTCTAATGTAGAGACTTGCAGAAAAGTGGGGGTCCCATAATGATGGGCTGCAAGCTTAAATATTTTAATCAAAATATAACAAGGCTCCCTCTATTCTATTTGCTACATACACACAGATATGCAGTATATTATTCTTAGTGCTGATAGCAAAAGTCTTTCTGATATGTATATAAATATATACAGTATATAGCAGCAAAAGATGGCGGCACTCTGAGACTTACTTGCAGTTGAAAAAATACTTTATTGACTCAACATTTTGGGTCCTCTACCCGTTGTTAGGAGAAAAAGAGTGTACAACACATACATACAGACATATATATGCCTACAACATAATTACCTGATCCTGTCCAGTCGGGCGCGCTCCGTTCCTGCCGCCACCGGGCGTCCGTGCCACTGCAGCGCTGCTCCATCGCTCCCATGACGTCCTCAAACAGGGCGCATCTGCCGGAGAGGATCTCGGAACTTGTTGGCCATCACCATAGCAACGCCAACATTCGTATACACCAACTGCAGTACAAATGTAAATAAGCACGAATACATCAAAAGTGCATTTAAAAACAATAATAAAAACAACAGCAGTACAGCAGCATGTTAAATCCTTACGTATTATAAATAAATAAACCGGTACTGTTTGACTGCAATGAATTACGTTGATACGCAACTCCAACCAGTTGGCTATTAATAACCATTTATAATTCTGGTAAGAAATACTAGTTGTTGCCTTTTGTTTTTATCATTTAACAGTATTATTAATGTTATATTATGAAATTTTGAAAAAAAGGCTACAATACAAACTCAAGGGAATAAGTTATATATAAGGTCTGTCCTACAGTTACTAGACAAACTATATAAATAGGGCTAATATGAGAATCAAGGTATGTGTACCCCTTCTTTTAGCCCTATTTATATAGTTTATAGAGGCTTAAAGGCGGTGGAGTTATTGATTACTGATAATTGTAATTATAAAGGACTACCAATACCTACCTTTTTGAAATTACTTGAACTAGTACTGACTAGAAATTACTTTCTGCATGATACCAAGTTCTACCTGCAAGGGGGTGGGGTGTGCGATTGGGTCCAATGTGGCCCCATCGTATGCAAATGCCTTCATATGTATGGTGGAACATTATCTTTTTCTTGGTAAACCTGAAATTGCTATACATCTAAAAATGTATTTCCGTTATATAGATGACCTTCTCATCATATGGACTGGAGCAGAGGCCATCTTACGAGAAACAATTGATCAACATAATGCTACCAACCATGTGGTGCAACTAACATATAAAATGTCAGATACATCCATACATTTTTTGGATGTAAACATCACAAAAACATCAGCAGGGTTGGTAACAAGCATTTATACTATAAGTACAGATAGGAATACTCTGCTTAAGCATGATAGTTTCCATCCAATGTCTCTATGTACTAGGGACTAGTGACCCTCAGCAGACCGAGAAGGATATGCAGAATATGGTACAAAAATTTGCAGAGAGGGCTTACCCACTCAGAGAGTTGCAAGCCATTAAAAACATGTGTTACAGATCCCGCAGGCATAGACATTACAGCCCAAACAGACAGAGAGCAATCAGAGACAGATTTTACCATGGCTAAACAGGTATACTACAAAGACCAAATGGGTCAACAAGGAGGCCAAAAAATTCTGTCCCCTAGTGAATACTGATAAAGACCTTCCCACATTATTAAATACACATTTTCTATCTAGTCATACAAGAGGATCTAATCTAATTGACCAGTTGGTAAAAAAGGATATCTCTGCTCTTAAGAAATGACAGAAAGTGGCAACACATTTTTCTTCATACAAACTAGGATGCTTCCGCTGCCTGGGCTGCACTACTTGCAGATCGTTGACAGCTGGGCCATCCGTCAATCATACATATTCTGGCAAAACCTTCAGAATTAAGCATGCATTAACTTTCTCTACTAAATTTGTTATATATCTACTGTCTTGCCCATGTGGTCTACACTACGTGGGCAAGACAGAGAGGCAGTTCAAGGAGCGAATGGCCCTTCATAGAACTGCCATAAAAGCAGCCTTGGATACGGGTCAGAGTGAACAGCCACTGGCAAGACACTGCGTGGTAGCAAAACATAGTATTGCCAGTATAAGATCAAAAATAATCGACCACGTCCCAGCAGATCCAAGAGGAGGCAATAGGGGCAAAAAATTGCTCCAATTAGAGAGTGATTGGATCTTTATGCTTGACACACTGTCCCCGAAGGGGTTGAACGAAATCCTAGGTTTGCAGTGTTTCCTACAAAAGAATAGTTTATTAACAAAAAGAAGGGGTATGATTCTGATATTAGCCCTATTTATATAGTTTGTCTAGTAACTGTAGGACAGACCTTAAATATAACTTCTTCCCTTGAGTTTGGATTGTAGTCTTTTTTTCAAAATTTTATAATATAACATTAATAATACTGTTAAATGATAAAAACAAAAGGCAACATCTAGTATTTCTTACCAGATTTATAAATGGTTATTAATAGCTAACTGGTCGGAGTTGCGTATCAACGTAATTCATTGAAGTCAAACAGGTTTATTTATTTATTTATAATATGTAAGGATTTAACATGCCGCTGTTTTGCTGTTGTTTTTATTATTGTTTTTAAATGCACTTTTGATGTATTCGTGCTTGTTTACATTTGTACTGCAGTTGGTGTATATGAATGTTGGCGTTGCTATGGTGATGGCAAACAAGTTCCGAGATCCTCTCCGGCGGATGCGCCCCATTTGATGATGTCATGGGAGCGACGAAGCAGCACTGCTGCAGCACGGACGCCCGGTGGCGGCGGGAACAGAGCGCGCCTGGCTGGACAGGATCGGATAATTATGGTATAGGTATATATATGTCTGTATGTGTTGTACACTCTTTTTTCCTGACGGGATGCGGTCAAGATGCCGCCGGCCGGAATCCCGACCGCCACAATCCCGACATATTCTCCCTCCGTGGGTGTCCACGACACCCATAGAGGGAGAATATGATAGTGTGCCGAGCGTAGCGAGGCACCGTGCCCGCAAGGGGCTGCGTTCCGCTCGCCACCCCTGTCGGGATTGTGTGGTCGGGATTCCGGCGTCAGTATTTCGACTGCCGGGATTCCGTCCGGCGGCATGTAGTACTGATCCCCTCCTGACGACGGGTAGAGGACCCGAAACGTTGAGCTAATAAAGCCTTTTTTCAACTACAAGTCTCAGAGTGCCGCCATCTTTTGCTGCTATATTTGGATATTTATCCCGGAGGGCACCTGAGCTATTCAATTAAAATCTGGAATGCAGACTAGTGCCGGACCAAACATCTTTCTAAATATATATATATATATATATATATATAAATATATATTTATACACACACACATATGTTTACATGGCATGCAGTTAATATACCGACATTCGGGATCCCAGCGGTCAATATACCGATGCCGGAATCCCGACTGCTGACAATACCGACAGCCAGAACCACGGCTCACAGGAGCTATTCCCACTCGTGGGTGTCCACGTCACCTATAGAGTGGGAATAGAACCTGTGGCGAGTACAGCGAACCCACAGTGTGGTAAGAGCAGCGAGACCACAAGGGGACTCTTTGCGCTCGCCCCGCTGCCGGCATACTGACAGCGAGGATGTCTTTGTAAATATACTGTCACCCCCCCCCACCCGTCTGTGATCTGTCTAGTCAGTGGCACACCCTCCCCCACCCTCCTCCTGAGGGCGGGATGTACTATCACTGATCGCGAGTCATCGCCGGTCATCAAAATAAAGCTAATCGCATATGTACTAACATAGCAAAGCGATGCCACGGGTGTCCTGCAATCAGTGATGGTCTACAGGAGAGGATTTGTGGCAGCTTCCGTCACCTCCCAACCCCAGGAGGTGACATGTGCAGAGAGTCCCCGGGCTTCTCCTTCTCCCCCCCTACAGGAAGTAGACAAGGCTGTGCTGCGGGGGATAAGGAAGAGGGAGGCTGGGGGGTGGGAGGTCGCCATGAGTGGCACAGATCGACAGCAGGATGCGGTGGCGGTAAGAAGCCCATAGGCTTCTATAGGGTATCACCATCAAAAGATGGTGATACCCCCATCGGCGTATTCCCGACGGTGGGGTCTTAGTACATTTGAAAATGCGGTAAAACCCCCAAAAATGTTTTTTTTCTGCATTTTTCCCTTAGTACATCCCACCCTGAGTCCTGTCCCAGTCACTGTGTCACCTGCCCCTCTGCCAGACACTCTGCCACCTTACCCTGGATTCCCTGCAGCCATTTTAAAGCACTTTCACCATTGACCTTCAGCACAGAATAAGCATTAGCTCCATCTGCTTGTATGGGGTGTTATGGTCTCCTACCGCCGGGCTCCTGCTGGTGTGCGGGTACCAGTGTCTCACCCCTCCCCCGCTATGGGACTCTGGTCAGTCTGCCTCTCAGGTACCATGCAGTAGTGATGCCCGGCAAACTGCTCCCTTCCTCTCCCAACCTCGTTATGCTGTTGACTTCTGCCTGGGCCTCCCACTCCGCCCATACACTCACATGTGGAGCTCCGGTACACTGGGGGGAGCGACGGACTGACAGGGTTGCGGCTGCGGTGATGGGGTGGGATGGACAATGATGCGACTGCCGCTATGGATAGGAGTGGGGGGCTGGGGGCAATCACTGGAGCAGCTGTGGTGATAGATAGGTAGTCATGGGGGTTTCTGGGTACTCAGAACCCCCCTTGCGTGCGCTACTGTGTGTGTCTCCAATAGATATTTGAATCTTCAATTAAAACCCACCAGTAACGTGTTATTAAAAAGAGTACTCAGCAAAAATAAAGACATTCTAAAAACTGAGCTATGTATGGGTACAGGGCATCCACAATTTTGCTAACAAAACTAATAAGGAACCACAGAAGGGGAAGGGTCCACACCATGTTCAAAAGAGCAGCATATTTGTTGATTTTCAGTACTTTTTAAGAACACATTGCTGGCGATAGTATGGTGCCACAGTGATTAGTATGCCTCACAGCACCGGTTTAGTTCCTGGGCCCTGGTGGTGTGCAGTATGTATGTTCTCGTCATATTTGCAAGGGCTTCCTCTGTGTGCTCTGGTTTCCTGCTATGCTCCCAACGACATACAGTAATAGTAAATGAATTGGGTTTTACAAAATTGTATGTTTTTCTATGTTTGGTAGGGTATTTATTTATTTATTTATTACCAGTTCTTTATATAGCGCACACATATTCCGCAGCGCTTTACAGCGAATATATGGCCATTCACATCGGATCCTGCCCCAGTGGAGTTTATGATCTATATTCCCTACCACATGTACACACACACACACATTCATGCTAAGGTTAATTTGTAGGGATCCAATTAACCTACCAGTATATTTTTGGATTGTGGGAGGAAACTGGAGTACCCGGAGAAAACCCACGCAAGCACAGGGAGAATATACAAACACCACACAGTTAGGTCCATGAGGGGAATCGAACCATGACCTCGGTGCTGTGAGGCAGTAATGCTGCTCATTACACCATATGTGCTGTTCATTTATTTAGACTTAATAAGCTTGACTAAGGCTGGCACTCGTGGATGTTTAAAAATTCTCTGTGTAATATGCAGGCACTACATAAATAACTATCAAAAAACTAATACTTAACCTTAAAGTGTCAGTTTGATAATTTTTTTTTAATTTCTCATATTCTTAGGTCTAATTTTGTTTCTTCTTATTCTGGCTAGAATTTGGGACATACAGAACTGCGTGGTCTATTTACTAAGACTCCACTTAGTGTGGAGATAGAGCCGCTATGCTA
Source organism: Pseudophryne corroboree (assembly GCF_028390025.1). Taxonomy (NCBI): domain Eukaryota; kingdom Metazoa; phylum Chordata; class Amphibia; order Anura; family Myobatrachidae; genus Pseudophryne; species Pseudophryne corroboree. Next base: position 1,050,610,357 of record NC_086444.1, on the reverse strand, counting down.
CTGCTTCGCCTGCTATCACTGCAAAGCAGGAGCCGGCTACAGCAAATGTTACTACAAATAGATCCACCAAGGAGAGTGAGCATAATGTCACTCCCTTGGTGGTAAAAGCAAAGACCCCTTTGCTCCCTGACAGTACTGTCCCCTGCCTCTGTGTGTGTAACTGTTAGGGTCTCCTGCCCTGTGCTGCCACGTCGTCATGGCAACCGGGAAACAAGTGCTAGCGGAGTGACCTGAGCGCAGCTGATACTCCGGTTCGGGTCTTTTGCTGTGCAGTGGTTATAGGCTCTGTGCATGGCAGGGGATCCGGTGCTGGTTTTTGTGCTCACAGTCTGTGAGGTCTGAGTGGGGCGTGGACAGCACCTGCTTTATAAGGCCTCTTCTCAGGGAAAGCAGATGCTGCTGAATCTTTGTTGGTTAGTCAGTTTCTGAAAGTTAGCCAGTACTGTGTAGCTTTGTATTTGTTTGTTGCTTACTGCAAATAGGCCTGGGGATTTGGTATTACACTCTGCCAATCCAGACCTAGCAGTAAGACTGGAGTCAGTCGTTTAGCTTGCTGGGGTTCTGTTACTACTCTGTGAACTTAGCAAGTTTGCGGCTGTATTCTAAGACTTGCCTGTCTAATCCTGTCTCACTTTGCTAGGTGTCAGGGGTCAGTTTAGTGGCAGTAAGCTGAACCTGTGCACTGCAAGTGAGAATTAGGATTGTGGAGACTCTCCTTGTGTCTATCATTCCATCTCTGACCAAGGAGTTTACTGCCACACCCGTTGGTAGCCCTTTAGGGTTTTGCTGTTGCCCTTAGCAACAGCATTTCGGGTTCTCTACGTATTAAAACACAACATCTTGCTTTTCCCATCTGAGCAGTTCTAATACAAGGGAGATACCCAGTTCCTTAGCCTCTGGGCTTCTCTGTTCACTTTGTGTGTATTTTGTTACCCTATCACCTTCTGTGTACGTTATGTCATATTCCCCAGTCTGTCTGTAAGTCCATTTGTTTTGCATAACAGTTCAAACACCAGTACATTCCTGCAGGCACTGGAGTGCATAACAGTCCTGACACCAGTACTTTCCTGCAGGCACTGGTGTGCATAACATATTCAGCAGCCTAATACTCCTGTTGAAATTTTGTGGGAATATGGAGCATACCCCTCAAAATACGTTGCAACAGGTGGTCGATCAGGTGCAGGTCCTGACTCGACAATTTAATGATTTGTCCATTAAAATGCACACCTCCCAGGCTGCTGGCGGAGCTCCCGCAGCAGCAGCACCTGCAGGGGTTAAGGAGCCGAAAGTAAATCTCCCGGATCGTTTTTCTGGAGATCGCTCGCAGTTCTTTTGTTTCAAGGAGAGCTGCAAGCTATACTTCCGGCTTAGGCCTCAGTCTTCTGGGTCGGAGATTCAGCGGGTGGGCATAGTGATTTCCTTGCTACAAGGAGACCCACAGGTCTGGGCATATGGGTTGCAGCCTGACTGTCCGTCGCTTAAAAGTGTTGATGCTTTTTTTACGGCACTGGGCATGTTGTATGATGACCCTGACAAGACGGCCTCAGCCGAGGCTCAGATTTCGATCCTTAAGCAAGGGCGAAGGCCAGTTGAGGTTTACTGTACGGAGTTTCGGAGGTTGGCCCATGATACCCAGTGGAATGACCCAGCCCTGAGACACCAGTACCGAAGAGGTCTTTCTAACCAGATAAAGGACCAACTGGTACAATATCCCTTGCCTGATAGCTTGGATCAGCTCATGCAGTTATCCATCCGGGTGGATAGACGGCTGAGAGAGCGTAGGCTTGAAAGGGAGACTGAGATTTCCTTCCTTCCCAAGGGATCCTCAGACTCTGAGGAATTTTCCGAGGAGCCTATGCAGATTGGGGCTACCCGCCTCTCCTCGCGTGAGAAGACGCGGAGGAGACAGCAGGGGTTGTGTTTGTACTGTGGGAATAAAGGTCATGTGGTAGTATCATGCCCAGAAAAGCCGGAAAACTTCAGGGCCTGAGGGTGATGGGAAATATCCTGTCAGGCCAGAAGTCAGAATTTCCCAAGAAGACTTTTATCATTCCGGTGACCTTGAAGATCCTCGGTCAAACTGTCAAGACTGAGGCCTTTGTGGACAGTGGGGCCGACGGGGTTTTTATGGACCGCCAATTCGCCCTGAAACACTCTGTTCCCTTAGTACCCTTGGCATCGGAAATTGAGATTTGTGGGTTAAACGGGGAACCATTATCCCAAGGTAAAATTACCTCTTGCACTAGCCAGATTTCTTTGTTTATTGGAGCCACACACTCTGAAAAATTGTCCTTTTATGTGACTGTCTGTACTTTTGCCCCATTGGTGTTGGGGTTACCCTGGTTAAGGGCCCACAATCCTCAATTTGACTGGGTCTCTGGGGAGATTCTTAGTTGGGGTACTGATTGTTTCAGTAGTTGCTTGAGCCTTCCAGTCAGGCTCTCGCAGCTAAGTTTGCCAGGATTGCCAGGGTGTTATGCAGATTTTGCGGACGTGTTCTCCAAAAAAGTTGCAGAGGTACTACCTCCCCATCGCCCCTATGACTGTGCCATTGATTTGTTGCCAAATGCTAAGCTTCCCAAGAGCAGGTTGTACTCCCTGTCACGTCCTGAGACTCAGGCTATGGCAGAGTACATTCAGGAGAACTTGGCTAAGGGATTTATCAGACCTTCACAGTCTCCAGTTGGGTCGGGGTTCTTCTTCGTGGGTAAAAAGGACGGTTCGTTGCGACCCTGCATCGACTTCAGGGAATTGAACCGTATCACGATTAAAAACTCATACCCACTGCCTCTCATTTCGGTCTTGTTTGACCAGCTTCGTACTGCCACCATTTTTTCTAAGATTGACCTACGCGGTGCGTACAATCTAATCCGAATAAGAGAGGGGGATGAATGGAAGACTGCCTTTAATACCCACTCAGGGCATTATGAATATTTGGTGATGCCTTTTGGGCTCTGTAATGCCCCGGCAGTCTTCCAGGATTTCATGAATGATGTGCTCAGGGAATATTTGGATAGATTCTTAGTTGTATACTTAGATGACATCCTAATCTTCTCCCATTCCCTGGAGGAACATCGGAAGCATGTACGCTTAGTCCTCCAGAAACTCAGAGACCACCGGCTTGGGGTGAAGCTGGAGAAGTGCGAATTTGAAGTTCAGCAAATCGCATTTCTAGGATATATTATCTCCCCAGAAGGTTTCCAAATGGAGGGTTCCAAGGTACAGGCAGTCCTGGATTGGGTGCAGCCCACTAGTTTGAAGGCGCTTCAGCGTTTCCTGGGCTTTGCGAATTTTTATAGACGATTTATCGCTGGATTTTCGTCTATAGTGGCGCCCTTGGTGGCACTCACTAAGAAAGGGGCGGATGTTGCTCACTGGTCTTGTGAGGCTAAAGCGGCTTTTGCCCGTCTCAAAAGGGCATTTGTTTCGGCCAAGGTGCTGCGACACCCAGATCCAGAGCGTCCTTTTGTGGTGGAGGTGGATGCCTCTGAGATGGGTATTGGGGCAGTGCTTTCTCAGATGGGAGTGTCTGATAATCGCCTTCATCCCTGTGCTTACTTTTCCCGTAAATTTTCGCCTGCCGAGATGAATTATGATGTGGGTAACCGGGAATTGTTGGCTATTAAGGATGCACTCGAGGAGTGGAGACACTGGCTTGAGGGGGCTAAGTTTGTGGTCTCAATTCTCACTGACCATAAGAATCTGGCATATTTAGAGTCAGCGAAGCGTCTCAATGCCAGGCAGGCACGATGGGCTTTGTTTTTTGCTCGCTTTAATTTTTTGATAACATCGCCCTGGGTCAAAAAACATCAAGGCTGATGCGCTCTCGCGGAGTTTTGCTCCAATCCAGGAGACCACCGAGGAGCCGTTGCCCATTGTTTCCCCATCATGTATTAAAGTGGGCATTACCCAGGACCTCTTATCATTAGTCATTAGAGCACAGGAGCAGGCTCCTCCAGACCTTCCGGTAGGTCTTTTGTTTGTGCCTCCTAGGTTAAGACAGCGAGTGTTTCTGGAATTCCATGCCAAGAAGTCTGCAGGTCACCCGGGTATTGCCAGAACTCGGGAGTTGCTATCTAGGGCGGTGTGGTGGCCCTCGGTGGCTAAGGATGTGGATCAGTGGGTTCGGGCATGTGACATCTGTGCCCGAAATAAGACTCCTAGAGGGGTTCCTGTTGGCCCATTACATCCACTCTCTATCCCATCTAAGCCATGGACCCACATTTCAATGGATTTTGTGGTGGACTTGCCCAAATCCTCGGGGATGACAGCCATCTGGGTTGTCGTTGACAGGTTTTCGAAGATGGCGCACTTCGTTCCACTGGTTGGGCTGCCATCGGCCAGACGCCTGTCTGAATTATTTATGCTGCATGTTGTGCGTCTCCACGGGTTGCCACTTGATGTGGTCTCTGACCGCGGATCCCAGTTTGTGGCCAAATTCTGGAGGGCATTTTGTTCCGATCTCCAGATTTCTGTCAGCTTGTCGTCGGGCTACCATCCGCAGTCTAATGGGCAGACTGAAAGGGTGAACCAGTCCTTGGAGCAGTTCCTCAGGTGTTATGTCTCCAAGTGTCAGACTGACTGGGTTGCTCATCTGTCCATGGCGGAGTTTGCCTATAACAACGTGGCTCACTCTGCTACAGGGATCTCTCCCTTCCTTTGTGTGTATGGGCATCATCCTAAGGCCAATTCTTTTGACCCCCTGGACTCCACGCCTGGTGGTTCCTCTGTGGTTTCGGTCCTTAGAGGTATTTGGCGGAAAGTGAAGAAAGCCCTTGTGTCTGTGTCATTAGTGACCAAAAGGGTTTTTGATAAGCGGAAAAGACCCTGCAGCTTCAAATTAGGAGACTTCGTCTGGTTGTCTACCAAGAATTTGAAGTTGAGACAGCCATCTCATAAGTTAGGCCCCCGGTTCATCGGCCCTTATAAGATCACCAGGGTTATCAATCCGGTGGCATTTCAGTTAGATCTGCCCCGTTCTTTGGGTATCAATAAAACATTTCATTGTTCCCTTTTAAAACGGGCGATTAGTAATCCTTCTTCCAGTGGAAGACCTTCCCCTCTTCTGATACGTGGCCAGAGGGAGTTTGTTGTTGAAAGGATTCTTGACTCCAAGGTGGTTCGGGGTCGGCTGTCATTTTTGGTGCACTGGAAGGGGTATGGCCCGGAGGAGCGGTCGTGGGTGCGCAGTTGTGATCTTCATGCCCCCAGACTGATACGCTCTTTCTTCTCGCAGTTCCCCGATAAACCCGGTGGTAGGGGTTCTTTGACCCCTCGTCAGAGGGGGGGTACTGTTAGGGTCTCCTGCCCTGTGCTGCCACGTCGTCATGGCAACCGGGAAACAAGTGCTAGCGGAGTGACCTGAGCGCAGCTGATACTCCGGTTCGGGTCTTTTGCTCTGCAGTGGTTATAGGCTCTGTGCATGGCAGGGGATCCGGTGCTGGTTTTTGTGCTCACAGTCTGTGAGGTCTGAGTGGGGCGTGGACAGCACCTGCTTTATAAGGCCTCTTCTCAGGGTAAGCAGATGCTGCTGAATCTTTGTTGGTTAGTCAGTTTCTGAAAGTTAGCCAGTACTGTGTAGCTTTGTATTTGTTTGTTGCTTACTGCTAATAGGCCTGGGGATTTGGTATTACACTCTGCCAATCCAGACCTAGCAGTAAGACTGGAGTCAGTCGTTTAGCTTGCTGGGGTTCTGTTACTACTCTGTGAACTTAGCAAGTTTGCGGCTGTATTCTAAGACTTGCCTGTCTAATCCTGTCTCACTTTGCTAGGTGTCAGGGGTCAGTTTAGTGGCAGTAAGCTGAACCTGTGCACTGCAAGTGAGAATTAGGATTGTGGAGACTCTCCTTGTGTCTATCATTCCATCTCTGACCAAGGAGTTTACTGCCACACCCGTTGGTAACCCTTTAAGGTTTTGCTGTTGCCCTTAGCAACAGCATTTCGGGTTCTCTACGTATTAAAACACAACATCTTGCTTTTCCCATCTGAGCAGTTCTAATACAAGGGAGATACCCAGTTCCTTAGCCTCTGGGCTTCTCTGTTCACTTTGTGTGTATTTTGTTACCCTATCACCTTCTGTGTACGTTATGTCATATTCCCCAGTCTGTCTGTAAGTCCATTTGTTTTGCATAACAGTTCAAACACCAGTACATTCCTGCAGGCACTGGAGTGCATAACAGTCCTGACACCAGTACTTTCCTGCAGGCACTGGTGTGCATAACAGTAACTCACCCTGTTTTCACAATGTGCAGCTGCAGCAGTGACCTTTTTTCCCCACAAACTGTATTGACATCCGACAAAAAAAAACAAGAGCTGACTTTCTGCTTCTCAAGTGAGGAGAAACAGCTACTTGTGGCTACAGGTGACCAGGGCTGGATTATAGGAGGGGCAACAGGGGCGGCTGTCCAGGGCCCCCACATATTAGGGGCCCTACATGCTATCTTATAGACTCAATACTGCTATTAACATAAAACTGGAGTTGCTGCTGTCTCTGGACTTTTCCTCTTCAGAGACTCTGGCTCAGGCTCAGGCTCAGCTATTCTAAACAGTGACCGCCAAGGTCTTCACATAGTCAGAGTCTCACGGGCTAATGATGTGAAATCCCTCAACACACTACCTGTCCAGAGACACAGCCGCTGTAAGCGCCAATTCACTCAGTTCATCAGCAACTCGTATGTTCCCCCCCATCCCCGTGGTGCAGATCATAAGTGCTGGTGACCCTGACTGGTCCAGGCAGTTATCAGAAGCAAGTATCCTACTGTCCAACTCCCAAAGTCACCAATGCCTTAAACATGAAAGTAAAGGGTCCAAATAAGGTTGCATATAAATATATATATATATATATATATATATATATATATATCACCAAACAATGAATCAAAGCGCGCTAATAATCACTCCAACTATACATATAGTGGCTGACTGATCTAGAGCGAACCGTTACAATACTGAGGGATATTCACAATCTTGAGCAAAGTTTAGACAGAACGGTGGAGGAGTTGCAGGGGGGGACACTGGTAGATGAGGATGAACAGGTAGCCAGCTGGGTCACAGTTAGAAGGAAGAAGAGAGGAAGACAGGACATCTCCGATCTGCCAAACCCCAACAAATTTGCCCAACTGGAAAAAGATTCTGAGTATGGCAGTGAAGAAATGACTGAGCTGGAGGAGACTGTTCCCTCTGGCAACCGGAGGAACGGTCCCTCCGGCACAGATGGGAAAAAAGAAAGAGAGGTACCTAGTCAGATTGTGGTGGTAAAGGATTCTGTAATCAGGAATACAGACAGGGCAATCTGCTACAGGGACCGTGATCGCCGTGCAGTCTGTTGTCTCCCGGGTGCTCAAGTATGACACATTGCGGACCAAGTAGAAAGATTGTTGGGAGGGACCGGAACAACAAGGCAGGCTTGATGCGCGTTGGCACCAACGACAAAGTTATTGGTAGGTGGGATGTCCTTAAGAAAGACTATAAGTCCCCACTTGACCCTGTCCCCTCCTGCCTTCTCCGCTACCTCTCTCCTTGTTCCCATCTTTCCCACTGTTCCCATCTTTCCCACTTTCTCAATCTCTCCCTCTCATCAGGCACTGTCCCATCTCCCTTCAAGCATGCACTCATCTCTCCTATTCTTAAAAAACCTACCCTTGAGCCAAACACTTTCTCCAACTACCGATTCATCTCTCTTCTCCCTTTTGCCTCCAAACTTCTTGAGCATATTGTCTACAACTGCCTGACTGCCTTTCTTTCCTCACACTCACTGCTTTACACATTCCAGTCTGGCTTCTGTCCTCTCCACTTCACTGAAACTGCCCTTACAAAAGTCAGTGCGACCTCCATGCTGCCAAATCTAAGGGCCGCTACTCTATACTTATTCTTCTTGACCTCTTTGCTGCTTTTGACACTGTGGACCACCCTCTCCTACTGCAAATCCTTCACTCCATTGGTCTGCGTGATACTGCCCTCTCTTGGCTGTCTTCCTACCTTTCTGACCATTCATTCTCTGTCTCCTCTCATGACTCCACCTCCCATCACTTCTACTAACTGTAGGTGTATCCCAAGGTTCTGTCCTTGGTCCTTCGTCATTCGTATCTCCAACTGTCTCTCTGCTATCTCTGTTTGGATGTCCCAGCTTAAACTAAACATGTCTAAGGCCGAGCTTATCATCTTCCCTCCCTCCCGCATAACCTCACCTCCCACAATCTCATTATCTATTGATGGCATTACTATCTCCTCTAGCCCCCAAGTGCACTGTCTTGGAGTAATACTTGACTCCTCCCTCTCCAACACATTCAGCACCTCTCACAAACCTGCCATTTTCATCTAAAAAATATTTCCAGGATCAGACCTTTTCTGACCCAGGATGCTACTAAGACCCTTATCCACTCACTGGTCATCTCCAGATTGGACTACTGTAATCTCCTCCTGACTGGCATTCCTGACAAATACCTCTCTCCACTCCATTTGATCCTCAATGCTGCTGCCCGGCTCATTTTCCTCACCAAACGTACTACATCCACCTCTCCTCTCTTACAAGACCTTCACTGGCTCCCCATCTCTTTCAGAATCCATTTCAAGCTTCTCACACTTACTTACAAAGCCCTCACCCACTCCTCTCCCATTTACACCTCTGACCTTATCTCCTTTTACACTCCCACCCATCCTTTTCGCTCTGCTAATGCACGGCAACTCTCCTGCCTACTGATTACTTCCTCCCACTCCTACCTCCAAGATTTTTTACGTGCTGCTCCCTTTCTCTGGAATTCCCTACCTCTCCACCTCAGACTCTCCACCTCTCTACAAAACTTCAAACAGGCTCTCTAGACCCACTTCTTCACCAAACCCAGCCAAATCTCATCCTAACCCTATGTTCCACGCTCTCTATGTACCCCATCTGTGTCACCCTGTCTGTCTACCCCTCTCCTTTAGAATGTAAGCTCTCATGAGTAGGGCCCTCTTCCCTCATGTGCTTATCCTTTTTCTTACTTTAATAATCTTCAACTGCACCAAATCCAGCAGTCTTCTGCCACCTGATACTCATTTCAGTGTCATCTGCTGATGTAGCTATGTTTGTTTACCCTGTACTTGTCCTATATTGGCTTCAACTATAAGTTGCTGTTTTCCTGTTTTGATTATTTGTTTATGTACTCTGTAATTGAGCTCTGTGTAACTCTTGTGGCACCATATAAATAAAGGATAATAATAGGGACTTAGGACAGAAGCTTAAGGCAAGGACATCTATGGTAATATTCTCTGAAATATTACCTGTGCTACGCGCTAGCCTAGGGAGGCAGAGGGAGATTAGGGAGGTAAATGTTTGGCTTAGAGACTGGTGTAGGAAAGAAGGGTTTGTGTTCCTGGAACACTGGGTGGACTTCTCAATCAGGCACCATCTTTTTTGTCACGATGGATTGCACCTGAATGAGGAGGGGTCAGCAGTGCTGGGGGGCAGGATGGTTAGAAGGTTGGAGGAGCTTTTAAACTAGATGTCTGGAGGGAGGGATTAGAAAGAAACTATGGGTTCATTAGTGAGTGCAGCAGGAGGTATTAAGTATAATGGGGGTGGATAAGGGGGGGGGGGGGGAGAACAGCAAGAATTGGAAAATCAGGGAATACTAAAGTAAGAATGAAAGATATACCAATGAATAGACAAACAGATAAGGGTATTACTAACCTAAGATGTATGCTTACAAATGCAAGAAGCCTTTCAGGCAAAATGGAGGTATCAGAAATACTTGTAATGAAAGAACAATACGATATTATAGGTATCACAGAGACATGGTAGGATGATTCCCACAATTGGGTAGCTAACTTGGAGGGTTATACTCTTTTCAGGAGAGATAAGGCTATTAAAAGTGGGGTGATGTATGTCTTTATGTTACACCATTTCTAAAACCATACTTAAATTAGGGTATTTATGAGGAAACTGGAGATATTGTTGAGACATTATGGGTTGAAATTTCTATGGGAAAGGAAAGTACTAAAAAACTTTTAATAGGTGCATGTCATAAACCACCTGATATTAGTGCGACTGTGGAGGTGCATCACTTGATGCAAATCGAGTAATCTACAGGGCTTGGGGAGGTCCTAATCATTGAGGACTTTAATTAACCGGACATAAATTGGGCCAAAGAATCATGTAATACAGCTGTTATTATTATTATCCTTTATTTATATGGTGCCACAAGGGTTCCGCAGCACCCAATTACAGAGTACATATGCACATAATCAAAACAGGAAAACAGTGACTTACAGTTGAAGACAATATAGGACAAGTACCGGGTAACTAAGCATAACTACACCAGTAAACGACATAGAGATAAGTTCCAAGGTGGCCAAAAAACTGCAGGAATTGGGCAGTTGAGGATTATTAAAGTAAGAAACGGATAAGTACATGAGGGAAGAGGGCCCTACTCATAAGAGCTTGCATTCTAAAGGGGAGGGGCAGAGATACAGGGGTGACACAGATGGGGTAGACCGAGCATGGGACAGAGGGTTAGGATGAGATTTGGCTGGGGTTGGTAAAGAAGTGGGTCTTAAGAGCCCGTTTTAAGTTCTGTAGAGAGGTGGAGAGTCTGAAGGGGGAGAGGTAAAGAATTCCAGAGAAATGGAGCAGCACGTGAAAAATCTTGGAGATAGAAATGGGAGGAAGTATGCAGAAGACAGGAGAGTCGGCGTGGAGGGTGGGAGAGTAAAGGGAGATAAGGCCAGAGATGTAAATGGGAGAGGAGTGGGTGAGTGCTTTGTGAGTGTGAGAAGTTTGAATTGGACCCTGAAAGGGAAGCCAGTGAAGGGCTTGTGGGAGAGGGAAGGGTGGATGTAGTGCGTTTGGTGAGGAAGATGAGCCGCGCTGCAGCATTGAGGATAGATTGGGGTGGAGAGAGGTAATTGTCAGGGAGGCCAGTTAGGAGGAGATTACAGTAATCCAATCTGGAAATTATCAGTGAGTGAATTATGGTTTTAGTGGCATCCTGGGTGAGAAAAGGTCTGATCCTGGAAAAGTTTTTTAGATGAAAATGGCAGGTTTGTGAGAGGTGCTGAATGTGTGGTTTGAAGGAGAGGGAGGAGTCAAGTATTACTCCAAGACAGCATACTTGGGGGCTAGAGGAGATAGTCATGCCATCAATGGATATTGAGATTGTGGGAGGTGAGGTTGTGCGGGAGGATGGGAAGATGATCAGCTCAGTCTTAGACATGTTGAGTTTAAGAAAGCGCTGGGACATCAGGAAGAGATAACAGAAAGACAGTTGGAGGTAGGGGTAAAAGGTTCTTAAATATGTTAAAGGATAACAACTTGTCACAAATATTCGAGGAACCAACCAGATTAGGGACTATATTGGACCTGGTGCTAACTAACAACGTGGAGATAATAGTGAATACCGCAGTAGGCGAGACCTTGGGTAACAGTGATCATAATATGATCACATTCAAAATTAGCATTCAAAAGAATCTTAATTTAAAAAAAGCTAATTTTAACATCCTGAAAAATGTACTAAAGGCCATATATTGGGGAACTTTGTTTCAGGGAAAAAACACGGACGAAATGTGGGATGTTTTTAAAATGATGCTTGACAAATATACCCAGTAATGCATCCCCTTGGGCAGTAAAAATAAGAGTAATAAATTCAAACCAATGTTGTTAAACAAAAAAGTTAAGGAAGAAATGAATAAAAAGAGGCGAGCATTCAAAAATTTCAAATCAGACAGGAAGGTGGAGTCATTCCAGTACTACAAGGAATGTAACAAAAATTGCAAATAGGAAATCAGAGCAGCTAAAATAGAAAATGAAAAGCAAATTGCTAAAGAGAGTAAAACTAACCCTAAAAAATGATTTAAATACATAAATGGTAAGAGGCTAAAAAAAAAGATAATATAGGACCATTAAAAAATGAACTGGGATTTCTCATAAACGACGACAATGAAAAAGCTGAACTATTGAACTAATGTTTCTCTTCAGTGTTTTACTAGAGAGGACCAGATTGTGGGATTGATGAGTAACAATAACAATTGTGTTGATAAAGGCCAATTGCTTAATACTTATCTGTCTGAGGAAGTTGTCTATGAACAATGAAAAAAATTAAGACTAATAAAATTAAAAACATCCTAGGGTTCTGATAGAGCTAAATGCTGAAATAGCAAGGCCGCTGTATCTGATTTTCACTGAGTCACTTAGATCAGGCATGGTACCAAAGGACTGGCGTATAGCAGATGTAGTCCCAATATTTTAAAAGGGTATTAAACTTCATCCTGCTAACTAGAGACCGGTTAGTCTGACATCAATAGTGAGGAACTATTGGAAAGTATACTAAGGGACAGCATACAGAACTACTTGGAGAACTCCCATGCTATTAATAAGAACCAGTATGGTTTTATGAGAAATAGGTCATGCCAAACTAATTTGATTAGCTTCGATGAGATAGTAAGCGACAATCTCGACCAGGGTAATGCAATAGATGTGGTTTATCTAGATTTTGCAAAAGCTTTCAACACAGTACCTCAAAGGAGGCTGATTATCAAATTAAGGGAGCTCGGTATAGCAGACACTATTTGTACATGGGTGTGTAATTGGCTTGATAACAGGTAACAGCAAGTGGTGATTAATGGGATGTTTTCCAATTGGGCTAAAGTAATTAGTGGAATACCACAGGGTTCTGTGCTAGGGCCACTATTATTTAATATATGTATTAATGATTTAGGAGAAGGACTAGAAAGCACAGTGTCAATTTTTGCAGACTATACTAAAATATGTAGGGTAAGCAAGTCAGATGTGGATGTGGAGTCTCTTCAGAGCAATTTACTGTACTTAAACTGGAAGTTTGGGCAATAAAATGGTGTATGAGGTTTAATGTGGAAAAATGTAAAGTTATGTACTTTGAGACTAAGAATAAACATGCAACCTACCAATTAAATGGGGAAAAATAGGGGAAACTGTATTAGAAAAGGATTTGAAGGTGTTCATTGATAGCAGATTTAGCGGCAACACACAATGTCAAAGTGCAGCAACAAAGGCAAATAAGGTGTTAGCATGCATTAAAAGGGGAATTGAGACAAGGAATGAGAGTATATCCTGCCATTGTACAAATCATTGGTACGGCCGCATCTTGAGTATTGTGTACAGTTCTGGGCACCACACTATAAGAGAGACATATTAGAACTTGAAAAGGTTCAGAGGCGAGCTACCAAATTGATTAAGGGGTTGGAGAGGCTTTCAAGGTTAGATATGTTTACACTAGAAATGAGACGACTAATAGGTGATATGATTAATATTTACAAATATATAAAGGGGTAATATGCGGAGCTATCATGTGAGTTGTTTACTAAGAGCCCTCTACACAAAACGTGTGGACACCTGCTAAGGCTTGAGGAGAGGAAATTTCGTACACAGCGCTGAAAGGGATTCTTCACTGTAAGGGCAATACGAATATGGAAAGCACCGCCAGAGAAGGTTGTATGGCGGACTCAGGCAATGCGTTTAAAAATGGGTTAGGGGCGTGGCCTGGTCATCTTGGGGAGCGGACGTGCTCTCTCTAGCTCCTGCAGGCACTGCCCTTCTAATTGCCCTTTTCTCCCCGTGGCTTGCACCAGGCTGCCCCAGACTGCCTGCTGAGACCCCTTGTGTGTGCCTGCAGCCGCTGTGGGGGACCAGTGGAGTCGGTGAGTGCTTTTAAGCACTCCTGCGGATTGCGGCCTCCCCCCTGCCTGAAGCCGGGAGCTCGAGTTTGGGGACAGGCCGGAGCGGGGGACCGGAGCTGGGGTTTCGCTGTCGCCTGCCTCCCCCAGGAGCCAATGACCTTCTGATACCCTGCCTGCATCTTCCCATACCCATACCTGGAGGCTGGGTGCCGGGGCTGATCGACCGGAGGAGGATTCCCGGAGGCTGCAGTACGAGCGGCGGCCATCTTGCTGGAGGTCGCCTGGAGCCGGGAAGCTGGTTAGCCGCTGAGCCGCTATACGCATCCCCGCTGGCGCCCCTCTCTCCTCCCTCTCCTCTGCAGCCGGAGGCTCGGGGTGCCGAACGGCTGGCTGCCCAGACCCCGTAGGACTCCCCGCCAGCACCCGCGTGCCTCTGCCTTCCCATGGCCGTCTGCGCCGGAGTCCCGTGGACGGGGGCTGCGGCCGGGTTGGAGCTTTCGGTGGTGCGGGTGGAGGTTCCGGAAGCGCTGACGCGCATCAATGGGGCTGATTGGAGGCCTCAATCACCCCTACTGACCCGCAAGTGTGCACCTGGTGACCCGGGGGTTCCTGGTGGCCGGGGACGCCCTGGGCAGCTGAGATCCTATATCCTCCCCTCACCCTGCTCTGCAGCACCCCTCCCGCTGTTCTTTTTCCTGAATTGGTGAGCCCTGGTATTCCCGAGGACGGCTCACCTCTGTGACCAGCACCCCCTCACCTGTTGCTCAGTGACCTGCTTCCCTGCGCGGGGCCCAACTAAGTGGGGGTCAGTGCCTCTCCCTGCTGCCATTGGGAGGGCCCCATATGCATTGTGCTTATAGTGGGGGTGCCTTCTCCAGTTTTGCGACTGTTGCTGCTGTCTGTTGTACCTGAGTGGTAGGAGCCCCACTGCACCGCACCGGGCACCCCTCCGGTACCTGGGCCCTCTTAGGAGAATTACCATAGTGCTTTCTGCGCTACTTTGACCTCTCTGCCCCGTCAGCGGTACCCCATATTGCTGGACTCCTCCTCATTTACATATCTCCGGGCGGCTGCTCCGAGCTTGTCTACGGGATGTGAACGCGGCTGCTCTCCATCGGCTATGCTGTCTAACTAATAGGGGAATGTATCCCCCGTCATCCTTCTAAAGCTCTGGTGTTGCTCCATTGAAATGGTCCTTTCATCTATTCTTCTCTGATGGCCAGAGGCAAGAAAACCCAACAAGGAAAGTCCTCCCGGTCTACACATAGCACTCCATCACAATCGACTCTCCGATCCTATCTATCTGTAGCGACTGCGGTTGACCACCCCTCTGCTACGTCCCACACAGAGATTGCCTCACCCACGATGGCTTCTTCCCCCCAGACTGGAGATCTACGGGCCCAAATGTCACAATACAGGGTGAAATTGGAGAAATCCTGACCTCCATCCTGATCTCTTCCTTCTAAACAGGACATGCAAGCTCTGGAATGTCGCCTTCAGGACTCTATTCAAGCCGAGATTTTGTCGGTGCAATCTGACATTAAACATTTGGGATCCCGAACTGTTTCCCTGGAGGAAGAGAGGGACACGATAGAAGACCAATTACTTCAGCTCCGTGACACGGTCGCCCAGCAGGGGTCGGACATGGAACTGATGCAGAATAAATTAGATGACCTGGACAACAGGGGTCGTCGAAATAATATCAGAGTCCGCGGCCTCCCTGAAGAGGTTCCTTCATCCGGCCGTGTCGACGCCCTAACTAAAATATTCGGAGAGATCCTGTGCTTGGACCCCTCCGACTCGATTGAATTTGACCGGGCTCACAGAGCCCTCAGACCTAAAGGGCCAGCCTCCGAACGTCCGAGAGACGTCATCTGTAGACTCCATTACTTCTCGCAGAAAGAAGACATCCTTCGCAAGGTTCGGGAGCTGGAAGGGATTGATTTCAATGGTACTCGGATCCAAATTTTCCAAAATCTCTCCTGGCGCACACTCCAACAGCGGAGATTGCTGAAGCCTCTGACTGAAACACTGCGCAAACATGACCTGAAGTACAGATGGGGCTTCCCGTTTTCCTTGCAAGTGTCCCATGCTGGTAAGGTCCTCTTCCTCCAGTCTCCAGTGGACTTGCCTGGTTTTTTTTCTGCTTTGGGGCTAGAAGATATTTCCCTCCCGGATTGGCGAGCCTTTACTCTCCCCACCCTGGCCTCCACCAATCCGCCCAGGAGAGAGCAGTGGCACAGGGTTCAGAATCCGAAATGAAAAGCCAAAGGTGAAGATCCCCCCCGCCTGTTAGACGCCACCTGAGGGGAGTACAGATGAAAGTCTTTGCTAATCCTTTTTCCAGCTTTGGTTATACCGGCTCCCGTGACGAGCGGTAGATGGACTCTCCTGTGAGATTTATTTGCCTCATTTCCTTGTTGTCCCTGTTATATGACCTCAGAAGCTACTAATTTTAGTGTCCCCCTCCCTTTTTTTTTCTTTGCTGTTTTTTTTCTTTCCTTCCTCCCCAGTTCCCCTAGGTGCCCGACGGTATTAATATCCTGCAATCTATCCATGTACATGTCAAAGCCGTAAATTGTCTATTGGTCCTCGGCCCTAGGCCCTTGTTCCTATGCACTTATTCTACGCAACTTTGGCCTCTACTGATGCCGCCTGGATCCTATCCTCCCCCCTTCCCCCCCTTTTTTATTTTCCTCTCCTCCCTTCTCCCTCCCTGAAAGGGCCTTTCCCGTTCTTGCCATCAGTATTGCTATTCCTGTTGTTATTTATGTTGTCGTTCTTGGATGGCACAACCAACACCGGTTATTCTCATTGCTCACGCTTCATTTGCATTTAATAACTCTAGGATGGCGGGGCTGCGGCCCCCTAATGTACCCCCTACCACTATGGTTACCCCGAGACAGAGGTGCCATTATGGTGCCTTTCTTGTCCGGTTGCGGTATCTTACTGTCCGACCTACTCTGGTCTGTCATTCTATCTCTCTCTTACTCTTGGACTCTCTTCTATACTCTCTCTTCTTCCTAACCCCTCTTTTATTTTCCTCTCTCCGGTCACCCGGCCTGCAATGTGCGATATTTGACACTCTGCAATACCCCGACACATGGCATCTACACTCAGGATCATCTCCATAAATGCTAGGGGCTTAAATGTCCCTGAGAAGAGGGCCAGAGCTCTCCGTTCATTCCACGCAGAGAGGGCTGATATTGTCCTTGTATAGGAGAATCATTTCCGTCATTCCCCCTCTGCACCCCGCCTTAGGAACAGGTTCTTCCCCACTTCGTATTACTGTAATTATACCCAATCTAAATCTAAAGGTGTGGCCATCCTCTTTGCCAAACATGTACCGGTTACCAATGTAGTGGTCCACAGGTTGGAGGAGGGGAGATGCCTCGTGCTTGTATGCTCTATTTTTAACACCACCTTTACAATTGTCAATATTTATGCCCCCAACCAGGGTCAGCCTGCCTTTCTCGAGGCGATTATGGACAGGGTCGATGCGCTGAAACAGGGGATCCTGATTGTGGGGGGTGATTTCAACTCGATACACCCTAGACACCCTAGATTTCAACTCGATTACACCCTAGACACCTCTTCTGAGCTCCCGTTGGTATGACACCGCTTATCTAGGAGGGTGCGTCGCCTCCTTCACGCCCATCAGCTGTCCGACGTTTGGCGCATATTACACCCGTCAGACCGGGATTATACGTATTACTCGGTTCCTCACTGCTCATACTCTAGACTGGACTATATTCTACCTGACCACAGGCACCTTCCCCTGGTCTGCGACGCTTCCATTGGCCAGATGACATGGTCCGATCATGCCCCGGTTAGACTGGACATCTCTGTCGGTCCCCCTCCCGCTCAGCGACGCTCGTGGCGGTTTAATGAGTCCCTATTGCATGACCCGTACTGTAAAGCCCAGCTGGAGGAAGCCATTGCTATGTACATTGACTGTAATGTCTCCACTGATGTCTCTGACTTGACAATTTGGGAAGCTCACAAATGTGTAATCCGGGGAAAGTGCATCCAATTGGGCTCTTATTTAAAGAAACAACGTTTGGGCCAAATTGAGGGACTCCTTCGGCAAATTGAATCCCTGGAAACTGTTCATAAGGCTTCCCTTTCCCTCGACACCTATGGTGATCTAGTCACGGCCTGCTCGTCCCTGAATAAACTGCTACTAGATAAAGTGAAGTTCTTTTTCAGGAAGTGACGCAATCGGTATTATGGCTGGGGCAACAAGCCGGGCAAAATGCTTGCCAGGGCCTTACGCTCCCAAAGGGCACTCTCATTTATTCCCTCCATAAAGGACGGGCAGGGCCGTCTGTTCCACAACACGGCCAAAATTGCGGAGAAATCTTTTCGTACTACACCTCCCTTTACAATCTCCCATCACCCGACCCAGCTAGAGACCGGGCGCGCGATGTGGACGCCTATCTTACAAAGATTGGCTTCCCTAAACTTTCGGAAGATGCAGGGGAAGAGTTGGAAAAGCCCTTTACTTCCCAAGAACTCGACGATGCCATTAAATCTACCCCTTCTGGGAAGAGCCCTGGCCCGGACGGTTTCACCATTAATTATTATAAAGCTTTCCGGGATAAATTGTCCCCTCTTTTCTTAGACGCATGTAACATAGTCTCCGATACACACCCTTTCTCTAGGCAATCCCTTGAGGCCCACATTGTGGTTCTCCCTAAGGAGGGTAAGGATCCTTCCCTGTGTCCCAGCTACCGGCCTATATCTCTTCTCAATGTTGATGTCAAGCTCTTCGCCAAGCTCCAGGCTATTAGGCTCAGATCCCTGCTACCCTCCCTCATACATGATGACCAAGTGGGGTTTGTCCCTGGTCGAGAGGCAAAGGACAATACGTCCAAGATTGTAGCTCTCATACACTATGTCTCCTCAAAGGATTCCCCGACGATCCTGCTATCCACGGATGCTGAAAAGGCGTTTGATAGAATTGACTGTGGGTTCATGGCCGGGGTGCTGAGACACATGGGACTGGGCCCGACTTGCCTGCATCGCATTCTTGCCCTTTACGCCTCCCCTTCTGCCAGGATCGTGATTAACGGCTCCCTGTCCGCTCCGTTCGCCATTAACAATGGGACTAGGCAGGGTTGTCCCCTGTCCCCCATGATTTTCATCCTCTGTGTGGAGGCCCTAGCTAGAGCAATTAGGCTCAATCCAAACAGGGGATCAGGCTCCAAGACGTGGAATATAAACTTGCCCTCTTTGCCGATGATTTACTGGCTACGCTTACAAACCCCACAGTCTTCTAACCTAACTTAATGGATGAGTTTAAGCTCTTTGGAGAGCTCTCTAATTTTAAAATAAATTACTCAAAATCAGTGGCACTGAATCTTACTACCCCGTCTGCCATAATATCTGGACTTAAAATGGCTTTCCCCTTCACCTGGCACTCTTCTCACCTGAAATATTTGGGGACCACAATCACCAGGGACCTCTCGCGTCTTTTCGACTCTAACTTTCCCCCCCTTCTAACTAAACTTCATGCTGACCTTCAGTCCTGGACGTCCAAGTCTTTCTCCTGGTTGGGTAGACTGGGTATTCTCAAAAGGAATTCCCTCCCTAGAATCTTATATCTTCTGCAGACTTTACCGATTAAGATTCCTTCAACATGGTTCCGGGAGGTGCAACGGATATTTAGAGAATTTATCTGGGGAGGCAAGAGGCCGCGCTTGAAATTTTCCATAATGGTCAGACAGAGGGACAGAGGCGGCCTCCGCCTGCCGGATATACAAGGCTACTATCGAGCATGCCACCTCCAGAGGATCCTTTGGTGGTCTAGACCCTCCCCATCGAAACAATGGGTGCAGATAGAGAGTCAGGCACTCCCATTACCAGTTGCTGCCCCCCGTGGCTGCACACCCTCCCTACCATTTCTCATCCCACAATAGGCCCCACCTTGACGTGCTGGAAAGCGATTATTTCTTCGCCAACTTCCGCCTACATGTCTTTCTTATTTGATGAACGATTCCCCCCTGGTAAGGCAAAGCAGGCCTTCCAGTCATGGTATGACTTGGGCCTTTGGAGGGTCGGGCAGCTGATGGAGGGGGGTGGGGTTGCCTCCTTTTCGCACCTACAAGAGCGATGGCACTTGCCACCCAGGGACTTCTGGCGTTATCTACAAGTTTGCCATTTTTTGTTGTCTCTGGGTTACCCTGGAGGGAGGCCTTCGGCCCTTACGCCGTTTGAACACCTCTGCGGTGGCTCATCACCCCCACCCCACTCTATCTCCCTGATATACAACCTCCTATTGACAGATTCCAGCGCGACCCTTCCCCCCTTTACTGAGACGTGGGATAGACATCTTGGCAGGGAGCTTGGCGAGGACGTCTGGGAGAAGATTTTCAAGCTGGCTCACGCCTACTCCCCTAGTACTCTGGTAGTGGAGACCCAATACAAATTGATCTCACGGTGGTATAGAAGCCCTGATATTCTTTCTAAGATGGGGTTGGGCCTCCCCAATACCTGTTGGCGCTGCTCCTCTGGCCCTGGGTACCCGCTATATGGTGGTCATGCCCCTTGCTCCAACCCTACTGGAACGAGGTAATTACACTATCTGCTGAAATTATGGGGGTCGAGGTACCAACGGATCCCCTGTTTTGGTTGTTTCACTACTCGTCCACACCCATTACGAGCTATAAACACTCCTTACTGTGCCATCTCAATAATGCCGCCAAGGCGGTGATTCCTGTCCGCTGGCGATCCTCCTCTCCTCCAACTGTTAGAGAATGGTTGAATAGAGTAGACCTTTATATGGATCTGGATGATGTGATGGCGTCTGCTGATGGGGGCTATCTATCCTTCAGAGATACATGGGCTCGCTGGCTACTCTTTAAGGATTCCCCGACCTTTCGGTCATTCCTCGCCCCCGGTCTCTCTACGCCCTCTTAGATACCGCTTCACCTCAATGTGCCATGCCTCGATATGTGACACGTAAGAGATTCGCGCTGTGGACCAGGTGACTCCGCTTCCTTATCCTTCTTCTTCCTTTCCCCTTCTTCCTCTTTCTGTGTCTCCCCTTTCCTTCTCTCCTTTCACTTGTTCTTGCTTTGGTTCATTAAGGTTAACACGATATATTTGACTATTTAACTATACTGTTCCTTGTGGTCGAGCTGTTACGACACATTGAGTATATGCCATTCTGTTCCTGACCGCGAGAGCTAGACAGGTTTGCAACTGTACTATGACTTTGTTTGTTCATGCGACTGTTGATATGTTAACCGTTTGTTATTGCTTCTAAATTCTTCAATAAACATATTTTACACTAAAAATGGGTTAGACAAATTCCTACCGGAAAAAGATATACGAGGATATAGCCTTTTAACCTAAATAGAATAGGGAATGCAATATAATTCAGGTTGAACTCGACGGACTACTAGTCTTTTTTCAACATCACCAACTGTGTTATTATGTTTCTATGTACTTTGTAACTATAGATACAGTATATCTAAAAATAATTATTTTTATATATATATATATATATATATATAAATAGCTATAGATTTATAGATAGATAGATAGATAGATAGATAGATACAGTGGATAGACAGATATATCTATATAGATATATATATCTAAAAAAAAAATATATATATATATATATATATATTAGTGATGAGCGGGTTCGGTTCCTCGGGATCCGAACCCCCCGAACTTCACCCATTTTACACGGTTCCGAGGCAGACTCGGATCTTCCCGTCTTGCTCAGTTAACCCGAGCGCGCCCGAACGTCATCATCCCGCTGTCGGATTCTCACGAGATTCGTATTCTATATAAGGAGCCGCGCGTCGCCGCCATTTTCACTCGTGCTTTGGAGATGATAGCAAGAGGACGTGGCTGCGTTCTCTCAGTTTCTGTGTTCAGTGTGCTGCAAATATCTGTGCTCAGTGTGCTGCAAATATCTGTGCTCAGTGTACTTGCAAATATCTGTGCTCAGTGTGCTGAAAATATCTACGTTCTCTGCCTGAAAAACGCTCCATATCTGTGCTGCATTGTAGTATATAGTAGGAGGACAGTGCAAAGTTTTGCTGTGACCACCAGTATATATATAGCACTACGGTACAGTAGTCCACTGCTCTACCTACCTCCGTGTCGTCAAATATACTATCCATCCATACCTGTGCTGCATTTTAGTTGTGCGCAGTATATAGTAGGAGGACAGTGCAGAATTTTGCTGACCAGTATATATATAGCAGTACGGTACAGTAGTCCACTGCTCTACCTCTGTGTCGTCAAGTATACTATGCATCCATACCTGTGCTGCATTTTAGTTGTGCACAGTATATAGTAGGAGGACAGTGCAGAATTTTGCTGACCACCAGTATATATATATAGTAGTACGGTACAGTAGTCCACTGCTCTACCTCTGTGTCGTCAAGTATACTATGCATCCATACCTGTGCTGCATTTTAGTTGTGCGCAGTATATAGTAGGAGGACAGTCCAGAATTTTGCTGACCACCAGTATATATATAGCAGTACGGTACAGTAGTCCACTGCTCTACCTCTGTGTCATCAAGTGTACTATGCATCCATACCTGTGCTGCATTTTAGTTGTGCGCAGTATACAGTAGGAGGACAGTGCAGAATTTTGCTGACCAGTATATATATAGCAGTACGGTACAGTACTCCACTGCTCTACCTCTGTGTCGTCAAGTATACTATGCATCCATACCTGTGCTGCATTTTAGTTGTGCACAGTATATAGTAGGAGGACAGTGCAGAATTTTGCTGACCACCAGTATATATATAGTAGTACGGTACAGTAGTCCACTGCTCTACCTCTGTGTCGTCAAGTATACTATGCATCCATACCTGTGCTGCATTTTAGTTGTGCGCAGTATATAGTAGGAGGACAGTCCAGAATTTTGCTGACCACCAGTATATATATAGCAGTACGGTACAGTAGTCCACTGCTCTACCTCTGTGTCATCAAGTGTACTATGCATCCATACCTGTGCTGCATTTTAGTTGTGCGCAGTATACAGTAGAAGGACAGTGCAGAATTTTGCTGACCACCAGTATATATATAGCAGTACGGTACAGTAGTCCACTGCTCTACCTCTGTGTCGTCAAGTATACTATGCATCCATACCTGTGCTGCATTTTAGTTGTACGCAGTTTATAGTAGGAGGACAGTGCAGAATTTTGCTGACCACCAGTATATATATAGCAGTACGGTATAGTAGTCCACTGCTCTACCTCTGTGTCGTCAAGTATACTACAAAAGTTCAGTAAAATGACCCAAAAATCAAAATTAAAAGCGTCTGATGAGAAGCGTAAACTTGCCAATATGCCATTTACGACACGGAGTGGCAAGGAACGGCTGAGGCCCTGGCCTATGTTCATGGCTAGTGGTTCAGATTCACATGAGGATGGAAGCACTCATCCTCTCACTAGAAAACTGCAGTGCCACTCCTAGATGGGCCAGGTGTTTGTGTCGGCCACTTGGGTCGCTTAGCTTAGTCACACAGCTACCTCATTGCACCTCTTTTTTTCTTTGCATCATGTGCTGTTTGGGGACTATTTTTTAAATCTGCCATCCTGTCTGACACTGCAGTGCCACTCCTAGATGGGCCAGGTGTTTGTGTCGGCCACCTGGGTCGCTTAGCTTAGTCACACAGCTACCTCATTGCACCTCTTTTTTTCTTTGCATCATGTGCTGTTTGGGGACTATTTTTAAATCTGCCATCCTGTCTGACACTGCAGTGCCACTCCTAGATGGGCCAGGTGTTTGTGTCGGCCACTTGGGTCGCTTAGCTTAGTCACACAGCTACCTCATTGCACCTCTTTTTTTCTTTGCATCATGTGCTGTTTGGGGACTATTTTTGAAATCTGTCATCCTGTCTGACACTGCAGTGCCACTCCTAGATGGGCCAGGTGTTTGTGTCAGCCACTTGGGTCGCTTAGCTTAGTCACACAGCTACCTCATTGCACCTCTTTTTTTCTTTGCATCATGTGCTGTTTGGGGACTATTTTTTAAATCTGCCATCCTGTCTGACACTGCAGTGCCACTCCTAGATGGGCCAGGTGTTTGTGTCGGCCACTTGGGTCGCTTAGCTTAGTCACACAGCTACCTCATTGCACCCTCTTTTTTCTTTGCATCATGTACTGTTTGGGGATTATTTTTTAAATATGCCATCCTGTCTGACACTGCAGTGCCACTCCTAGATGGGCCAGGTGTTTGTGCCGGCCACTTGGGTCGCTTAGCTTAGCCATCCAGCAACCTTGGTGCACCTCTTTTTTTCTTTGCATCATGTACTGTTTGGGGACTATTTTTTAAATCTGCCATCCTGTCTGACACTGCAGTGCCACTCCTAGATGGGCCAGGTGTTTGTGTCGGTCACTTGGGTCGCTTAGCTTAGTCACACAGCTACCTCATTGCACCTCTTTTTTTCTTTGCATCATGTGCTGTTTGGGGACTATTTTTTAAATCTGCCATCCTGTCTGACACGAGTGTATGTGTCAACAATGAGCCTCTTATTGCTTCAAAATCAATTCAAATGAGGTGTTCTAACAATAACCAAAATGGGCCATAGGGATGGCCATGTTTCTATTAGCTGACTACATCCATGAAGTTCGGATGAGTATATATGATGCTTTTTGTATCATGAAAGTCTGAAGCTTTTTCAGTATTAAAGAATGTTTTTCACTGCTTAAAAAGGTGGTGTGATGGTTTGCTACTGTTTTTCAAGTTGGATTACCGTACACTCAAATATTATATATATATATATATATATATATATATATATGTATATATATATATACAGTTGTGCTCATAAGTTTACATAGTTTACATTAGACTACTGTAATGCCCTCTACCTTGGTCTACCAGCAAAAGAATTGCAACGCTTACAGCTGGTGCAAAACACAGCTGCCAGGCTGTTAACCAACCAGCCCCGTTCCAGCCACATAACACCCATCCTCTACTCCCTTCACTGGCTGCCTGTAAGATGGCGAATCCTCTTCAAGATTGGCTTACTGAGTTTCAAAGCATTACATGACCAAGGCCCAAGGTACCTGAAACAGCTTCTGATCCCATACTGCCCCACTCGATTACTGCGATCTGTAGATGAAGGACTTTTAGCAGTACCTAGAATCTACCGTAATTCATCTGGGGGTCGAGCTTTTAGCCATGCGGCTCCGACTCTATGGAACTCACTTCCCAGCACAGTGCGAGAGGCCCCAACTATAGAATCCTTCAAAAGTAGACTCAAGACTTTCCTGTTTACTCAAGCATTTCCATAGTGTCTCTTTTAGTATCTTCATGCTTCTGTATTTTATGAAAAATGTACTTCATTATTTTTCTGTACTATATTATGCTGTGTATCTGTTAAGCGCCTTGAGTCCTATTGGAGAAAGAGCGCTATATAAATAAAATTATTATTATTATTATTACCCTAGCAGAATTTGTGATTTTCTGGCCACTTGTCAGAGAATATGAATGATAACTCACAAACTTTTCTTTCACTCATGGTTAGTGGTTGGGTGAAGCCATTTATTGTCAAACAACTGTGTTTACTCTTTTTAAATCATAATGACAACAGAAACTACCCAAATGACCCTGATCAAAAGTTTACATACTCCAGTTCTTAATACCGTGTATTGCCAATGACAGGTCGACTTGGCCCTGTGTTTTGGATCATTGTCATGTTGGAACGTCCAAGTACGTCCCATGCGCAGCTTCCGGGCTGATGAGTGCAAATTTTCCTCCAGTATTTTCTGATAACATGCTGCATTCATCTTGCCATCAATTTTGACCAAGTTTCCAGTGCCTTTGAAGCTCACACATCCCCAAAACATCAGCGATCCACCTCCGTGTTACACAGTAGGAATGGTGTACCTTTCATCATAGGCCTTGTTGACTCCTCTCCAAATGTAACGTTTATGGTTGTGGCCAAAAAGTAAAATTTTGGTCTCATCACTCCAAATGACTTTGTTCCAGAAGTTTTGAGGCTTGTCTCTGTGCTGTTTGGAGTATTGTAAGCGGGATGCTTTGTGGCATTTGCGTAGTAATGGCTTTCTTCTGGCGATTCGACCATGCAGACCATTTTTATTCAAATGCCTCCTTATTGTGCATCTTGAAACAACCACACCACTTTTATTCAGAGAGTCCTGTATTTCAGCTGAAGTTATTTGTGGATTTTTCTTTGCATCCCGAACAATTTTCCTGGCAGTTGTGGCTGAAATGTTTGTTGGTCTACCTGACCGTGATTTGGAATCCACAGAATCCCACATTTTCCACTTCTTAATTAGAGTTTGAACACTGCTGATTGGCATTCTCAATTACTTGGATATCTTTTTATATCCCTTTCCTGGTTTATACAGTTCAATTACCTTTTCCCACAGATCCTTTGACAATTCTTTTGCTTTCCTCATGACTCAGAATCCAGACACGTCAGTGCAGCATTGGATGAAAGATGCAAGGGTCTTTCAGGAGTCCAGAAACTCATTGACCTTTTATACACACACACTGATTACAAGCAAACAGATCACAGGTGAGGATGGTTACCTTTTGTAGCAATTCAAACCCGTTTGTGTCAACTTGTGTGCATTTTATCAGGCCAAAATCTCCAGGGTATGTAAACTTTTGATCAGGGTCATTTGGGTAGTTGCTGTTGTCATTATGATTTAAAAAGAGTAAACACAGTTGTTTGACAATAAATGGCTTCACCCAACCACTAACCATGAGTGAAAGAAAAGTTTGTGGGTTATCATTCCTGTTCTCTGACAAATGGCCAGAAAATCACAAATTATGCTAGGGTATGTAAACTTGTGAGCACAACTGTGTGTATATATATATATATATATATATATAACAGGAAAACAATGGCGGCACTCTGGAGACTTGGTTGAAGTAGTGAAAAAGTAGTGCTGTTTATTCAACGTTTCGGGGTACAAGCCCCCGTCTTCAGGAAACACTTACAAGTGACATTGTGCAAAAATCAACTTTAAATAACTTACCCAGCGCGCGTCCAGCCGTCCGCTCCACGCCACCGCCTGGCTCCCGGGTTCCACACTTCCGACCACCTGACATGACTCGAATGACGAAGAGTCCCAGAGCCGTCATGCGGGGGCGGGGGGATTGTTGCGATGGTGAGCGCTGCCTATCAAACAGACAAGAACATAATCAAAGTGCACATGAGACAGATATAACACACACATATCAAAAACGTGAATGTAAGATAGAATTGGCCCTGAATTATACCATAATCTAAAATGTTAAAGTGCTGAACTTGCATATAATTGTTGAAAGATAAGATTATGAACAACTCACACATTCAAAGATTAAAAATAGCTTTAGCCTGTCAGTGTCCGGGCCACTGTCATGAGGAATCAAATGCACTTCATCTGGGTGTAGAACCACTGCAGTTAATGGAATAATGCACATCCATATTCAAGTTAAAAAGTAAAACAATGTTTATAAAGTGCAATTCCAACTGAATGTAAACCTATGGTGCTGTGGGCTAAATAAGCGTCCACCCCTAAAGAAGATGCATCAGTTGCAGATATATTTTAAAGAAAATTGCCCATACCTAGGGACTCATTGAGTCCCTTGGGGCTCAAAGTGTCCAGTGTCAGGATCCACCTCGTCTCTAGTTGGAGGAGACGTTTAGCCCTGTCCCCTCCCCTTAATGAAAAAGGTACCTGATCTATTATACGGTATCGGAGGGATGCCAGGGGATGTTTAGCAAGGGCAAAGTGCCTGGCCACCGGTTGTTCACTGGTACCTGCCTGTGTCGCTGCTCTTATGGAGGATCTATGTTGGGTCATCCTAACCTTGAAGGTACATTCCGTTTTGCCAACATAGTGCTGGCCACACGGACATGAGAGTAAATAGACTACAAATTTAGAATTGCACATATAGGCTGCTTTTAAATTGATTTTTCTGCCTGTATATGGATGTTTAAACGAATCTCCCGGGAAAAGGAAGTTACATGTGGTGCAACCACATCTGTAGCAACCTTTACGTGTCCCCAAGAAGTTGCCCTCAGTCGGTGTCCTTTTGTTTTTAGAGACATCTGTCCTCACCACCATACTTCTGATATTTCTGCTACGTGTGTAGCTGGGCATAAACTTCATATCCTTGAGCATCCATAAATCAGGATCTGTGCTGATAATGGGCCACAGTTCTTTGGCTCTCTTCCCTGTATGTCTGCTGGCAGTGTTAAATTGATTGACCCAAGGGAAAATTTTCCCTTTATCTTTGGTGTCTCGAACTTTCAAAAGTTCATCTCTGGATATCCTTGTGGCCTTAGCCCGCGCCTGCTGCAATAAACAATTGGGATACCCTCGATCTTTAAATTTAAGGATCATCTCCTCTAATTGCTGGTCACGCATCCTCAAATCACTGTTAATTCTGCAGACCCTGAGCATTTGCGAGTAAGGCAGGCCATTGATCGTGGCTCTGGGGTGGAAACTGTCGTATCTTAACAGAGTGTTCCGATCTGTGCTTTTAATGTATAAAGATGTAGAGATCTTATTATCAGCCAGGGATATGCGTACATCAAGGAAATTAATATGATGCTCATCTACTATCATGGTCAATTTCACTGGGCTGGCTGAAATGTTGTGCTTGCTGATGGTGTTCTCAAGCAATGCACGTGGACCAGACCAGAAGACCAATAGGTCATCAATATAGCGTGTGTAGAGGACCATATGCTGCATAATCCTTGGGTGGCTAAGGAAGAGATCCTTGTCAACCCCCCACATAAATGAGTTGGCAAACGACGGGGCCACACAGGACCCCATCGCACAACCCGTCAGTTGGATGTAAAAACAATTATCGTAAATAAAATAATGATGTGTCAGCGTGAACCGTAGCAATGTGAGAAAAAAAATCTATGTCAGGCCCTTTATACAACACATTATTTGTAATCAACATCCTCACCGCCTGTATTCCCAAATCATGGGGAATACAGGTGTAGAGACTGGCCACATCTATGGTGGCTAAAATTGTCCCCTCTGGTACCGAATCAATGTCCTCAAACATTCTTAGAAGGGCCGAAGTGTCCTTCAGGTGAGTCTGGGTTTTCTGTATGCATGGCTGTAGGAATGAGTCCAGATAGATAGACAAGGATTCGCACAATGACCCCCTGGCGGAGATGATGGGTCTCCCAGGGGGGTTGTGCTCATCCTTGTGTATCTTGGGGATGACGTAAAACAACGGTACAATGGGGTAAGGTTTGGAAAGTACTTTGTGCTCTGCCTTGGAAATTATCTCCTCTTTGACCGCTTCGGATAGTATCTCGTCCAATTCTTTCTGGAACTGCTGGGTCGGATCCCTAGGCAGCCTTGCATACGTGGTAGTTTCACTGAGCAGTCTCAAGCATTCCTGTATGTATTTCTCCTTGTCCATCACCACGATGGCCACCCCTTTGTCCGCTCCACGGATCACAATGTCGTCTCTGGCCTGAAATTCCCTAAGGGCTTGGTGCTCCCCTTTAGACAAATTAGGATAAGTCTTGTCCCGATATTCAGATAATGACCCCTCGACCAATCTGTGAAAGGTTTCGATGGAAGGGTTCAGGGAGATGGGGTCAAACGTGGATTTGGGTTTAATTATATTTAGTATGCTGGATGTTTCGCCATCCCCCGGTGTGTCTGCCCATCTGGGTTTTTTTCCATAATGTTCTTTCAGCTTTAAATTGCGTAATAATCTATGGTTATCAATTTTCCATTGTATTTCGTCTGATGTGTGAGTGGGTACATAGGAGAGACCCTTGCTAAGTACACCAATAGCCTCTGGAGAAAGTGGTTTAGAGGATAAGTTTAAAATTAACTGCGCATTTCTTTCAGAGGTTTCTTGTCTGCCTTCGCTCCTCTCCCTCCGCCGCGCCTGCCCGCCCCTCCTCGTGGGCTTATCTTTCTGCCATTTATCAGCGCCCTGGTGCGAACCCCTAAAGGGCCACTTTGTTGCACTTCACCTTCTGCGCCGGCTTGTGTCACTGGCAGAGGTACTCGAGAAGCGTACATTCTGTCTCCTCCGAAAGGTGCCTCTAGGGCCTTGTGGTTGTTTCTGCGGGTTGGCTCCCAGCCAGGCGTACACCTTGTGCTGGGCGTAATCTTGCTGGACCCGAGTTAGCTTATCCCTTTTATATTTAATTAAGTCTCTCTGGTATTGCTCCAGCTGTTGTTTCAGCTTCTCCAGCCATTTGGTGGTGACATCAGTCGCTAACGTGGATAAATGTTCATTTTCAAATTTAACAATGTTGTCCTTGGTATGATTTAGCTCTCTTTTGGACTCCTCTATCACCAAGAGCATAAGGTCCATAGAACATTTGTTTAATACTGAGATCCGTTTGCAAAATGGAATGCTGTAGCGGCCAATTGTGGGCATGTTGTGAATGCGGAATCCGCAAGGAATTTGTCTTGCTCTGTAGTAATCTGATAGAGTTTTCCCATGAAACAAAAAATCTCTCTCTCTCTTTTTGAGCTTGAATAGATCCCTATAGAGCTCATCATTGGTAGAGACATCCTCGTGGTAAAGGCTGGTTCCGCATAAAGAATGTTTTCAGCTTCAGCATCTGAAAAACTTAGAGTCTCAAAATTTTCACATTGTAGGAAATATGTGGCTGTATACTCGACGTCCGCACCCCCTTGTGCCATGTTGATGTAATAAGTTAAATGCCACTTGTGTGGCTCAGTATTGTCCAGGCTTGCTATGGCATTCATCCACCAAATTTGTCTGAGTGCAAATGAGTGACTGTGCAACAATATTGCATAAAGTGACAGTGCTGTGCAAAATTAAGTTGCAATATTGTATAAAGTGACAGTGCCTATAAAAACGTGAAGTGGCTGGAAGCGTCCTGAAAACTGATGTAAGAATGACCTCGGGGTGCCCCAACTACCGTGGCCTGTGATGCACTCACAGCGTCAGCAGGTATACAAACAACAAATGCGTCTGGCACTCCCCCATGGGCAAATTGAGCTGAGCTCCTGCTCCGGTGCCCTCCTCTGCAGACTCGGCAGTCTGCTTGTATGTAACAGGAAAACAATGGCGGCACTCTGGAGACTTGGTTTATATGGATATGAAGTTTATGCCCAGCTACACACATAGCAGAAATATCAGAAGTATGGTGGTGAGGACAGATGTCTCTAAAAACAAAAGGACACCGACTGAGGGCAACTTCTTGGGGACACGTAAAGGTTGCTACAGATGTGGTTGCACCACATGTAACTTCCTTGTCACGGGAGATTTGTTTAAACATCCATATACAGGCAGAAAAATCAATTTAAAAGCAGCCTATATGTGCAATTCTAAATTTGTAGTCTATTTACTCTCATGTCCGTGTGGCCAGCACTATGTTGGCAAAACGGAATGTACCTTCAAGGTCAGGATGACCCAACATAGATCCTCCATAAGGGCAGCGATACAGGCAGGCACCAGTGAACAACCGGTGGCCAGGCACTTTGCCCTTGCTAAACATCCCCTGGCATCCCTCCGATACCGTATAATAGATCAGGTACCTTTTTCATTAAGGGGAGGGGACAGGGCTAAACGTCTCCTCCAACTAGAGACGAGGTGGATCCTGACACTGGACACTTTGAGCCCCAAGGGACTCAATGAGTCCCTAGGTATGGGCAATTTTCTTTAAAATATATCTGCAACTGATGCATCTTCTTTAGGGGTGGACGCTTATTTAGCCCACAGCACCATAGGTTTACATTCAGTTGGAATTGCACTTTATAAACATTGTTTTACTTTTTAACTTGAATATGGATGTGCATTATTCCATTAACTGCAGTGGTTCTACACCCAGATGAAGTGCATTTGTTTCCTCTGATTCCCGGACACTGACAGGCTAAAGCTATTTTTAATCTGAATGTGTGAGTTGTTCACAATCTTGTCTTTCAACAATTATATTCAAGTTCAGCACTTTAACATTTTAGATTATGGTATAATTCAGGGCCAATTCTATCTTAAATTCACGTTTTTGATATGTGTGTGTGTGTTATATCTGTCTCATGTGCACTTTGATTATGTTCTTGTCTGTTTGTTAGGCAGCGCTCACCATGGCAACAATCCCCCCGCCCCCGCATGACGGCTCTGGGACTCTGCGTCATTCGTGTCATGTCAGGTGATCGGAAGTGTGGAACCCGGAAGCCGGGCGGCGTCGTGGAGCGGACAGCTGGACGCGCGCTGGGTAAGTTATTTAAAGTTGATTTTTGCACAATGTCACTTGTAAGTGTTTCCTGAAGACGGGGGCTTGTACCCCGAAACGTTGAATAAACAGCACTACTTTTTCACTACTTCAACCAAGTCTCCAGAGTGCCGCCATTGTTTTCCTGTTGCATACAAGCAGACTGC
Source organism: Pseudophryne corroboree (assembly GCF_028390025.1). NCBI lineage: Eukaryota > Metazoa > Chordata > Amphibia > Anura > Myobatrachidae > Pseudophryne > Pseudophryne corroboree. Next base: position 1,050,578,392 of record NC_086444.1, on the reverse strand, counting down.
CGAGTTTGCAGAGGAGGGCATCGGAGCAGGAGCTCAGCTCAATTTGCCCGTGGGGGAGTGCCAGACGCATTTGTTGTATATATATATATATATATATATATATATATATTTACAACATTAGTCTATTGATCATTTTATTGACAGGGGTCCCAACAAGTTCATTTTCGGCTCTGTAGTAATCATGGTTCACGTGTAGCATGCAGGGGCTCCTCAATGATTTGTGTGTGCTGACAACAAAAAATGTATTTGGAAATTGCTCACATTTGAGCAGGGTGTGAAACTGTAAAGTAGGTTTTTTGTAAAAAATCTGTTTTTTTCCTTTGCAAGTGTTAAGTGCTATGTTATTTTGTTAAACCAGTAACAAGATAGGAAACAACATTTCAATACAATTTCAATGAACAGTATGAGATGCTGAATTTTTTACGTTTTCAGTATTCTAGCTTGGGAATGTGTAGTACAATTTCTTGTGTAACTGATTAAGGTGGCCTCCTTTGAAGGAGAGGGGTGGGGAAAGGGTTGGTGGTACAGTAGAGATAGCATTTGGGCTGAGAAAGATTATGTTCTTGCGTGGGTCTGAGGGTCTGCCTCAGTGCTGTCTATGGACCACAGGTGACAATTGTACCAACAAAAGCATATTAGATGATGCAACGGTGTTATGTAACACTTACTGCACCCATAACATCTGAAATAGGTATAGGCAATCAAGAATAAGGGGTCTATTTACTAAGCCCTGGACGGAGATAAAGTACCAGCCAATCATCTCATAGCTGCCATGTCACAGGCTGTGTTTGAAAAATGACAGGTAGAAGCTGATTGGCTGGTACTTTATCTCCATCCAAGGCTTAGTAAATAGACCCTAAGAGACATACCTTGTACAGTATGCAGGCTTTCTGAAGCCCTTACTATTACCAAGCATTGCACAAGCATAATTTGGATCAGCCTTTTTTAGTGGGGGCTCCCCTAGCCAAGTTGTTCTCTACTGGGAGTAATCAGCACTGCCACAATTATGATTTACTTACATCATAAATTAAGTAAGAAACCATCATAACTTAACTATATTGAGCATACAGTGTTGACAATTGTGTATCTGGGCGAGTATGCAGCCAGTCCTAGGTGGAAGTGTTGAGAAAGTCTGTGCGCAACAATGTGGGTTTTAAGTTCACTGGATCACAAAATTTGAGCAATGTAAAGTCTCATATTAATAGAGCATCTATTAGAGTATTTATAGCCTTGAATGTTGAATGTTGTCTAAAGTTATGTTTGAACTTTCATCCTAATGCTCAATCACTGGTCTGGCCAGAGCTAATAAAGACAACCAGCCCCAATGTGGCCAAAAGTTTATCGCCTTTTTCTGGACTTGCAAGTCCCATCTGACCTTACAGTTGTGTGGTCTGATTTTCATGGTTTCTTTGAATTCTTTTTCATTTTTGGATAATGGTAGGAGATAAGTCATAGGAAAACCAAAATAGATAATGACATCCCCTGGTGTCTGCCGAACTGCAATATTCAATGTGAGCAAGCCGTGGCTCTCTGTAATGTCAAGGTCTGAAGCATCTAGAAAGATACATTGAAAGTGTTGCTTTAAATAGCTTGCTAGCACTTCACATCTAATTTAAAAAATTTATTTTATGCATTTGCTCTTCGTTCGTTTATTTTATGTCATTTACTTCATGTTATACTGTAGTGCAGTTTTCCTTTGAGACAAACAGGACGCTTTTTTTGCTACAAGTACTGTATATCAGTTCTACTACCATGCCTTTTTTAGAACAGGAAGTACATGACTATTTTATTCTTGGACAAAGTACTCTGTGAAGCAGCAGCGTACCTTCAGTACTGATAAGACAAATTGCTACCAGGCTTTGCTCTAGCAAAGTTTGGATTTGCGGTTCTCTGTTGGTGTCTTGTGTTGCTTGCCAACTCATTTTCATCCCTCATTATTCTACCTTCTGTAACCCATTGACTTCAGCTTTGTCCCTCACAGTCTATCCTCACAGGACTACACCGTTTTTCTGAATATGTTGTGTCACTGGCAACTACCTCTGCCAGGTGGTTGTATCTCCTGAGACTCCTATCTCACCAGCACTATGGCAGAATCATTTCTGTTGATTTTATGACAGGCTGCTGTAAAGCTCTAACTCTAACTGAAATACATTTGAAGTTTTTGCTATGAATAAAAACACAAATTACCTTCTTGCCAAATCCTGTAATAAAAAACAAGCATATCTTTCCTTCACTCTTCAAACTGAATGGGTGCAGTTCAAGATGTATTTGTATGATTGGGAAGAGGGGCTTATTGCACCAAGGGCAGCTCCCAAATTCAGGTTAATGGATAAGTCGAAAAAATCTGCCAATGGTTGAAAGGAAAAATATTAGTAAAATATAAATGGTCAATTCAGCAACATTCATAATGCTTCATTTATCTTAGATAATATCTAGTGTCAATTATTGAGAGGTTGTTTAAAATGTAAAACATAAATCTCTACTGTCTAAGGCACAGGTTCTCAAACTCGGTCCTCAGGACCCCACACGGTGCATGGTTTGCAGGTCTCCTCACAAAATCACAAGTGAAATAATTTGCTCCACCTGTGGACCTTTTAAAATGTGTCAGTGAGTAATTAATACACCTGTGCACCTGCTGGGTTACCTGCAAAACATGCACTGTGTGGGGTCCTGAGGACCGAGTTTGAGAACCACTGGTCTAAGACATCAAACCCCCAAAAGTGATATAGATGTGCTGTATCATGTTAATCAAGATATGGGTTTTCTTAAGAATGGGCAAAGTAGGTCATATACTGTTGTACAGGTTGTTGAAATGTGTCAGAAAATATCTGCAACATTCAGCTTTGTTATCTTTCTAATAAATCAATTAAATAAAACCTGATTAATCTGTCTGTATGATGTTTCATACTTCACATTTTGCTGTACAGATATTGGTTCACACATGACCTAATTTCAGTCAGTAGTGCAGTTTCATACTTGTGATGATGATGATGATGATGATGATTATTACTATAGTGCTTTAAATATCAGAATAAATGTTCAGCAATAATTGACATTAATTCGGAATGTCTATTTGTTTGCGCTATATGGGGGATGATTCAAAGTGGAAGTAAAATGGTAAATTATTTAAAAGAAACTGTCTTACAATAAAAGCTTTTTCTCGCACATGAGATAAACATGAGATGCGACACCTTTGCATAATCAGCACATGTTCTGGGAAGTCATCATCAGCACTTACAGTATTTAGCAAGTGCTAAAGATATACTTCCTAACAGATGTATTTGCAGATATTTACTGGTCTGTGTTTGCAAGGGGTGTGGATCATCAAATCGACAGTGTCTAGGTCGACAATATTTAGGTCGACCACTATAGGTCGACAGTCACTAGGTCGACAGGGTCCGAAGGTCAACAGGGTTTCTAGGTCGACATGTGCTAGGTCAACAGGTCAAAAGGTCGACATGAGTTTTTCATGTTTTTTGGGTGTAGTTTTCTGCGTACAGTGACCGGGAAGCCCAATTAGTGCACCGTGTCCCCTCGCATGGCTCGCTTCGCTCGCCATGCTTCGGGCAAGGTGCCTCACTCCGCTATCACTTTGCTCGGAACAGATTACCGTTCCAGTCATAGTCCACGTGGATCGTTAAGTATAAAAAAGTAAAAAATTTGAAAAACTCATGTCGACCTGTCGACCTAGCACATGTAAACCTAGAAACCCTGTCGACCTTCAGACCATGATGACCTAGTGACTGTCGACCTATAGTGGTTGACCTAAACATTGTCGACCTAGACAGTGTCGATCTTCAGACCGGATCCCATTTGCATGAACATGCCATCATTGAACTTTGCCAAACTTTTTTGCCTCACGGCACCCTAGAGTATCATAATGGTTTTCACGGCACCTCTAGGCCAAACGTTTCATAATGAGAAATTCAGAAAAATATTAAATTAAGTAAAATGTGTATATATGTCATCCTTAGGGTCAGTTATGTGGTGAGGGACAGAATTCGCTTCTGTTTGTCCACATATTTTATAACTACAAGCCACGAAGCCATAAGCTCAAGTTTTGTCTACAGTACATTGACTGTAAATAATGTGAATTGGTCCTGGACCACAAACCCAGGGCACCCCTGCAAATACCCCAAGGCACCCTAGGTGCCTCGGGGGAGTTGGAGTGTCATATGAGAGAGCTGGAGTGACACAGGAGAGTGCTCGAGTGATACAAGGGATAGCTGGAGAGACACAAGGGGAGAGCTGGAGTGACACGACCCACGGAGTAGCTGGGGTGATACAAGGGGGAGCTAGAATGGCACAAGGGGGAGCTTGAGTGACACAGGAGAGAGCTGGAGAGTCAAAAGGGGGGATCTGAAGAGACACAGGGGAGGCAGAAGGGACACAGTGGAAAGCTGGAGTGACAAGAGGGAGCTGGAGTGACACGTGGGGTTGAAGTGACACAAGGGGAGAGCTGGAGTGACAAGGTATGGGGAGGCTTGAGTGACAGGTAAGCTGTAGTCACACAAGAGAGGAGCTGTAGTGACACAGGGTAGAGCTGTAGTGACAAAGTGGGGGGCTGTAGTGACATGGCTGAGCTGGAGTGACACAGTGGAGGGGCTATAGTGACAGGGGGCTGGGTTGACACAAGGGGAGTTGAACTGACACATGGAGGTTGGAATGACACAAGGGGAGAGCTGGAGTGACACAGGAGAGAGATGGAGCGACAATGGTGATGCAGAATTGACACATGGGTGAAGCAGAGCAACATAATGTCAGGAACTGGTGCAGAATCCGGAATTCGGGATCAGGTACCAAGTGGTTGACGTTACCCAGAACAGAGGCGCGGAGTCTAACACGCCGGAAGGTTTTCACCAGGGAACCCCGCAAGGGGATATGGGCTTCGCGGCTTCCGACGTGCAGGTCGCGGCCCCCCGTCTGGGTCACTTGATACCTGAACTGGACTGGAGTTATGGTAGAGGTGTTGTATATGACCAACCGCAGGGATACACAGGAACAAACAGGAACTGGAGAAGGTGGCAGGGTGCACACGGCCAGATGGTACGCTGGGGCCGTGGAGATGGAACAGCAGCAGGCACTCCAGGGGTGACACAGGAGGTAGCGGCAGTCGGCAGACTAAAGTCGTCAGCAAGATGTTGAAGCTGGAATTCAATACTGGAACAAGGCAATACCCACTGGACAGATGAACTGAGACCAGAGAGGAACCAGGAAGCAGAACACCACATGGAGTAGTTATAACTGGCAAAGCCTCTTGGGATTGAGAGGCTTAAAAGAACAGGCTGGACCAATCAGTTGTGAGCACCAGACAGGCCCCCAGTAATTGATATAACATGCAGCTGCAGTGCAGACTGAGCAGGCTGACAAGCTGAATAGTAGTTTCCAGGTAACGAGCTGTAATTACAGAATCCAGACACCTGTGAAGTCAGTTGCTGAGTGCAGGAGCAAAGGCACTGGGAGACAACTATGCAGGATCTAGCTGTGACCTGTAGTTCCACAAACTGAAGCAAAGGTAATTTATAACAAAAACATGAGTGCTCAGGATTGTAACACATAAGAGGAGAGCTTGAGTGACACAAGGGGAGAGATGGAGTGAGACAGGGAAGATCTGTAGTGACAAGGTGTGGGACTGTAGTGAAAGGGTAGAGCTGGAGTGACACAGTGGGGGGGCTTTAGTGACAGGGGACTGGAGTGACACAAAGGGATTTGGAATGGCACATGGGGGTTGGAATGACACAAGGAAAGATGAAGAGAGACACAGGGGGGGCTGGTGTGACAAGGTGAGGGTGGGCTGGAGTGAAAGGGTCCTGGAATGTCACAGAGGATGAGCTGGACTGACTCAAAGGGAGCTGGGTAGACACAAGGTGAGACCTGGAATGAAACAGGGAAGAGCTGGAGTGACACAAGGGGAGATCTGGAATGACAGAAGGGAGAGCTGGAGTGACACAAGGGGAAGCTGGAGAGACACAAGGGGAAGCTGGAGTGACCCAAGGAGAGCTTGAGTGACACAATGGGAGAATTGGAGTGACAAGGGGGAGATGGAGTGACATGGGGTGAAACAAAGGTAGAACTGGAGTGAATCAGTGGGGAGCAGTGGGTAACTGGAGTTACACAAGTTGAGAACTGGGATGACACAGGGGGAACTGGAGTGACACAGTGGGAGGGTGCTTGAGTGATACAAAGGGAAGATTGAATGACACAAGGGGGAGCTGGAGTGACACAGGAGAGAGCTGGAGTGTTACAAGAGGGAGCTGGAGAGACACAGGGAGAGCTGGGGTGACAAGGATAAGTTGAAGTGACAAAGAGGGGGCTGGAGTGACACATGGGGGAGCTGGAGTGACAAAATGGGGGGATGGAATGACACAAGGGGGAGCTGGAGTGACATGGGGAAGCTTGAGTGACACAGAAGATAGCTGGAGTGACAAGGTGGAGGGGCTGTAGTGACAGGGAGGCTGGAGTGACACAAGGGGGAGCTGGACTGACAAGGGGAGCTGGAGTAAAACAGAATAGAGCTTGAGTGACAAGGCGGAGGAGCTGTAATGATGGGGAGCTATAGTGACACAAGGGGAATCTGGAGTGACAAATGGAGGGTCAGAATGCCAGACTAGATTGCAGTTAAAGTAATATGATGGTTTATGAGGTGGCAAACTGGGTTTCATGAGTAATGAGTCTGTCAGTAGTATGAGTCTTTCAGTCTAGATTGCAGTTAGAGTGATATGAAGGTCTATGGGGTGGTAAATAGGGTTTCATGAGTAATTTGAGGTGGTAAACTGGGTTTCATGCATTTTAGTGCCCTTGAAGTGTATACTACTATTATACTCATCATCATGCACTGTACATTAAGGGAATCATAATACAATAAAGTATACACAATTACATGAAACAGAAGGTAAAGATGGTTCTGCCTTAATGATTTTGAGAAATACTATTGATAATGATAATCTGAGTAGCATACAGTATTAGATGTATAACAGATTCTTATACTGTATGTACTGTTGTTGTTGTTGTTGTTGTTGTTGTTGTTGTTGTTGTTGTTGTTGTTATTATTATTAGTTTTTTTGTACTTAATCTTTTCAACATATTTTAAATCAAACAGTATCTATTTACTGTATATATCTGTTACTTTTACAATTTCCAACAATATGATTTTTTCAGTATGACTGTTTAATGTACAGTACAGTGCATACAAGAATTCATGTCAACTGTTTTCATACAGTATGCTGCACTTTGTGTTGTTTACAAAGAACAAAGGATTCACCAAAATGCAGTGGGTCCAGGGGAGACTGCTGCCGCTTCGCGATGCTGCAAAAAAAATTATTCCATTTTTGTAAGGGGGTGGCTACACCTCCGACTATTAGTCCATATAACTCAAAAAGTACCCAGCGCAGCTCTCTATGGTCCTGTCTCTGTTAACATGAACCACAACAGCTAGTTTGATATGCCCTGTAGCATATTACTTATTACATTAAACTATGTGCCAAATATGTAATTTTTTTCTAAATAAGAATGATTTCTAAATGACAATGCACCATGGAGTATTCTATTTCACAGTGGTTTCTATTATGTTCTGTTCTATTCATTTAATAGAAACAACATTCAGTGACATAACTGTACTGTAACAGAAACAGACCCCAGTGGAATATAAGCTATTCTATTCACAGTCATTCAATAGAGCTTTTACAGAAACAGCATTCACCTGACATCACAGAAACAGACAGCTGGCTATTTTCACTTTGTGGTATTGTGAGGAGTTTAAGGGGGGAATCCAATTAGCCACAAGGTTTTTCCGTGCAGGGAAAAGCTCCAGATTTTAGGTCTGTAGCTATCCAATTAAATAGCCTTTTCCCCATGGGTTAATGCACACTATCCCATTGATTCTGCATAAAATGCGGAATCGATTGGATTCCATGTGAACTAAAATGTAGAGTCTGCATTTTGATGCACGTTTATGATCGCAGCCTCAGGAGCAGCGAGGAAAAATCTGTGTTAAAATGCAAACTCTACATTTTAAAAATCCTGCCTCTAATTGAATCGGGCAGCATGTTCAGGTAGTTGTGGGATAAATCCTGCGGCTAATTGGCTTCCCCCCAAGTGGAGGAGAAAGTTGTAGGAAAGGATAAAGAGAAAGATATAAAGAGATAGCTAATTGTGTTTTTTTGTTTCACAAGTTGACTGATTTCTTGTTCTGTTTTTCTCTGAGGTTAGTTTCCCATGTAGTCATTTGCTGTGATTCTGGCCTTAGTAAATCGGCGAATTTCAAAACCGACACAAAAAACCAGCCACTTAGTTAAGTTTGGCCCTAATGTTAAGACCACAGTGTCGCTGGTTATGAAGTTGAAATTGTAAACATGTCGATAAGCCACAGGTTGACATTCTCTAATATGTTGATATTCTAGCATGTTGACATTTCATCACGATCTACATGATAAATGACAACATGGTCAATGTCAACAGTATGAACATGTCGACAATCTTATGCCGACATGATGAATATCACCATTATGTCTGTCACACATATCATACAACTCCCTATAGTACATGTCCAGACAGTTATTAATAACTAGTAAAGTTGCATTAAAACTATGAAAGCAAATCAGAGCATGACACAAATCCAGAATTACAGTTTCAATTAAGTTAGAATTAATACAGTACATACATCTGTCAACTTCCCCTTTAAAAGATTAAACAGAACAGGGCAGTAACTAAGTGTGTGAGGGGGCACTGCACATAGCGCTGCAGGGTAGGGGGCGCTGTTGGTGGCACTTGTCAAATATCCGTTTTAATTACTTTCACTTGCAGCTTCCCCCCTTTTTGAAGCCCAGCATCTCCTGACCGCACTTATGCACTTTTGGTAAAATATAAATCAACGGAATCTTGGGAAACTCCTGCACAAGGAAGTTAACCATGAATTCATCAATCCAATTATTGCATAGTCCCAGAAGGATAATCGAATCGATTTCCTTCTTGAAACGTTCTGTGGGATCAAAATGGAGGAGCTTATAGCAGTCCACTATTTGTTCCACTATCTTGTTTACTTTTATTTTTTTATATATGTTTTGCATCTTCGATACTGTGTATACCACTGTAGCCTGGAACCTTGGATCTGCTGTCTGCTATACCGGGGACATTGTCTTCCGCTGTGGTGACACGTAGCTTGCGCTCCACGGACTAGAACTTCCGGCCGTGTGGTGCGCGGCGTGCGTTGCACCGGCGGGCGCTTCCGGGAATGCGACTCGCAGTGGGACCGGCCCTGGGGCGGCACAGGATTCCAGGTGCTGGCGATGAGTGGGATTAGGTGAGCATAAATAGTGCTCACTTGTGATGCGACTCTTTGCACTGCACATAGACACTTTGGCACCAGGCACTATGGCACCTTAACTGGTTTTCCCCTGAGGAAGGAGATACACCGAAAACGGCTGTTTAGGATCTTGCCAGTAGTCCACCATTGTCATTCACATGATGAGTATTTGCTGAGCCCTGATGTTTGTGCTTATCTGCTATATCTGCTATATGCAGTAAAAAGCTGATTGAATATTAAGCAGTGTACTAGTTCTGTCTACACCCTGACTGGAGAGTTATGGATGGACATGTGTTAATATTTACTTATGTCACTGTTATATGTATGTATAAAAAATATGTTCCTTTTATGTCTTTTTATCTATAGCTCACGCGTCCTGCTTAGCAACGGTGGGAGGCCCCTTCTAGGAACCACGGACCCAATCCCCTGTGTCTTCCGGATGACGGGGGAGCTATTGACACGCACGCTATGCATGTCTATGGCAACAGTGACGTCTACGGAGCAGGGGGAGATGGGAGGTGATGGCCGGAAGTGCGGACCCGGCGTGTGGCAGCGAGGACGGCGCTAACTGGTGCAGGTATTTAAATGTTTGTTTTGTTACTATGTGATGTTACTGTATTTGGTACTGAGGACGGGCATGAGCTCCGAAACATCTGCCTTCAATACAACTTCTGTTTTGCTATATAGAAGCCTCCAGTGCCGTTTGTTTTGGATCTATATATATATATATATATATATATATCAAGTCCAATAGACCGACACCCTCCTCCATCAGCTCCCACGGTGCCGTTATAAGTAAATACAGCAAATCAAGTAAAGGCACTCATTGGTCTTATTTCAAAAAATAAGGCATGAAGCCTGACGAAGGAAAATAAATCCCGAATCATTTCCGCATAATTGCTGACTCCTGAGGTTTTTTGAAATAAGAGTGAGTGCCTTCACTGGATTTGCTATAAATATACAGTATATATATATATATATATATATATATATGCGGCCCGCCCTGCAAATGTTCTGGACATGCCTCTGTTGTCTGGACCGCCCCACCCATAGCCGCCATGCCACCCTCAAAACGCTGTGGGGACCCCCGTCTTAGAAGGCGATCGCATGTGATCGCAGTTTAAGTCCTCACGCATGCACGCAGCAGCATGTGCACATGCACAGGAGAGCGGAAATCGTCAAGTATCATTCTATCTGAACTTCTATTAAAGTCTGGGATGAATGTTATCAAAGGATGAATGTTTCTAAGGATGTCGTCTGTGACTTATACTGGATAATGTTATGAACAATATGCAAATGACTATGAAGTAACTTAAAAATCTCATTGTTCTCTTATCCACAGGTAATGAATAGTGGAACTACATTTACCAGCAAGCTGTATTGCATCTGCTGATTATCACATATGAATACCATGATTGCATAGCCAGATAATGAATAGTTGATTTATTGTTATAAGCAGATTTAAGCTGGTTTTATTGTAAGTTATATGGGGAATCAATGATAGTCTCATCCCCACGCACCATTTGTTTAAGTTTTATTGCTTCAATTGGGTGATGGGCTAGGGGCGGGTCCAATCAATCAATGTGCATACAAACACATGTTTCTTGGACTTGATATTAATGTGTAGTCTGGCTGAATAAGCCTTGGCTGAATCAGTCTGGGATGAATGTTATCAAAGGATGAATGTTTCTAAGGATGTCGTCTGGGACTTAAACTAGACGAAAACTGAAATGAAACAACAAACAAATGAGAAAAATCCTTCAAAGGTCAACAATACTTGGACTGCATCCCAACTACAAATGTATGTTCTCTACTAATATTCTCTAATCTTTACTGACTCAGGGAACTATACTATTACTTTCTGCAAAAAACACCTGTAATGCAATTTTTACTCGGACCCTGCAAATACCTGGAAAACAAATTTTGCACTGAGAAGCATAGTTAATGAAGGAACACCAACTTGCTGTTTGCTAACACTGTGTAATTTTCCATCTTGCATAAGCAAAACATTTGCCTTACTGTTAACCTGTAGATATTAACCACATTTTAAATACTTGCAAATCGTCTTTATTTCTGCTATTCCACTGCTCTCTCATTCAACCACCACTGCTCCATCTATTCTCATTTTACTACGACTATTTACCCCATGCACACTATGGCCAGGTTGGCAACCTCCCCCATTAATTCTTGTCTTCCTAATCCTTTATTCTGTACCACCTCTATACTTCTCTTCCAGTCTCCTACATCTCATCCTCTCTCCTCTTCTCTGTCTCCCATCCTCCCCTCTGCCTCCTTTCCCCTTCTCTTCTGTTTCCCCATTGCAATTTACTCCTGCTCCTTCACAGGCTCTCTACCCCACCACTCAACCCTGCTCTCTCCCTCCTCTGCCTGTCACCTCACCTCTCCTCCACCACTATCATACTCAGAGCCGTCTTAACAGCAGTGTAGGCCCCTGGGCACAGCAATGCACTGGGGCCCCTACCCACCCAGCAGCAGCTTTGATGTCCCGCGGCGGTAGGGGAGTTCTATCTTTCGCTCAGCATGTAGGACCTGGAGAAATAATTTCTGCTAATTACTCCTTTACTGCACAAATTTGGCGGGAAGGAGAACACTAAACTGTAGAAGGGGGCATTGTGCTGAATGAAGGGGCCCTGGTACATGACTTCCAGGGTGGTAGGGGGTGTTTAATACACAGGGGAGGGGAGGATAGTGGAGTGGGCTTAATATTCATCATTTTCTGGGGGGTCAGGGCAGCTTGCTTTACTGCAGATATCTCCAGTTCCTGGAAATAGATTTCTTAGCTATAATGGGATGGGAAAAAAAAACTAGAGAGTCCCACCTTTCAGGCAGTACTGGGGACTTGGGGATCAGACTTCAGTAGCCAAAGCAATCCACCAACAAATACATAAAACTGCATATCAGGCATGTGGAGCTGTAGCAGGGACCAGCTGCTTGAAGGCTGATATCTCTGGTTCTGGGCATAGTAGAGACAAACTGCCCATGTCCACTGAAAGGGAAGAGTCTCAGATTTTGGAGTATACCCTCAGAAAAACTCTAAGTTAGACAGAACCTGAGATATCTGGCTGGGAAGAGCAATTAACAGGCTTGGATGGGGACCACAGCTTTGAAGTCAGATATCTCTGGTTCCCCAGGGCCGATTTTCAAAAATCTGGTACCCCTGGAAAGAGGGGACCCTCAGCTATCAGCCTAGGGCCCTTTTACTCCTGGGGCCCTTGGGCAAGAGCCCATTGAGCCCATACGAAAAGACGGCCCTGATCATACTGCATTCCCTCCATGCCTCACTTCTGCAGTCTCCCTTCCTTGCCAAGGACCCAGCACCATCATTACATCCTCTATATCCCTTCCTTCCAAATTAATCTTACTTCAACGCTACAGCAACCCTGATAATCTCATTCACATCTCTCCCACAAACTCTTACCCTCTGAAATGCCAGATCTGTTTGCAACAAACTGGCCCCTACTCATGACCTTCTCATTTCCAACTCCCTGCATCTCCTAGCCATTACAGAAACCTGGATTACTCCCTATGACACCACTTCTGCTGCTCTCTCTGCTGGGGCCTCACATTCTCACACACCCTGACCCGGGGAACACCATGGTGGTGGTGTTGGGGTCCTTTTACCCTCTAGCTACACATACTAACTTATACCTCTAGAACCATCCCTTACATTCTCTACATTTGAGGTCCATGTGAAACGCTTCTACCAACCTACTAATCTTCTAGTTGCTGTCATCTACCGTCCACCTGGCGCTTCCTCCATATTCCTCGACAACTTTGCTTCCTGGCTACCTCACTTCCTCTTTTCTGACATTCCCTCCATTATCCTAGGTGATTTCAACATCCCTATCAATAACCCCACAAAATCACCTGTCTCTAAACTCCTTAACCTCACCGCTTCACTTGGTCTCACCCAGTGGCCCACCTCACCATCCCATGAAAACGGAAGCTCACTGTATCTGATTTTCACTCACCGCTGCGATATTTCTGATTTCTCCAATTCCCCTTTTCCCCTCTCTGACCACCACCTGCTCTCTTTCAACTTATCTTTCTCTGCTTCCCCATCTCTCCTTACTAAGGCTACTATCACTAAGCGTAACATTGAGGCTATTGACACCTCATCCCTATCCTCCCTGTTCGACTCACTTCTCTCTCCTATTCTCTCTCTCACTCATGCCATGAACAAGCAACATCACTATACAATGCATCATTTACTTCTGCTCTTCACTCTGTTGCTCCTCCAACAACTATTCACCCTCGCAGATCAACACCTCAACCCTGGCACACCAAATACACCAGATATCTTCAAAAATGCTCACGTACTGCTGAGCGACAGAGGAGGTAATCACGCTCTAAGGCAGACTTCTTCCATTTTAATTGTATGCTCTCATCCTTCAGTGCTGCCCTTTCCCTGGCTAAACAATCATACTTCAAAATTCTCATCTCTTACGACCCCCCGGTGCCTCTTTGCCACTTTGAACTTCCTCCCCTGCCCACTACCACCACCCTCTCCCATCCTCATTGTTTGCTCTTAACTTTGCCAATTATTTTACATCCAAGATTGACTCCATACGCCAGGACATCACATCCCACCAGACCAGCAACCAGCCACCACTCATCCCTTGCCACCTCTCCCCTTCCCTCTTACCAACTCTGACATCTTTCTCCCATGTATCTGGTGAGGAAGTCATGGCCCTCAGCCATTCCTAACCCCCACCACATCCCCACTTGACCATATCCCCTGCCACCTCCTCCCCTACCTATCTCCTTCTGCCTGTTCCTATCTTTCCCACCTTCTCAATCTCTCCCTCTCATCAGGCACTGTCCCTTCTGCCTTCAAGCATGCTCTTGTCTCCCCTATTATTAAAAAACCTACCCTTGATCCAAACACCCTCTCCAACTATCGACCAATCCCTCTCCTCCCTTTTGCCTCCAAACTCCTTGAGCGTATTGTCTATAACTGCCGCACTGCCTTTCTTTCTTCCCACTCACTGCTTGACCCATTCCAGTCTGGTTTGCACTCTCTCCACTCCACTGAAACAAAAGTCTGCAATGACCTCCATGCAGCCAAATCTAAGGGCCACTACTCACTGCTTATTCTTCTTGACCTCTCTGCTGCTTTTGACACTGTGGACCACCCTCTCCTTCTGCAAATCCTTCACTCTATTGGTCTGCGTGATACTGTCCTCTCCTGGCTGTCCTTCTACCTCTCTGATCGTTCATTCTATGTCTCCTCTCACAACACTACATCCCACCCACTGCCTCTAACTGTTGGTGTCCCCCAAGGTTCTGTTCTTGGTCCTCTCCGTTTCTCTCCCTATACGTCCTCTTTAGGTGAGCTCATTAGTTCTTTTTACTTCCAATATCACCTATATGCTGATGACACTCAAATCTACCTTTCTTCCCCTGATCTCTCCCCGGCTCTCCTCACTCGTACCTCCAACTGTCTCTCTGCTATCTCTTCCTGGATGTCCCAGCGCTTTCTTATACTTAACATGTCCAAGACTGAGATGATCATCTTCCCACCCTCCCACACAACCTCACCTCCCACAATCTCATTATCCATTGATGGCACAACTATCTCCTCTAGCCCCCAAGTGCGCTGTCTTGGCGTAATCCTTGACTCCTTCCTCTCCTTCAAACCACACATTCAGCACCTCTCACAAACCTGTCATTTTCATCTCAAAAACATTTACAGGATCAGACCCTTTCTCACCCAGGATGCCACCAAGATCATTATCGACTCACTGATTATTTCCAGACTGGATTACTGTAATCTCATCCTAACTGGCCTTCCTGACAATTACTTCTCTCTACTCCAATCTATCCTCAATGCTTCAGCCGGGCTCATCTTCCTCACCAAACACACTACATCCACCTCCCCTCTCCTACAAGCCCTTCACTGGCTTCCCTTTCCTTTCAGAATCCAATTCAAACTACTCATACTCACTTACAAAGCACTCACCCACTCCTCTCCCACTTACATCTCTGACCTTTTCTCCCTTTACTCACCCACCCATCCACTTTGCTCTGCTAATGCATGCCGACTCTCCTGTCTTCTGATTACTTCTTCCCACTCTTATCTCCAAGATTTTTCACGTGCTGCTCCCTTAGTCTGGAATTCTCTGCCTCTCCCCATCAAACTCTCCACCTCTCTACAGAACTTCAAATGGGCTCTTAAGACCCACTTCTTTACCAAACCCAGTAAAATCTCATCCTAACCCTCTGTCTCATGCTCGGTCTACCCCATCTATCTCACTCCTGTCTCTCTGCCCCTCCCCTTTAGAATGTAAGCTCTCACAAGTAGGACCCTCTTCCCTCATGTGCTTATCCTTTTCATACTTTAATAATCCTCCACTGCCCAAATCCTACAGTTTTCGGCCACCTTGATACTTACCTCAGTGTCGTCTACTGATGTAGTTATGCTTAGTTACCCTGTAATTGTCCTATATTGTCTTCAACTGTAAGTCACTGTTTTCATTTTTGATTATGTGCACATGTACTCTGTAATTGGGTGCTTCAGAACCCTTGTGGTGCCATATAAATAAAGGATGATAATGATGATAATAATAATAATAATAATAATAATAATAAGAAGAAGAAGAAGAAGAAGAAGAAGAAAATAATTGCAATTTCCGCACTTCTACGATTCATGCTGAATCGGCCACATAGTTCTTACCTGATACACTTACTACTGTACCTTTCAAACCTTTTTTCACTGTTTCTCACACTTTCTGTTAGAGTACCACAAGGCTCTGTTCTCTAACCTTGGTTTTACCCACCAAAACCACCACTGCACCAATGACACCCAACTGTAACTCTCCTCTGTTGACCTCTGATCTCCAGCACAATCTTGTATAATCAACTGACTCTCTGCTATCTTTACATGGCTGTCCAAATGCTAGCCAACCTTCAACATGCCCAAAACAGAGTTTATTTTTTTACCTCCTACCAGAGTCACTGCCTCCCCTAAACCCTCTCTCACCATCAATAACACCACAGTTTCCTTATTCTCATTACCCTGCTGCATTGATGTAAACTTGACTTTTTGTTCTTTTCTATTTCTTACAACTAGTCTCACCACCAGCTATGTCATCTCTACCTTTAAAATATGGTAGTGTGAAAATACACTGTTTCTAACCAAAATTGTTAAAATGTTATCCAATTTCTATTTATCTCCCACCGTGACTTCTGCAACCCCATTCTATCTGGCATTCCCCTCACCCATCTATTGGCAGATGCCAACAAGTTTGTAGGTGCATAGTGAGTGTGAGCAAGGTGGTTATTCCACACATTGTTTTAAATACCAGAGTAGATTTTATTGAAGATAACAGGATACAGGTGATAGAAGATAAACAGCAGTCAATATGATAAGGTATCAAGCTGTCCAAAGCTAAGCACTGTACAACCATACAGCACTGCGATACTCCAATAACACAGGCTTGGGCATATGCAAACTCTCTAATAGAGCCAAAAAGCAACATACATCTGCCGTCTAGACAGTATTTACTCAGACAACTAATATTACTGAGTAGTCATGCACAATAACACAAGCATGGATGTTATTGTGGTTGATGAGTCATGCACAATAACACCTAGTTAAGAGACATCCTATAGCATTTAACCATTTAACTACATATTAACACCATCACCACTGCTTCTTCATCTTAAATGTCATGGCAAGACTAATCTTCTACTCCACAGGCCTAAGATTGACTGTCAAAAATCCAATTCAACCCAAAATATAAAGACATCAACACCATCCTTTACTACAGTACTTCTTAAATTTAATCTGGAAATACAGTTCCTCATGCTCTCTGGAATCTGCCTCACTTTGTCTTAGTAACCAACTCACCGACCCACTTACAGAATTCCCTACCATGCCTAATAAAACTCTTAGAGCCCGATTCAGACCCGGCCGCATTAGCAGCTCACAGCGCAGTTTCCCAATGGATGCGAACGCAATGTGATTGACAGTGGCAAGGTGGTGACGCACCATTGGCAGGGCGAGTGGAGGCAGGCCGGGACCATTTGCGGGCTGCTGTGTAACGTCAGTGGATTGGAATGCACCATACTGTGCTTACTTGATGAGTGCATTGCACAGAATGGATACTGGTATTTGCTGGCTGAAGTGCACTGCATAGATTGGATACTGGTATTTACAGACTGAGGTGCATTGGCGCAGAATGGATACTGGTGCTTGCAGACAAAGTGTACTGCATACAATGAATACTATGAGTACTATGAGTACTATCAGTACTTTCAGACTGAAGTGCTGTCCCATATTGCCAGTGTGCTAGTGTGGTTTTGTTTATGTGTTTAGGGCCAGCAACAGAAATTTCGGGGGCCTGGTATGATGTTTTTAGGGCCCCCTATTCCTTCCAAGTAGATACCAACTCATTCCCCACCCTGTGTCTCTCAGTCACAGCCTTCCCATGTCTCTCAGCCTTCCTGTATCTCTCAGCCATACCACCTCCTGTGTCTCCCTGCCCCCCATCCCACGATGTCTCTCAGCCTCCCCTTAACCCTGAGTTTCTCAGACTCCCACTAAGTCTCTCACCTTCTCTGTGTCTCGTAGTCTCCCCCCCCCCCTCCTGTGTTTCTCAGCCCCCTAACCCCCCTGTGTCTCTCAGCATTATCATCCCTGTGTCTCTCGGCCTCTCCCTCTTCCTGTCTCTCAGTCTTTCCCTGAGTCTCTTAGGCTCCCCATATTGCTCAGAGCTCACGCCTGTGTCTCTCAGTCTCTATCAGTGCCTCTCAGCCTTCCTCTGGTTGTCAGCCATTCCCACCCCCTGTGCCTCTTAGCCTTCCACTGTGTTTGTCAGCTACCCCTCCGTATCTCTCAGCCTCCAACAACCTCCCCCTATGTCTCTCAACCTCCCTGTTTTCTGTCCATCTCCAGCAGACTCCACCTGTACATTTCAGCTTCCACTGTACCTTTCAGCCTCTCCCACTCCCTGTGCCTCCCAGCCTTCCCCTATATTTGTCAGGCTCCACCTGTGCCTTTCAACATCTGCATATGTCTCTCAGCATCCCCTGAGCCTCTCAGCACCCCCCTCCCCTCCCCCTGTGTCTCTCAGCATTTCCTGTGTCTCCCAGGTGCCATGGACAAACGGCTGGATCCTCTGTGTGGCGTGTGGCTCAGCACTCTGTGCCTGCACTCATCAGGGTCCCGCTCTGTTGTACTGCTAGCATCTTGCTTCTCACTTCTGGGTATCACCCGTCTTGCAGGTTTCATCAGGGCTCCCTATCTGTGTGCCTTTGCCCTGCAGACTACAGCAGAGCACAAGCAAGAGGAACAACTGGTCTACCAATGTTTCTAAGGGTCCAGGGCCCCTTGGTGTCCCCTTTGTGCCCCCTTGTCACCGGACCTGATGGTTAGCGTACAAGTCCGATAGTAGGGACACTGCGCATGGGCAGGACCCATTCTGCGCAAGTACAGAAAGGGTGCTACATATTCACACACTGATTGACAGGCAGAGTGCATTTCGGGGTAGGGAAAGTTTGGTGACTGGCTCCTTATCACAAAAAGTTTTGTGGGAGTGCCAATGTCAGTGTCTGTCGAGGCAGATTTAATGACCTCGGCTGCGGATCAGAGACGGACAACCTGAGTAACCTGAAGGTTACTCAGCTGGTCACGGGCCACACAGCGTCATCCGATGGTGCATCTTAAGACACACCAGCAGATCACAGAAGCAGTCTTGAGGCATCTATTTACACCAGATGCCTTCTGTTGCATTAGCATATTAGCTGTACGATGTTGCACAGCAGCTTCCCTGCACTTCCCTGCGGCTATGCAATATCATACAACTCTGAGTAAGGCCCAGAGTTCTCAGCTATAGTAATAGAGCATTGAGGAGTGAAATGCTTCACACTGTGCTTACTAAATGAGTGCATAGCATAGAATTAGAACTGGTACTTGCTAGTTGAAGTACACAATGTATAATGATACTACTAGCAAAGTACTCACTTGAAGATTAGCGGCAAAGCTAGTGATCGAATATGACTGAGTATTACACTATTGTGTGGGATTTTTTTTCTTTTAATATTATTTAAATGGTGTACTGTATATCACAATAAGATCACTTTGTGAGTATATAGGTCACAGCGCTGAATGAAAATTACTTTGTGCAATCTTTTATTTACTCAAAAGGCATGAAAATTCGCCTCTCAATTCTCAGTTGAAGTTGCAGTGATGAGGTGCACTGTTTTTTTTTTTTTTTTCAATTAACTATCCTATGTGCATATACTTATATCCTACAATAGCTTAGAAGTAGCTGTGGCATCACAGCTTTAGTAGTAAATGCTAAAGGTGCAGTTTCCTACAGTATTTTTACATAATATAATAATTTAATGAATTGTCATATGGACAAGAGAGAATAGTGGAGGCTATTTAGAGATGTTGCAGTGTCAAGAAAATTGCAAATGTGCGATATTCAGGACACTGCGCTCACGCAGCGGGCGCAATGCATATGCACAACCCTTCACTATGTTATCACAACCTGTAAGGATGCAAAGGCATAGTGATTGACAAGCGGCGGGCATCCTGGGGCGGCAACATTGCATTGGGGGGAGGAGAGCAGGAAATGCAGGCATGTCATGGCTGTTTTCAGGGTTGGACGATGACGGGGTCAACTTCTATTTGAGGTTTTTGCAATGCAATCGCAATTGAATTAAGATCACATTGCGGGCCGGCGCAACACAGCCCCCCCAGCATGTGTTTTTAGAGGTCACAGATTTCGCTTAGATAGCGACCAACTCTGAATAACAACCTGTGTCTGGACAGTTTACAACAAATGGTAAAGTTACCTTTTCCATTTGTAATGTCATTAAATGCACAAATTTAAATAAATAGGAAATTAAATACAATCTATTTCCACTTTAAAAGGCAAATGGTAATCTTCTTTCCTTCCTTAATGCAAATGGAAGTGTCAGCTAAGTAATGCAAATAGATTAAATCACTTTATATATTATAGACCGGTGGTTCCCAAACTTTCTAGAATCACGGCGTCCTAAAGTATCAGCATTTTGCCATGGCATCCCTAGGCCTAAGGTTTCATATTGACTAATTCAGAAAAAATGATTACCTTAAGTAAACTGTGCTTAACTGTCATCCTTATGTTCAGTCATGTGGTGGTTGATATCATTGGCTGCAACCAACACTGATTTTGTGGTATCCAGTACATAGGTCGACAGTCAATAGGTCGACACCGTATGGTCGACATGGTCAAAAGGTCAACAGGTACAAATGGTCAACACAATTTATGGGCATTTTATGCAATTTTTCAACTTTTCATACTTTAACATCCACGTGGACTATGATTGGGAAAGCCATGAGAGAAGATGTGGTACATTAATTGGGGTTTTATTCCCTGAAACCTGCAAATTGACACTTTAAAAACATAAAAAACTTGTGAAAACCTTTTCATATGTCGACCTTGTGCATGTTGACCATTTGGGTTCAACCTAGTGAATGACGACCTTTTCACTGTCGACCTACAGTATTATACCATAACCGATTTTGCCTATCACATTGACCATAAATAATTTGACTTGGTCCTGGACCATCAACCCTATGCATTCCTGCAAGTACCTTAAGGTACCCCAGAGTCCATACACATCAGTTAAATAGAAAAAGCTATATTCCCACTGATATTATTGTGTATGGCTTCATCTGCCGTCCACATCAGCACTAGATACACTACATACTGTAAATGGCATGTATGCAGGGGATGGTATCTGGATCCTGATTCTTGGGATCCTGATTCACAGAATCCTGACACCTGGTAGATAAGTAGAGTAACCACACCCGTCTACCTCCTAACCCTCCATCCCCGTAGCTTGACCCTAACCCTCCCTGGTGGAGCTTAGCCCTCCCTCCCTGCAGCCCAACCCTCCCCCTTAGTGCCTTTTTTTTTAATCATGAAAACATCTCCAATTACAGAATGTTTGCCTGTTTTTGTTCCTACAGTATTATTAACCTCAATAACATTAATTTCCACTGATTTCAATTAAATGTTGACCACCTCACAGCTCACAATATTGTTTTCATCTACTTTAGGCCAAATGGTTGCACCAAGGTAGCTGAATGACTAAGCTAAGTGACAGAAGTGGGTGGCACAAACATGTGGCACTTAAACTTCCAACATGGCACATGTAGGAAACAGAATGGTACTTCAGTGGCAGAAGGGTATCAGTTTACTCAACTGCAAAATTGAAAATGTTTGTCATCTACACAAGAAGACAGTCAGCAATGCTCCAAACAGTGCATAAAGAAAAGAGGTACAAGATGGAATTGTCCTTGGGCCCTACAACCCACCCTTATGTTGTTTGTATTAAACAGGACATGCACAGTTTAACAAACCAATCACCTCAGTGACAGGGACTGCCACTTGTGGCTTAAATGATTGGTTTATTTTGGCCCCCACAAAACAAGCTATCAATGGGCAGTGAACATTGCTGGCAGTGATCTCAAACTGGCTCTACATAGGCAAGATGATGTCATCGTCATCATCATCCGATTCCTCATCCCCATCAGTGTGTACATCATCTTCACACAATATTAATTTGTCCCTGCTGGAATCCACCATTACAGATGTCACTTTATTTTTTTGATGTAATTGCCGGTAAAGGTTTTCCTCGTGGAATTGGTAATTCATTTTGATGAACATCATCTTTTTCACATTTTGGGGAAGTAACCTTTTACGCCGATCGCTGACAAGGTTCCCGGCTGCGCTGAAAACTCTTTCTGAATACACACTGGAGGGTGGTGGGAGCTTCACCCACAGTGTCACACAAATACGCGTATGAGTCAAAAATAGTATTCGAACACTGCGGTTTAACTTCATCAACAGTGTCGCACAATATGTGTATGAGTACGAATTAAAATGTATTACTGTGGTACCAGCTTCACCAACAGTGTTAAAAAATGTGTGTATGAGTCAGAAATAGTAATATAACGCTGCGGTTTAATTTCACCAACAGTGTCATACAATACGTGTATGAGTACAAAATAAAATATATGACTGTGGTATCACCATTACCAACAGTGTTGCACAATACATGTATGAGTCAGAAATAGTAATCGAACACTGCATGTTATTTCACCAACAGTGTCGCACAATATGTATATGAGTCAGAAATAATAATCCAACACTGTGCTTTCATTTCACCAACAATGTCCCACAATATGTGTATGAGATTATACACCGAGGTCTGACCGGCAGTGTCAAAGAAAAATAACAGTATAGTACACTGGGGTTTATCACCCCAAATAAATATATATATATTATTTAACTGGTGCAGCACACCCCTAGATTGGCAGAAGACCCCTTTATGTACCACAAAGCACAGACCACCTACAGTGTCATTCACAATACACTGATTATACAACACCCCCAGGGAGAGTACCCCTGAATACAGCAGCTCCAGTCCCTTGATGGAACACAGCACCCCTGGAGGACACAGGTAACCCTTTGGCAGCCCCAGCCCAAACAGAGTACCCCTGGAGCACCCTTGGATGGACACTGCAGTGACCCACTCATCTCTTGTTTTGATCAAATACTCAATTTATTTTTTTATATATGTTTAGATATGTTATCTTAACTTATTTAAATTGTAAATTATTTCAAATAATTATCATTAGTAGCAGCTGTGGCAGCAGATGTTTTATTAGTATTGTTTTTATTTTCTCCAGCCATCAAGAACATCTAGCAACAGGGTTAGGCACTGAGTAGTATAACATGAACATGGAGCGTGGATCTCATGGCACAGTCTATGGTGATGTACCCACACAGATACAAAAACAGAAGATGGTATATTAGGGTGTTCTTTCATTTTGTTGATTTGACTTGTGTAAATGCTTGGCTGCAGTATCAAATGTCAAGTAAGCACCATCACCATCAAGTACCAAGTAAGACACCATCTCCGTTGAAGCGAAGGGGCATGTCAAAGGTACCTCCTGATATCAGGTTCAGTGTGGGAAATCACTGGCCAAAGCTTACAGATGCAAAACATGTGCCACGGTGCAGCTTGTACACATAAAACAAGTCCACTTGCATGTAGCATATTCAGGGGGTAATTCAGAGTTGATCGCAGCAGCAAATTTGTTAGCAGTTGGGCAAAACCATGTGCACTGCAGGTGGGGCAGATATAACATGTGCAGAGGAATTTAGATTTGGGTGGGCTATTTTGTTTCTGTGCAGGGTAAATACTGGCGGCTATTTTAACACTGCAATTTAGATTTCAGTTTGAACACACCCCACCCAAATCTAACTCTCTCTGCACATGTTATATCTGCCCCCCCCATGCAGTGCACATGGATTTGCCCAACTGCTAACAAATTTGCTGCTGCGATCAACTCTGAATTACCCACTCAGCCTTTTCCATCTTTCACACCAAGCATTGACAACAGTCAAATTCAGCTTGGCTATCTACCTAGTTTTGAAGCAAACTCAGAAGTAAATAAAAATATCTGTGTTATAAATACTGAGGACATTTTTGTCCTGGATAAATATATACAGTAAATAGGCATAAAAAAAAATATTGTTTTCAACTAATACCCCTTTTACTCTAAAGTGTTGGTCTGACCAAGGATAAGGAACACGGCCCCAAGCCAGGTCAGACCCAAGACAGACCCTTTCACACTGCAGCGCCGGCCCTTGTTCTTCCTGGGTTGGTACCATTCACTCACACAGCATCCGTGAAACTGCAGTGGAACTCTTCTGCCGGTGCTTTGAGATTACATCATCTCCAAGCTCCAGGAAATCTAGATCTCCCCATGCTGTAAATGGGGCCAGGATCGGATGGCCCAGGTTTACATTGCACCTTAACCTGGATCCTTCCCGAGACCAACCCTGATAGCTACCCACGTTGGATTTACGGGTCACTGTGACAGGGTTTTTCTTTTGGACCCTTTTACTTTGAACCACAACCCAGGTTAACCTGACAATAACTTGACAAAAAGGTGGGGGGGGGGTGACCCGACACTGGTCTCATTGACACATGAATTACATAAACCAAAATTCGGACAATTATATTTAATTTACTACATTTCTGTCCAGGTTGGTGGTGCGCCCAGAGCCAGGAAGAGCATAAGCTATTGGTGAGAGAAGAAAGAAAGGCTCTTGTGTGGGCGCACTCTTAGTTAGTTGAAATAAATTTCAATAAATTTTAATCAAGAAAAACAATAAAATATAACTTTTATTAAGTATACATTAAAAATTCTGACGATTACCCATTAGAGAAACATAAGATCCAAAGTAAGTGCGGTGAAAGAATAAAATGAGTATTAAATTGAAAAATATAGAAATGTTCTGGTCCTGTCTCACAGAAATGTGATAGGAAAGGGTGTAGACACTTCAAGGTTCTACCCCCATTTCAACCCGACCAGTACAGAGAATCTGTATTGCTGAGACCAACATGTGGTCGATTAGTCAATTTGTATTAATATTCAACAGGTCAGGAAGTAATTAGTGAGACATAAATCAATTCATACCGGTCACCAAAATATTGCGCAATTATCTAATAATTTTAGAGGATTCTGGTGGTTTTGATGGATGAAGTTATAACGGAAAATATGCCTTTAACAAGGTAAAGATGATGAAAAATAGGAACAAGTGGTGATGCTGCTGTTGGTGTCAGATGACGCACATCATAAAGATGATTGATAATCTACAACACTGGGTATTCTCTGTGAGTCTCCTCATCAGGTACTGACCCAGCCCAACACTGTTTAGCTTCCAAGATCGGACGATATCGGGCACTGGCAGTGTGGTTTGATAGTAGAAAATAGGTGGGTCAGACGCCAATGAGAGTGCACCTATATAAAGAAAAGGATGTGACAATTGGTCACAGTAGATGTGGATCTGCTTTCTGCGTTAGGCTGGATGCAACAAATCCCACAATGGTGGTATTGTGCACCCTGGATTGCAGATGAGAGTCCACGGAAATAGGAGCAAGATGGAAGCAGAGAGCAGAAAAAATCATATGTAATATATCCTGATAGTATTTCAATCAGGCACATGCGTAAATGTAATTCAGATTGATTATAAACACTGATGACACAGTGCCTAAATTCAACCCCACAGGTAGAAAGAGCAGATTAAGTGCTGATATACTGGTCATATATATGGTAAATGCACTGACTCAAAGTATCTTAAGAGAAGAGTTATATGCACAGTATTCCTAGATTATAAAAGAAAACTAATGCCAGCCTAAAATACTGGTTGGAGTAGCAACCTGGCTAATGTAAGCACGCAAGTAATGTAGCTGACATAGAAATCAGGAAATCAACATATATATCGAAGTACAATGGACAATGTCCTAATCCAATACTGTTGTCTATGAGCAGGTATATAATGGTGTCCCTCAAAAGCTGTGGGAAGCAGAACACAGCAAAAATCATGTGCAATGTGTCCTGAGAATAAATATTTCAATTGAGCTGGGTATTCTCTGTGAGTCTCCTCATCAGGTACTGACCCAGCCCAACACTGTTTAGCTTCCAAGATCGGACGATATCGGGCACTGGCAGTGTGGTTTGATAGTAGAAAATAGGTGGGTCAGACACCAATGAGAGTGCACCTATATAAAGAAAAGGATGTGACAATTGGTCACAGTAGATGTGGATCTGCTTTCTGCGTTAGGCTGGATGCAACAAATCCCACAATGGTGGTATTGTGCACCCTGGATCGCAGATGAGAGTCCACGGAAATAAGAGCAAGATGGAAGCAGAGAGCAGAAAAAATCATATGTAATATATCCTGATAGTATTTCAATCAGGCACATGCGTAAATGTAATTCAGATTGATTATAAACACTGATGACACAGTGCCTAAATTCAACCCCACAGGTAGAAAGAGCAGATTAAGTGCTGATATACTGGTCATATATATGGTAAATGCACTGACTCAAAGTATCTTAAGAGAATAGTTATATGCAGTGGCGGATCCAGGGGGGGGGGCACCCAGGCACGTGCCCCCCCTGTCATTTTTTTTTTTTTTTTTTTACCGACGAGAAGCTTTTTAAGCTCCTTACACTGTCCGAGTGACAGTGTGAACCTGGCTGCTGCTGCTGCTGCTGCCGCTGGTGGCTGCCTGTAGGGGGAGCTGCAGCGGAAGCGCAGCTCCTCTCAGGCAGTTCAAGGGGCCATGAGACAGAGCTACGTGAGGCAGTGGCTGCTGTCTTCGGCTCCCACAGTAATGTAAGGTGAGGAGGGGGTTCAGTTTACTATTAATGAGTGTGTGTATTGCTGTGTAAATGTATAGAATGTGTGTGTAACTATGTATATATGCTGTATGCATGTGTACTGTGTGTGCATATATGCTCTGTGTGTATGTATGTACAGTATGCTGTGTGCATGTATAGTGTGTGTGCATGCTGTGTGCATATATACTGTGTATATGTATGTACAGTGTGTGTATGTATAATATGCTGTGTGCATGTATACTATGTATGTGCATGCATACTATGTATGTATGTTTGCATGTATACCGTGTTAGTATGTATGTATGTATGTATACTGTGTGCATGTATACTGTGTGTGTGTGTATGATGTGTGCATGTAAACTGTGTACGCATGTATGCTGTGTACAGTATGTGTGTGTATGTCGATGTACAGATGTTCTGTGTGCGTATATATATATATATATATATATATATATACCCATACAATAGGAGAGGAGATCGGCACCACAGCAGGGGCGCCAGAATGAAATTCAAACTTGCCCCCCCAGTGTGAAATCATTCTGACGCCCCTGACAGAGGGCACTATATTAAAAACACACTGGACCACTCCAACAAAAATGGGGACTATAAAAAAAATAATTACAGAAAGGGACGCTGTAACTAAAAACACACTTGCCCTGTCCCCTACCAGGCCTGTCCCCGCACACTTGCCCTGTCCCCGCACACTCACCCTGTCCCATACCAGGCCTGTCCCCGCACACTTGCCCTATCCCCGCACACTCACCCTGTCCCCGCACATCGCCTTGTCCCCTACCAGGCCTGTCCCTGCTCACTTACCGTCCCCGCACTCTCATCCTGTCACCCACTGCCCTAGTACTCCATGCCCCCAGCGTGATGAAAACGAGGGCGTGACGCATGGGTATGGCATTCTCTGTGAGGCCAAACCCCTTGTTACAATGCCACACTCTTCACAGGAGCATGTGCCGAACCCCCCCCCTTCCTTCCCCTATTGTGGTGCCCCCCCTGTCATTTTGTTCTGGATCCGCCCCTGGTTATATGCACAGTATTCCTAGATTATAAAAGAAAACTAATGCCAGCCTAAAATACTGGTTGGAGTAGCAACCTGACTAATGTAAGCACGCAAGTAATGTAGCTGACATAGAAATCAGGAAATCAACATATATATCGAAGTACAATGGACAATGTCCTAATCCAATACTGTTGTCTATGAGCAGGTATATAATGGTGTCCCTCAAGAGCTGTGGGAAGCAGAACACAGCAAAAATCATGTGCAATGTGTCCTGAGAATAAATATTTCAATTGAGCACATGCATGAGTGTAATTCACTTGGTTGTGAACCCTGGTGACACAGTGAATACCTGACACCCAAAGACGGAAATTAAGCATGTATAACAAAGTACACTGAAATACACTGAAATTATTGAAATAATTATTCAGGAATGCCCACACAGGCACTGAAAGTTTGCTTAACCTGTGTGGAATTACCGACCAGATGTCCCTCAAAGGGCTGTGGTTAGTGCCGGTGGACCCGCTGGCTAGGAAAACGCGTTTCACCCCGCAGGGCTTGTTCACTTCCTGGACGTGTTTTGGTGACCGGTATGAATTGATTTATGTCTCACTAATTACTTCCTGACCTGTTGAATATTAATACAAATTGACTAATCGACCACATGTTGGCCTCATCAATACAGATTCTCTGTACTGGTCGGGTTGAAATGGGGGTAGAACCTTAAAGTGTCTATACCCTTTCCTATCACATTTCTGTGAGACAAGACCAGAACATTTCTATATTTTTCAATTTAATACTCATTTTATTCTCTCACTGCACTTACTTTGGATCTTATGTTTCTCTAATGGGTAATCGTCAGAATTTTTAATGTATACTTAATAAAAGTTATATTTTATTGTTATTCTTGATTAAAATTTATTGAAATTTATTTCAACTAACTAAGAGTGCGCTCACACAAGAGCCTTCCTTTCTTCTCTCACCAATGGGTTAAAAAAAACATTGCCTAACATTACAGCAAGAACATTTTATATTTCTGCATTTATCTGGTGCCTCATTTTCTGTGCTATGTCTTGCCCTGGATGGAAGCTTTATTATTGGTGGTGCTGTAACAAAAAAACATTATAACACGTTAAACTATATTTTTGAAATAACAAAAAAGACTGTTGGCCTAAATTATCACAGTGGCTTATCTATAAAAGTGAAATATGGTTTAATGTGATTATAAATTATGTGTAACACATGTACACACACATGAAAAACATAAAAAAAATTAATAATGTACACTCACCAGTCAGTGGTGGCAGTGGAGGCGGGGGGTGCATCCGAATAATGGACTTTTATTCCATGGACTAGCTCAGGTGGAAGGATTGCCATATTCCAACAATAGCCTCAGAGTGCTTGAATTGACCCAGACAATTCACAGCCTGTACCAGTAAGGACCAGGTCTGCCGATTTTGCCTGCCTGTCTCCAAATATCGTAATTAGGCACAAGCAGACACCAGTGCCATGATCTCCTCATAAGAGAACTAAAAAAATTTGCAAGACTTTGTTTTGGGGGCTGAATGTCCTCCCCTGCCTCCTGCTACACCTACTGCACATCTTCACCTACGTTTGGATCCCTATCCTCCTCTCCACTACCTCACCTGTCCCCCTCTTTGCTCAAAATAGAAAAGACAGACAAGACAAACACTGAAAAATAAGACCAGCTGTAAAACATACATACAAATAAACAGACAGACAAGACTAAAATAAACGTACACCAAACGACTTACAGCAATCACTCATTTCCTCCAAACATCTTATTGACTACTCCAACAGCCATCAGCCACCTCATCACACCCTATCAATGAATTTCGGCAGATTAAAGTATTTTATAAGGGGTTGTGATGTCACTTTAGCATGAGCTATGTTTAAACCAATAGGAAGTGTTTGTTAGTTTTGATGAGTAGCTGTCAAATTTTCAGGTGATGTGATAACTGACAGGGATTTTACAATTCAAAAACTGATGGACTTCAATGGCGGAACTGAATTGATACTCAAAAACCATTGTTTAGTAAAAACTTTAATTTAAGTCACTAAACTACTACTGATGTCTGTCAGTTTGAAACCGTATGCTTGGTAAATTTGACCCAGGGAGAGAAAGGGAATGCATGAACAAAGAGATGTTCAGGTGCTATATATGCAAAGGAGGGGAAAGAGAATAGACCACAGAAGGAGCCAAGAGTTGATCAAGATAAGACACAGGAGGAATAGCTAGAGGACCAGAGGAAAAAAACATAGGAAGGGTAAGGCTGACCTGGTCTGAGATTTAAACTATTGAATCTCAGTGGGAACCCATGATTGAGTGAGAAGTATATTTACCTATGTTAATCAAACAAATAATAAAATGAAACAAAAGGAGAAAAAAGTATGACTCTTGTTTGGGCGCACTCTTGTTGTATCGTGTTGTCTATTGATTAGTGATGTGTATAAAAATATAGTCAAATCTTTATTTCTACTCATAAAATAAATGGGAACTCAGCACAAAAGAAAAAATCAGTGATTAAGTTTAACATAAATGGATAGTAGCATTCCAAATGATGAAACAAAAATTTTATTTTTCTGAAATTAGAAATGTTCAGATCTTATTTTATGCTCAGATAAATGCATATTGGAAGATAGCTACATACCATGCTGCTTCCGTCTGCTAAAGATCTGTACAAACTGTGTTTGTATTGATAAAGCCCTAAGTAGGGATGATTTCAAGTGAGGGACTACACCCTGACTGAGATCTAGCCCTGATAATTCAAGTCCTTATTGGAGATGGAGATGAGATATGAACACAATGAGGTGCTAAGAATAAGTGAAAGTGGTGATCCTGCTGTTAGTGTTATCTCACAGGGAATGCAGCCTTCCTACTGCACTGGGTATTCCCTAGTGGTCGCCCAACTAGGTACTGACCTAGCCCACCTCCGTTTAGCTTCCAAGATCAGACGAGATTGGGCGTGAGCGTAGGGGTATGGTAGTAGGAAGATTTGCCCTGTGCCACTAATGAGAGTGCACCGAAACAGAAGATGGATTGCCCTCTGAGAGGGGAATGGAGGAAAAGAAGAGATGGGGGGGGGGGGGAAGAAGGAAAGGATAGATATTGGAGCGTGAATCTGCTGTCCTCGTTAGACGGGAGAGACGTGTCCCCAGGGGGACGCGTTCACCAGAATCGTGGATGAGAGTTCACGGAAAAAAGAATTGGATGAAAAAAGAAGAAGAAAAAAAAAAAGGAGAAAAAGAGAAAGAGAGGGAATTGCATGGACATGGGAATCACTGTAATAAATAGCAATATCAAGCAAGAGCCAATCATGCCGTGTGTGAATTTGAGAATGTTAACACTGAGGATATTTGGGCAGGAGGAAGAGAGATATTGAAAAACCTCCTGCTGAGGGTCAAATTACCGGCAGAGGACTTGGTGCAAAATCACACACCACTGCTAGTCCTAAACGTGTACCTTAAATTGTACAGTAAGACGCCAGTAATGGTGAAGACCCTATTGGTCAGCTTTAAACACACTAGATCATACGCCCAAAGGCATATTGGGTTATACTGAATTCAGTCAAAAGAACCCCATGCAGTTTGTAAATTATCAGATAGTCAACACAATGTATCAAAGACTTATTATGATTGTACTGATTTCAGTCTTCGGACATATATGCAATTTGGTCAGAAAAATATGATATATACAGGACTCAGAATTATAGCACAGTGAAATCATGAAAACACACAGTTTGAGATTTTGGAGCAGATATGGCTGCGTGACCACACAAAATTAAATGTGTGTGTACCTGAGGAAATCTGCATTCATTCAATGAGGGGTTTTACCCGCATCTAACAGAGTAAGGATGAAACATCAAAAATAATATTTGGTGAAACACAACATGGTTACATATCACTAAAAGCTTAATTATAATGCAGCTGCTTCATGGAAGTGAACAAGCCCGTGACCGGGTGAAACGCGTTTTCCCCTCTTTCCTGCGGACCCCCTCCCACCTGAAGACTGCATGGGTGATATTCGACATTTACCTGCATTTAACTATTTATTTTCCTGGTTCTAATTTATTTATCATTTGCTTAAGTGAGACCTCTTTATCGCATAACACTACTGGATCTTCCCAGGGGCATTATAATTAAGCTTTTAGTGATATGTAACCATGTTGTGTTTCACCAAATATTATTTTTGATGTTTCATCCTTACTCTGTTAGATGCGGGTAAAACCCCTCATTGAATGAATGCAGATTTCCTCAGGTACACACACATTTAATTTTGTGTGGTCACGCAGCCATATCTGCTCCAAAATCTCAAACTGTGTGTTTTCATGATTTCACTGTGCTATAATTCTGAGTCCTGTATATATCATATTTTTCTGACCAAATTGCATATATGTCCGAAGACTGAAATCAGTACAATCATAATAAGTCTTTGATACATTGTGTTGACTATCTGATAATTTACAAACTGCATGGGGTTCTTTTGACTGAATTCAGTATAACCCAATATGCCTTTGGGCGTATGATCTAGTGTGTTTAAAGCTGACCAATAGGGTCTTCACCATTACTGGCGTCTTACTGTACAATTTAAGGTACACGTTTAGGACTAGCAGTGGTGTGTGATTTTGCACCAAGTCCTCTGCCGGTAATTTGACCCTCAGCAGGAGGTTTTTCAATATCTCTCTTCCTCCTGCCCAAATATCCTCAGAGTTAACATTCTCAAATTCACACACGGCATGATTGGCTCTTGCTTGATATTGCTATTTATTACAGTGATTCCCATGTCCATGCAATTCCCTCTCTTTCTCTTTTTCTCCTTTTTTTTTTTTCTTCTTTTTTCATCCAATTCTTTTTTCCGTGAACTCTCATCCACGATTCTGGTGAACGCGTCCCCCTGGGGACACGTCTCTCCCGTCTAACGAGGACAGCAGATTCACGCTCCAATATCTATCCTTTCCTTCTTCCCCCCCCCCCCCCCCCCATCTCTTCTTTTCCTCCATTCCCCTCTCAGAGGGCAATCCATCTTCTGTTTCGGTGCACTCTCATTAGTGGCACAGGGCAAATCTTCCTACTACCATACCCCTACGCTCACGCCCAATCTCGTCTGATCTTGGAAGCTAAACGGAGGTGGGCTAGGTCAGTACCTAGTTGGGCGACCACTAGGGAATACCCAGTGCAGTAGGAAGGCTGCATTCCCTGTGAGATAACACTAACAGCAGGATCACCACTTTCACTTATTCTTAGCACCTCATTGTGTTCATATCTCATCTCCATCTCCAATAAGGACTTGAATTATCAGGGCTAGATCTCAGTCAGGGTGTAGTCCCTCACTTGAAATCATCCCTACTTAGGGCTTTATCAATACAAACACAGTTTGTACAGATCTTTAGCAGACGGAAGCAGCATGGTATGTAGCTATCTTCCAATATGCATTTATCTGAGCATAAAATAAGATCTGAACATTTCTAATTTCAGAAAAATACAATTTTTGTTTCATCATTTGGAATGCTACTATCCATTTATGTTAAACTTAATCACTGATTTTTTCTTTTGTGCTGAGTTCCCATTTATTTTATGAGTAGAAATAAAGATTTGACTATATTTTTATACACATCACTAATCAATAGACAACACGATACAACAAGAGTGCGCCCAAACAAGAGTCATACTTTTTTCTCCTTTTGTTACATTTTGCCTTCTCTTTGACTCGGGGCGCACCGCCATATGGACAGATGGGAATAATGTTTATTTAATATTATTGTCCGATTTTTGGTTTAAGTATCATTATCTCATATATATCTAAAAAACAGGCCGGTGCAGGATAAACCTTCCCCCTTTTTGAAAAAATAATAAAATGAATTAGAGTGACTTGAAATTGTATGTAACTCAGAATCTGAGAACAAATTTCAAAGGCAAGGGCAAACTCCTGGAACCAAGGATTGTGTTCTCTGCTATACATGAGACACATATCTGATGCTTCAGATACAGTATTTATACAGTATCTTCTACAGGACATCCTCATATATTTTTTGCAGTAAAAACTGAATTATAATAACCTGTATTTATCTTTTTCTCCTTCAGTAATAATTACAGCATTTTTTTATTGTTTTTGTGATTGAAGGTGTAAAATTAGAAATTATTAGGTGGTAACTAGCATCGTACAGTAATAATAAATATTCACCATTAGGCACACTAGCCTTCAAATTGTGTTGACAGCCTGGTTTTGAGACTTTCAAGTATAGAGACAGTAAGAAATGAACAAAAGGGGAATAAATGTTAGTTTCTTTTCTTTTTTTTATTTGTGCAGAATTTAATGTTTTTAACATTAGAGTACTGTAACTTTCCTAAAACCTATTACATAATGGGGACAATTCAGTAAGGATGGCAAGTCGCGATTTGTACGGATTATTTGCAGAATTTTTGCGTGGGTGGCGTGGCCGCATGCGCAGCGGGCCCTACTGCGCATACGTCTGCATTTTCTGCGGTCGCGGGGTGGGAGAGGGGCAGCAACGCTCCGTTTGCAGGGAGGAAACGGAGTGTTGTAGGGGCAGGGCAACCTGAACGGTGTGTTGTGCGGCGCGAATGGGGGCGCATCAGGGCGCGGTCACGGTGGCTGCGTGACGTCACACGCAGCCGTTGCGAAAGGGAAAATGGCGCTGGGACTCCTGTGCCGGCAGGAGTCAACCTTAGTTTCTGCTAACACGCAGAAATTGCGAGGCAAACGCAATTTCTGCTTGTAGCAGGGGGGTGGCACCGGTCAGCATGCTGGGCGGCCTTGCCCAGCGCTGGGCGGCCCTCAGCATGCATGCAAAAGGATAGCAAATTCTGCTGATTAGCAGAATTTGCTATCCTTACTGAATTAGCCCCAATGTTCCCTAATGATTATTATTATTTACTACAGGAAATTCCAGTTTATTTTGCTACAGCCCATGTCTCAGGTTGGGTGAATGCAGTCTTCACTTTTAGACTAGCTTTTATTTTATTATTAAGATTTTTTTATATAGTGCCAAGATTCCCAGTTTTTAGAGTGGGATAGAACAACTGGTTTGGGTTTACTGGGATGATGTGTGTACCATATCGCAGTCACTGGGATGCTCTTTGTGCCACTTGGTAGTCATTGGGATTCCCTATTTATGCTATAACTTTGAAAATTTTATTGGTAGGTCCCAAAAAGTTAGTTGCCCTGATGCCTCCACAAACTTCTATCTAGCCCTGACTTTACCCTTGCTCTGCACTGCTCATTATTGATAATGTTTCCTCACTATAATCCTCACAATCTTTCACAGTGTTTTATTGCCACAGTAGTACAAAACCAACACTGCTGCCACGTTGAAGCCTGCTGATAATCTGTTTTCTGCACTCTGACTTCTATATTCTATGCCTGCAGATAATTCACTTAGAGGAGATTGCTGCCTGACACTTACACCATCCATGACTCCAAACCAGGACACTGGCCAGGCTCTCTTATTACACCAAGGTCAAGTACAGAGAGTATGGTTGTAAACATTCAGAGCATGTCTATAAAGAGAAGCATTTTTGCATAGAGAGATACTGTATAAGAAATATGATGACTGAGATCTGTGCAAGGATAGCCCTTGGTGCACATGCTTTGTCTGCCTTGGTCGAAGTACTGTATTTTGATGTTGATGCTAATTTAAAAAAAAATAAGAAAAAAAAGTCATAAAGTTGAATTTAGAAAACATAAATGCTTAACTAATGGTCCCCAGAGAGTGTGGCAAACTGTATAAGTTACACAAATTTTGCCGAGGGGTAGCAACTTGGACCATACTTTGCCTAATATGATAAGAATGGTTTTCCGTTATGGTATTATTATTATTATTATTATTATTATTTTTATTTGTTTTTGCACACATTGGGAATCATTCCGAGTTGTTCGCTCGTTATATTTTTCTCGAAACGGAGCGATTAGTCGCTACTGCGTAAGCGCAATGTCCGCAGTGCAACTGCGCCAAGTAAATTTGCTATGCAGTTAGGTATTTTACTCACGGCATTACAAGGTTTTTTCTTCGTTCTGGTGATCGTATTGTGATTGACAGGAAGTGGGTGTTTCTGGGCGGAAACTGGCCGTTTTATGGGTGTGTGCGAAAAAACGCTACCGTTTCTGGGAAAAACGCGGGAGTGGCTGGAGAAACGGAGGAGTGTCTGTCTGAACGCTGGGAGTGTTTGTGACATCAAACCAGGAACGAAACTGACTGAACTGATCGCAGTTGCCGAATAAGTGTGGAGCTACTCAGAAACTGCTAAGAAGTGTCTATTCGCAATTTTGATAATCTTTCGTTCGCAATTTTGATAAGCTAAGATTCACTCCCAGTAGGCGGCAGCTTAGCGTGTGCAAAGCTGCTAAAAGCAGCTTGCGAGCGAACAACTCGGAATGAGGGCCATTGTCAGTTGTGCTTGTAACATTCACCATTTTCAAATTTGTATAATTTTACCAGTATTTCTAGACTTGTTACTATGGCCCTCATTCCGAGTTGATCGGTCGCAAGGCGAATTTAGCAGAGTTACACACGCTAAGCCGCCGCCTACTGGGAGTGAATCTTAGCTTCTTAAAATTGCGACCGATGTATTCGCAATATTGCGATTACTAACTACTTAGCAGTAGCTCCAGACTTACTCTGCCTGTGCGATCAGTTCAGTGCTTGTCGTTCCTGGTTGACGTCACAAACACACCCAGCGTTCGCCCAGGCACTCCCACCGTTTCCCCGGCCACTCCTGCGTTTTTTCCGGAAACGGTAGCGTTTTCAGCCACACGCCCCTGAAACGCCGTGTTTCCGCCCAGTAACACCCATTTCCTGTCAATCACATTACGATCGCCGGAGCGAAGAAAAAGCCGTGAGTAAAAATACTATCTTCATAGTAAAGTTACTTGGCGCAGTCGCAGTGCGAACATTGCGCATGCGTACTAAGCAGATTTTCACTGCGATGCGATGAAAAAGAACGAGCGAACAACTCGGAATGAGGGCCCATGTTCTTTAACATGCATATAATTCTGGTATTTATGGAACTAAATGTTTCTTCAGTGAATCACTGTAAACATATTTCTGATAAATTCCAAAGCTTTTGGATATTTCTTGTGTGAATGTTGCTAGTAGATTTTCCTGATAAGATTGCCTGTTATGCTTAGTAATCCTTTAAAATGCTTGAAAGAGTGTGAACCTCTGTTACGGTCCCAATTGGAGAGTAAAATGTCTGCTGTGCTCTTCATTGGGCTTAGGCAAGAACATAAGTGATCCTACACCTTATCTAAAAATATATTTACTTACAATAAGCTCTTATATATAAAATAGCTTGCACTTACGTTCAAACCATGTATAAATGAACATATGAAAAAAAATTCTGTTATTTTTCTTAAATATACTTCAGGATACTGAAAAATATTATTACAATAATAATTTATTGCATTCAGTTACTGCTGTGTTTCTTTCTATAAGTGTTAAAGTTGAAGCAGGCATTAGTGTAACGCTAATTATTCCAGCTGCTATCTTTTTGGAATTACTGACGTGTTCTACTG
Source organism: Pseudophryne corroboree (assembly GCF_028390025.1). Lineage (NCBI taxonomy): Eukaryota > Metazoa > Chordata > Amphibia > Anura > Myobatrachidae > Pseudophryne > Pseudophryne corroboree. The sequence goes on along the minus strand of NC_086444.1, from coordinate 1,050,541,309 downwards.
TTCAACTTCATTTAGTTTTAAGGAATTTTACATTTCATTTTGCAGATTTCATTTTTCACATTTTAACACATACTTGGCAACTTTGCCAGGATATTGTGTGGTTGCCATACTGAGTATAATTATGCCCATGACACAAATGCTTCTTTTGTTATTGCTCATAATTTTAATGACAGCCATTTGATTCTGTGTGAGCATAGGGCACATACTGATGGCAAGCCGTTTATAATTATACTTATATCATGACATCCTTTGTGTTACTACTTGATTAAATTCATTGTTTTTTCAGTTACCTTTTCTTGTTCTGAACTGATGTGTTACATTTAAAATTATGAAATTGATGGCATTTCAGTGGAAACTATGCACAATCAAAAAATATAAAAATAATTGAAATTATTGAGTTACCAAAAATATTTGAGCTTAATAACATAATAATGTTTATTTAATGCCAATCAAATATAGTTTTACTCAAAGGAAACATTAATAATGAACATTAATTATTTTATGACCCATCCGTTATGGTCATGTATGCAAACAAGTTTTGGGTGTACTGCTGGGCAGGGAGGGCTTAGGATAGGAGGGGGCCTGGGGGTGGCACAGGTAAGTACATGTTCTCGGTAATGCACAGATCTCCATGAAAATGGCCACAATGCCATTTTCCAGGTGATTTGTACAGCACCGACTTGGGACTTGGGAGAAGGTGCAGCGTGTGCGGTGTGGACCCTAAATACTCCCACATTTCATCTGCTCAGTTTTGGACAAACAGAGAGACCTGCATTTATTTTAGTCACTACTTATGTCCCCCTGATGTATAGCATATTCTGTCACCTTCAGGGGTGTCCCTAACCAATTTGATGTTCTAGGCAAGATTTTGGCTGGTGCCCTCTAGTACCAGTGCTAATTCCGCCTCTGACCAAGCACCCCTCTCCCAGCGCAGCAGCCAGCAATACCCATCACCCCTCACCCATAGCAATCCTCAGTTTGGTGCCCTTGCCATCAAGAGCATTGGTGCCCCCACCCCCAACATGGTCCAAAAAGGGTATGGGAAGGGGCGTGTCCATACAATAATACCCCCAATTCCAATTACGCAACACACTAGTGCAACATTATTCACATTACCTTACACTATAGCATCCCTTACTCACATTACACCTCACAGTAGTACCCCTTATTCTCATTACACCACCTCATATCACTTCTTGTTGATGTTACACCACACCGTGTCACTCCTTGTTGATGTTACACTGCACCATGTTGCTCCTTATACCCATTACACCGCACAGTATCACTCATTCACATTACACTGCACCGTACTGCTCCTTATACACATTACACCACACTGTATCACTCCTTATTCACATTACACTGCACTGTATTGCTCCCTAGTCACATTACACTTCACCATATTCCTCCTTATACACATTACACCACATTGTATTGCTCCCTATTCACATTACACTATACCACATCGCTTCTTATACACATTACACCACACCGTACTGCTCCTTATACACATTTCACCATACCATATTGCTCCATTACACCACCATATTGCTCCTTATTCACAATACACTACACCATATCACTCCTTGTTCACATTACACCACACTGTATTGCTCCTTATTCACATTACACCACAGTGTATTGACCCTTTTTCACATTACACTGCACCGTATCACACTTTATTCACATTACACCAAACAGTATTGCTCCTTATTCACATTACACTGCACTGTATTGCTCCTTATTCACATTACACCATTCAGTAGTGCCCTGTATACACATTATGCCACACAGTAATAGTGTCCCTTATACACATAATTCCTCACTGTAATTCCCCTTACCCATATGCCGCACATTTGTAATGCCCTTTTACACATAATGACACACAGTAATTCCCCTACACATATGCCCCACATTAGTAATGCTACTACGTTTTTAATAAAACTTACATTTTTTTTGCTGGCTGTAGTGTGGCCACCCCTGCTGCTGCCTGAATCCATGACTGCGCTTTGTGGGGTGGGGGTGGGAAGCTGGGTGGTGCCGTGCCTGCAGGTAGACAGTGTCTTTGCGAAGATCCATGGAAGTAGGAGCTATTGCTTCCTGTGGCCATTTATGATGCTCCCCGCTGCCCTCAGTGACTACTCCCGACCGTCAGCTCCTGCTGCTGCTGCCGACTCCTGGCTGAGCTGTCCGATTGGTGCTGAGAGCCCCGATCATGGTAGCCAGCCCAAAGCAGGACCTCTGCCAGCCATAGGCAGGCTTGAATGCCCCTAGGCATTCCAAATACCCTAGGCATTTGCCTATCTTGCCTATATCTAGGTGTGGCTCAGCTTTAACTTTTCTTGTGTGTGTTAATGATATTAATTATATTTTTGCAAACATTCAGGATGTTCCATATGTGTTTAATGAGTAGCACACATGTGATATTCCTGTGATTGAGCTGAGACTAAACCTATCAAAACCTAGACAGGATTAAGATGGGAAAGAGACTCTCTTATAGCGACAGACACTGCATGGCTAAAAGCACATTTAGTTTTAAAAGCACCCTATAAACTCTATGAGGGTATCATATTAGCCATATTTAACATGTAAAAATAATTAAATACTGAAGTAAATACAACTTGAAAGCACTATTTACTGTAAGTATAATTAAATACAAACATCTATTGTCCTCACCTTAAAAAAATAGGAATTTGTTTTTATTCTTATGTACTGATCAGGGGTGTAAGTTCAAAGTAGGAGCCCAGAGGTGAGCTGGACAGTTGTTGTTGCCCCCCCAAAAAAAAAAACACCACCACCCCTCCCCACCTTTACTCGCATCCACTACCAACACCCCATCCCTGCAGCACCCAGACACATTCTGTCCAGGGCCGCTGAGAATGGGCTTACTACTTACCTAGGACTGGGCTTGTTACAGGGCCTGACCTGTGTCATTACGGATGGTGTAATGGTTAGCATTACCACCTCACAGCACTGAGGTCATGGGTTCAATTCCCACCATGGCCCTAACTGTGTGGAGTTTGTATATTCTCCCAGTACTTGCGTGGGTTTCCTCCGGGTACTCCGGTTTCCTCCCACAATCCAAAAATATACTGGTAGGTTAATTGGCTCCCAACAAAAATTAACACTAGCGTGAATGTGTCTGTGTGTACATGTGATAGGGAATATAGATTGTAAGCCCCACTGGGGCAGGGACTGATGTGAATGGGCAAAATATTCTCTGTAAAAGCGCTGTGGAATATGTGTGCGCTATATAAATAACTGGTAATAAATAAATAAATAATAATAAATAAATACATAAATAATAATGGTCCTCCAGTGCAGCTGCCTGTGCCCCTTGTACAGTTGTGAGGAGGAAGGGACATTAGAGTGGAGGAAGTGTGCACTCAAGAGGAAGTCTCTCCCCGTAGATGACAACTGCTGTGGGAGGAGCCCTGCCTCTGCAGATCACATTTAGCTTCCCTCTCTCCACATTCACTTCCTCCACCCCAGCAGCACCCAGACAGGAAGAGGGAGGACCACAGCACATGCCCCCTGGGCTCCCTGATTTTTTCTGCATTAGGGCGCATAAAGCAGAACCTGGAACAATGGAGGAGGTTAGTGTGCCCCCTTCAGGGCTGGTGCCCATCTTCTATTGTCTCCTGTATTTACACCACTACTAATGGGAAATACCTAATAAATAGTTTGCAGCAACTACAGTAATAAATCTATTAGTATCTGAGGAAGAGAATGATGCACACAGCCAAGTGGCTGCTGATTGTCATCATCAGTGCGCATTTGAACCGGGGGTTTGGGGCCATTGTGAGGGATGCCTCCTGATGAGCACATTTTAAATGAGTGCACTAATCCTTTTTGATTCCTGATTCAGTGCCTTTGTGTGTGTCCTGGTATTAAGCTATGTCCAATTGGTATTCTATATAGACCCAACCACCACCACCACCACCCCAGGGAGTCACAATATCTCTCTCCTCCAAAAATTTTCCATGGATTTCCCTGTGTCTATTTAACCATCCCCATATATCTCTCAGCATCCATCTACATAAAGGGTCCCTGCAGATCTATGTTCGCCTGAGGCAGTGTATGAGTCTGGAGTGTAGACAGCTATAGCAATGGGCATGTTAGGTTCACCATACATACATACATACATACATACATACATACATATATATATATACATACATACATACATACATGCATGCCTGCCAATGGGATGCTGTCATTTTTATCTGTAGTTAGTTTTATTATATAGATATGTAAGTGTATTCCAGCAATATGGAGATGTCTAATAAGGAGAATAAACAGGAAAATGAACTGCACTGAACTGTTAGAAAAAAATCAACTAGTAATAAAAGAAAATAGACAAATACTTAGATAGTCATAGAAAAGAAACGCAGGTGCAGTTCTCTGCCACCAATACAGAAAGACTCGGTATTGGGAAAGCAACTGGGTAAGACTAACACAGATAACAGAGATTTTATGTGATTGGAGATACAACAAAACATTTTTTATCAATTACTCCCCAATTGAGCATTGTCAATTATCAGGACACTTTTTGTCTGCATGTCTTGTCTATGCCTGACTAATTTATTTTCAGTCATTGGGGCAGATGTATTAACCTGGAGAAGGCATAAGTAAGTGATAAACCAGTGATATGTGCAAGGTGCTAAAGGCACCAGCCAATCAAATCCTAACTGTTCATTTACATATTGGAACTGATTGGCTGGTGCCTTTAACACCTTGCACATATTACTGGTTTATCACTTCCTTATGCCGTCTGCAGGTTAATACATCTGCCCCTCTATTTGTTGATTTTGTACTTTTCATTTATATAGCAGTCCTGCAGCCCATAGGTAAACTCCGCCACTGCCCCATAGCATGCCCACTCTTCCCCAATTGCACAACTTAATAGCTGCATCTGAGCGATTTGTGAATAATCTCCAATATTTATTAACAGATTTTCACAGACACATTAGATGATTGAAAAGATGTGGAGTGCCCTACACGAATGGAAAGTATCTGCAAATTGAAATTAATATTGTATCTAAAAAAAAGCTTACATTTTTTTAAAATATAATATGAAAAAAATAAAATATTTCATTAATTATTTGAATTAATGGCACACTTCTCATATACTGTATGCATTTTATAATTTGTTTTGCTTCTCGCGACTATGAGATCTCACATGGGGAAGGTCCAGCTTGCTGGCTTGGGTGCATGGTGATGGGATTCATGTCATCACATTCCCCTTTCATGGGGAACCATGAGGATCCAGAAAGGTAGACTGCTCTACCAGGTGTCCAATGGAAATGGTTGAAATTTAAAAAAGTAGGCAAGGAAATAATTTGATCATTTTATTTTGATTCAAATATGTGGCCTCATTTCCTGCAAGAACAGAAAGGACAAGCAAAACTTTATTTACTGTGGATGACTATCTATGAACTTCCTAAATGCTGCTAACTGTTGAATGTCAACATTTTGACTGGAAACATTCTGACTGCATATCATCTGTAGATTGAATCTCTCCTTAAGAGTACTGCAGAAAAAAATGATGAGTGTTCTTTAAATAAATGTGCCATTGGAAATTAGGTACTTAACTATGGTGTCGGCATGTGACTTTATCCTGGTGGAGGTCCTGGTCTGTTGTCTCTGAGGAGTGTGCATGGCAGGCAATGTCCCGGAATGGTGATGGTCTCAGGGGTTTGGGGCTTCGGAATTTCCGCCGGCTCTGAACACTGTGTGCCACCATGTTGGTCCCAGTCAGCTGACCACTGATCTCCCAATAGCAAACAGGCTGTGTCCAGCTGACCGCAGCAGCCAATCACTGCTAGGCCCAGGATATATATAGCCTACACTGACAGCATTCTGTGCCTGAGCTTTGATGCTGCTAGATGTTCAGGGCTTCTGTTCCTGGCTAGCTGTCTGTGGTCTTCTTGCTGCACTCCTGCGATGGTTCCAGCCAATCCAGATATTGTGGCATTCTGGTTCCAGCCCATGTCTAGCTATTGTGCTATTTCGGATCCAGCCCAGTTCCAGAGTTTTTGTGCTACTCCGGTTCCAGCCAGGTTCCAGTATATCTGCTATTCTGTTTCCAGACCGCTTCCACATAAAGTGCTATTTCAGTTACAGTCCTGTTTAAGTTATTGTGCTATTCCAGTTCCAACCCGGTTCCAGTTAAAATTCTATTCCCATTCCAGCCCAGTTCCAGTTATTGTGCAATTCCAGTTCCAGCCTAATTTAGCTATCGTGCTATTCCAGTTCCATCCCGAATCCAGTTATACCCCTTTCACACCAGCCTATTTTCCCGGGATGATCCCGGCAACAACCCGGGTGTAGCGCTGGTGTGAAAGGGTCTCGGGACAGAATCCCGGGAACCATGCCCCTGCATCTCAACCCTGCTTTCTTCCAGGGTTGGTCCCGGGTTCTTCCCGGGACCCTGGCCAGTATGAACGGTGCAGGGACATGTCCCGCCTTCCCGGGTTGCCTTTGCTGATGCTGATTGGCTATTCAGGGCACTTCCTGGTGTTGTGATTTTTCAGAGACGCGCAGAGGCATCACACAGCGTGGAGGCAGGTACTTTGAAGCTCTGTGGTACAACAGACCCCCGCAGCGCTTTTTAACCCCTGCAGCCCTGCAATGTCTTGGACAAATGAGGAGGTGAGGGAGCTTTTAAGCATTAGAGGGGAAGAGGAGATCAGGCGCAAGATCACAGGTACTGTAAAGGATGCCCAGATATACCACAACATAGCGAAGACCCTGGCCTCGCGGGGCATCATCCGTAGCCAACAACAAGTGGTGAATAAACTGAAAACACTAAAAAAACAGTTTAACGCATCCATGACCACAACCGGAACAAAAGTGGGGCTGCAAGGCGCAACTGGATGTTTTATGAGCAATGTGCATCAGTTTTTGGCAACACTGCGCTCAGTGACCCCATCAGCATGTCATCCTCCAGCTCTGCCACTCCCTCACCCTTTGTGGATGCTGAGAAGAGTGAGTCCAGCATGGAAAGTATCCAATGTGGGCGAACAACATCATCCCCCATACTATTTGAAGATGATCCTATCCACCCCGATCTGGACTCATCCGCCAACCCGACTGAAGACAGTTTACCCGGCAACAGTGCGGACGCTGTGACTGTCCAGGAAACAGATGTGGGCGCGGCCCTCCAGGCAAATCCCCCTGTGATGCGCACCAATAGTAAGTATTTGTCCTTGCTTACCATTATTTCTGTTCTAAACACCCGCATTCCAATAAACATGAATTCTGCACTATATGCCCCCATAACCGCCCGCCATATAGTTTACTGTCGCAGAGTGTATCTAGTGCAGGTGGGAGGATGCCACAAACACATACGATCACATCACTGCTTTTTCTTATATGCCCTTTTTTCCTTCTTACTCTCCTTGCAGTATTTTCAGTTCCCAAACAGAAACGCAAAGTCAACAAAGTGGAGCTAGCTGCACAGGCAATGACAAAGGTGCTGGTTGAAGAACTGCGCGACATGGACAACAACATGCAGCAACAGGAGGATGCCCGCCAACTCCGTTTTATAGAGGCCGAAAGAGAGCTGCAGCAATCCTTCATAACGCAGATAATGGGACATCCAGAACGCATCTTGTGCGACTACCAAGACCGGCAATTTCAGTTCCTGGAACGCATCTTGCCTCGCATTCAGGGTACCCATATGTACCCAGCTATCGAGGCCCCTCCTGTCCCCGAGCAAAGTTATCCTCCATATTCTAGAGGTCCCTACTATGACCCCCCTAACCCGAATCCATCTCCAGATTACAAAGTGTATAGACAATTGCCATAGGCAGTGTTTGCCTAGGACTGTGTATTTAACTTTGATAGTTTGGGCCAGTTATACGGTCCCAATTTTCATGTTTGGAAGGGGGGGAAGGGTGGAATTGGGTTTTTGGGGGATTTTACATTAATATGTTTGCTATGTATTCGCCACATGTTATCATTTTATGCCAAGCTTTACTATATATATATGCCTGTGCATTTAACCGATTGGTTTTGTGCAATTAAAACAAAGGATAAAACAGTGCAAACTTTTTGTTCATGTAAAATTGTAAACATTATGAATTATTTTAACATCTCGTTAAGGTTGGTACAAATGGTTTCCCTAATGAGTTCGGCACTAGAGGAATGTTGACCACCAGACACCTCCAAATCTACACTAGAGGGTGTCACTTCAGGGTCCTTCACAGTCCACTCCTCTGGAAACTGTTCCTTCTGCAGTTCACATATGTTGTGAAGGACACAGCAGGCCGCTACTACATGGGGCATAAATTTGAGGTCAACATCATTCCTCTTCATGAGGCAGCGCCAACGTCCTTTCAGGCGGCCAAAGGCATTCTCCACCACCATCCGTGCCGAACTCAGAGTGTGGGTATATGCCACTTGGATGGGAGACAACTGCAAATGCTGGGTGTATCCCTTCATTAGCCAGTGGCGTAAAGGGTAGGCTGCATCTCCAATGATGTGGACTGGGATGTCCACCCCATCCACTGTCTTTGATTTCTGAAAAGAAATACAAGAGTATGAGTATCACTTGATTGCTGAAACAGGTATGGGGGTGAAGCAGGTGACAGCAATCTACAGGGACAGCTATTTCAATAAACCTTTTACAAAGAGAAACACTACAGGCCACACATATTCCATCACAACTGACAACCAAAAGTGAAATCTGGCAAACCCTTTAAATAAAAATTGGAGGGGGTGGGGGTGTGAATAAAAAATAAATAAATAAATATATAAATATATATATATATATATATTTTTTTTTTACCTCTCTGGGAAACAGCCATCCACCCTGCTTGTCCTCCGCAATCTTGTACAAATCGGAGTTGGCAAGAACACGAGCGTCATGTGCTCGCCCAGGCCAGCCAATATATACATCAGTGAAGCTAAAATAAATTTTTTAACAATTTTTTGAAAAAATAAAGGCACACTGCATTTAAAAAAAAAAAAACACTGACAAATTTACTTACCAGTATTTATGGTCAACCACAGCCTGTAAGACAATGGAATGCCATCCCTTGCGGTTATAATAATCCGCCGGGTTGTCACGGGGGGCAATGAGGGGGATATGGGTCCCATCTATGGCACCGGCACACTGAGGGTACCCACGTTGCACAAAGCCTTTGATGGTGTCATCTATGCGCTGCCCTTGCGGTAAGCAGATAAACCTTTTGTATAGTGTATCCAGTATAGCCTTCGTCACCTGGTGTATAACACTGCAGACAGTGGAGATCCCAACACCGAACAAACAGGAGATTGTGCGGTACTCTCCTGGCGTAGCATACCCCCACAGTCTAATCACCAGTCTCCTCCTTGGCAGGATGGGTGTCCGGTAGTGGGTGGTCTGCATAGTAAGTGCAGGGGTGAGTAGGTCCAGCAGGTATTGGAACGTTGGACGTGACATGCGAAAGTGGCTCATCCACTCCTCATCTTGATAAGCCTCCACAGTCTCCATGAAAACATCACCATGAGGGCGGTCTCTGGTCCACATTCTTCGCTCGGACGCGGTACTAATTCGCATAACAGAAGCCAGAGTCTGCGAAATCAGGGTTCTCCTCCTGCGCAAATACTGGCGCCAAGTCCTGGCCCTCTCTGCCAAAAATAAAGCTCTCCTCCTCCAGGTATAAGTCTGCACTATAGAGCACAAAGTCAGAAGCTGCATCAGACTCTCACTTGCTGGGTCAAACCAGCAGTAAAGCCCAAACATTCAGGAACACAGGCATACACAGTGGTACTCCATCGGCCATGATTGCTGCAATGAGGTGAGCAGGCCTGCCCTCCCTTCCTCTCACCCTCCCTTTCTGTAATGACCTCATATTTGTGGGCCTTAAAAAGGCCCATTTCTAATGACATTCTCATAAAATGCAGGGCCATCCCGGGTTCAGTATGAAAGGTGCCGACCCGGGATGTCCCGGCTCCAAATGCTGGTATAAACGGGGCCCAACCCGGGAATGTCCCTGCATTATCCCGGGACCGAATTCCCGGGTTAGACCCTGCATTTTTGGTCTGAAAGGGGTATTATTGAGCTATTTCGGGTCCAGCCAGGTAACAGTTACTGTGCTATTCTGGCTCCAGCCTGGATCTGGTTACTGTACTATTCCGATTCCAAGCTGGCCCAGTTCTTGAAGCTTGTCTTACCCAAGGCCAGTCATATCTCTAGACCTATTGGCCTAGTCTGTTGAGTTGAGTACTAATCATCTTGGTCCTTACAGTCATTGCCTCTTTCATCACCCTTCTCTGCATTGCCACGTTTACTATCTATGACGAAGAGTTATTAACATCCCTCTTTGTTACAGACTCCTCCAGTCACCAGTAAATAAGCATCGGGTTTTATCCCGACAACTCTTGACTCCCCAGTCCTGACATAAAGTTGAAAAGTAGTGTATACTCTGGGATCTATTTACTAAGCCTTGGACCAAGCCATATAATCCTTTAGGCTGACTGGACAGAAGCCTATGGGCACCACAGGGACTAGGGCCCATCATTTTTTTGCTGAGGCACTGTTACCTGCACTCTAGGATGCCAATGTTTAAAGGCACTTTGCACTATGCGCCGTAGCAACGTAGTCAGCTGAGGCCTGTTTTGAGACAATGTAGGGGGGTTAGACAATGGCCTACTAGTGCTATTTCAAAAGAGATAAGAAAAGAACAAATGATTGCACTATGAGAAAAGAGGTCAGCAGACTTTATTTCAACTGGGTGTCGGTGTCCGTGGGAATACTAAAAGTGTAACTGATAGCATAACCTGTTTTTCTCAAATATCAGCTGTAGTGGGATACAAGATTGTAGTGCTGGAAGGGGTCCAAAATACTTGAAAGCCTAGGGGCCCAAACATGAGTAAATATGGCCCTGGCCTTGAAGAGAGATAAAGTGGATATAGAAAAAGTACCAACCAATAGCTCCTGTCATTTTTCAAACACAGTCTATAACATGGCAGTTAGAAGCTGATTGGTTGGCAGTTTATCTCTCTCCATATTATCTCTCTCCAAGGCTTAGTAAATAGACACCTCTGTCAGTAAAATACACATAATATTAAATGTGAAACTTAACACAAGTGTTACATTTCTTACACCTGTTCACTTAAAATTGTGTTTTGCATAAAGAAAATACAGTAAAACAGAAAAGTAAAGTAAATGATTTAATAACTAGAGACTCATAGTAATATGCTTCTGATCAATGAAAAAAATATTTTCTATTCTATGGAGAAAAAAACAGCACTTTATGCTTCACAAATTGCAACAAATTAAACCAGGTAAAATGAACAATGAACAACGAGAGTACTAAGAGGGTAATTCAGACCTGATCGCTGGGCAGCGATTTTTGCAGCCATGCTATCAGATAGTCGCCGCCTACAGGGAGAGCATATTTTAGCTGTGCAAGTGTGCGATCGCATGTGTAGCAGAGCTTCACAAACTGATTTTGTGCAGTCTCTGCGCAGCCCAGGACTTACTCAGCCGCTGCGATCACATCAGACTGTTCAGGACTGGATTTGACGTCAGATACCCTCCCTTCAAATGCTTGAACACGCCTGCGTTTTTCCTGACACTCCCTGAAAATGGTCAGTTGCCACCCAAGAACGCCCTGTCAATCTCTTTGCGATCACCCATGCAAACGAATCCTTCGCACAAACCCGTTGCTGACCGGCGATCCCCATTTCTGTGGTCCGTAGCACCTGCGCACTGTGGTGCATACGCATACGCAGTACAGACCTGATCACCCGCTGCACGAAAATGCACAGCAGCAATCAGGTCTGAATTACCCCCTGAGCCCCGCCAGACTGCTGTTGAGGGTTGTCTCACCCACTTGCTAAGACCACTTTCTTAGATTTGCGCTCCTTCAAACTTTACTATCATTAATCTTACTATGCAGTACCCTGACAAATTATACTGTACCTTGTTTTTTTCATGAACCATTTCTTTTTCAAAAACATCATTACACTTTTTACTTATTCTAACTAGTTGAAAAAATATAGTCAGAATATGAAGATATGGATCAGACAATAGCGCTTAGTGGATTAAAAGCTGCCCAGATATATTCAGGTGATTCCCAATCACCAATAATGAATAATCTAAGTATACAAATTTTGAATATAGCTTGGGCGCTACCACCTTAAATAAATATGAACGAAGTTAATTGATGAAAAAAGTCTACGATATTGTCCCAGCAAGATTTCTTTGTTCTTCCACAGGTCCACCTCTCTCCAAATAATCCTCACATCAAAGAACGTCTTGTATAATTAATGTCCTGGACAGCAGAATACTTTCCTTTCTTAAGGAAGAAGTACTCTCTCATTCAGCAGATTACTGCCATACTCCACAGGATACGCCTAATCTCGTTTGGTCTTGGAAGCCAAGACCAAACGAGATTAGGCGTATCCTGTGGAGTATGGCAGTAATCTGCTGAATGAGAGAGTACTTCTTCCTTAAGAAAGGAAAGTATTCTGCTGTCCAGGACATTAATTATACAAGACGTTCTTTGATGTGAGGATTATTTGGAGAGAGGTGGACCTGTGGAAGAACAAAGAAATCTTGCTGGGACAATATCGTAGACTTTTTTCATCAATTAACTTCGTTCATATTTATTTAAGGTGGTAGCGCCCAAGCTATATTCAAAATTTGTATACTTAGTTGAAAAAATATAACCAAAATGGACAAAAAAGTTAGTTTTTTTTAATTTTCAGAAAGTGACTAAAAAAAAAATACAATACAAAGAATACTTCACAATTCGTTCTTCAGCATTAATCCACCGTTCCAATACAAATCAGGACTCTATGTGTAGGCAGGGGCACATGGAGGGTATCTGGTCTCTAGGTCAACCACACTTGGGTCGACATGCATTAGGTTGACCACTATTGGTCAACATGCATTAGATTGACCTGGTTTCTAGGTCGACATGGTTACTAGGTTGACATATTATAGGTCGACATGACAAAACGTTGACATGAGTTTTTCACATTTTTAAATTTTTTGAACTTTTTCACACTTTACGATCCATGTGGACTACAATTGGGAACTGTAACCTGTGCCGAGCACAGCGGTAGCAGAGCACTAATTTGGGTTCCCGGTCACTCTACGAAGAAAATGACACCATAAATCAAATAAAAAACTCATGTCGACCTTTTGTCATGTCGACTTTGTTCATGTTGACCTAATGTTTGTATCGACCTATTTTCACTGTTGACCAATAGTTGTCAATCTAGACACTGTCGACCTAAGTATAGTCATAGAAACATAGAAACATAGAATTTGACGGCAGATAAGAACCACTTGGCCCATCTAGTCTGCCCCTTTTTTATTTTATCCTTTAGGCAATCTCAACCCTTTTTTAACCTTAATTCTTTGTAAGGATATTCATATGCCTGTCCCAAGCATGTTTAAATTGCCCTACAGTCTTAGCCTCTACCAACTCTGATGGGAGGCTATTCCACTTATCCACTACCCTTTCTGTGAAGTAATTTTTCCTTAAATTTCCGCTGAACCTCCCCCCCTCCAGTCTCAATGTATGCCCTCGAGTTCTAATACTTCTTTTCCTTTGAAGAATGTTTCCCTCCTGCACTTTGTTAAGACCCTTGATATATTTGAAAGTTTCTATCATGTCCCCCCTTTCCCTTCTCTCCTCCAAACTATACATGTTAAGATCTTTTAGCCTTTCCGGGTAAGTTTTGTGATGTAGGCCATGCACCATTTTACTTGCCCTTCTTTGTACACTCTCTAATGTATTTATATCCTTCTGGAGATAGGGTCTCCAGAACTGGACACAGTATTCCAGATGGGGCCGTACCAATGACCTATACAGTGGCATTATCACTTCTTTTTTCCTGCTACTGATTCCTCTCCCTATGCAACCAAGCATCTGACTTGCCTTTCTCATTGCTTTGTTGCATTGCTTTCCTGCCTTCAAGTCACTTGAAATAATGACTCCTAAATCTCTTTCCTCCTCAGTAGTTTCCATTATAGTGCCCTTGATACTATACTTAGCCTTTGGGTTTTTGAGACCCAAGTGCATGATTTTGCATTTTTTAGCATTAAACTGTAGTTGCCACGTTCTCGACCATTTCTCAAGCCTACCTAGGTCATTAATCATTTGTTTGACCCCTCCCAGTGTGTTTACCCTGTTGCATATCTTTGTATCATCTGCAAAAAGGCATATCTTCCCTTCAATACCATCTGCAATGTCACCAACAAAGATATTAAAGAGAACTGGACCAAGTACAGATCCCTGGGGTACTCCACTGGTAACATTTCCCTCCATAGATTGCACTCCATTAACTACGACTGTCTGTTTCCTATCCTGCAACCAGGTTCTTATCCATTTAACTGATTTATAATCCACCCCCAGGCTTTCAAGTTTATTTAGCAGTCTGCGATGTGGGACAGTGTCAAATGCCTTACTAAAGTCTAGATATGCTACATCTACAGCTCCCCCTTGATCTATTATTTTCATCAGTCGACCCTATGATCCACACCCCACATGGAGGCAACTCCGAGAGGCAATGAAGATGCCTGCATCCAGGCTCCAAGCCCTGAAGGGGCACCTGTATGCTCATCGGAATCCCGGCTGTCACAATACCGTTGCTGGGATCCCAACGGGGCCACCATACCACTGCCATTATACCGGTGAGGTAGGTGATTCCCCCTCTATGGGTGTCCCCCTCTATGGATGTCCTGTGGTGAGTGTAGATCATGACCGAGTCCACAGCGTTGCACTAACCCCCCTGCCAGCATTCTACCGCTCGGGATGCCGATGTCGGTATACTGACCTTTGGCATCCCGTGCGGCAGAGCCGGCGGAACCCGCTCAGCAAAGGGATGCAGTGCAGGGAGGCGCATGCCTGGAGAGGCGCTCTCACTGCTCTGCATTCCTTTGATGTGTGCAGTTGCTGCCGGCTCTTCAAGTTCCCACTCCCACGCCGCTGATGTAATCTCCTCCCACGGCGCTGATATAATCTCCTCCCACGGCACTGATATAATCTCCTCCCGTCCTGATGTAATCTCCTCCCACAGCGCTGATGTAATCTCCTCCCACGGCGCTGATGTAATCTCCTCCTGCCTTGGCGCTAGCAGTGGGAGGTGTGTGGGCGGGACTGATGACAAAGGACGGCTTGGGGAGCAGAGAGCTGCAGTGACTACTGTACTTGACTGCAGTTCTGCCAGGAGCCACTAGATGCCCCCATATCCATGGAGCCATCTCATCACCTACCAGGACTGAGGAACAATAGAGAGACTGCCCGGGAGGTTGTGTCTATCAGAGGAACTAAGTGAGTATTTTGTATGTTTGATCTATCTATCTATCTATCTATCTATCTATCTATCTATCTATGTGTCTGTCTGGATTTTTTCACTCTGTCTCTCTTTGTTGAAGGGGTCTCTGCCTGCTATAATGTGTAAAATGGGGACACCTGCCTGCTATAATGTGTAAAATGGGGACTCTTGCCTACCGTAATGTGTAAAATGGGGACACCTGCCTGCCGTAATGCGTAATATGGGGACACCTGCCTGCCGTAATGCGTAATATGGGGACACCTGCCTGCTGTAATGCGTAATATGGGGACACCTGCCTGCCGTAATGCGTAATATGGGGACACCTGCCTGTCGTTATGTGTAAAATGGGGACACCTGCTTGTCGTTATGTGTAAAATGGGGACACCTGTCTGCCGTAATGTGTAAAATGGGGACACCTGCCTGCCGTAATGCGTAATATGGGGACACCTGCCTGCCGTAATGTGTAAAATGGGGACTCTGACTGCCGTAATGCGTAAAATGGGGACACCTGCCTGCCGTAATGTATAAAATGGGGACACCTGCCTGCTATAACGTGTAAAATGGGGACTCTTGCCTGCCGTAATGTATAAAATGGGGACACGTGCCTGCCGTAATGTGTAAAATGGGGACTCGTGCCTGCCGTAATGTGTAAAATGGGGACACTTGCCTGCCGTAATGTGTAAAGTGGGGACTCTTGCCTGCCGTAATGTGTAAAGTGGGGACTCCTGCATGCCGTAATATGTAAAGTGGGGACTCTTGCCTGCCGTAATGTGTAAAATGGGGACTCTCGCCTGCCGTAATGTGTAAAGTGGGGACTCTTGCATGCCGTAATGTGTAAAATGGGGACTCTTACCTGCCGTAGAGTGTAAAATGACAGTACCGACAGCGGTGAATCGAGTTCCCTCTGTGCGCTATGCGCGGTGTAAATGTGAACAAGATTGTACTACTGTATGGAGTAATTTGAATTGGTACTATTGTGTGACCACGCCCCACCTGTTTTTTTGCGGCGTGAGACTTCATACTGCATTGTCTCTTTATTAAGTATGGGAGAGAGGGCGCAAATTTATAGTTTGCAGGAGGGCGCCGAACACCCTTGCACCGGCCCTGCCGTGCGGCAATAAATCATACCAAACCCGTATGTACAGCAGCACCTGTGTGGTTCACAGCGGAATCCAAGTGTGACCGCTGCTCTTCCAACAGAGCATTGCGGTGCACCTGCTGCTGCTGCATAGTTAATCAGCTTTGTCCCAGGAGTCCTGCTAACACGTGCAATAGGGGACAGGATGGCTCCTGTCTAGTACCCCTCAGCTTGCACTGCAGCAAGTAACGGGTTCTTGGCTGTCAGGTGGAACCCTCTGCTGAATGCTGATTGTGAGTCTCGTGAGTCTGACCCTGACTGACTTTCCATTGTCACACAGCGTAGCTGGCGGCCTGCCAATTCACTGCTGACTCCAGTCCCTGTAAACCGGCTGAGAGCACCATATATATAATTCTTTAAGTCATGTGTTTATATATACACAGTTGAGTCACATTATTATGACCACCTCCTACATTTGACGTCGGCAGCGTGTAGCCCATGAAGTACGTCACATATCTGTATGACAGGTTTTGTACATTTTCCAGTGTTTGGAAGCAAGTGGTCATTGTCATTTGCTCTCATCTATTACCAGATTATCATTCCAACCAGCCAGAGCTGGCAGATTATCTGACAGATAATTGTATAGTGTATGCCCAGGTTTACTGGCTACTGATTGGCCACCTGGGAGAGTTCACTTGTTTGAGTAATAGGCAGAATCCTGATTTCAGCTGTGTTATCCCTGAACAACTGGTGTCTCTTCATACTGCTATCAGCTAGCACTGAAGTCTGTACACAATGGGCCTAATTCAGACCTGGTCGCTATGGTGCATTTTTTTGCATCCCTGCGATCAGGTAGTCGCTGCCTACAGGGGGAGGGGAAATTGCTGTGCAGGGGTGCAATTGCATGTGCAGGAGAGCTGCACAAACAGGAGTTTGTGCAGTCTCTGCACAGCCCAGGACTTACTCTTCCAGTGCGATGAACGAGACCGGAGCTGACGTCAGAAACACTCCCTCCAAACGCCTGGTACCTCCTGTGTTTTTCTGGACACTCCTCTAAAATGGTCAGTTGCCACCCACAAACGGCCTCTTAATGTCAGTCACCTTGCAGTCTCCCGTGCGATCGCTTTTCTCGCACCATCCCATGCTGCCGGCGCTCCCCGTTGCTGCGTCCCATCACACCTGCGCATTGTGGTGCATACACATGTGCAGTTCATACCTGAACTCCCGTGGTGCGAAATCACACAGCAGCGATCAGGTCTGAATCGGCCCCACTGTCACTGCACACAGAACTCTCAGCATTCTGTGAATAATCCACAGTGGATTCACAAAAACCCACAAGTGTGACACTGTTTTAGTCATAGTCTGGATTGCAGACAATAACTACTTATAATCCATTCACATTGCCATTGCCGGGTCACACCCGGGAATTAGATACAGGTTCTTCCAGGGTGTGACCATTGGACCTGTGCAATGTGAATGGGGTGGCTTCCTGACCCGGTAATATGCCAGCTTGGGTTGCCATCCAGGGGCAGGGCCAGAGGCAGCATTGGGGGCGGAGGTGGTGCTGGAGATGACATCAGCTCCAGCACTACCTCTCCCTATGCTGTGAATGGGTGCCAGGTCGATTTGACCCAAGTAACCCGTACACACTGCACCTGACCCGGTAATTAATCGGGAATAACCCTTCTTTATTCCTGGGTTGATCCGTTCACACTGCACTGTGACCCGTGTGACCCGGCAAAATACCGGCTTGATACAGGGTTTTTGGTGCAGTGTGAAAGGGGTATAAAGGGCAAATTTTTCAAAAAAATGGACTCCCTTCTTTGAAATGAGAGAGCCCTCACATGTGTTCAGGCCAGTGTCGGGGAAACAAGTCAAAATATGCATTCCACCCCATCTATGGAAAACCAGGTTTTTCTGAAGTGTGATATTGTGTGATAATAGCTACTGAGACAGTGACAGCACTAGGGTTAGTGTAACTCAATGCAAATCATGACCCCATGCATGCCTGAAAGGGAGTGTTTCCTTTCAGGGAATGGGCATGGTCTCAACTCTCTTCCCTAACCTGACTTGTCCTAATTACCTTTTTTAATCTATATTAATGCCGTTTTTATTAAATTATTTTTTTTTAACAAATCTTTTTTGTTTATGATGAGTTTATTAACTCATTTTGTGTGCCAGGATGTTATACCACTCTAAATACCCTTCATTACTGTGATTAATGGTAATGGCATGCATAAGTAATATGTAAAAGAACAATTCTCTGCTCTCAGTGTCCTGTATTATGTCTTTTAGCGGAACTAGTGTACTGGAATGCACATTTGGAATGCAAGCCGACATCCACGGAGGTCCCAGGTTGCGTCATTTTTAATTTTCTATTCTCACAATTTTTTCGATATTCATCATTCTTCTATTAAAATTTTATTGATTCTGAAAAACTGCTTCTTTTGTAGAGTCAGCATTTATCTATATAATTGTCTTGTGCTGCCCACTATTGTTTTCTCCTGCGCATGCTCAGTCTCCGGAGTACGCATCAACTGCAGCCGGACCCGGAGGAGTGAATAGGATCTGCCACTGAAGAGAGGACTCGTGCGGAGGCTGACCCGCTGCCGGGACACGTGTGAGCCTGGAGCTGCCGCTAAAAGGGGAAACTCCACCGCCGCCTAAATCCCAGGGACACTTGAGAGACAGGAGCAGCTGAATAGGGGTCCGCCACCGCTGCTGCTCAGCAGATGCCGACGGACACACATCAGGACAGACGACGAAGGGGAAGAGGAGGTACTGGCGAGGAAGATAGCTGGGACTGGCAACCACACAGTGGGAGGGAAGAGAGAGGAGCTGACAGCACAGCAGCAGGATGAACACAGATCTCGCCATTATGTGCTGGAAGCCAGCCAGGATACATACAAACTGCCCGCTGCCAGCAGCTTGTGCTCTTACAGGAAACTGAATGCCATCTCAAGATAGCAATCAATTCCACTAACAAACTCCGAAGAATTTCTTCTTCGGAGTTTGATGAATGTACTAATTTCTACATCGCCATACTATAGTATAGGGCATGTAGAGATTATCAAAGCAGGAAGTAACAAAGGACATATTAGTCATATCTCCTTTGTTACAGATTTGATGAATGAATAGTAGTGAAAAAAAATTACAATTTGATAAAATGATCACATTTTTGTGTTAATGAATATGCCGCTAAATCCTTTTTTACCTGTCAAAGGTTGCTGCACTACTACCTATTTATGTTCTTGTGTAATCCCTGCCATTGCTGCTAATGCATGTGTGAGAGGGACACATCTATTGTTGCAGATTCTCTTCGGAGGATTCATTGCACACCAATGGGACTTTCTATCTAAAAGTGTCCAAGGGTGGAAGTGTTACTTCAGAACAAAAGTTCAGTATTCAATTGTTTGTTGGTCCACTTTGTGTGAATTTACCCTTTTCACTGTAGTCAATTATATTTACACATTTAAATTAGAGATGAGCGCCGGAAATTTTTCGGGTTTTGTGTTTTGGTTTTGGGTTCGGTTCCGCGGCCGTGTTTTGGGTTCGACCGCGTTTTGGCAAAACCTCACCGAATTTTTTTTGTCGGATTCGGGTGTGTTTTGGATTCGGGTGTTTTTTTCAAAAAACCCTAAAAAACAGCTTAAATCATAGAATTTGGGGGTAATTTTGATCCCAAAGTATTATTAACCTCAAAAAACATAATTTACACTCATTTTCAGCCTATTCTGAACACATCACACCTCACAATATTATTTTTAGTCCTAAAATTTGCACCGAGGTCGCTGTGTGAGTAAGATAAGCGACCCTAGTGGCCGACACAAACACCGGGCCCATCTAGGAGTGGCACTGCAGTGTCACGCAGGATGTCCCTTCCAAAAAACCCTCCCCAAACAGCACATGACGCAAAGAAAAAAAGAGGCGCAATGAGGTAGCTGTGTGAGTAAGATTAGCGACCCTAGTGGCCGACACAAACACCGGGCCCATCTAGGAGTGGCACTGCAGTGTCACGCAGGATGTCCCTTCCAAAAAACCCTCCCCAAACAGCACATGACGCAAAGAAAAAAAGAGGCGCAATGAGGTAGCTGACTGTGTGAGAAAGATAAGCGACCCTAGTGGCCGACACAAACACCGGGCCCATCTAGGAGTGGCACTGCAGTGTCACGCAGGATGTCCCTTCCAAAAAACCCTCCCCAAACAGCACATGACGCAAAGAAAAAAAGAGGCGCAATGAGGTAGCTGACTGTGTGAGAAAGATAAGCGACCCTAGTGGCCGACACAAACACCGGGCCCATCTAGGAGTGGCACTGCAGTGTCACGCAGGATGTCCCTTCCAAAAAACCCTCCCCAAACAGCACATGACGCAAAGAAAAAAAGAGGCGCAATGAGGTAGCTGTGTGAGAAAGATAAGCGACCCTAGTGGCCGACACAAACACCGGGCCCATCTAGGAGTGGCACTGCAGTGTCACGCAGGATGTCCCTTCCAAAAAACCCTCCCCAAACAGCACATGACGCAAAGAAAAAAAGAGGCGCAATGAGGTAGCTGTGTGAGTAAGATTAGCGACCCTAGTGGCCGACACAAACACCGGGCCCATCTAGGAGTGGCACTGCAGTGTCACGCAGGATGGCCCTTCCAAAAAACCCTCCCCAAACAGCACATGACGCAAAGAAAAAAAGAGGCGCAATGAGGTAGCTGACTGTGTGAGTAAGATTAGCGACCCTAGTGGCCGACACAAACACCGGGCACATCTAGGAGTGGCACTGCAGTGTCACGCAGGATGTCCCTTCCAAAAAACCCTCCCCAAACAGCACATGACGCAAAGAAAAAAAGAGGCGCAATGAGGTAGCTGTGTGAGTAAGATTAGCGACCCTAGTGGCCGACACAAACACCGGGCCCATCTAGGAGTGGCACTGCAGTGTCACGCAGGATGTCCCTTCCAAAAAACCCTCCCCAATCAGCACATGATGCAAAGAAAAAGAAAAGAAAAAAGAGGTGCAAGATGGAATTATCCTTGGGCCCTCCCACCCACCCTTATGTTGTATAAACAAAACAGGACATGCACACTTTAACCAACCCATCATTTCAGTGACAGGGTCTGCCACACGACTGTGACTGATATGACGGGTTGGTTTGGACCCCCCCCAAAAAAGAAGCAATTAATCTCTCCTTGCACAAACTGGCTCTACAGAGGCAAGATGTCCACCTCATCTTCACCCTCCGATATATCACCGTGTACATCCCCCTCCTCACAGATTATCAATTCGTCCCCACTGGAATCCACCATCTCAGCTCCCTGTGTACTTTGTGGAGGCAATTGCTGCTGGTCAATGTCTCCGCGGAGGAATTGATTATAATTCATTTTAATGAACATCATCTTCTCCACATTTTCTGGATGTAACCTCGTACGCCGATTGCTGACAAGGTGAGCGGCGGCACTAAACACTCTTTCGGAGTACACACTTGTGGGAGGGCAACTTAGGTAGAATAAAGCCAGTTTGTGCAAGGGCCTCCAAATTGCCTCTTTTTCCTGCCAGTATAAGTACGGACTGTGTGACGTGCCTACTTGGATGCGGTCACTCATATAATCCTCCACCATTCTATCAATGTTGAGAGAATCATATGCAGTGACAGTAGACGACATGTCCGTAATCGTTGTCAGGTCCTTCAGTCCGGACCAGATGTCAGCATCAGCAGTCGCTCCAGACTGCCCTGCATCACCGCCAGCGGGTGGGCTCGGAATTCTGAGCCTTTTCCTCGCACCCCCAGTTGCGGGAGAATGTGAAGGAGGAGATGTTGACAGGTCGCGTTCCGCTTGACTTGACAATTTTGTCACCAGCAGGTCTTTCAACCCCAGCAGACCTGTGTCTGCCGGAAAGAGAGATCCAAGGTAGGCTTTAAATCTAGGATCGAGCACGGTGGCCAAAATGTAGTGCTCTGATTTCAACAGATTGACCACCCGTGAATCCTTGTTAAGCGAATTAAGGGCTCCATCCACAAGTCCCACATGCCTAGCGGAATCGCTCCGTGTTAGCTCCTTCTTCAATGCCTCCAGCTTCTTCTGCAAAAGCCTGATGAGGGGAATGACCTGACTCAGGCTGGCAGTGTCTGAACTGACTTCACGTGTGGCAAGTTCAAAGGGCATCAGAACCTTGCACAACGTTGAAATCATTCTCCACTGCACTTGAGACAGGTGCATTCCATCTCCTATATCGTGCTCAATTGTATAGGCTTGAATGGCCTTTTGCTGCTCCTCCAACCTCTGAAGCATATAGAGGGTTGAATTCCACCTCGTTACCACTTCTTGCTTCAGATGATGGCAGGGCAGGTTCAGTAGTTTTTGGTGGTGCTCCAGTCTTCTGTACGTGGTGCCTGTACGCCGAAAGTGTCCCGCAATTTTTCTGGCCACCGACAGCATCTCTTGCACGCCCCTGTCGTTTTTTAAAAAATTCTGCACCACCAAATTCAAGGTATGTGCAAAACATGGGACGTGCTGGAATTTGCCCATATTTAATGCACACACAATATTGCTGGCGTTGTCCGATGCCACAAATCCACAGGAGAGTCCAATTGGGGTAAGCCATTCCGCGATGATCTTCCTCAGTTGCCGTAAGAGGTTTTCAGCTGTGTGCGTATTCTGGAAAGCGGTGATACAAAGCGTAGCCTGCCTAGGAAAGAGTTGGCGTTTGCGAGATGCTGCTACTGGTGCCGCCGCTGCTGTTCTTGCGGCGGGAGTCCATACATCTACCCAGTGGGCTGTCACAGTCATATAGTCCTGACCCTGCCCTGCTCCACTTGTCCACATGTCCGTGGTTAAGTGGACATTGGGTACAACTGCATTTTTTAGGACACTGGTGAGTCTTTTTCTGACGTCCGTGTACATTCTCGGTATCGCCTGCCTAGAGAAGTGGAACCTAGATGGTATTTGGTAACGGGGGCACACTGCCTCAATAAATTGTCTAGTTCCCTGTGAACTAACGGCGGATACCGGACGCACGTCTAACACCAACATAGTTGTCAAGGACTCAGTTATCCGCTTTGCAGTAGGATGACTGCTGTGATATTTCATCTTCCTCGCAAAGGACTGTTGAACAGTCAATTGCTTACTGGAAGTAGTACAAGTGGGCTTACGACTTCCCCTCTGGGATGACCATCGACTCCCAGCGGCAACAACAGCAGCGCCAGCAGCAGTAGGCGTTACACGCAAGGATGCATCGGAGGAATCCCAGGCAGGAGAGGACTCGTCAGACTTGCCAGTGACATGGCCTGCAGGACTATTGGCATTCCTGGGGAAGGAGGAAATTGACACTGAGGGAGTTGGTGGGGTGGTTTGCGTGAGCTTGGTTACAAGAGGAAGGGATTTACTGGTCAGTGGACTGCTTCCGCTGTCACCCAAAGTTTTTGAACTTGTCACTGACTTATTATGAATGCGCTGCAGGTGACGTATAAGGGAGGATGTTCCGAGGTGGTTAACGTCCTTACCCCTACTTATTACAGCTTGACAAAGGGAACACACGGCTTGACACCTGTTGTCCGCATTTCTGGTGAAATACCTCCACACCGAAGAGCTGATTTTTTTGGTATTTTCACCTGGCATGTCAACGGCCATATTCCTCCCACGGACAACAGGTGTCTCCCCGGGTGCCTGACTTAAACAAACCACCTCACCATCAGAATCCTCCTGGTCAATTTCCTCCCCAGCGCCAGCAACACCCATATCCTCCTCATCCTGGTGTACTTCAACACTGACATCTTCAATCTGACTATCAGGAACTGGACTGCGGGTGCTCCTTCCAGCACTTGCAGGGGGCATGCAAATAGTGGAAGGCGCATGCTCTTCACGTCCAGTGTTGGGAAGGTCAGGCATCGCAAACGACACAATTGGACTCTCCTTGTGGATTTGGGATTTCAAAGAACGCACAGTTCTTTGCGGTGCTTTTGCCAGCTTGAGTCTTTTCAGTTTTCTAGCGAGAGGCTGAGTGCTTCCATCCTCATGTGAAGCTGAACCACTAGCCATGAACATAGGCCAGGGCCTCAGCCGTTCCTTGCCACTCCGTGTGGTAAATGGCATATTGGCAAGTTTACGCTTCTCCTCCGACAATTTTATTTTAGGTTTTGGAGTCCTTTTTTTTCTGATATTTGGTGTTTTGGATTTGACATGCTCTGTACTATGACATTGGGCATCGGCCTTGGCAGACGACGTTGCTGGCATTTCATCGTCTCGGCCATGACTAGTGGCAGCAGCTTCAGCACGAGGTGGAAGTGGATCTTGATCTTTCCCTAATTTTGGAACCTCAACTTTTTTGTTCTCCATATTTTATAGGCAGAACTAAAAGGCACCTCAGGTAAACAATGGAGATGGATGGATTGGATACTAGTATACAATTATGGACGGACTGCCACGGTTAGGTGGTATAAAAAAACCACGGTTAGGTGGTATATATTATAATAATAATACAATTATGGATGGACGGACTGCCTGCCGACTGCCGACACAGAGGTAGCCACAGCCGTGAACTACCGCACTGTACACTGGTTGATAAAGAGATAGTAGTATACTCGTAACAACTAGTATGACACTATGACGACGGTATAAAGAATGAAAAAAAAACCACGGTTAGGTGGTATATATTATAATAATAATACAATTATGGATGGACGGACTGCCTACCAACTGCCGACACAGAGGTAGCCACAGCCGTGAACTACCGCACTGTACACTGGTTGATAAAGAGATAGTAGTATACTCGTAACAACTAGTATGACACTATGACGACGGTATAAAGAATGAAAAAAAAACCACGGTTAGGTGGTATATATTATAATAATAATACAATTATGGATGGACGGACTGCCTGCCGACTGCCGACACAGAGGTAGCCACAGCCGTGAACTACCGCACTGTACACTGGTTGATAAAGAGATAGTAGTATACTCGTAACAACTAGTATGACACTATGACGACGGTATAAAGAATGAAAAAAAAACCACGGTTAGGTGGTATATATTATAATAATAATACAATTATGGATGGACGGACTGCCTGCCGACTGCCGACACAGAGGTAGCCACAGCCGTGAACTACCGCACTGTACACTGGTTGATAAAGAGATAGTAGTATACTCGTAACAACTAGTATGACACTATGACGACGGTATAAAGAAAGAAAAAAAAATACCACAGTTAGGTGGTATATATTATAATAATAATACAATTATGGATGGACGGACTGCCTGCCGACTGCCGACACAGAGGTAGCCACAGCCGTGAACTACCGCACTGTACACTGGTTGATAAAGAGATAGTAGTATACTCGTAACAACTAGTATGACACTATGACGACGGTATAAAGAATGAAAAAAAAACCACGGTTAGGTGGTATATATTTTAATAATAATACAATTATGGATGGACGGACTGCCTGCCGACTGCCGACACAGAGGTAGCCACAGCCGTGAACTACCGCACTGTACACTGGTTGATAAAGAGATAGTAGTATACTCGTAACAACTAGTATGACACTATGACGACGGTATAAAGAATGAAAAAAAAACCACGGTTAGGTGGTATATATTATAATAATAATACAATTATGGATGGACGGACTGCCTGCCGACTGCCGACACAGAGGTAGCCACAGCCGTGAACTACCGCACTGTACACTGGTTGATAAAGAGATAGTAGTATACTCGTAACAACTAGTATGACACTATGACGACGGTATAAAGAATGAAAAAAAAACCACGGTTAGGTGGTATATATTATAATAATAATACAATTATGGATGGACGGACTGCCTGCCGACTGCCGACACAGAGGTAGCCACAGCCGTGAACTACCGCACTGTACACTGGTTGATAAAGAGATAGTAGTATACTCGTAACAACTAGTATGACACTATGACGACGGTATAAAGAAAGAAAAAAAAATACCACAGTTAGGTGGTATATATTATAATAATAATACAATTATGGATGGACGGACTGCCTGCCGACTGCCGACACAGAGGTAGCCACAGCCGTGAACTACCGCACTGTACACTGGTTGATAAAGAGATAGTAGTATACTCGTAACAACTAGTATGACACTATGACGACGGTATAAAGAATGAAAAAAAAACCACGGTTAGGTGGTATATATTATAATAATAATACAATTATGGATGGACGGACTGCCTGCCGACTGCCGACACAGAGGTAGCCACAGCCGTGAACTACCGCACTGTACACTGGTTGATAAAGAGATAGTAGTATACTCGTAACAACTAGTATGACACTATGACGACGGTATAAAGAATGAAAAAAAAACCACGGTTAGGTGGTATATATTATAATAATAATACAATTATGGATGGACGGACTGCCTGCCGACTGCCGACACAGAGGTAGCCACAGCCGTGAACTACCGCACTGTACACTGGTTGATAAAGAGATAGTAGTATACTCGTAACAACTAGTATGACACTATGACGACGGTATAAAGAATGAAAAAAAAACCACGGTTAGGTGGTATATATTATAATAATAATACAATTATGGATGGACGGACTGCCTGCCGACTGCCGACACAGAGGTAGCCACAGCCGTGAACTACCGCACTGTACACTGGTTGATAAAGAGATAGTAGTATACTCGTAACAACTAGTATGACACTATGACGGTATAAAGAATGAAAAAAAAACCACGGTTAGGTGGTATATATTATAATAATAATACAATTATGGATGGACGGACTGCCTGCCGACTGCCGACACAGAGGTAGCCACAGCCGTGAACTACCGCACTGTACACTGGTTGATAAAGAGATAGTAGTATACTCGTAACAACTAGTATGACACTATGACGACGGTATAAAGAAAGAAAAAAAAATACCACGGTTAGGTGGTATATATTGTAATACAATTATGGATGGACGGACTGCCTGCCGAGTTCCGACTGCCGACACAGAGGTAGCCACAGCCGTGAACTACCGCACTGTACTGTGTCTGCTGCTAATATAGACTGGTTGATAAAGAGATAGTATACAATACATACAACAATATACTACTATACTGGTGGTCAGGCACTGGTCACCACTAGTCACACTGGCAGTGGCACTCCTGCAGCAAAAGTGTGCACTGTTTAATTTTAAATTAATATAATATTATGTACTCCTGGGGGCTCCTGCTATAACAACCTGCAGTGCTCCCCAGTCTCCCCCACAATTATTATAAGCTTTGCCTTTTATACATTGATGTGCAGCACACTGGGCTGAGCTGAGTGCACACAGACTGAGTCACACTGTGTGACTGGCTGCTGCTGTGTATCGTTTTTTTTCAGGCAGAGAACGGATATAGCAGAGAACGGATATATTATATTAAAATAAATAAAAGTTAACTAACAACAACTGCACTGGTCACTGTGGTAAACTCTGTCTGACTCTGCACAATCTCTCTCTCTCTTCTAATCTAATTTCTAATGGAGAGGACGCCAGCCACGTCCTCTCCCTATCAATCTCAATGCACGTGTGAAAATGGCGGCGACGCGCGGCTCCTTATATAGAATCCGAGTCTCGCGAGAATCCGACAGCGTCATGATGACGTTCGGGCGCGCTCGGGTTAACCGAGCAAGGCGGGAGGATCCGAGTCTGCTCGGACCCGTGAAAAAAACATGAAGTTCGTGCGGGTTCGGTTTCAGAGAAACCGAACCCGCTCATCTCTAATTTAAATAAGGAAGCGCTGTTTTTTTACACAAATATTCTTTATTTAAGCACTTCCAGATATACTGGGCTGACCTCAGAGACTCTCCCTGCACTGTGTCACCCCCCATCAGATGGTGTTACGAGGAATGCACGCCCCGCACTTCCCTAGTGATGCCACTGACTGAGGGCCTGCATCATTTGAAGTTCCTCACTGTGTAATGTGGATGCCCCCATAGGAGCAGGTGTCATTGTGGGAGTAATAGGGAAGTAGAACCATCTCCACCATATACAACATGGAAATGTATAATATTGGCTAGTGATAACAGATTTCCAAATTAATTAATATCCTCCTGATGGATTAAGAGAGTACCTTTACTCACCAGGGAATGTGATATTGCCAAAAGTATCAAGATCCGAAAGCTTAACTTTTCAGAGCTTTTGTCTCAATAGCTAATGTAATCTTTATATGGTGTTAGTTTCTGTAGTCTATATGCTGCAACATTGCTTTTTTTTTATGGAGCCTGTGTCCCTACAAGACTTTCTTTATATATTGCCTAAATAAAAAGTTTCTTATTGCCGCAATATGTAGTGATAAGAAATTACACTTATTTGTGCTAAAATGTGGGGCTTGATAAATATACCCTTTAGTAAACTCTGCAATTTTATAATTTCAAAGATGTATTTCACTACAGGTGACAGTTATCTATTGGTATCTACAGAATACATTTCATCCTGAAAATAAACAAAAATTGTGTTCATACTGTATGAATAATTTATAAAAAATAAAAACATTTTTAATAAACAGTATGTTTTATAATTCCTGCAAACTCCAGCACCAAAGGACTACATTTAGGTAACTTAATGTGAACCTTGTGCTTTGAACTTTATTTAGCAGGCTGTGGAGACTGTTTATCTGTTATAATGTTTTATTATATTAATACTTTGTGTTCAAGTACAACATTAGAAGTTGTTTGAGTTACCTTTGAGAACAGAACATACATATATGACTAGACTGAAGAAAAAGCTACACCAGTGAAGAAAACTAGCGTAATATTATTTACTTTCTTCTTATGCTACCCAGCAGTACATTACATCTAAATGTTCAAAACACATTAAAAAATAAAATATTAATAATAATATACAGAAAAGAGCAATTCAAATATTTCCTAGCAAATTCTAATTATTTGATTACTTGCAGGCCTTGAGTAGCACAGAAAGGGCATTTGAAAAACTTGTTAAAAAAAACACCTTAATTTTACTGACATGTGAGGTGCCATTATAGCTACAGTATTTTAAATTACACAATATTTGACAGTACTAGTGAAGCGGAGACACACGCCTCACATTTCCAAATGAGCCTCTGATTTAGATTTGGGTGGGGTGTGTTCAAATTGAAACCTAAATTGCAGTGTAGAGATTAAGCAGCCAGTATTTACCATGCACAGAAACAATATAACCCGCCCAAATCTAATTCTGCACCTGTTACATCTGCCCCACCTGCAGTGCAACTTGGTTTTGCCCAATTGCAAACTTTTTTAGTTTGCTAACAAACCTGAATAACTCCATAAATCACTCATATGTTGTTTCTTGAATTCAGCAATTTGAATTCTGTACTTCTAATACTATAGTTTGGAAATTTACCTCATCCAGAGCTACTTTCATTTTAGTTTTTATGGATTACATAAAAACATCTAATTTGTTTGTATTAAAAGAAAATCTGGAATGACTCCATTTTGGGTTAGAATTTGAAGACATTTCCTTTAAATTAAAAAATGCAATAGTGAAATAAATAAATTTACATATTTTTGTGTAATAAAGTTGTGAACAAGGGTATCAGTAAGTGTTTTTATGTTAAACTTTCTTTTTAAAGTTGTGAGTCTGTTTAATTAACTTGTTTATAGTTTATTTTACAATGGGCAGGGGATTTGGTATTATGCCACTGGGGTGGACTTCTAATTGTCAAGTTTAATAAAAGTTCTTGAGAATAATTCATTTTGTTTCAAGTTCAAATCATAAAATGAAGATAAACACAATACCTCTATTTACTTTTTGATGCTAGTCCGCTCAGAAGTGCTTTTGCACTTTAGTGATAGGGATGTGCTTGTAAGCAAAAGTAAATATGTGACCTAGAAGTGCTACCTGCTCTCATCCCTGTAATTAATCACATTTTCCTCTCATTGGAGCTTCATTTATTTCCTAAACAAGCTACGACACAGAGGCTTGACTTTATCTGATATATGCACATTTTAACATTTGGATTGGAGAATATGACAGAAATATAAAGAATATTTATTTTTATACTCTAAAAGTAATGTTTGAATATTTATCAACATTGCTCTGATTTAGTTTTAATTTCTTTTTGCATTTACTGTACATAGGAAAATCTTGACCTTTGTTGGTCATGGTGCAATATAGAGAATAGCATCATTTTTGTCCTCTAGCATTATTACATAGCTGCCTGCCTCTTGTCCAAAGGTCCTTGCCTCTTGTCCCAAGTTTCTTTCCACTACTGGTTTTTCACTAGGTTCTTCTTTTAAATATATGAAAATATGGTAAATATATAATGCAATCACTGAATTGTTTGTTTTCCTGAAGCCATGTGGTGTGTCATAAATGCAGAACCTGATTCGAAATACCCCCACTGTGCAAGGGATTATTTTTATTTGTGTGCGAAGGCTCTCATGAATCTTTGAATGGCAATGTAATTCTGTCATACGTTTAAATAATATGGCATTTCTGATATATGCTTATACATATAAATGTTTCCTCATTTAACCATTCTCCCAGGCAGACATTTGTGTGAATTTGTATGATACAAAACTACCTCATGAAAATGTATCACAATTTGTGCTTAAGTGTTATATGATAGTATTCTAGCTTGTGATACTTTATCATGAGTTGTGATATGTTATCACAATATTTTTTTTTATTAATATACCACCCAGAGTCGGTCAAATTTTTGTCTGACCCAGAGGATAGTTAAATGAGGACACAACTGTTATCTTTTAATTATAGTATAGATATATCAGCCATAACATTAAAATCACTTGCAGGTGATGTGAATAACATTGATTGTCTTGTTACAATTACACCTGTCAAGGGTTGGGATATATTGGGCATCAAGTGAACAGTCAGTTCTTGAAGTTGATGTGTTGATACCAGGAAAAATGGGCAAGTGTAAGTATCTGAGCGACTTTGACAAGGACCAAATTGTTATGGCTAGATGGCTGGGTCAGAGCATCTCGAAAATGGCACGTCTTGTGAAATTTTCTGGGTATGCAGTGAACTGGTGAAAGGCTCATGGGCAGCCAAGGCTCATTGCTGCTGTAGCATAAATTGCTGAAAAAGCTAATGTTGGTTAAGAGAGAATGGCATCAGAACACACAGCTAGTGCTGCATAGCTGCAGACCAGTCAGAGCGCCCATGTTGACCCCTGTCGACCACCAAAAGTGCGTATAGTGAGCATATGAACATCAAAATTAGACCAATGAGCAATGAAAAAAGTGTGCTGGTCTGACTAATCATGCTTTACTGTGAACAGCCTGGTGTGTAATTTACTTGAGTAAATGATGGCACCAGAGTGCAATATAGGAGGAAGGCAAGCCGGCAGAGGCAGACTTGGGGGGATGCACTGCATCACTAGTAGAAGAGGTTAGTGAAACAGACTACATACTGTACCTCCATTTTTACATACACTTTGGTCCATCCAGTGCCACAGGGGTGTTACATATATATAGGTCACTTATATGTTGTTATTTAAATTCAGCATTTTAAATTATATTCTGTACTTGTAATTCTATAGTACTGAAATTTACCAGTGCTGCTTTCTTTTTAGTTTTTATGGATTGCAATGGGCTATATTCTGTTGGGAAACCTTGGGTCATGATATTTTTGTGGATGTTATATTGACGCGTACCACCTACCTAAACATTGCTGCAGACCAAATACAACCATTCATGGATACAGTATTTCCTGGCAGTGGCCTCTTTCAGCAGGATAATGTACCCTGTCCAACTGCAAAAATTGTGCAGGAATGGTTTGAGGCTGCAAAAACTGTGCAGGAATGGTTTGAGGAACATGACAAAGGGTTCAAGGTGAAGACTTGGCCTCCAATTTCCCAGATCTCTATCCAATCATCAAGTGGGATGTGCTGGAAAGGTTAGTTTGAGCAATGGAGCTCCCACCTCACAAGCCATAAGGCTTAAAGGAACTGCTGTGATGTCTTGGTGCCAGCTACCCCCAAACACCTTCAGAGGTCTTGTGTAGTCCATGTCTTGATTGATCAGAGCTGTTTTGGCAGCACAGAGGGGACATACACAATAGTCAGTTAATTTTATGATGTTAAAGAATACCAATATATACCAATATAACAGCAACTTCTCACCAATAGGAAAGAGTTCCCAGGCTACCCCACTGTCACTTTTCAGTTAGTCCACATTTCGTATATTTAATGTTGAATTAATTTGCCTGTAATAAGAAATGCAAACATAACTTTAGTGATAGGAAGGAGAATAAATAATGATTTGACAGACCTTGAGGTCAGTACGAAGGTGATTTAGACACTTACTGTACTAAGTGCAGGCTTCCTTCAGGGATTAAGAGAATATATTCTAAACACACTGGTCTCACCTGAGGATACTGTATTTCTTAGAGGACATGGAAACAAAATATTATAGAATTAGCCAAAGCTCTAGAAAATGTTGGGTTATAAATGGATAAAATGGATGTCACAAGACTAGATGTGATTGGTTAACATCCAGCCCAGAAATCACCTGTTTAGTGCTGTATGCACTCATGCTGCCAAGTTCCCTAGTCAGTCACCATAAAGATTGTGTTGTGGCTCAGCGATTCCATCCCATTCAATGCCCAAGTATATCAACGTTTTTATACTACTGAGATAAATATAGTACCTCAAATAATTAGTCTTTATACTGTACTTAGCTCAATATCTTTAACATTTTTATTCAGCCCTCTGTGGTACATTGGGTGTCAATTTGTCTCACAGCTTTGGGTACTTCTTTGCAAAAATGCATTATACATTGGTTGATTTATACAAAGAGTGGGACTTTTAGTTTATATTACTGTATTAGAATCTATAATGCTGCTATATTAGCGGTTATTTGTTGCCAAGAAAATGAAAAACTTGTAGGCAATGTTCGATTTAAAAACAACTGTTTACTGAGACTATTTTACAGTGTAAGCTCCTTTGCAATAGCTCGGTGTCTCATTCAAAGCAGAATTAATCGTATCCGTGGCTGTACCTGAAAAGGATTCTAAACTTCTGTCCCTCAAGCTGAAGTCAGTGCTATCACTTTCCCAATAATCACTGACAGCACTCTTGATGACATTTGGCTTTTTTGACAACCAGTTTAAATGAAGGATTTTATTGAGATAAAATTTGTCTCTTGAACTTTCAAGATGAGTAATCTTTTTCACAAATCAAAATCCAGAAATCAAATTGTTTGGGTTTGAATTTAAGCATCTGAGGGGAGAAAGTTAAGCCTCCCATCTTTTCCATAGGCTGCATCTAACTGTGGTTGCTCAGAGGAATATTTCTTCTATTCTGTTTTAATGGGTTGGAATTTAAATTGATTTTGCCCCAGTTAATTAGTCTTCCTGACTGTTCTCCAAGTATATAAGGTACATAATTCCTCTTAAACAGAGGTGACTCAGGGTCTAATTCCATAAGGATCACAAAAGTGATCCTTATTGTATTTTGCCAATGTTCGGGGGCTGCTCACGTGCAGAACCCATTCTGCATATGTGCAGAACAGGTCCTGTGATCTTTTCTCTAAAATGTGAATACCTCTGCCTGATTCGCAGGAGGGGGCAGGGGCGGCCGGCATTTGGTAAAATGGGGGCATGTTGACCCCATTTTCTAGGAGTGGTGAGGCCAAGAACTGCGTTGTGAGACACAGTTTCCTTGGCCCCTTGAGCTGCACTGTGATGGCACGGCTGAGTAAGCTGAAGCTTACTCAGCCTGCTGTCACAGATGAACATCCCGATCGCATCACAAATGCAGGAAGGAGGTAGTATGTACCTCCTCCTGCATTTGCATTGCTAAGGCCTTTAACTGCAAATCTGCTGCAAGCAGCTTTGCATTCGCAATCCTTAATGAATCAGGCCCTCAATTTATGACTATTGGTAAAAACTTACGAGGCATTTGACACTCCTAATATTGTATTTCTCCATTGGAATAAAACTCATACAGGGGAAAAGGTAGCTTAGCCAACACTTTTTGGTATGATCTCATGTAATGCATCATTTGTAATATTTTTTACGTAATGTATTCCATGATGCTTCAGAGGAAAAATCCCAGTGTGAACATTTAGTTAATGGAAGAGATAAACATATTTTCACAATTATCTGTGACCAGTGAATCATCTTACTGCTTCATTTTTTTCTTTCTACACAATTCTAGTGCAACCCCTGCCTAAAGTATCAGGATGGATTGCTAAATGTGAAGACCACCGAGAAGATTCAACAGATAAATGAAGCTCAAGAGTTTTCCTTTACAATATAAGGACAGCAAGATTCCACAACATATATATGCTTTATTCTAGTAAGTGGAATCACAACTAAGTCTGAACATAACAGTATCTCAATGCATTTCACCAGACACCTGAAAGTTTATATTCACCAATCAGGGACAATGCACTATTACAGTACTGTATTTCCTCCTTCTCTCTGCCTCATCATGAGATACATGCAGAAGGAATAGTGATTTCAGACTGCAGGACTAAATCTCAGAAAGACCATCTATAAGTGAATGAAGGCAGCCATTTTGTGAGTAAAATACCAAAAGATTTTTAATCCGAACTACATATGGAACTGTGATACCTATCTGCATGAGGTTTGCTTTATTAGAAATATATTTCCAATTATAAAACTGCTGTTTTCTGTTGAACTGTTAAACACATCATAATACACCTTGCAAAGTACTTGTTCATGATGATACTTTATTACTTGTTTGTTTAATAGCATAGCTTTCCATTTATATTTTATTTGGACTATTAGGCTGATTTTGATTCTTTAGGATATTTGGTGGATATATGATTTGTTTTGGATTTCATAGAAACATGCCAAAGGGTATATTTACTAAAGAGTCTAAAAACGAAAAGTGGTGATGTTGCCCATAGTAGCCATCAGATTCTATCTATCATTTTCTAGGACTCAATAGACAAATGATTGACAGATCTGAATCTGATTGGTTGCTGTGGGCAACATCACCACTTTTAATTTTTAGAAGCTTTAGTAAATGTTTCCCCCTAGTCTACCCATATGCACATACACACTTATACATTAGGGTTAATTCTTCAGAAGCCAATTAACCTACCAGGATATTTTTGGATTGTGGGAGGAAACCGGAGTACCTGGAGGAAACCCACGCAAGAACAGGGAGAATAAACCAAACTCCACACATGGTCATTGCAGGAATCAAACCCATGACCTCAGTGCTGTGAGGTAGTAATGCTAACCATTACACCATCCGTACTTCCCATAAACACATACCTAGTAGAGATGAGTGGAGAACTGAGTGACTTAACCATACATATACCTCCCCACTAGGTCCATGGCTTCCGCTCTCCATCCTGCTTCCAGGCGCGTTATTGCACACAGATCATTTCTCTGCATTTTAAGAACTGTATTTGTTTCGATCTTGCAAAGTTTTCAGGTCATACCCTCTAGTAACAAATTTGGAAATCAATCTGATCCAACTCTACTGAAATATTCACAATTTTGCTAGTAATACTAGTTATTCTAATCATCTGTGATAGGGGTAGTCCTTTATTCAAAGGTGGTGGATGATGACTGGATGCCCTAAAAAGTGTGTTTATATCAGTAATTTTATTGTAAGTCCCTGTCTCAATGTTACCATTAGTAATCACAATCTGGACATCAAACAAATTAGCTTCATCAGTACTGCAACTAAAATTAAATTTGATGGGGTACTCTAATGCATTAATATCGGACATGACACTAAGAAAACTCTCCTCACCTCCAGTCCAAAACATGAAAACATCATTGATGTATCTGGTGTACATCAGGATGTGTTTACTAATGTTAGGTCACTAAAAAATACGTGTGTCTCTTGATCAAACACATTAACATTGGCATACAGGCAGTGTCGGACTGAGGCATGAAGGGCCCACCGGGGGAATGCAGTTATAGGGGCCCATGCTAAGGGGTGTGGCCAGCCTACAAAGGGGGTGTTACCAGCCTCCACAGAGGCTTGAAATACACAATAGTTTAGTGCAGTGTAATGCAACATATCTACCATGTATAATACAAGTGCACAGTCTGGAACCTGATCCCTAGAGGAAGGAGTGGGACCTCAGGCAGTGGGGCCTACCGGTGGTTTCCCTAGTACCCCTGTGGGCCAGTCCGACCCTGCATACAGGGATGCTACAGAAGATCCCATGGCCCACTCTTGCTGCTGCAAATAGAAGGCACATCACCTTTGTAATAATATGTCTTTAGGTACTGTTGTTTATTTATTCAACAATACACTTTGATACAATGTTAACCAGGTCATTGGTTCCCTTTTTTTCCCTCATAGGCTTCTGTGAGGCTCAGCCAAGTCCAGCCCCCTGTGACCAGCAGGTGGAATGCAGGACGTCAGAAGTGGAACACAAACGTGTCCATGGTGATGATGGCCACTAACCAGGAAATGTGTCAGGTGAGGACACGGGCAATGGCACATACGGAAGCAGGGTGGAGAGCGGGACCGTTGGGGAGGTACAATATATGTATGGGTAAGTCACTTCTGTTATTTGCTGTAGGTGGTGTACAGTATGTCCTGATGACAGGGCTATGGCCCTGAAAACGTTTGAATATATTACATTGAAATTTTGTACGTTTTGTTGCCTCTGAATGCCATCATTTCCTGGATGTCTGCATTATACTATGGATGGGCACCGGAGCATGCTGAACTAATTTTGAATTAGAGTGCCAGCATACCGTTGATCTCTCTCTCTCTCTCTCTCTCTATATATATATATATGTGTGTATACACATATATATATATATATATATAGTGAAGAGGAATAGAGCACCTACAAGTGTCTTTTCTTAATTCTGACAGGGATATGGTGCCGCAAGGCTATGGCCCCGAAAATGTTTGAATATATTACACTGAATTTTGTATGTTTTGTTGCCTATGAGTGCCATCAATTCTTGGATGTCTGCATTATACTATGGATGGGCACCGGAGCACACTGAACTCATCTTGAATTAGAGTGTCAGCATACTGTTGATCTCTCTCTCTCTCTATATATATATATATATATATATATATGTAGGTAGGTAGGTAGTGGAGAGGAATAGAGTCTATTCTTAATTCTTTTACTGAGAGTGTATATAAGTGAATATGATATAACAAATTATCTGGCAAAAGGTTCTTCAGTCAAATGACGACCATTATGGTTGTGGTATATGAAATCCATGAAGAGAAAAGCAGCATAGTTTGCACCATTTCTGAACACTGCAAACTTTCAAGACAGAATTGCATAAAACATCCTTTGGAACATGCTTGTCTCACACAGTAAAAAAAATTCCCATTAATAGAGGTTTAATTCAACAGTGACACACAATGACTAAATACTGTAACACACGTACAAGATTAAAAAATGTATAGGCTTAGCTGTCCAATTAGAGGGGTTCAAGTGGCAGTCCCAGTGTGATTCATCCTTCAGTAAGCAGACTTCATCTCAATGATGAAAGGACTGCCATTTGAACCCTACAGTGTGAGGTGTCATTTGTGAAAAAAAGTACTTTGTTTATACAACTTGTGTGCACTGTACCCCACTGCAACTTTGTTCAAATAAATATAAGCGGTGTGACTCCCTCCAGTGTGAATTATCATTTGTGAAAAAAGGAAATCAATTGTTCTTTTGTTATAATGTACAACTTGTGTGTGCTGTACCACACTGCGACTTTGTTCACGTAAATATAAGTGATGTTACTCCCCAAAGTGTGAGTTGTCATTTGCAAAAACAGGAAAAATAAAATAGTTATTTTTGTTTGTACAACTTGTGTGCGCTGTACCCCACTGTTTGCGAAAAAAATAAAAAATAAATATATTTTATATTTTGTACAAATTGTGTGAACTGTGCCCCACTGCAACTTTGTTCACATGAATATAAGCAGTGTGACTCCCCACGGTGTGAGTTGTTGTTTGCAGAAAAAAAGTTATTTTGCACAACTTGGTGTTTTTATCGATATGGATAATGATCAGTCGAGAGAAGAGCAGGAGTAGCAACCAAATACTAGTGCTGCTGTCAGCAGTCATGCCAATACTAGTTCTTCAATGTCACCTACTAAAGCCGATGCCCAAGGGCATAGAGGGTTTGTCAGGGCATCTGAAATAAAATAAATTATATTTTACAGTGGTAAAGAAAAAAACAGCTCTAATAAAGGGAAAGTTTACTGCAGAAAAGATTAAAATTGCAAGCATACCATTTATCACACATAGTGGCAACAAAAGCCTTAATCTTGGCCTTGATTTATGAGTGGTGGTTCTGCAATGTCAGTTAGGTATTTTTTTTTCTAGCTCTCATAATGATGCAAGATGTCCAAAAAAATGAAAACTGGAAAATCAGTGCTAAAAAAAACCCACTACGGTAGTAGAACAAAACTGTGTGTTCAGAAAGGTAAAAAATCCCTAAGGAGAATCTAAGCATGTGAGAGCAACCTTTCTTATACTGTACTCATAGAGAAGCCTCCTTCCACTATTATTGCATACTTTGCAGATGTGGGGATGAGCAACACAAATATAGCTGGTAACACAGAAATTGAGGATGCCACTGTGGAAGTGCAACAAGATGAGGGGGGGGGGGGTATTTGTGTAACTAACACCAGAGATAATGAGGATGTTGATTATGTGAATGAGGATGTTGTTTATGTTAGTCAGGCACCAGTGGCAGCAGTTCTTGCCTATGATAAGTTGGCCATTGTCATGTCTGAGTATAAGACCAAAAATTCCACCTCTTATGTGTGTAATTAGTTTTACCAAAATCATTACATTTGTTTAGCCATCTGTAGCATGTGTAAAGACACAGAAAATAGAGGTAGGGACCCTAGCTACATAGGAACCTCCTCACTGTTTTGTAATTTGAAGCAAATTCATGAAATGTTTTGGGGAAATCAGAAACTTATGCTAAAAGAATAACAACAAGCAGTCCAGCATCAGCTAGCTCCATTCTCTCAACTAGATCCAAGCAACCTCAATCTCCACTACCAACACCTTCATCATCAATAGCATCACTAATAAGCTAGTCCTGCATCTAATTTAATATGGCTAGGTGACACCTCCCCTATCCAGGATTTCTCAGAAGAATCCTTGAGCACTAGACTTGCTGCTGGGGGTTGATCTTCATCCCAGAAGGGGACCAAGAAAACAAGTAGTACTTTCAAACAACAATTGACTGTTAAACAATCCTTTGCAAGAAGAAGCAAGTATGACAGCTGTCGCCCGGTGCACAGTGGATCACTGACACCGTAATGGCTATGCTAGTATTATATCTGCACTAAATATCCACCATTAATGCAGTATGTTTTAGACATTTGATTAAGGTCCTGAAGGCTACTGAATTCCATCTTGGTTCCATTGTACTAGAAAAGCGATTACTCACATGTATGAGGACGTTTAAAAAAAACTAATTATTGACCTGCAAAATGCCATTGTATCCACTGTCCACTTAACCACAGTCCACTTACATCTAGCATACATATGCCATGTAGCGTGCCTTGGCGTTCTAAGTTGCCTCATGCTGTATTAAGTCACATATCGAGGCACTGGGAAAGTTAGAAAGTGTATTACCACTTTCTGTCCACCAGATGTTGCCTTTCCCAAACTACACTCCACATGCATCAAATATCAATGAAATTTCTGTTGAGGCTCCCACTGATTGTCTAACAAAACCTGCAATTTGGTATGCAGTAGAACTGAACAGTGTATTTGTCATGAATACAGAGATGCAGTTGAGGATTAAATATTTTATAGACTACATACTGTATCTGCGGTGGTTAAAAGACATACAGTACACTCATCATTTCACAAAGTGAGTTCAGTTCATGTTAAATACAAGCAGAATGTGTCTAGACTGCACACCCTAGTGGTTGCAATAAGAGGTGCTATCTGCTGAAAAGTATGGAACTGCACTAAAAGGAATGAGTGCAGATGCACTATGCAATCATTACTATAAATTAGAATATATTATAATGAGAGGTTGTTAGCATATAATTGACCAATAGTATGGGCTTGCCCACTGCATTGAGATCACCTCTGTCAAGCAAAACCCTAACACTTTGGGGTTCACATCCAGGGCGCAGGGCACCACCAAACCAGCCCAACCAAAAATAAACCCAGGGCATCACACTATTGGAAAATAATAGTGAGGTGTAATAAAGAATAGTTTATTATACCTCACTATTATTTTCTACTAGCCATGACATTTGGAAAGAAGGTGGAATGTACCTTAGTATGGCGTAAGAAAAAGAAATAAAATTCCTCATAAATGAAAAACCAGTGGTGCCCACTATGTACTTGTTACTCAAGGTGCATAAAGACCCCACCAACCCCCCAGGTAGACCTATAGTCTCTGGAATAGAGTCAATAACAGCAAACCTTTCAGAGTATATTGACTATTTCTTACAGCCGTTAGTATTGAAGAATCTATCACATTTAAAGGACATGAAAGACTTATTGAATCTCCTCAGAGAACTTAATATTAGTAACGGCAGATGTCAGATCTCTTTACTCTATCATTGCGCATCAGGATGGAATTAGGGCTGTGAGTAATGCTCTGCACAATAGCACTTTAGAAGAGAATTTACAACAATTCATCTTAGAGGTATCCATTTCATTTTAAATAATAACTTTTTCACGGTGGAGAGGGACTTTTTTATCCAGAAGGTAGGGACAGCCATGGGCACCAGGTTCGCTCCTAGCTACGCGACTCTATTCATGGGTCAATGGGAAACAGATTGTATCTGGACCCACAACCCATTTGGAGCGAACCTGGTGTCCTGGAGAAGGTTTATCGATGATATCCTTTTCATATGGAGAGGTGACAGAGAAACTTTAGACCTGTTTTGTGAATATCTAAATAGGAATGATCTAAATATACAGTTGACGTTCAATATAGATCATAAGGAAGTTAATTTTCTGGATATCACCCTCTCACAAGAAGATGGGAAAATCTGTACTAGAACTTTCATTAAAGAAACCGACTCTCAAGCATATATCAATATAAATAGCTGTCACCACCCCAATTGGCTTAATTCAATCCCTCATGGTCAATTAAAAAGATGCAAAAGGAATTGCACAAATGATGATGTATACCAACAACAAGCAAAGGATTTAAAGTATAGATTTGAAAAAAGTGGTTATGATAGTAAAAAAATTGAGCAAGTATTTGGTGATGTAGAGGCACTTGATAGAGAAACCCTTTTAAGTAATGAAATAAAACAACAAAGGAATAAGAAAGGAAATTATGAATGGGCTTTTATTACTAGTTTTAACACACAACATACATTTTTGGAAAGATCTTTTAGAAAAAATTGGAATATTTAAAAAAAGGATCCAATAGTTGGGGATGTAATCCCAAACCATCCCATTTTTATTTATAGGAAAGCCCCGAATTTGAAAAACGCTCTAGTAAGGAGTTACCTCCCACCAAAAAAAAGGGAAGGCAGGATTTTAACGAAAGGGTTTCACCGAAGCGGGACCTGCATTGGGTGCAAAGAGATTAAAGGTGAGGGTTCCAAGAAGTTAGATACTGTATGTATTAATGGGACAACTGCTAAAATACATGATTTTATTACTTGTAATGTTAAAAATGTGTTATATTTTATCGAATGCTCTTGCCATTTATTTTATATTGGACGTACTACTAGACAACTTAAAGTACGAATAAGTGAGCACTGCAGAAACATAAAAGAGGATTAATCACACATGCTCTATCTAACCATTTTAAAGTTGTTCACAACAGCTCTGTAAAACATATTATTAGATTTTCCGGGTTTAAATTAATAAAATGCACCAACAGACAAAATGACATTTTGTCAATTCTAGCCAAAAATGAAATGCAGGCTATATATGAATTTAATACACTGCATCCTTCAGGTTTAAACAATGATTTTGAATTGAAATGGTTTTTATAAGAAGAAATTTTAAATTGTATCATTTTTGCACTTATATGCTTCAGTTTATTAAATGAGTTTTTTATATATATTTTTTTATTTATATGTCTTCCCAATTTTAGCTTATCTGGAAAGGAAGCTGATTTGAATTACTATAATGCACTTTATATTCAATGTTTGGACTATGGAACGCACATATTATGAGGGCTGAGGTGCTTGTGAGAGACACTTCCGGGTATGGTTGGCGGCTTCGTGTTAAGGATGGTTGGCGGAAATAGGAGCAGCATTAATAACAGCACTTCCGGTCTCAATCAGGATGACGAGACGGACCGAAGTGAGAGGCCGGGTTCCAACGTCGTTGGTATCCATAGATACCGGCGGCGAGGTGGGCGGAAGTTGATATCTATGACTTCCGATTCGGGTTGGCGCACACGTAATGGAGGTTGGCGGAAATCAGCCGCACAACGTGAATGTATCAAGCTGAAGCCTGCGATCCCGGAAGTGATGTCACACAACCACAGTCAGCCCCTCAACAGGATTGGAGGACAGTATAACTATGGAAACACACAGCTGCTTGGAATAATTATATCAGAATGAAGATTGGCTGAATACAGGTTTAAATTTGGATCCAACAGATTATTCCTCATCTCACCTTGAAAAAGACCTGCAGCAAAGCAGGTGGAAACGCGTTGGTTATTGAGGGGTCAGCAGTGGACCTTGCAGCTTTCGTGGTTACACCAGGGTTACATAATTTTTGCCAGGAACGGAATCCAGTCGGCTTATCCGGAGAGGCGATTGGACATTTTAAGAACTTGCTTGGGAATCTCTTAGTAGTTCCCAGACCTGCTGGTAATTATTCTGACTCCCTACCCACAGAGACTGGGATAGTCCTGCATGCTATTGCACATTGTGTTCCTTTATTTGTCATGTTTGTATGTCAGTATTAAAATATTGTTACTGTGCTACACATGATATTCCTTTTTTCTTCCACATATGGGAATATATGGAATGATGAACATTTATTGAGGAAGAATTCTCCTGTCCATCTAATTTGAAAGATAAGGAAGTTTATGAATTTTTTAATCTTCCTTGCCCACTTTGGTATCACAATTGTGTTATTTTTGTGATTGTACATAGTCACCTTAACAGGTCATTATTGCATCAAGCACCTGAGGTAGGACATCCCCACCACCCAGTAATATATACTGCCATTTTGGAGTTGTTTGGAGAAAAACTCTCTGGGGTCTGTCCCACCTCTGGGCTGCTTCTGCATGGTTTTGCGCAATTCCAGATTGTCTAATTAGAACACTCTATATTCTATCAGGCTAAAGATTTAGCTGTCTGAGGATGCATTGGGGCC
Source organism: Pseudophryne corroboree (assembly GCF_028390025.1). Taxonomy (NCBI): domain Eukaryota; kingdom Metazoa; phylum Chordata; class Amphibia; order Anura; family Myobatrachidae; genus Pseudophryne; species Pseudophryne corroboree. The sequence goes on along the minus strand of NC_086444.1, from coordinate 1,050,497,758 downwards.
TTCTCTATAACCCTGCCTCCAGGCACTGAGAGCTCAGTTTCATTAACTAGTCCAATGCATGAGCAGTCAAAATAGAAGGCAGATGTTAGCCACATAGAACCACATTCTCACGACAGGAGAAGGTACCAGTGGCTAATGCCATACAACCCAAAGAAGCTAGGTGCATCAGAGTGGACACCCTGTGGAACCCAATTTACCTCGCAGAAAGAGAGTTAACAATGGTAAGTCTACCATAACTATTCTTTTCTGCCTTAGTGAGTATCTGGCATCCAAAGGAAGCATCCTGGGAGGTGAAGGTATCAATTGCATAGAAACTAAGAAACATGTTCACTGAGGACCACGTAGCTGCCTTGCACAATTATTCTGCAGATGCGCCATGGCAGGCCGCCCAAGAAGGTCCAACAGACCGAGTAGAATGGGATTTAATAGAAGCAGGAGCTTGGAGTCCAGCCTGCGCATAAGCTTGTGCAATCACCATTCTAATCCATCTGGCCAAGGTTTGCTTGTTTGCAGGCCAGCCACGTTTGTGGAAACCAAACAGGACAAAAAGGGTATCTGACCTCCTGATAGAGGCAGTCCTCTCCACATAGATACGGAGAGCCCTAACCACATCCAAAGAACGTTCTTTGGGAGACAAGTCCAAAGAGATAAGGGCCAGGGCCACATTCTCTTGGTTAAGGTGAAATGATGAGACCAGCTTAGGCAAATAACCTGGTTGAGTTCATAGAACAGCCCGGTCATGGTGAAATATTAGAAAGGGTGGACGAAAGGACAAAGCGCCTAAGTCTGACACCCGTCTTGCAGATGCAATAGCCAGAAAGAATAGGACCTTGGCCGTGAGCCATTTAAGGTCCACCGAGTCAAGAGGTTCAAATGGAGTCTCATGCAGGGCATTCAGTACAACAGACAGATCCCATGGAGCCACTGGAAAGACATAGGTAGGCTGAATCCATAGGACACCCTGAGTGAATGTACTGTATGAACATCAGGTATAGAAGCAATTCTTCTTTGAAACCACACTGACAAGGCAGATATGTGAACCTTGAGGGAGGCCAGATGAAGACCTAATTCCAGGCCTCTTTGCAGAATAGCCAGAATTCTGGAAGTTCTGAATCTATCGTAATTCTTATCAGCACACCAGGTGAAGTAAGAATTCTAAAGCCTGTAATAAATCCGGGCAGAGGCCGGTTTGTGGGCCTTCAACATAGTTTAAATAACTGCCTCAGAAAATCCTTTGGCCTTCAGGAGTGATGCTTCAAGAGCAACGCCATCAAAGCCAGTCTGGCCAGGTCTGGATAGAGACAAGGGCTCTGTACGAGGAGGTCTGGGCGTTGAGGAAGTAAAAGGGGACACCCTGTTGACAGACCCTGCAGTCTGAGAATTAATGCCATCTGGGCCACGCTGGAGCGACTAGAGGCAGCATCACTCCTTCTTGTTTGAACTTCCATAGAACCCTGGGCAGGAGTGACACTTGAGGGAATACATAGGGCAGCTGAAAATTCCATGGAACTGCCAGTGCATCCATGAACGATGCCTGAGGATCCCTGTTCCAAGATCTGAAGACCGGGAACATGTAATTGTGTCGAGATGCCATGAGGTCTACATCTGGTAGGCCCCACCTGTCCACATTGAGTTGAAAGAGTTTTGTATGAAGACTCCACTCTCTAGCATGGACGTCAGGGCAACTGAGGAAGTATGCTACCCAGTGTAGGATCCCCGGAATGAACAATGCCGATAGAGCTGGCAGATGGCGTTCCGCCCAACAGAGGATTTTTGACACTTCCATCATTGCCATGCGGCTTCGAGTTCTGCCTTGATGGTTTATGTATGCCACCTGGACTGTCTGACCATACTTGAACTTGCCTGTTCCATACCAGAGGCAGAGCAAGAGTGCATTGAACACTGCCTTCAGCTCCAGAAAGTTTATAGGAAGGAGTGATTCCTCCTTAGTTCAGTGACCCTGAAAAGAGTGCTGCTCCAACACCGCGCCCCATCCCCCCAGAATGGCATCTGTTGTCAGCAAGACCCAGTCGGGGATCCAGAAGGGATGGCCCCCGCTCAATTGCTGGTCCTGGAGCCACCAAGTCAGCGACAGACGAAACTCTGGAATCAAAGAGATCATTTAAGATCTGATCCGATGAGGTAGGCCATCCCACTTGGAAAGGATTAACCATTGTAGCGGGAGGGAATGAAATTGAGCGTACTCTACCATGTTGAAGGCCGACACCAGCAGGCCCAGTCAACACTCTGGGGCTATGAAGGAAAGATCTTATCTTGTCCTGAAGCTACAGGATTTTGTCTGGAGACAGAAATAGTCTCTGACTGTGTGTGTCCAAGAGTGCCCCCAGGTGCACCATGCTCTAAGCTACGACCAGCGAGGACTTCTTCCAATTGATTGACCCATGGTCTTGCAGGAAGGTTACCATCAGTTGCAGGTGACTGAGGGAATGGGAATTTGCCAAAATCAACAGGTCATCTAAGTATGGCAGGAGAGAGGCTGGCGGCATCTAGTACCAGCAGAATGATCATGGGCATTATACAGAGGAGGGGGCCCATGTACACCTCCGAGTGGACCCCCTCCTCTCAATGGCACTGTAGACTCTGGCATTGTGCCGGAGTCTACTGCACATGCACAGGTCTCTGGAAACATGGCACCTGCCATGATCCGGAGACCAAATTGGCCACCGCGCATGCACGGTGGCCATTTTGGCGGCAATTTCCACTGCAATCGCTGCACCCGCTGCTGAACTCTGGTATGGTAAGTATTTCAATGGGTGCAGTGTGTGCAGTGTGGGCCCCCTGGACCCAGGGGCCCGTGTGCACCGCACACATTGCACCCATTATAGAAACACCAATGAGCATGATGACCCCGTGCACAAACAGAAGAAAGAAAAAGTAATCACTCAGCAAGTTTGGGCATCCTGGTGTGCAGAGCCCCCCTGCCCCTGCTCACTGCCCCAACAGGAGGTCAGGACCCTGCAGAGGTAATGGCACTGTATCCTACTGCATAGTTTTGCTGCTGCTGCTGCTGACCGGTCACACACTGCACCCTGTATACTGAAGCACTGATTCAATGTAAAGTATACCGATTATGACTTGATCCTTATAATGTGATTCAGTGCTACAGCATACAGGAGTGCAGAGTAGGACCTGTTCCTGGGCCTTATACAGTGGTTTAGGGGCCATTTATCATGGATTGCATATTCAATGTGATCTGGGCAGGATCTTATCGCCTAGGATCGCATTGCAATATGCAATCCTATCACCCAAATGTATAAATTTACACCTCTGCCTGAATGTACTAGGCAGTGGTACTAATGTGAGACAGGTATTGTCTGGCATTGTCAGAAATATCCTCGGGCAGCTCTTCCTCTATTGCCTGAACCCACACCTCAATACCTTTTGCAGCCCAAGAGGCAGCTATAGTGGGTCTATGAATAGCTCCGGTAAGGGAGTAGATTGATTTCAGGCATCCCTCCACATGCGTATCTCTCGGTTCTTTCAGTGAAGTGACAATGGTGACAGGTAGAGTGGACGACACCACGGTGCGGGTGACGTGAGAATCCACTGGCGGTGGAATCTTCCATTTGTTACACAACTCTGCAGGGAGAGGATAGCGAGCTATGGCTCATTTAGGCAGAGGGAATTTCTTCCCTGGATTAGACCAGGGTTCCCGTCTGATGTCCACTAGATGGTCAGAATGGGGTAATACAGTGTTAACCACCTTCTGCTGCTTAAACTTATCAGTTTTCTTTGCCACAGTAGTGGAATCCTCATCATCAGTGATTTGTAGGATATGCTTAGTAGCAACCACTAAGGCAGGGACATCAATTTGCAAGGGAGAATCCTCATCAGTTACACAGGTTTCAGTGTCTGACAGGACCGTATGCTCCCCCTCTTCAGATGAAACATCAGAGAATTTAGTGGATTGTGGCAAGGAAGCAGCCCGCTTAGAAGACCCAAGGACACGGGAGTGACCTGGTGTAGATTTTTGTCTAACCAAGGACTGATTTAGTTGCTGCAGCTAGATATCACAATAAAACTGCACTGGACTAGCATATAAACTGTCGAAGTCGAAAATATTATACCCACATGCATCAAGTACAAACACCACACAGAGTGGCCTCCGTGCGTGTGTTTGTTCTGCCATGCATGCACATGCCCGCACGCTGCGTACATTGGCTCATGAAGTCCTGCGTATTAGCACGTGGTATGAGTAAATACGGTAGCATACGCATTCGCATGGAAAAGCCACAAAGACATTACTGACATTTCATCCACGTAGTGCATAATTTACACATAGCCCACACACACCACATCAGCAAGTTACATTTACTTTAGAAATGGAACAATAGAGATATTCAACTATACAGGATGTGAGGGGACAGAAATAGGTCAGAACATAGTGTTTGGTATCCACATGTACAGTAATTCAAGGGCAATATTACGATTGCAGTTTGCAGATAATCACATGCTCCTGCACAATACAATATTCATATCCAGTAGCAGATCTTGCAACTGGCAAGCAGGACTTTTGCCCGGGGCACCGCCTTCCGGAGGGTGCCGTACCATGTCAAGATCCGCTACTGTTTGGCAGTGCCCCCCGCTGTGAAGGGAACTAGACGCTACCTGTCTAGTTTCCCTTTGTGGAGAGGACCTTTGCTGAGCAGTGCGCGATGACATCATCGTGCACCGCACATCATTGTGGGACTGGCACAGACGTTAGGGGTCATAATTGACCTCTAGTGTCTATCTATGCAGTGCTATGGGAGAGACGTCATGACGTCTCTCCCATAGATCCGAGGAGAGGAGCGGCGCCAGCAGAGGTCTGCAGAGGTCGGGAATCAGGAGCGTGTTAGTATGTGGTGAACTGGGCAATCCCGCAATTGTTATTTAATTCTAATTGTTAATTTTTTGTTTGTTTTTTTTGTAAGCGGCGCTACTGTACAGGGGGCACAAATGGGGGAACAACTCTACAGGGGGCATAACTGACCACACCCCTGTATGAAGCCACGCCCCTATTTTTTACCCGGGGCGCCACAAGGGCTAGAACTGGCTCTGTTCATATCTCACTGTATGTACTGTACTCCTGATATTCGGCGGGAACCCAGTGGAAGACATCTGCAAATACACCAGGACTAAGCATCGCCCACCTGTTCAAACCAACCTATGACCCCTCACATACTGTAAATGACCAGATCTTTGACCTATGGATGAAGAGATTACAGTTTCCTTTGTTTCATGCTTTGGACCATTGTATAAAAACCAAGCCTCCTGGCCGGCCTCAGTCTATTCTCTGAAGGTCATCTTTCCAGATTGACTGAGGACCGGAACCGAGTGGCGCAGGCGAACAAATGTATGTATCCATTGGTTGTAGCCTTTTCTCTTGTATTGTGTTTCTCTGTGAACCCACTTTTAAGTAAATATTTGTTGCTGCGTTGGACCACAACATAACATATACAATTGGTGTCACACTCCTTTCCTGTTAGGGGTTAAAGTGTATTCGGCCGCAAGTGTAGTTACTTTGTGCTTACAGCGTGATGGCATGCTTACGCAACGTGTACGCATTTCATAGAGGTTTAACACACACATGCTTAGAGGTCGCAGCGGGCTGAACATTTCTGTATTAAGGTAGTGCTTTTTCTTCCTGCAAGTTAAACGAACTTAACAATTGCGGGCTCGCCCAGTTCACCACATACTAACAGACTTGCATGCCACACAGACTTTGATCTAGCAACAAAGGGTGGAGACGCATCTTAAGTAACCTTGCATTGTGTTCAAAACTATCTTGTGTTGTTAGACCATGTCTGTGCTGTATAGTCTTAGAGGTGCTGGTGTGAACCAAGGGACAAACAGGAAAAAAAAGCCGTTTATTATTTGTGTGTAACTTTTGGCACGAAAGCGTACACAAAGCGTACCGATACTTTGCATACATTCTCACATATTGTTGCCATATGTTATAATAGTCATTATAGATCTGTGTGAAATTGGATACATTTATTTGCTATATATATATATATATATATATATATATATATATATATTTGAATTAGTGTGTTAAGGGAGTAATTATAAAAACACAAAACGCAGTTCCAGCCTAAACGTTTAGGTATACATTCAATAGAGGATCATCTTTGTGGGTGACTTCCAGCGAATGTAAGGAACAATTGTGTGTTAGTGAGCAATAGTATTTTGTTGCTCACATTTATTGTGATATAGGGGCTAATTCCAAGTTGATCGCAGCAGGAAATTTTTTAGCAGTTGGGCAAAACCATGTGCACTGCAGGTGTGGCAGATATAACATTTGCAGAGAGAGTTAGATTTGGGTGGGTTATTTTATTTCTGTGCAGGGTAAATACTGGCTGCTTTATTTTTACACTGCAAATTAGATTGCAGATTGAACACACCATACCGAAATCTAACTCTATCTGCACATGTTATATCTGCCTCCCCTGCAGTGCACATGGTTTTGCCCAATTGCTAACAGAATTCCTGCTGCGATCAACTTGGAATTATCCCCATGATGTGGATTAGTGAGTTGTGAATGCACGTTGTACACGTGGTATGGTACGAGAGGAAAGTGTACAGGAATGCGCACGTGGCGCAGGGACATGCACGGTTGCGTGTTTATGCAAGGTTGCATGAAGTAGCCAGCACAACTTATAACCGCACAATGAGGGTAATTCCAAGTTGATCGCAGCAGGATTTTTGTTAGCAATTGGGCAAAAACATGTGCACTGCAGGGTAGGCAGATAAAACATGTGCAGAGAGAGATAGATTTGGGTGGGGTGTGTTCAATCTGCAATCTAATTTGCAGTATAAAAATAAAGCAGCCAGTATTTACCCTGCACAGAAATAAAATAACCCACCCAAATCTAACTCTTTCTGCACATGTTATATCTGCCTCCCCTGCAGTGCACATGGTTTTGCCCAATTGCTATCAAAAATCCTGCTGCGTTCAACTTGGAATTACCCCCAATAGCAGTTCAATTTAAGGTGGGATTGAAGACATTCATACAATAGCAAATAACTATCTGGTTTTAAAAAGCAGATTATTATAATACATTGTTTAAACTGTACTACCTCTAGGATAGGCTATCAATCAAAGTGAGTGATAATTTTCTGTACAGAAAAACATTGTGTATTTGTGTGGGCTGAAAGTAGGAGTGGACGTATTGAACCTCGAAAGACCGGATCCCGTTGACAAAACACCTGAGCTAGAAGGGGCTCAGCTGCAAGAAAGGGTCGCAACCTAGTGCATTTAACAAAGTTTGGCACGTACTACAACGTGTTGGAGGAGCGTAAAAGTTTGTGATTTGTGAAGTGTTTTAGTGTTACGCTCCGGCTTAAAATCGACTCTCGTGATCGTAGGGCATATAGATAACTAGTCTCTATAGGCCGTGTGATTGCACCGCACGTCCGTGTGTTATGCGCAGCGCAACGTGATACTATTTGCGTTATTTTACGCAGGTGTGTCGTAGGCGCTTTGTAAAGCATACGCAGACGTGATTGTGTAAACAAGGGGTTTTTCACTGATGTTCTTCAGGAAATTTCCGTGGTAGATATTCACTGGAAAGGGTGATCGATAGTATGTTTCTCACCCTATAAAAATTCCAGTGGAAAGATACCGAAAAGGAATTTTTTGCTGGCCCTCTCAGGAAAATATTCCAACAGAACCTCCACCGAAAAAAATGATGGTGCTGAAGGGTCTGATTGCAGTCTGAAGGTTGGGTACATCGCGATCCACTGTTTACAGTGGCTCGTAGTATAGGCCAGCAGGGACTGGAGTGAGTGAAAGCACTCAATAAGAACTTTCACCGTCTGCTTGCATTGTTCATTTGGTGTTTGTGAAAAAAGGCCCACAATAGGAGCCAAGTGGACAAGCGAGAGGCGTTCAGCAGTCAGGGTTCAGGCTGAAGAAGAAGTAGGGCCTAATGGGTCCGCAAGGTTAGTAATGTGTGGTAGGTATGATCCGCACGTAGAGGCTTTTTGTGATGAATGGAGATGTATGACTGCGGGGGATAAGGTATCATTTCCTAGGATGGGTAGTTTTAAACCAGAGGTACTGCAGAATGTAAGGAATAGAATATGTCTGATCGAGTCTAAGGACCAAAGAATCAGACATAACGACTGTTTATATATATGGCAACAAGAGGGAGATGTGCAAAAGACGCTGGCTCACACAGCAAGTTCCAAACTTGACAGGAATGTGATTGCGAGCACACCATCACCGACACATGTCGATGGGGAGAAAACAGCTACAACCAATGGTACATCGGTAAATGATAGGAACATTCATATAAATTGTATTAACCCTATCCCATGCATATTGTACCCTGTCTTAAGTTCTCTCCAAGGTTATAGGTCGAAGGAAGATAATGGATCCAGCCTAATCTCAGCCCTCATCCAGGCAGCCACCTTGCAGGAAACTCAGGTGGGCATGGCCCAACCAGTAAGAACAGTGACTGTGTCTCCCACTGAAAGGACTGGTGAGATCACAGCCACCGGTAAGTGTGAGACTGTTCATTACGCAGAGACAGTAACACTTCACAGTGAGCCAATTAGGAATGGAATGGTTGGGTTACATCCTGTCTTAGTAATAGCAACTCCCAATGGGAGAACAGATAGCCAGAAAGTAAGCCTCACCAGGAATACTGCAATGTATTGCCCGTGGACCAGACCAGAACTGCGGTCAATCATTTCAGAATTCCCTGATCCCCAGAGACATTTAGCTAGATGTCAGAAGTTTATTAAGGATCTGGGTAATGCCCACGAACCTACAAACAAAGATTGGCGGAGACTTTTGAAAGCATGCCTATCCCCTAATATTGACACCCAAAAATTATCACGGATTGTAAGATAGAGTCAGACGATCCTCTTACTGACGATTCGTTCCACGTTCAAGAGAACGTGGAACGAATTAACATACAACTAGGATTGTATTTTCCCACAATTGTAAAATGGAGCAAAATTTTCACATTCAAAGAGAGAGAAAATTAAATGATATCTGAGTATTTCCATAGAGCCTTACAGATAATGGCTAGATACTCTGGGGTATCGGATATAAGGAGCGATGCGAATTACAGGGAGGTGGCTGTATCTGTGCTAATGGACGGGCTCAAAAAGGCATTGAAGGTCAGGGTACAGACTTCTTTGACTAATTGGAGAGGAGTCACAGTAGACACTCTCAGAGAGTGTGCAATCGAGCATGACAGGAATATCTCCAAACACAGAGAACAGCAGGAGAAGAGGCTGAGGGCGGTAAGCATACAGGCACTTAAAGGGATGTCTAATCAACCAAGATCCGAGGCCCCTAAAGTCTGTAAACGAGCAACAATATGTTATATTTGTAGAAAGGAGGGGCATTTTGCCAGGGATTGTAGGAATAATGGGACACATAGTATGGACCCCTAGACAAAAAATATATATATAGACCCCCTAGACAAAAAAAACGAGTCACGTTATCAAACACATAGACGGGACCAAGGGACATATAGTAAGAATTTAAAGCCATATAGAAAACACTAATTCGGTAAATGGGAAGAACGAGAAAAATGCAACATTACCCTTTGACAAAACCTGCAAAAGTTATGATTGGGCCTCTATGATGCTAAACCTTTTCTTTTTTTTTTCCTAGTAGCAGTGGCCCCTGACTAACTTAATCAACAGAGACCTTGTTAAAATGTGAAATACATATAGTGTGCTCCCGCTCAGGAAGTACAAAGTATGTTAGACACCCACAAAGACTTATGTTGCATTCCACTGTTCTAGATTCATGTCCATCACAGGTAGAGGAAATTATCTCGCAAAATACCGGGTTCCCTATGAACTTAGGATGGATAGGACACTGGATTGATGGCTGGGATAGTCCCAGTAGTAATACAGCAAGCACAAACTTTAAAGGGAGTAGACCAAGTAGAAAATAAATTCCCTGTAGTGCCCAATCCAGCTGTCATTTTAATAAAATCCTCTTCACCTCTGCAAAACTTATCTGTTACCAACCTCTATTTTGTTATTCTTCACAGTTTCCTCTCCATCTTTTATGTTCACACCTACAGGAGGGTACAATACATGGACCCGATTACAGTTCATACACCACATGCCTTATCGGTCTTTCAGAGTTCTGCCCGAACCCGGTATATCTCACCAGCACGATGGCACCAGTATTACTGCAGTGTGCCTTGTCATGCACAAAGGGTGGAGAATGAGAATACTGGTGAAGGGAAATTGTGCACAGACACTGATATGCATGATGGTGTGACAGCCCATTGGTGAATGCAAACCTGACATTTTCTTTTTTTTCTATTCTTTTCTCTTTCCTCTAGAGATGTTTTTACCCTACACAACAAATACACAACAATTAATCGAAATACAAAATTTGTGTTCTCTAGAGGAGAAGGCAGTCTGGAAGGCGAAGGGATATGTGTAGGAGTCCTCAGGACTTTGGAGAGATGGACACGGTAAACCAGTGGCCCCCAGGGCATATCTCCCAAGCCTAGCTGAGGTGGCACATGGTCTGACTCATCTGGGCAAGGAAGGTATGTGCAAATTGGTAAGAGCCTACTGGAGTGCACCAGGGTTCTCTTCTCATGCAGGTAAGAAAGCAATGACATGTCTTACTTGCTTGAGGAAGAATATTGGTAAGACAAAACCAACGGAGCCATCCCATATCCCTCCTACAGACGGACCTTTCCAGGTAATACAAATCGACTTCATACAGTTACCACCATGTAGGAATTTAAAGTATGTTTTAGTATGTACCGATGTCTTTTCGAATTGGGTAGAAGCATTCCCCGCTGCCACAAATACTGCCGTGTTGACTGCAAAGAAAATTGTGCAGGAATTTATGTGTAGATATGGTATCCCTAGAGCACAGGTTCTCAAACTCGGTCCTCAGGACCCCACACAGGGCATGTTTTGCAGGTCTCCTCACAGAATTGCAAGTGAAATAATTAGCTCCACCTGTGGACCTTTTAAAATGTATCAGTGAGCAATTAATACACCTGTGCACCTGCTGGGTTACCTGCAAAACATGCACTGTGTGGGGTCCTGAGGACCGAGTTTGAGAACCACTGCCCTAGAGTGATTGAAAGTGATAGGGGTACCCATTTTACAGGTGAAGTCTTTCAGGTCATGTGCAAACTGATGGGTATTAATAGTAAGCTGCATACTCCATACCGGCCACAGGCCAGTGCAAAGGTGGAGAGAATGAACAGCACTATTAAGAACAAGCTGAGCAAAGTGATGGCTGAAACTGGACTGTTGTGACCAGAAGCACTGCCACTAGTGTTGTACAGCATCAGAACCACTCCCAGGTCACCACTTAACTTATCACCCTTCGAAGTTCTTTTTGGACAACAACCCCATGTAATGATAGACCCCCAGAATGATTTGAAGTGATATAATGAGATAACTGTACAATATTTGGTTAGGATGAGCCAGCAACTGAGAAACCAGCAAAGGAATCTAAAACTGGTGATTCCTGACCTACCAAACAGTAATTGTCATGACATTGAACCTGGGGATTATGTGATGATTCAAAATTTTCTACGCTCAGGTTGCCTCATTGACAGGTGGGAAGGACCGTATCAAGTTTTGTTGACCAGCATGACAGCACTAAAGGTTGCCGAGAGAGAGACTTGGGTCCACTTGTCCCACTGCAAGAAGGTCGCTGACCCGGAGAAAACTTGTGACAAAGAGAAAGGTGAAGAGAACCTCATATAACTAGAGAATCTATTCCAGGAAAGCTGAGAGGCAGGACTGTTGGAGGGCACCTGAGCATGGAGAGCAGCAAAATCAAGGACGGTAGTCATAACATTTTCTTTTCTTTCCACCCTCCACTGCATTTTTCTTTTTTTTTTACCTATTCTATTTTTGCTCCTTAATGAAATGGATTCACACCAAGAAACTGTGTTCCAGCTTTTTCTTGTGACTCTGTTTTTGATCAGGTCAATTTGTTTTTGTGAGGGCCCCTGAGATGCCAAGCAAGGATTTGGAATGGGTTCTGATGGAGAGTACGGATTCGTAGGACCCCAGGATCAGCGCATCACTTTGGTCAAAGCTGGTATCAGTAAGAGATCTGGTAGTCACGGAGCTCGGAGGCAATGTGAAGGGTTATTGTCTGATGAATACTGCATATGTAGGTATTGCGAAAACATAGTCGAAGATGGGTGCATCCAGAGATGTAAGTCAAACAGTAATATCGACATGAGCGGACATCCTTTGAGTGATTACCACTCATTAGTGGGTACGGTCTTAAACCACACAGAATGCTGGGTATGCTCGCAAGTACCTCAAGGACAGAGTAAGTCAGGATTAGTGCCATACCCTTTAACAGTAAATGAGGTACTCGAATTACGGGGGGGAGACCGGTGGACAAGAAATTCAATATATCTAGGCCCCCTAGCTTGAAGCTCCACCAGTGCCACGTAGATAGGTCACTGTGGTGTTTTAACGTGTCCAATTTCTGGAAACCAGGAAGTTGGGAAGTGACATGGAATAACCAGACAATGACCTTCTCACATAGAGCCGATAAAGTACCCATCAACTCCGAACTTGTATGTAAGATAGCCTCAAGTGGGAGGTACTTTCGATATAGGTATACAGTACAGTACTACCAGAGGTTATGACAATTGCACACGCCAAAATGAAAGACATTCACCGCAACGCTCAGACTCCTTATACTCATACACATTATGAACACATTGTCAAGAGACACCTCATAGATAGGACAGAGCACGCAGCCTCTGATTTGATCCATGAATCCACCGGGATTCAAATTCTTCTCGCATTAGATATCACCTGTACTGCCAGAGGAATTATAAATTATAAGTACATCCATGCGCTAGCGAACTTGATAGATAATATCACTGAGATGTATGATGACATCTTCAGGTATATGGGTAGGGAGTTACAGGCCTAAAAGAAGGAGCTGGTCCAGCACAGGATGGTCTTAAATTATGTCACGGCTGTGACAGGTGGGTACTGTGTTACTCTGGCAACTCAATATGGTGTGAAGTGCTGTACGTATATTACAAACAGTACTGAAGACCCAACGGAGATCATCAATCGAAAGATGGACAAGATCTTGCAGTTGAAGTGGGAGTTCAGAAGGAAGCACAACCTTACCTTAAGGGCTGTGGGTAATGAATTGATCGGATGGGCCTCATGGTTGAACCCACTCAAATGGTTCTCTGGGTTAGGAGAGTGGGCACAGAGTGTAATTGCAAGTGTGGGAAAATTTATCCTCTGTTTCCTGGGTGTCGTCAGAATTATTAGTCTGAAATTCAGATGTGTTCGAATTTTGATGCGGCGCAAACACAGGACAAATTTGATGAGTCTAAGGAGCGAGGGCATTGTAACAGTGGCAGATCTGATTTATGACCCATCCGTAGAAACAGTGTTGTGATAAGGATTATAAATTAATTTCATGGCCTGTTTCTTTCACCATTTTACTGTTTTACCCTTAAAACAAGAGACATCCAACCAGAAAAGACTCCAGTATACCCAAATTTATGTAAATGTATTTTTATATGTCTTACCCTCATCTCTGCAATCTTCAGTTAATAACACACATAGTTGATAAACATTATCCACGCATAATAGCATACACATACTTCTCCCCACATGTATCATCAGATAAATGTGCTCCCCATTTGTTGTTATAAGAAGCCGGACAAGGTGAGGGCTAATGGCCCTTGCCTAGAAAGAGCTCGGTAGTGTTTGTTTGCCCATGTACAGACCCTTAATACGGGATGAGAAGGATTCAATGTATACTTCACAGTACCTCGAAGCTTACTTAGAACATATACGGCACGATGATACATGCCCCTCAGACATTCACTCATACATACACGCTTTTTTCCTATCCCACTAGGCTATACATTTCCCACCTACAACTCTTCCCCTGTTACCCGAAATTTTGGACATATTGTAAATGTAATATTTTCAGTATTATTAGTTATGTGTGGCAGTTATTGTTTACTGCCAAAGGGTAGACTGTCGAAGTCGAAAATATTATACCCACATGCATCAAGTACAAACGCCTCCGTGCGTATGCTTGTTCTGCCGTGCATGCACATGCCCGCACGCTGCGTACATTGGCTCATGAAGTCCTGTGTATTAGCGCGTGGTATGAGTAAATACGGTAGCATACGCATTCGCATGGAAAAGCCCCAAAGACATAACTGACATTTCATCCATGTAGTGCATAATTTACACATAGCCCACAAACACCACACCAGCAAGTTACATTTACTTTAGAAATGGAACAATAGAGATATTCAACTTTACAGGATGTGCGGGGACAGAAATAGGTCAGAACACAGTGTTTGGTATCCACATGTACAGTAATTCAAGGTCAATATTCCGTTTGCAGTTTACAGATAATCGCATGATCCTGTGCATAGTTATGCGCAGGAATACATTATTCATATCTCACTTTATGTACTGTACTCCTGATATTCGGCGGGAACCCAGTGGAAGACATCTGCAAGTACACCTGTTCAAACCAACCTATGACCCCTCACATACTGTAAATGACCAGCTCTTTGACCTATGGATGAAGAGATTACAGTTTCCTTTGTTTCATGCTTTGGACCATTGTATAAAAACCAAGCCTCCTGTCCAGCCTCAGTCTATTCTCTGAAGGTCATCTTTCCAGATTGACCGAGGACCGGAACCGGGTGGCGCAGGCGAACATACGTATGTATCCATTGATTGTAGCCTTTTCTCTTGTATTGTTGTATTTCTCTGTGAACCCCCTTTTAAGTAAATATTTGTTGCTGCGTTGGACCACAACATAACATATACAATTGGTGTCGCACTCCTTTCCTGTTAGGGGTTAAACTGTATTCGGCCGCACGTGTAGCTACTTTGTGCTTACAGCGTGACGGCGTGCTTACGCAATGCGTACGCATTTCATAGAGGTTTAACACACACATGCTTAGAGGTCGCAGCGGCCTGAACATTTCTGTATTAAGGTAGTGCTTTTTCTTCCTGTAAGTTAAACGAACTTAACAATACATATACAGTACATGTATTAGACGCATGTGTGTTTTCCTAATAGAGGATAATAGCGAGGGGGTGGATAATCAAGCTTTCCCTCTCTCCTCTTTCTTTTTTCTCTCTCGGTTTTGATTGGCTTAGATATACACTAATTAAAATCAATTGATTTGTTTGGTCCATTTTTGGCAGGATCTTGCTGTTTTCACCTTCCTTTTGAAAGTTAGAAACATAGGAAATAGCTGAATTCTGATCAATCGAATATATGAGGTATGTGACGCTTCTACTTTATGAACCATACAATGGTTGATAAATCAATTTTTTGGATAGTAATATGAATCAATTACCTTTTAATTAGACTGGCTTGAAGCTTCGGCAGTCTCCTTTTTGATGTTTTGAAGTTATTCTTTGAAAAATCCTGAGTGTCCATTCTGATTGATCACATTTTGATAAATGTTAATACCAAAAGGTATGTAAAATACCCAATGATAATAGATAATATATATGAGTTTTATAATCACCACCTAATTGAGTTCTCTTTTTGTTGTCAATAGCCCAATTATTGTCTCTTCGCTCTGTTTCACCATGTCGCGCACATCCTATTGTTCATTGACTGTTCTTTGTACCATACTATTGTTAGTATATGATTTTACTGTATTGTATAAATATTGATTGGCTGTCTTATAATTTTTAGACATACCCCTGATGAAGTCTAGTTACTAGACGAAACGCATTGGGTTGTTATATTTGATGTTATCTCTGAATAGCATATGAGGAAGATTAAATATATTGCACTAAGTTGCCGATATTCCTCTATCAACTTCAAAGATGGAGTACTCGAAGAGAAATTACATCATTTTGTCTGTGTATTATGATGGACATGCTTCTTTGCTTCTGTACATTTTAATACATTTTTATAAAAGAACAGTTCATGTTTATGTTTTAAAATCAATGTTAATTGTGAAACCCACTGGGTTCACTGTATTTATAGGTTAAAATAACCTTTGGGCGCCAATTTCCTTTCTTTTTATATTTTCTGTATCCAGTCCCTCCTAACAAGGGACTTAGTGAAATAGGCAGCCCCTGCCAAGGAGCACTGTATCTTATTGTATCTAATTAGCCTTAGAACAGCGCAGAAGGAGAGTATTTGGTTGGTGTAATAGTTTTTGTTAGTTACTCTCTATTGCAGCTCAGCATAATGCCTTTATTTAATGATCGTAAGAGTAGGAACCAAAAATGTAAAACAATCTTTTTAGATGATGTGCCAGACATGGAACAGACTGAGGAGGATAATGATGAATATTATCATTTACTTAATAAAATGGAAAAATTAGCTACCAGAGAACAAAAAAGTTGGTATGACCTTATTACCCTCGAGAAATATTTAGAAGTGGGCCAGATTCCAAGAGGCCTAAGGCTAAATAAGACCCCTGTGTTGGGTGCATTGAGTGAAGATTTCAATATCAAGTGAAATAGGATACTTGATGAGAGCGATCCCAAATTAGTGGATCTAATTGTGACTGAGAGGAAGAAAGAACTAGAAGGGTTAGAAGTTGAACTAAGCAAACTTGAGTCAGATCTCATCAAATTTAATGATGATGAGGAGTTCAAGAGGGATGTGGCCGATCTCCAGTACAAACTGGACTCCTTAGAGAAGGAAATTATTTTGCGTAAGCAAAAAAAATTCTCTAGGGATATATATAAC
Source organism: Pseudophryne corroboree (assembly GCF_028390025.1). Lineage (NCBI taxonomy): Eukaryota > Metazoa > Chordata > Amphibia > Anura > Myobatrachidae > Pseudophryne > Pseudophryne corroboree. The sequence goes on along the minus strand of NC_086444.1, from coordinate 1,050,481,050 downwards.
TACACCAATGGTAAAGTACACGATTGGGGCGCCAATGGTCCCTCCAAACAGGATAATAGGGAACATTACTTACAGGGGGTGAGGAGGAGAGAACCGGATGAATATGATGATGATGTATTCCATCAAAGATGAAATTATCCTTCCCAACAACGTCCCAAATGAGAAAATACCTATAGGATGAGGAGGAGGAGTTCCAACCAGTCCCCAGGACGAAGATATGGGAGAAAACCGTCACATCTATTCCAACAGTCCCCGGTTGAACTAAGAGACAAGTACTCGCATCATAACCGGTATGAACCCCTTAGGTCAGTTTCCCCCAGGAGAGGGGCTTTTTTAGGGAGAAGGAAGAATATAGGTTTCCCTTATCGAAAAGAGAGAGAACAATTGTACACCCGCTTGAATTCCCCCCAAGGAGTAAAGAGACATTTGAACCCAGGAGAAGAGGCACAAGGGGTGGAAGAAAAATCGCCCAACAAAAAAAAAGGGCAATCAACTTCCTACAAGAACCTCCAAACCAGGCATCATCAATTTTACTAAAAAGGAATTATCCCACCCACAAACATCAATATTGAATAAAGGTCTAAAATTTGCTCTGAACCAACATGTAAATAAATTCGATTTTAGCAAATATGTATGTAGTTTAACACTCAAAAGGCACTTCTTAAAGAATCCTATACAAAAATTGAATCATGAACCTCGGACTAAGCCTGTGGTTGCTCCCCCCTCGAGGTATTATCCAGTGGAGTCTAGGGGTAATCATATTGATTTCTTTTTCGACTCCGTCAAAGGGGACTTTAGGAGATTGAAGCTTCAAAAACGACAAATTCTGCGACAATCTCACGTCCCAGGAGAGATTAGCCATCAAACAACTTAAAAATGATGACGAAATAGTGATCAAAATGGCGGATAAAGGGGGTGCCGTCGTCATTCAAGAGAGATCCACGTATGTCAGTGAAGCTCTGAAACAAATTAACGATACTTCCACCTACGAATTACTCAAAGGTGATCCAACTGAAAAATTTGTAGAAGAACTTCACAATCTACTTTATGAGGCTAAGAATAAAGGAGTGCTATGTAAGAAGGAATCTGAATACATTTTAAATAAAAAACCGAAGATACCTATCTTTTATCACCTGCCTAAGGTACACAAGGGTACCATTCCTCCCCCAGGTCGACCTATAGTGGCAGGTGTGGATTCACTAACAGCCAATCTATCACATTTTCTTGATATTAAATTACAGCCATATGTGAAAAACCAGTTGTCATATTTAAAAGACCCAACTGGTCTTTTAAAAAGTCTTAATGAAATACGGTGGCTTTCCTCATACAGATGGGTAACCATCGATGTTCAGGCTCTCTACACCTCCATCCCCCATTCTAAGGGGTTAGAGGCAGTGGAGAAAATTTTGTCAGCAGACATTATGATCTCCAAAGATGAGAGAGAGTTCATGCTGGGGGAGTATATGGTTCATATTGAACCGCAATTATTTCGAGTTTGAAGGACATTACCATCTGCAGCGACAAGGCACAGCGATGGGGACCAAATTTGCCCCATCGTATGCTAATATATACATGGACCAGTGGGAGCAGCAATACCTATACACTAATGAGGGGTTCAGATACCATAACATCAAGTTCTATAAAAGATATATAGACGACTTGATCCTGATTTGGGATGGAGATTCAGAGACATTGGTTAGCTTTATCTCCTCCATACAGAAGAATTCGTACAACCTCAGATTCACACATAAACATCATTCTTCCACCATTGATTATTTAGACATCCTTTTAAGTGTGGACAATGAAGGTGTTCTGAACACTAAAACCTACTTTTAAGGAGACTGACGCTAATAGCTTTATACCGTACAACAGCTGCCATCTCGCTAGATGGAAGACGTCAGTGCCATATTCACAATTTATGAGGTTAAGAAAGAACTGTAGTACCTTGTCTAACTATTGGGAACAATCATAAGATTTGGTTAGACAATTTGTCGATAGAGGATATGAAGAATCAGCATTACTCATTGACCAGACACGAGCATCTAAGATAGATAGAAGGAGGTTCTTTTCTTCAGAAGGGAAGCCTAAGGATAACCAGAAAACCGAAAGACCTTTCATTACCCAATTCAATCAAGAGAATATGAAGATCAGATGCATTTTGTATCAGCACTGGCATCTCCTACTTAGAGACCCCATACTAGGCCCGCATCTACCTGACAGACCAAATATAGTTTTCAGGAAGTCCAGAAACCTCAAGAGTATCTTGGCCCCTAGCCAATTACCATCTTGTCAATCCCGAAGGGATAGCTCCAATAAGCACCCTATGATGTCAAGAACAGGTCTATTTCCTTGCAATAAATGCATCTGTTGTCGACATGTCGACAAGAAAAGTTTTAGTTGGAAGGATGAAAGAAATAGGATATATAAGTTGAAGACCGTGGTAACATGTAATACAAATTATGTTATCTATAAAATTAATTGTCCATGTATGCTGTCTTATATTGGCAAAACTAAGAGGTGTTTGAAAATAAGAATCCAGGAGCATTTACGCGATATCAGGAACCAAGTTACGAATCACAGTCTCCCCCGACACTTTCTTGAATGTCATAACTCTGAGATCCAGGGTTTAACGTTTACAGTCCTGGATCATATCACTGAGAATAGAAGAGGAGGTGATAGAGACCTTTATCTGGCCCAGCGAGAATCCTATTGGATTTATACCCTGAACACCCTTATCCCTAATGGACTTAATGAGAATATCGACATGGCTTGCTTTCTCTAGATTAGGTCCTTTTACCCATTAGAGAATCTGACTAGGGTTCATTCTTCGTAAGTCAGGTCCTCTCAATTAGGTTCTACCTCTTCCCATCATCATCTTTCTTTCTCCCCCCTACACATTCTGTGTAATTTCGCAATAAATATTTTTCTGAAATTTGATATGAGTTGTACGTTCAGAACTGCATTGTAGGGATTAATATTGTGTGGGATGATTTAATATACATTCTGTAGAATGTCTATTTTTATTATGGAAGCTAATGTTTTGGGGGTATGAATTATATTAATATCCTTATTTGTACAAATGGAGCCCTATTTCTTTAATGTATGAGTAGTATATTAAGCTGTATATTTTTCACCTCCATTGTTTGGAGAGGTTCCCTTACTGTAAAATAGTCAAATAAGATGTAACGGTTTCTGATATTACCAGCCTGGTAGCACATTATATTTCTATAATTATTGTTCATATCTAGAACAATTTCACACATTCTTAATAGTAACTTAATCACTTTTAAGGCCCCTTCGGTTAATCTGGCTTCTGTACACTATAATTAGATTATAGACACGTCTAGTTTCGTCTATTTCACTAAGCCTTCCGTTTTTATTGGCCCATTAACAACAGGTGATTACTTCCACTAAGGAAGTACATAAGCGGCTTCGCGCAGCGCTGGTTGTCATGGCGCTGGAGCGCAAGCCGCTCCACTTCCGCACCACGTGACTGGTTCACATGACGCGGACGGACGGGGAAGGTTCCCCGGGCAACCCTTATAGCAGGGATTGTGGCACTAATGACGAGCAGAGAAACGCTCGTTCACAACTTAATTAGATTAGGTAAGAACTAATTAGCCCATGGTTGTATGTAGTTTTTTGTAAGGTCTTTGACCCGCATTTCATCACTCCCAGCAGTCGGGCACAGAGTCACACTGAACTATTCAGGTGTACACTATATTATTACTGCACTAGTGGCACACAGATCATTTATGGTTCATATATCTCACTGCAGTAAAAATGACTCAAATACTAATTCAGTTTCACATGTTTATTGATCAAATAATTGATTGATTGGCTGGTATGTGGAGGAGATTGACACAGGCCTTATGCACACTAGTTTAATTGGGGAAATGATGTCAGATGACATCCCCTATAAAAGTTTGAATTTAGCTCCCATGGTCCATTGCAAGGACACTGGAGTACCACTGGCTGTCTGTTTGGAAAGTAAGGAATTTCTTTAAACCTTTTAGAAGAGGGCTTCATTTAATCTATGATATGTATATTTTTTTGGTCAGACTGATAGGCACTTAATCCTTTAATGTTTCAACTTCTCAGTCTTTAATTTAGACTTATATAGTGCCAAGTGTTATGTACAAAAGAGTGACATTTAAGGGTGATTTTTGAACACACATTGTGCCTCATTTATGAGTTCTAATCAGTATGTATTGGATTCACTATAAGCCTGTGAGCATGTGAGCAACAAATGATGTCACAATTTTTAAACTTTCACAGAGGACAGGTGATACAGTTTGCAGTTCAGTACTGCTACCATACTTAAAATCATTGGTTATTATCTAATTGACCCTTAGGTTTTTTTCCTGTGTGAATCTGTATGGACAGCTTACCCGTATCTGTATTTCACGTTTGTGTTTGACACACGAGGTATGCCATGATGCTTTAAGAATTTCATCTGTAATAACCTTATAAATATTTAAATATCTATATAATTGTAGAGCTTGATTAACGCAGTTTCCTGCTATCATTAGGGTTATTCATAGTGTATTTCTATCAGGAGACTCTGTGTATAAGAGTTAGCTTACACTGACCATTTAGACAATTATATTGTGATCCATGTATTAGACGCATGTGTGTTTTCCTAATAGAGGATAATAGCGAGGGGGTGGATAATCAAGCATTCCCTCCCTCCTCTTTCTTTTTTCTCTCTCGGTTTTGATTGGCTTAGATATACACTAATTAAAATCAATTGATTTGTTTGGTCCATTTTTGGCAGGATCTTGCTGTTTTCACCTTCCTTTTGAAAGTTAGAAACATAGGAAATAGCTGAATTCTGATCAATCGAATATATGAGGTATGTGACGCTTCTACTTTATGAACCATACAATGGTTGATAAATCAATTTTTTTGATAGTAATATGAATCAATTACCTTTTAATTAGACTGGCTTGAAGCTTCGGCAGTCTCCTTTTTGATGTTTTGAAGTTATTCTTTGAAAAATCCTGAGTGTCCATTCTGATTGATCACATTTTGATAAATGTTAATACCAAAAGGTATGTAAAATACCCAATGATAATAGATAATATATATGAGTTTTATAATCACCACCTAATTGAGTTCTCTTTTTGTTGTCAATAGCCCAATTATTGTCTCTTCGCTCTGTTTCACCATGTCGCGCACATCCTATTGTTCATTGACTGTTCTTTGTACCATACTATTGTTATTATATGATTTTACTGTATTGTATAAATATTGATTGGCTGTCTTATAATTTTTAGACATACCCCTGATGAAGTCTAGTTACTAGACGAAACGCGTTGGGTTGTTATATTTGATGTTATCTCTGAATAGCATATGAGGAAGATTAAAGATATTGCACTAAGTTGCCGATATTCCTCTATCAACTTCAAAGATGGAGTATTCGAAGAGAAATTACATCATTTTGTCTGTGTATTATGATGGACATGCTTCTTTGCTTCTGTACATTTTAATAAATTTTTATAAAAGAACAGTTCATGTTTATGTTTTAAAATTAATGTTAATTGTGAAACCCACTGGGTTCCCTGTATTTATAGGTTAAAATAACCTTTGGGCGCCAATTTCCTTTCTTTTTATATTTTCTGTATCCAGTCCCTCCTAACAAGGGACTTAGTGAAATAGGCAGCCCCTCCCAAGCAGCACTGTATCTTATTGTATCTAATTAGCCTTAGAACAGCGCAGAAGGAGAGTATTTGGTTGATATATATATATATATTTATATACACATATCACAGCGCGGTCAGTGACCGGAGGATAGATCAGAATAGTCATACAATATATTGTGTAAAAGGTACATACACACTTTCTCAACTAGCGCTGTCTGTAGGATACTTAAGTGTTTCTAAAGTCTCAGCGCTGTGTACAGGCAACTTTACAAGGGAGGCCTTGCCCTGCAATCTCGGAGACCAGCAGCAGCTATGCTGAGCACCATCTTCTGAGCATCTCAGTCAAGGAGTAAGGGAGAGTGTGAGGCAGCTCCAGGTTGGGAAATATGCGATGAGGTGGTGCCCTGGGCCAGGGTAGGGGCTACAGCTCAAGCGCCACCTCTCCTATGCTAAACTTCCACCCCAGGTACTAGGGAGCCTTATTAAACAGGGCATTAGTACACCTGTCCTGTGCTCCATTGTCCTGGTGGTCTAGTTGGGTCCCTACCCAGTGACAGTGTCCACGCCAGCACTGTGACCCATCTCCCTAGGTCATGGTCGGAACGCTTTTTATTAATGGTTCCCACCTGGGGGACCCTATTACCTCCTCCCCGTAGCAGCCACGTGAACCAGGAGAGTGGTCTGCGACTCTGTGCCTAAGCCGTGACTTCTCCGCCGCAGGTACCTGGGAACCAGGCTGCGGGAGTATGCAACACTGCATGGGAGGTGATGGAGTTGCAGCACTGAATGTCACACTGACATACAGCACTGACAGCCCAGCCAGAGATTTGGGAATCTTCTTAGAAAGGCTTTTCCGAGCTGCCCAGTGCAGCCCTCCTGTTAGGTGACCTGCTGCTGCAGGCACCAACTCGAAACTGAGTACTCAGTGCCTGAAGGCGGGGTTATAGAGGAGGCCCCAATGCATTCTGGGACAGCTAAAGTTTTTGCCTATTGTTGCCTCTGGATCAAGATCCACTCTACACCCCCGATTGTTTTCCCTCTGGAAACCAATGTAACCTGCTGCAGAAAAAGGCAATTTGGAGGCCCTTGTACAAATTGGCTTTCCATTACTTAATCTGCCCACCCACTAGTGTGTAAAAAGAAAGAGTTTGCAGCACATCTAGAAACCTTGTCAGTGATCGGCGCAGGAGACTACTTCCTCAGAATGTGGAAAAGATGATGTTCAAAAGATGATCAAAATGAATGACAAATTCCATGAGGAAGACCTTTACACGCAATTATATCAAAGTACATAGACTTCTGTAACAGTAAATTCCAGCGGAGATGAATTAATATTACAGTATGTGAGGATGATAAAAACTGATGATGGTGAGGAATCGGATGAGGTGATTGACCTCTTCCAACTTTAGAGAGGATTAAGAATACTCTTAGCTGCATTAAGCCCATTGGTCGCTTGTTTGGGGGGGGGGGGGGGGTGCCAAGCATGCTAGATAATTCAGCATGAAAAGTGTCAGGCACTGTTGCTGAAGTGCTTGGTGTGTTAAACTGTGCATGTCCTTTTTAATATCCTACATATGGCCAAAACTGACCGGTATTGACTAAAAGAAATGTTATTGAGGTTAATAATACTGTAAGGGGGGAAAAAAAGGCCAAATTATGTTATTTTTGCCATTATTTTTACATTTTTCTCTGTTTTGACCTGGTAGAGGCTCCTATCTCATGATCAAACAATTTTGTGATTATTTTACTGAAATACAGATAAAGTTTTTAGTTTATAAGTCTAAGGAATGCAGTTTCACTACTAAAACTGTATACTCACTTTCTCTATCTTTTTTAGGTGATTTGTGTACAAGATTAAGGTGGGTGATGTACAGAGAGTAGTATTTAGTGGAGATGCCCATCTTAACTCTGTGGACGGGATGCACTAATCTCAAAATCGCGGCTAGAGAAAATATATATATATATGGACAAACTTAATTGACCTAGAGGGTTAGTATGCAAACAGCCAATCTAAGCAGTTTCCCCATGTTCCAATCAGATGCAGCCACATATTGAATATCTTCAATCATTCTCAATGCACATGAGCCCCCTTTGTTCTCTCTAGGGTTTGTGTTTCTTTTAAAAATACTTATTGTAAAGTCAACAGATATATACAATAATGTATTAGGATCAAATATTTGTTATAGTGAGGTGAATAAGCCTGGGTCACCTGATAATATACAGGAGGCCAAAGTCGTACAGTATATTAGGGTTGGGGAGATGCAGTGTGGATAAGGAAAGATGGAGTCAGGGGGAATAAGGGCAGGGAAGGCTGAGTTGTTCTGCATTAATAAGAGTGAAGGGAAATTCTAGTAATACATCTGCTGCAGTCATAAATAGTAATGGAAGAGTTTTTTATTTTTGTTCTTGGATGACTTCAACACTGAAGAAAGAAGATTCCCTATAGCTGTAGGCTAGATGTGTATCAGTATTGGCCAAAAATACACTAATGATGCATGACTCAGGATCTTCGTCAAGAATAGAACTGCTTCAGCTAACATTTACAGCCCATAAACATTTTAGCTGATACATATGAAGCTATTATCATTAATGATTGTGCATTGCAGTACTAAGAAAATTGCTAAATAGACAATAAATAATGTGGCCTAAATTACAAACAATGTCATGACGGCTATTCCCTTGTTGCCCATGATTATGGTAATATCATGCATCAGATTCAAGAATCTCTTCAAGTTATGCTTTATGATAGAACCATTGCCTTTTACAGGTTATAACTTTTAGTTTGGACTAAAAACAACATTCTAGTTTTTAATAGTGCATTTACTTTTCTTCCTGCAGATTTTATGTGCTAATAATATACATATGTTAACTATAGTTTTATGTATATACACTAAATATGTGTTATAATTAGGAATACCTATAATATCAAAGTTATTGTTAGAATAAGGTCACTTTATAGCTGTTCAGAGTGTTTAGTAGTATGCCATTTTTCTTATTAATTGTACTCATGATTCCATTAAAGTAGAGACTGGGAACAGTAAACTCAGCTTAGGCATCTTTACTATGCAAGTGGGTAAACGTGTGCAAATCTTTGGTTTAGAAAACATTTACGCCAATAGTTTTTGCCATACACTCATTACTTTATTCATATATTTCTACCATTAATACTGATGCAGGGGTAGATTTATCAAAGCTTGGAGAGACATATAATGGACAGAGAGAAAGTACAACCAATTAGCTTCTGTCATTTTACAGGCTGTGTTTGAAAAATGACAGAAGCTGATTGGTTGATACTTTATCTTTCTCCAAGCTGTGATAAATCTCCCATACATTTTTTAGAGGAGATTGCAGAATTCAATATATTTCAATGATCTTGCCCACATATAATTTGAAGTAAGTTTGATAACTAATACTGTATGTATACACTATTTGGCAGCATGTATCTTTGTCAGTCGGGATCCCTATGTGAGTTAATAATTTGGGTGGGAAATGGGGTACTCTGCCATACTTGCTCCATAAAAATGTATATTAATATCCTTGTTACTTCTGTTTATCTTTTTGAACTTGTTTTGTGAAAAATTTAAAAATATAGAAAATACTACCTAAATGATATCTTCTACAAAAGGTGATGATTAAACATGAATTTGAATTATATATAATTCTGCGAATAGGCTGTCATTAAGAGCTAGTGGATCACACAGATGAATGTGGTCCACTCCTAGGTAGTATGGGGATACATGCACGTGCTCTCCTTTTTGACCTCTATATCATGTCAAAAAATATATATGGTTTTTCATCCTAGGATCCTATCAGTTGAGTTCACTGTCGCCTTCAAAATAAAATTTGTTACTTATTCGCAATTTTAACAATGTATTTTAAATCTACAAAATGACTAGTCTATCCACCAGTTAAACAACATTCCTGACAGGAAGTTTATATCCAGAGACATTAGCGGGATTTAATGGCATCTGAGTTTGCTGGAGGTACGGGATTCTGGCTGAACTCTAATGTTTTTTTAAAGTGACAGTCATTTACAAGGTATGGTTTTGCCTTGTAAATGACTGACACTTTAAAAAAAAGTCTGAGTTCGGTCGTCAAACTGCACCTCCAGCAAACTCAGACATCATTACATCCCTCCTAATATGTCTTTTCCTCTTCTGTGACCAATGTTAATGGAATACAAGAGAAAAGTAAGTGTGACAGTCCTGCACCTGGTGTAGGTAACATAGAAACATAGAATTTGATGATAAATATGAACCACCTGGCCCATCTAGTCTGCCCATGTATACGCACACACTTAAACACTACACACTAGGACTATTTTTTTTCCGTCAGGAGCCAATTAATCTACCAGTAGATTTTTGGAAAGTGGAGCACCCAGAGTACCCCGAGGAAACCCATACAAGCATGGAGAGAATACATAAATGTATGAGAGACACAGTGCTCTTTTACAACTAAGTATTAAAATAACGACTAAGTACAAGGTTCAGTCCTTCGGGGAGCACCCTTTCTTTATATAGCAGAGGAACACTACTCCCACTTTGCTGTTAATTATGACCTATGAGGATTCCAAGTAACTGTGGCTGAGAGCACCTTTAATTGGGTATGCTACCGTCCCATGGTCTTAAATTGTAGATCATTCTGAAATGTGGTTGGCAACACTGCCGTGTTTCTATCTTTCAATTAGAGGTTATAGTTTATGTCATTGTACCCAAAGCCATTCCGTGTGCTATACTGTTTTCACTGGGACCAAGATACTGCGAACAGTCCAGGTATGTAGTTTTTTGCTTCACAGCTCCCTTTACAGTAAGATGTCATACAAACAAGTACAAGAAAATATAGATATGTTGAGTGATTTATAATTTAACAAATGTTGTGATTTCTTTTTAAATAAGAATAATGAATTATTTCACAAAAATAATTATTCTAACATTAGTTTTCTTGCTGGTAAAGGTCTAGTAAATCTATAGATGATGTATTAGAATTGATCTATTTTTAAAAGTAAAAACATGCAGCCATTTTTTTTTGTGGGGTGTTGCGAGCACCCCACCTACTTACTTACGTGATTTTTACACTCCTACACATTTAAGGGTTAAACATATAGGAATGTAGTGCTATACAGGTAGTGAATGATTTGGTCACTGCTAAATCTAAAGGTCGTTACTCACTACTTATTCTCCTTGATCTACCTGCTGCTTTTGACACTGTTGACCACTTTCTTCTCATACAAACACTACAATCCCTAGGTATTCAGGACACAGCCCTTTCTTGGTTCTCATCCTTCCAATCTAATCACTCCTTCAGTGCTCGTTTCTCTGATTCCACCTCCTCTTCACTACCTCTCTCAGTACCGCTGCTTTTCTCTATCTATACCACATCTCTTGGCAAACTAATCAACTCTTTCGGATTTCAGTACCATCTGTATGCGGATGATACTCAAATCTACCTATCCTCCCCAGATTTGTCACCATCTGCATTGGGCCGTGTCACTGAATACCTTAATGCCATTTCATCTTGGATGACATCTCGCCACATCAAACTTAATATTTCCAAAACAGAATTAATTTTATTTCCACCGGCCTATAGTAGTTTCCAACCTGATATCTCTATCACTGTTGAGAACTCTGCAATCATCCCTACCCCACAAGCTCAATGCCTAGGTGTCATTCTTGACTCTAAACTGTCCTTTGTTCCCCACATTCAATCTGTCTCAAGATCATGTTGCATACATCTAAGAAACATATCCAAAATACGACCATATCTTACACAAGACACAGCAAAAACTCTAATCCATGCGCTCATTATCTCCCGCATTGATTATTGTAATAGTCTCCTGACTGGTCTTCCCAAACATAGGCCCTCACCACTACAATCCATTTTGAATGCAGCTACGAGGCTAATCTTCCTCACTAGACGTTCATCGCCTGCAGATCCGCTCTGTCAGTCCCTCCATTGGTTACCAGTATTCTACCATATTAAATATAAAATACTTTTACTGACATACAAGGCCATTAACCAAACTGCACCAACATTCATCTCTTCACTCATCTCAAAATATCTCCCTATCCGACCTCTCCGCTCTGCACAAGATCTGCGTCACTCATCCACACACATTACTTGTTCACACTCAAAATTACAGGACTTTATCCGGGTTTCACCCACTCTGGGTAATGATCTCCCATGCACAACAAGACTCGCCTCTAGTCTCCAAACCTTTAAACGCAGCCTAAAAACTCACCTCTTCAGACAAGCCTATCAATTTTCAGACCCACCCACATAAACTTTCAGTGCTTCCCTATCTAATTACATCCTCTCTGTACAGTACACATAACCTCACATATTTTGCCTTCTAACATTGCTGGGTGATCATATCATACAACCCATTAAGAACCTAGCAATCTGGTGGACCATTATGCAATAGGTAGCATCTATCCTTGTGTATCAATGCCTATTTCCCTATGGATTGTAAGCTTGCGAGCAGGGCCTTCCTACCTCTATGTCTGTCTGTTTTTAGCCAGTTTTGTTCTATTACTGTTGTTCTAATTGCAAAGCGCAATGAAATATGCTGCGCTATATAAGAAACTGTTAATAAATAATAATAATAATAATAATAAAAAATAATAATAATAATAATAATAAATAAATAAATAAATACAACCCAGTAGGTGTTAATCGACCACCAATCTATACATTTACCTAAAAGCCAGCCCCTTAGTAAACACTGGTTTAAAATAAAATGTTGTGATTGTAGACTACACAAATTCAGCACTGGAACTGTAGTAGAAAAAAAAAACCCTGTTCGTAATTGTAATAAAGTTATTTTTGTAGCTAATGAAAGACTCCCAAAGGAGTGGTCATTCAGCATTCATCTATAACGCTGGGTAACCATAACTGTCATTTAGGAACATCAAAAAATGTTCCTACTAAATTCAGCTGACATCCATTTGCAACATGTTCACCCTATTAACAGAAGGTTTTGGTTTTTTTTTTTCAATCATACCAGTCTGCTTTCATTAAATAAAAGGAGATTTTTGCAATGGACAAACTCAGTAAAAAATCACCACCAATGAAACTAAAAAGTATATTAAGGTATGTTTGTACATTTTATATCAACGGTTATGTTTTTTGTTTCATAGAATTTCAGTGCCCATTTATCCCTCTAAATATTCATCCGTTACAGCTCACTCCAACCATGTAAATTATGGATGTTTTATACCATCTGCTCTAGTTTGGTGTCCAAATTATTTGCAAAAAAATTTACAATGTTGCTTTTGCCAAAGCATTAAATATTATAATTCGGGTCTCAATGAGGAGATTTGCCTCCAACAACAAAAAAATCGAAACATATTTTTACATTAGAATCCTATTTGTATTTATTCTAAAAGAGAATTACAGATAAAAATATAGTATCAATTAACCAAAATAGTATGATAATTGAAATAATTAGTGTAATAAAAATTAGTTTAATATTTACACAAGTTAAATATTTCTGTATTATGTTAAATATTTGAGATTAATATTCTGAAGGCAAAATATGCCTGTCATGTATGAGATGGACTTCCTCTATGAAGCGGTTAATACATGTTGCACAGGCACATGATAATCATGGAAAGACAAAACAGTATTAACCAAACACCATACCTAGAACCATGCCAAAAGGCAGAATTCTAGCTTTTTTCCAGTACAGTCTATTTTGGGCAGAAAAGTTCAGAGACCCCCATAAAGGTCTCAAATTCACAGTTAAAGGGATTTAATACAGCTCCACTGGCTTTTATTTCTCTCAATAATTTCTGAATAGGTCCCTTGCAATTATATAGCTGTGTCCTAATGATCAGTAAACTCTAACAATTAAATAAGAATTAAGGAGGAAAAATACTGTTCAGTCTTAGGGTGACTGTTCACTGCAGTTCAGTTAAAAACTAAAATGCCCCCTCCCCAATCTACCAAGGCAGCCAACGTTTTTTCTGTATCTTAAAATGTGTCATATACAGTATGATCTTATGCTGCTTAAAAATGGGTTTAGTACAGTAATTTGAGTTAATGTTACATTTCTGCCCTTCTGTATGGATCGTTTTATCCACAAAAGGTATTGGTGTCATGTGTGGGTTTTTGTATTTTTTGTGTGTTTTGTTTTGCTTGGTGGGATTATACGGTTGCTTTTTTTTATTCTTAATAACCTCTTCCTGTCTTGGCTGGCTCAGTTCTACTGGGAATCGACGTTCGCCGCTGCTAGCCATCATTACAAGAGTGCTGTGAGAGGGTATGCAAGTGTGTAAGGGATCTATCTGCACTCAGGTTAATGCACCCAGTGCCAAATAAGGATATTTACAATCATTCCTTGCTTGATGATTGGGTATTTTACCAAGCAGCCTGCTCCATGCTCCGATTAGCCTTGACCTGCCCCATAATCTCCCCAGCCTAAAACATAGGCCAGATGTAATGATGCCTGAGTTCGGCAGCTATGCGGGATGCCAGCCAAACTCTGACTTTTCTTTAAAGGGGCAATCACTTATAGGGCAAAACCATGCCTTTGTACTGTAATTGCCCTTTTAAAAAAAATCAGATTACTTGATACCTGTGTGTACTCAGCCTGTTACGTGGATATGCATCGGCTTTTTCTTGGAAAGAATCCCTGCATACAGGTAGTTTATTTCATCATTAGTTGATCACTTAATTTGTATGTGTGGTGAGGTAAATGGCTAAGGAAGCACTGGCTAGTACCAGAGCCATATTTACAAACAATGTATGAGCCCATGGGTTCATGCGGGCATTATACACAGGTGCAGCAGCCTATACAGTTGGAAATTTGGTGAGTTTTGATCAGAGATGTGTGGACATGGTACTGTAGGCATGTGAGGCACTGGCTCACCAGTCATAGAATTTTTCATCCAGAGTTTTAATGATAAAATGTATTAAAATAATTCAAGAAAGATATTTATAATAAATTGTATTTTTCATATACTTTATATAGTCAAAACTTTGGAGTATACTGAAGCATGACAGGAAAGGCTCTTCCTCACCTGCCTCACTTCAAAGTCACTTCCAAGCACGTCACTATATATATATATATATATATATATATATATACTAGCGGAGGTACAGCTCTCCCATTACTGGATTTTACTGCACCGGGTGCCCGCACATGGAGGAGATACAAACAAGTGGTGGGTGCGTCACTCCTGGTGACTAAATCAAGGCAATAGAGGCGGCAGGGTGGTTGGCCTACCACCCTGCCACCTCTATTGTCTTGATTTAGTCACCAGGAGTGATGCACCCAGCGCTTGTTTTTATATATATATATATATATATATATATATATTTATATATACTGTATAAATAAATATATATATATATATATATATAAACTGTATATATATGTGTGTGTGTGTGTGTGTGTGTGTGTGTGTGTGTGTATGTATGTATGTATGTGTATATATATATATATATATACTAGGTGATTCATCGCGCCCTACGGGCGCTCTTCACACCGTCGGAAGGGGCTACGCCACCCGTAACCCCTGCACGTAGTTGTGTGAGTGGGTAAATAGTGCACGACGAAAGTGCGTTTGATGGTGAAGGGGGCGTAGGCCCTTTAGTGGGTGTGAACAGTGGCTGCAGGGCATGATGTACAGAATGTAGCGGGTGCAGGGGTGACCGCGTATTGGGGAGGGTGTCTGTGGGTAGAGGAGGGGCGGATGCCGGGAGTGTGTGCGGATAGGAGAGGGGGGGCGGGAGGTGGTGTGGGTGGGGGAGGAACAGGGGACTGGGGGTGGTGGATGGGGTCTGGATGCGATGTGGGTGGGGTAGCATTGGAGGGGGTGGGGGAGGGGTTGGTGCAAGGCTCTCGTGGATGTGAGAGGGGTTCTGGAAGCGTTGTGGGTGGGTAAGGTGTAGGTGTGCTTGCGGGTGGTGTTGGGGGTCCGGTGGTGGCGGGTGAGGGGCTGGGGTTCATTGGGTGGGGGAGGTGTAGGTGTAGGGGGTGCAGTGGATGGTCGAGGGCGTCCGTAGGTGGTGTAGGGGCAGCCGTGGGTTTGCTGTGGGTGGGATGGAGGTAGGTATCTCCTATATATTATGACAGATCTGTGACTTTGTGACTCATTGCTAAAGCTGGGTGGAGTCACAATGCTGGGCGGAGTCAAGTTACAGATCTGGCCAAATATATAGGAGAAGCATAGGAGAAAATAGGAGAACACACTGGCCAAATATATAGGAGAGAATAGGAGAACACACTGGCCAAATATATAGGAGAGAATAGGAGAACACACTGGCCAAATATATAGGAGAGAACAGGAGAACACACTGGCCAAATATATAGGAGAGTATAGGAGAACACATAACAGTACATTGTAATAACAGTACATACATAGTGAGCGCAGGAAAGGCAGCAGCAGCATGTTAACACGACATACAAGCACCGCCTCCAGGCGCCAGCCATTGGACACATGCTGAAGGGTGCGCTGTGATTGGCCACCCGTGGGTGTGATGGGATGTAGCTACTGCTGCTTCCCCCGTGGTACAGAGCATCCCCAACTCCCTACATATAGCGGGGACGCGGGGTGAGGGCGGGTACGAAGCGGGGCTCACTGCCAGGGGATGGAGCGCACAGGCATCTTACTGCACTCTCCGGCGCCTGGCACTGTAGTGTCCGCCAGCGTCTCCTTGTGTGAGCGGGGACCCAGGTGCTAGTTGCATTGGCGGTCAATCACAGCGCACTCCTCAGCCATGTGTCCAATAGCTGGTGGCTGGGGGTGGTGCTTGTATGGAGCTTTAACATGTGTCCAATAGCTGGCGGCTGGCGGCGGTGCTTGTACGGAGCTTTAACATGTGTCCAATAGCTGACGGCTGGGGCTGGTGCTTATACGGAGCTTTAACCTTCTGCTGCTGCTGTCTCTCCTGCGCTCACTATGTATGTACTGTTATCACCATGTACTGTTAAATGTTCTCCTATTTTCTCCTATATATTTGGCCAGTGTGTACTCCTATTCTCTCCTATATATTTGGGCAGATCTGTGACTTGACTCCGCCCAGCATTGTGACTCTGCCCAGCGTTAGCAAATGAATCACAAAGTCACAGATCTGGGCAAATATATAAGAGATATATACATAAATAAAATGTGACATCCTTAAGGTTTGGTTTGTATATTTTTGCTTCTCAATTAGTTGTCCTTATTTTTCAGGGCAGCCTCCAAACACCTATTACCTTTTTCGATAGTTCTTATCTCCTATGGCAGGATAAGCATCACAGTGCTGCCCATCATTCTGGATACCCCCTTCCAGCAGCAACTCTACTGTGTCTGTTAGGCTCATGCAATAGTTCTTCCAGAAAGTAGCCTAATCTCTGGGTGATGGGATTACTGTGGTCTGTGTTCTAAGGTTAACCCCCTTCATTGCTGGGTGGCAGAGGAACATTCCATGGATGACTACCTTGGAGTAAGCATTAATAGGGTATGGCATAACAAATCTACACCTGTGCTGTTACCAGTGCCGGATTAAACCCTGTGGAGGCCCCTAGGCAGTCATAATCCCGGGGGGCCCTTGCAAATGATCTCCAAATACCGTTTTAATTCAACCAACCAAAAGGCTACGATCTGGAAACTGTAATGTGAATCTGATGTCTATGGTTTATGTACTTTAAATTGTTAATGGGTACATTACATTATTAAAGTATTTTCTTCATAGAGTCTTTAGTGTACAGTTTTTGTTTCTTTGAGTTGGTCAATTTTTTCCATCTTTTGGAAAGATTTAAGAAAGTTTTATTGTAATTTTCTATTAAGATCAAATCAATATTATTTTGATCCATTGTTGGAGGGGCCCTAAAAGGTGTGGGCCCAAGTTTGGTGCCTACTCTGCCTGTTTGGTAATCCGGCACTGGCTGTGACATTAATCAATTTAAATCACTTGTATGCCTTAGAGGTAATTGTGTGGCTTAGAGGTAATTACCAGGCACAAGGAATACATACAATAAGATAAAAATAGCTATCTTTATAGTTTTCATATTCAGAAATGTAATGCAATAAAATGTTTTTATGTCCAAAAAAAACATACACTGTATACAAATTATTTTTATCATGCACTAAACAATGAAAAGTCTAATCCTCATACATTTGTTTCTATACCTATTATACTATTTATACTGTAGATGCCTCAAAATGTATTTGCAAAAAATAAATAAAAATCTCACGGTATCATTAGAAAATTATGTTGGCAGCAAATGGATTGTGTATTTGAGATATAAAACTTTAGAAGATTCAACTTGCTATCAAAGTAGTTTTTGGCATATTAATAGGTGAAATGATTAATATTATGAGATTAGATTGAATGCCATATTTGATATCAATGTTTCATTTTTTATTTGGAAACGCTATTCAAAATCATGTTTATTAAATTCTTAGAGTATGAATTAATCTGTAGTTTGCAACATAATGCTGACTCGTGCTGAATGTCTTTTACATTAAACTATTTAAATTCTGAATTCTGTTCTTCTATAGTTATAATTATGTAATCCATCATCTATGTACTGAAACATAGTGAATTTTTGTTTTAAAATGTATTGTTCTTTTTAAAATAAGTTATTAAAAGAGCAGTAAAGGGTATACCAAACAATTTGTCCCAAACTTGACTGAAAATCAATGTAGAAAATAACACTTTTTATTATTATTATTATTATTATTATGATGATGATGATGATTAATATTATTCGGGGTCACTCGCAGTGTGTCTGTGACAGCAACTATTGCAGGTCGCATGTCTGTGAGTTTATGCAAATGCCACTATAATCCCTTCCCAGATGTACAGCCATGCATGTAAATGTGCAAGGACTAAGATGCCTGCTTTGTACATCTTTAGATACCTTTTGATGTTCCTTTAGATGCAACTACGAGTTGCACCATCGAAACTTGCACCAGCCCCATGTTAAATACAGAATGTCCATCAGACTATGGCTTCCAATGTGTACGAATGTATGTCTGATTTCACAGCCACTACAGTGACACTCCCATAACATGTTCATAAGATGGGCCATCTTGGTGCGTCTGCTAAGCCAACTCCCTATCTCCAATCAGGATGCCCAATACATTTTCAAGACATTTCTGAAAACATGCTTCTCGATTGCAACTGCACAGACTCTAGTCGCATGTGCAGTGCAACTTAGATGCATTCTCAAGATGAAAAAAAATTGCTCAACTGCATCCTACATCGGTAGGTCTTTCAACTCACAAAGTTTTATGTAACCATGACTAACTAATGACTCCAATGGGCTATGCTGTTCTGCTTTATGATGCTAAGTTCAATACATTTACAATATTGCTGCTTCCCTAGAGAATCTCGTGTTGTATGGATTAGGCTGGGACTGCTTTACATTATGACAGTAGGACACTAGCTATGGGTATCCCTGATATCGTGTGACAAACCAATCTGGCTAAAAGCACTAGTGGTGGTCACACTTTTTGACAACTGACATTTTTTTATAATTATTTTTAGAACACTAGTAACTGCATCTGCAGTACCACCACAGAATTTTGTAAATGAAAGTTGGAGATACTGTACTGTAAGTCCAAATCTAAATGACGTTCTGGATTTGCTCTTTAATAAATAAGTGGAAATTGTGCACTTACCACTGCATTGTAAAGCCAAAGAGAACATTTAGGAGGGTATCCACTTCACTTACAGTAAGTGCACAAATTTTTTGCACAATAAAAAATGGGCATTTAACCTGATTTTTGCCTGATGGTCAAATTTGGGCTATCCAATTATAAGCCTTTTTTCCGTGCGAAAATTACCCCGATTTGCCCGAAAACACATACAGTCCATGAACAGCTGTGGGTCTATGTGTTTTTGTGTCAGCTATCACAGAAAAATTGCTAATTATCTGGGATTTGGTTTCTCCCATCTAAGGAGGTTGAAGCCAAATCCCCAGTAAGCGCCGTCATCAGGACTAATAGGATAGCTCCAGGCAAGTCAATTAGCCATTGTAAATTAAAGTGGCTAATTGGAAACCGCCTTATGGTTTGTTCAGTGAGGATGAGTTTTGCTTGTGTTTGTACTAAATGCATATATACAGTATGATAATATAAATCCTGCTTGAAGTTACTCAAGTAATGGGGCATCATTCAGCTGTCTCTGCAATGTTTTAAGTAATTTAATGTTCTACCTTAATTAGTGGCAATAGAAAATCTTTCAAAAAGAGACTGGTTAATACTATATGTGTCTTGATTTTTAACTATCTGAAAACATTTTGCTCTGCAAACATGGATTCAATCAATTAACTCCATTATTTGGAAGAGATTTCAGTAATAGAGGCCTCAGATGTGCCAGGTAGTGTTTAGACCATGAGCCACCCTGGCTGTGCCATAAGAGTTACAAGTTCCCATAGCCATGGTCATACCCAGAAGAAGACAATGCAAACAAATTCAGGTAGCAGGTAACAAGTATAGCTGTAAACATGTTAAATGGCCAGAGCAAACTGTATCAGGTCTGGCAACAGCAGCTTGTATAGAGAGCCAGTACATTAGGTGGCAACACACTGTAAGGTAGGGGACCAAAATGTTGTGCAAGCTTCCATTTTAGTATTAGTTTGAATACTATTTTGCATTGTTCAGTCTGATATACAGACAGGACTGGAAAGTTAAGTGATGTGTAGATGGCTGTGGTTTAACAGACAAACTTGTTTTTCAGTTCCTTTCCAATGCCCTGCACCTTTTAGGTTTTTCTGCCTACAATTTAAAAGAATATTAGTAACTATTGTTTAGCCAATAGAACACTTAGATTATGTTTATACCCTTATTTGTAACTGGTATCTGGGGATTTTACATTAGAGGCTGCTGGAGGATGGGGTTAACCTAATTCTGAAGTACAGCAGCACCAAGTACCTGTTACTTTAGAGCCTTGTCCAGCTCTGGTAAACTAAACTAAATCTAGGAGGCTAGAGACCCTGAATACTAGAGATGTGCGGCGCTCACTTTTCGGGCTTTGTGTTTTGGTTTTGAATATGGATCTCCACTCGTGTTTTGCCAAAACCACCCTTTCAGGTTTTGGATTTGGTTTTGGATCTGGATGTTTTTTGAAAAAAACATAAAAACTGCTAAAATCACAGAATTTGGGGGTAATTTTGATCCTATGGTATAATTAACCTCAATAACATTCATTCCCACTCATTTCCAGTCTATTATGAACACCTCACATCTCACAATATTGTTTTTAGGCCAAAAGGTTGCACTGAGGTAGCTGGATGACTAAGCTACGCAATACAAGTGGGCGGCACAAACACCTGGCCCATCTAGGAGTGGCAGTAGCAGACAGGATGGCAGTTTTAAAAACTAGGCCCCAAAGAGCACATAATGCAAAGAAAAAAAAGAGGTGCAAGATGGAATTGTCTTGGGCACTCCCACCCACCCTTATGTTGTTTAAACAGAACATGCACAGTTTAATAAACCCATCATTTCAGAGAGGTTGTCCCCCTGAAAAAAGCATGCTAAGTTCTCCAAATCATAGCTAGCTACAAACAAACCACCTCCTTCTTTAATGACTTTTCACATTATGAGAAGAAGCAAGAGGAAGAGGACAGTGTCAAGAAGGTGATTAAAAATTAGAGGGGCACACGCAATCAGGAACAATACACAGGCTTTCACTTCCACTCCTATATTGGTGTGGAACAGAAAGGACTTCAATCAAGCAAATATATAATTACCTCATTACTGGACAAGCTAGGGGCCAAAGCCTCCAAATTCCTACCACCTTCTCCATTTTCAAGGATTAAGATAATTTCGGATTTAATGCTGGGATGCAAATAAACTGGTTTATACCACAGGATCAAGATTGGATATTTTCCCCTTCACAGAGCAGCACCCCTGGAGAATTACACAGCATAGCAGACAGGCAACAGCACCCCTGGACTTAAACGGCAGTGGGGAAGCACCCCTGGACTAATAGGGCTGAGGGGCAGCACACCATATAGGGCAGCACCCCTGGAATGATGTGGCAAAGAAAAGGCATGCAAGATAGAATTGTCCTTGGGCCCTCCCACCCACATGCAAGATAGAATTGTCCTTGGGCCATCCTCCCACTCACCCTTATGTTGTATAAACAGGACATAAACACTTTAACAAACCAATTATTTCAGCGACAGGGTATGCCACACGACTATGGCTGAAATTATTGGTTTGTTTGGGCTCCCACGAAAAAAGAAGCAATTAATCTCTCCTTGCACAAACTGGCTCTACAGTGGCAAGATGTCATCCTCATCCTCAGATTCTCCCCCTCCTTCAGTGTTTACATCCTCATCCTCACAGAGAAACAATATTCAAACAAACCACATCATTTAGGTGTCAGTGGACTGCTTACGCTATTACCCAAAGTTTCTGAACTTGACAACGACTTATGATGAATGCACTGCAGGTGATGTATAAGGGAGGATGTTCCTAGGTGGTTAATGTCCTTACCACTACTTATTATGGATTGACAATGGCAACAGATGGCTTGACACCTGTTGTCCGGATTTGTGGAGAAATAATTCCACAACGAAGAGTTTGCGTTTTTTTGTTTTGCCCAGGCATGACAATGGGCTTTTTCATCCCATGGCCAACAACTGTTTCCACTGGTGCCTTATTCAAACAAACCACATCACCATCAGAATCCTCACCGTCAACTTCCTCCTCAGCGCCAGCTACAACCATATCCTCCTCATCCTGGTGTACTTCTACAGTGACATTCTCAATCTCAATATCAGCAACTGGACTGGTGGTGCTCCTCCCAGCACTTGCAGGGGGTGTGAAAATGGTGATAGGAGCTTCATTTTCCCTTACAGTGCTGTGAAGGTCAGGCTTAGACATCGCAACCGCAGACAGTGCCAGCACCCCTGTATTTTCACAACACCCCTGTAAATTTACATTATACAAGACAGGGTGAGTGTACATTGATTTTTATTGCCCCCTAGAACTATTACAGCATACAAGACAGGGCCAGTGTACTGTACATTGATTTTAACTGCACCCTTGAATAATTACAGCATACAAGACAGGGCCAGTGTACATTGATTTTCACTGCACCCTATAATAATTACAGCACACAAAACAGGGCCAGTGTACATTGATTTTTACTGCGCCCTAGAACTATTACAGCATACAAGACAGGGCCAGTGTACATTGATTTTCACTGCACCCTAGAACTATTATAGCATACAAGACAGGGCCAGTGTACATTGATTTTCAATGCACCCCTGAATTTTTATATCATACAGGGCCAGTGTAATGTTATTTGAACAGCAACACCCCTAATTTTTACAGCATACAGCAGTGTGCTTTTCATTTTTAACAACTGCACCCCTGAATTTTTATAGCATACAGGGCCAGAATCACCCCAATATTTTACAGCATACAAGAGCAGTGTGCTTTTAATTTTTAACAACTGTACCTCTGAATTTTTACAACATACAGGACCAGCAGCACCCCTATATTTTACAGCATATAGGAGCAGTGTGCTTTTAATTTTTTAACAACTGCACCCATGAATATTTACAACGTACAGGGCCAGTGTAATATTATTTGAACAGCAACACCCCTATATTTTACAGCATACAGCAGTGTGCTGTTAATTTTTAACAACTGCACCCCTGAATGTTTATAGCATACAGGGCCAACAGCACCCCAAACTTTTACAGCATGCAGGAGCAGTGTGCATTTAATTTTTAACAACAGCACCTCTGAATTTTTACAACATACAGGGCCAGCAGCACCCCTATATTTTAAAGCATACAGGAGCTGTATGCTTTGCATTTTTAACAATGGTACCCCTGAATTTTTACAACAAACAGGGATAAAAGAACACCTATATTTTCCAGCATACAGGAGGACAGTGCCCCTGCACCCTGTACAACACAGTGACAGCCAGGACAGCAACACCCATGTACAGCTGCAACCAGGCTTGGACTGGCCCACAGGTGTACAGGGGAAACCACTGGTGGGCCCTAATGCCTGGGGGCCCACCTCCTGCTCTAAGGATCAGGTTCCAGACTGTGCACTAGAATTATACATTATACATATGTTACCTTATACTGGACTATGGTGTATTTTCTACAGTGCATTGCTGTTATTAATCTGGTACATTATGCATGTAGCAGCTGAATTTACTGTATATATTTATGAAGGGGCACAGATGGTAAATTCTCTAATGGTTAGTCAAACAAATGAGATGGCACACCACACCCCCCTCTGCAGATTGGCCACACCCCTAACATAGGCCCCTACCAGTGCATTCCCCCCAGTGAGCCCTACATGCCCCAGTCCGACACTGGCTGCAGCATATGAATCACCAGTGACAGCCAGGACAGAACCCCCAACACAGCACAGGTACACTACAGTGACTGCAGCAGCACCCCTACAGAGCACACACTGACCCCACCCGACGCCACTACCCACAGAGATACAGAGGTCTGTCTCCCTCACTCTCCAAGTCCAGAGTGAAAATGGCGGTGACGCATGACTGTTTATATGGGATCCAAAACCCGTGAGATTCTGACAGCGGGATGATGATGTTTTGCCTCATTTTGGTTTTCGAGTCTGGCGGGAAATCCCGAGCCGGACTCAGATCCGGGCTCGGAGCGTGATGTTTGGGTGGTTCGGTTCTCAGGGAACCGAACCCCCCTCATCTCTGGTAATATGTATGCACAGGAAATAAACATAAAAGTTATTTGTGATGAGATTTTTCATTTACTCTATTCATTGTCATTACAATCCATTATATTTTACAATAATTGAACAGCATTCTTAATATGTCATAGTTTATATACTGTAAGGAGAGAAACTGCAATTCACGTTAACAAAAAGAAAAATGAAAACAAAAGAAGAGAATTGATTATCTATGGATACATTTTGATTTCTACATTTAACAACCAATCCACACCTTGATCTATGAATTAAAATTGAATTAGGGATTTACGAGGATTTAATTTGAATCTAGTCCTTGCAAATGATTAAACCAAAAACCTTTGCACCCACTACCCTCTTTCTGATCTAATGAAACAATGACTTCCAATTTTTTTTAAATCATCCCTGATTATTTGTTTGTTTGTTTGTTTGTTTGTTTGTTTTTGTCAAGGTGCTTACAAAAAAATTAAAACGGATAATCCAATGTTTCTATAAGAATTGCAGCGAAACCATTTAACAAGTTAGATAGTATGTTACTCCATGTTGCATAAAGCATACACTTAAATAAATTATTGTGCAAGTTTTTAATCACATAGGGGGTCATTCCAAGTTGTTCGCTCGTTATTTTTTGTCGCAACGGAGCGAATAGTCGCTACTGCGCATGCGCAATGTCCGCAGTGCGACTGCGCCAAGTAAATTTGCTATGCAATTAGGAATTTTACTCACGGCATTACGAGGTTTTTTCTTCGTTCTGGTGATCGTAATGTGATTGACAGGAAGTGGGTGTTTCTGGACGGAAACTGGCCGTTTTATGGGTGTGTGTGAAAAAACGCTACCGTTTCTGGGAAAAACGCGGGAGTGGCTGGAGAAACGGAGGAGTGTCTGGGCGAACGCTGGGTGTGTTTGTGACGTCAAACCAGGAACGACAAGCACTGAACTGATCGCAGATGCCGAGTAAGTTTGGAGCTACTCAGAAACTGCTAAGAAGTGTCTATTCGCAATTCTGCTAATCTTTCGTTCGCAATTTTACTATGCTAAGATTCACTCCCAGTAGGCGGCGGCTTAGCGTGTGCAAAGCTGCTAAAAGCAGCTTGCGAGCGAACAACTCGGAATGACCCCCATGGATAGTATTATTATTTGAAATAGACTCAAGATGTATATATGAAATCTTTTTTAATTGTAATCATTGTTACATTATTAACCACCCTATCTATTGTTTTTGAATATGAGGACAGTCAGAAAAAAATTGTTTATATTTGATGCAAAATGTTGCAATTTAAGACATTTGTTTTAGAATTTTTCAGCATTCCTGTAAATTATTGTTCACACCATGGTGGGTAATTCAGATCTAATCGCTGGGCTGCTTATTTTGCTGTCCTGCGTTCAGACAGTCGCCGCCTCCAGGGGAGTGTAAATTCGCTGTGCAAGTGTGAGATCACATGTGTTTGCCGAGCTGCGAAAATGTACTTTATGCAGTCTGTGCGCAACCCAGGACTTACTCCTCCAGTGCGATGAGAACAGGCTGATCGGGGTCGGAGCTGACGTCAGACACCCTCCCTGAAAAAGCTTGGGCACGCCTGTGTTTTCCCTAACACTCCCTGTAAATGCTCAGTTGCCACCCACAAATGGCCTTTTCCTGTCAATCTCCTTGCGAACGCCCATGCGATCGGATTTTTCGCACCATTCCGTCACTGACAATCAGGGCTGCCACCAGAAATTGTGGGGCCCGGGACTGAAAAAATAGGCAGCCCCCCCCCTCCCCTCCCCCCCTCATGGAGGTAATAGCTATGTTAGTAAAGCAGTCCCCGCATCACAACCTACCAGCAGCAGCAGCAACAGCGGTGAAGGGCAGTCTCTCACACTCAGTCAGTGCTGCTGCTGCTCGGACGGCACGGCCCGCGGAAGTACAGGCGCGGACCCAGCGCCGCTGGTGGTGGCTTCAATTCTCAAATCCGCCACTGACTAGCGGCAGGTCAGCCGCGGCCAGTGGTGCAAGTAGGAAAAATGTCTTACAGGCACTGTGTGCTCGCGCTGAAGGCGCGCGCGCCAAAAAAATGGGTGTGACCAAATGCCACATGGGGTGTGGACAATGAAAATGGGGGCGTGATACACATATGGGGGGCGGGGCAGATACACATATGACCCCAATAGTGCCAGATACACGTTGCCCCACAGTGCCAGATATACATTGCCCCACAGTGCCAAATATACATTGCCCCACAGTGCCAGATACACAAATGCTCCCAGAGTGCCAGATATACATTGCCTCACAGTGCCAGATACACATTGCCCCACAGTGCCAGATACACAAATGCCCCCACAGTGCCAGATATGCCCCCAGTGCCAGGTACACATGTCCCCCCAGTGCCAGATATGCCACCAATGCAAGATATGCCCCCATTGCCAGGTATACATGTCCCTCCAGTGCCAGATATGCCCCCAGTGCCAGATACACATGTACCCCCCCAGTGCCAGATATGCCCCCAGTACCAGATATGCTCCCACTGCCAGGTATACATGTCCCCCCAGTGCCAGATATGCCCCCCAGTGCCAGATATGCTCCCACTTCCAGGTATACATGACCCCCCAGTGCCAGATATGCCCCATTGCCAGGTATAC
The DNA here is from genome assembly GCF_028390025.1 of Pseudophryne corroboree. NCBI lineage: Eukaryota > Metazoa > Chordata > Amphibia > Anura > Myobatrachidae > Pseudophryne > Pseudophryne corroboree. The sequence goes on along the minus strand of NC_086444.1, from coordinate 1,050,454,148 downwards.
ATGCCCCCCCCAGTGCCAGATATGACCCCAGTGCCAGATATGCTCCCACTGCCAGGTATACATGCCCCCCCCCAGTGCCAGATATGCCCCCAGTGCCAGATATGTCCCCAGTGCCAGATATCCCCCAATTCCAGATATGCCCCCATTGCCAGGTATACATGTCCCCCCAGTGCCAGATATGCCTCCAGTGCCAGATATGCTCCCACTGCCAGGTATACATGCCCCCCAGTGCCAGATATGCCCCCAGTTACAGATATCCCCCAGTGCCAGATATGCCCCCATTGCCAGGTATACATGTCCCCCCAGTGCCCGTATGCTCCCAGTGCCAGATATCCCCCAGTGCCAGATATGCCCCCATTGCCAGGTATACATGTCCCCCCAGTGCCAGATATGCCCCCACTGCCAGATATGCTCCCACTGCCAGGTATACATGCCCCCCCAGTGCCAGATATGCCCCCATTGCCAGGTATACATGCCCCCCCAGTGCCAGATATGCCCCCACTGTCAGGTATACATGCCCCCCCAGTGACAGATATGCCCCCAGTGCCAGATATGCCCCCATTGCCAGGTATACATGCCCTCCCAGTGCCAGATATGCCCCAGTGCCAGATATACAGGAAGCCCCCCCCCTCTCCCCTACTGCTCACCTGTGTCTGTGTGAGGGGAGGAGAGCACAGCCTGCGCCTCTCCTTTCCCTCAGTCTCCGGCGGGTGCGGGTGTCTCCGTTCAATTCAGCGCCGATCCGTGAGCCAATCAAAGGTCGCGGTCTGTGAGCTCTGATTGGCTCACGGGTGGCGCTGAATTGAAGACACAGAGGGGCAGGAGAGGTGCAGGGCTTCACTCTCCTCCCCTCACATCAGCTGGAGGCGGTGAGCAGCAGAGGGAGGGGTAGGGACGGGGAGCGGCGCCCCGTGGGTATGGCAGCGGCAGATGCCGCCGGGTATATCCACGTGTGGCTGTGTGTGCAGCCCGGGCCCTCCACTCTGTCAGAGTGGCCGGGCCCGGGACAACTGTACACAGGGCACCCCCTTGATGGCGGCCCTGCTGACAATGCCTGTTGTTGTTGTCCGATGTGCGCGCACATACGCATGCGCAGTTAGGACCTGATTGCCCCCTGTGCAAAAATGCACAGCAGCGATCAGATCTAAATTACCCACCATGTTTCTTCTAATATATATCTTCCATTAATAAATCTGAACTTGCAATATTAAATCTCCCATTTATTGGCAATTACTTAGCTGCTTATACTGTAAACTTTATTTCAACAGCAAGTCTAGTTCTCATATTTGTTTTTCTCATTTCCCTTATTATGCATATAAAAGCAAAGCAGAAAAATATTGATTTTATAATAATAATAATAATCTAATGATTTTATATAATATTAAAGTTAAAGTTAAATTTCAAAAACTCATACTTATCAATGCTGTACAGGTTATATGTTATGAGATACATTAAACATCTTAGCACTACACAGTATCAAAGTAAGTTAACCGTAAAAAAAATAAGCCTTTTTTTCCCATGTAAAAGACTCTCTTGATTGATGACCATGGTCATAAAAAAATTAGGCATATTCTGTTGTCATATTGTAATTAAGGTTAATTTTCAAGTTCTTTCCAATACAACAACAGATGGGATTTAATAAATTGAGCAGAATTTTTTTCTGTGAATTAGATAGTAAAGATGGTTAATAGTTAACTGTTTATTAAAGTTAATATATTTGTATTTATAACCTGATATGTAATTATTCAGAAAATAGTAAAGCTAAGCCTCCCCACATTACAGGTAATGCTAGCTTGTCTTATGGAATCCCACATTTTATTTGTTTATATGAAATTAATAAATTTACTTTTTTAACAATAAAAGTCTCTATGTGTGAATAATAATAAATATAATAATAATAATAATAATAATAATAAAAGATGTAAAAATGTATATAAAAGTTTAAGTATGATATTTTTTAACAGTGCTATTTAACTTGAAGAAAGATAAATAGATCCTCTAGTACAGTAGCCCAATACACCTTGATAAAGACCCTTTGGAGCCGAAATGCGTTGGTGGTGAGGTCACATTGCAGGACAGCCTACCGTAACCAGGACTCTGTTGGTGGATTTCCGTTCACAGGCGGTACCTACAAAAGTTCTTTGTACATTCTTGACTTGGTGTGCATTATACACCTTTACTCAAGGGGGGTCATTCTGAGTTGATCGCTTGCGGAAAATGTTCACTGCGCTGCGATTATGTAAAAAAACGGCACTTCTGCGCATGTGTATGCGGCGCAATGCGCACGCATGACATACTCTCACAACGGCCGATGTATTTTCACACAAGGTCTAGCGAAGCTTTTCAGTCGCAATGGCCGCCGCAGAGTGATTGACATGAAGTGGGCGTTTCTGGGTGTCAACTGACCGTTTTCAGGGAGTGCTCGAAAAAACACAGGCATGCCAGGAAAAACGCAGGTATGGCTGGGTGAACGCAGGGCATGTTTGTGACGTCAAATCCGGAACTGAATGGTCTGAAGTGATCGCAAGCGCTGAGTAGGTCTGAAGCTACTCAGAAACTGCACAATATTTTTTGTAGCCGTTCTGCGATGCATTCGTTCGTACTTCTGCTAAGCTAAGATACACTACCAGAGGGCAGCAGCTTAGCATTTGCACGGCTGCTAAAAACTGCTAGCGAGCGATCAACTCGGAATGACCCCCAAGGTACGCTGCTATAAATTGTGTCCGCTTTTAACTCTTTTTAAATAAAAAGGTGTTACACTATTACCCTTTTCTTGTTGCCATATATACACCTATTTGATTGGTCGAGGAGCAGGGTTGCATAAAAATCTGATTTTTTTTTATAAAAATAAAACAAAACGGATTTTTTTTATTTAAATCAGTTTTTATTGTTTTAAAACAGATTTTTTGGGTTTTAAATATGATTTTTTTATTAACTTTTTTTAAGCGAACTGTTTAATTTTTGATGTTTACACCATGTTTTAGTAATACATGAACAATTTTTGAAGTTAGAACAGTAACAAAATGAACACACTAACAGAATAAATTCACACAAAATAGTTGCATCAAGAAGTACAATTAGGCTCTGAATTTCACTCAATCAGTTGTTTGAGTCTGAGTCAAACATGTACATGTCTTTGTCCACGTCCTCACGTTTGTCCTCAACAGAAAAGGCTCTGTAGCATGCAACCAGTTTAGCTGCTTTTTCATTTCCCAATCTGCTGCGTGTTTTGGATTGTACAAAACCGTACGTTGAAAACATCCTTTCAGTTACTGCACTTGATGAAACTGCGGTGAACATCTGCTTCTGATGATTTACTTCAGAAGTGTCTAACTGAAGTTGAGCTGCATAGGACATCCACCAAGCTAGAGGAGATACTTGGCTTAAAGTGTCCACATTTCAATCATGTATGGTGCAAATGGTTTCATGGATGCACGAAAGTTGATGATGATCAGCATAATTTGATGATTATTGATATGAGCAAACTCTATAGTAGTCTCAATTTCAGCAGGACTTAGCTTTTTACCCCTGTACCTAGGATCAAGTAGATTAGCCAGCAAGGGGGCATCTGCAAGTGCAATTTTAGCTCTTACCTTTGCCTTCTTTACTACACTGCTGTGGTATCTAATCTCTTCAAGATCATCTAACAACTTCTTTCACACTTGTACGACGTCACTGATTGTGCAGTTGAGTATTTGTGCATGATCCAGGGCTACAGCTACAGGTTTCAGTCAAGCCAAATAATCTTCAGCACTCCGCTTAATACCAAAGTTATTAACTTTGTTAATAATGTCTTGTGGGCTATCATCTTTGTTTTCATCACATACTCTAAAGGGGGGTACACACGGAGAGATCTGTGCTTAATATCTAAGCAATCTGACTAGATTGCTTAGAAGTTAAGCCCAGATCTCTTGTGTGTATGCCCCCCAGCGATAGCGATGCGCGGCCCTTGCGCATCGCTATCGCCGGTGCTAGACCTAGCAGGCCGCTCACTACAGTGCTGTGTGAAGTGAGCACCCCCCACTCTGCACACATCGCGCTGAGTGCTGAGCGGGAGTAGAGTTGTGTGAGGAGCGTTCTGTGATAGATTGCTCAGCACACATCTCCCTAGGTGTGGACCCCCCTTAAGAAGAATGGGTCAGTTTTCAGAAAGGACTCCAAACAATCTGCAATAGTATTCCAGAATATGTCACTTGGTAGTATATACTTGGTAGAATCTCCTATACACCATCCATTATTCTCCCCAACTGAGCTAAAAAAATAAAAATAAAAAAGGACTGCCCCCACCTATCTCTTTCTAAGCAAAAGTTGTCATTTTTTAACGTTTTAATTCAAATCATTATTTAATCATTTGATTTAATTCATTCATTTAATGATTTGATTTAAATTGTTTGATTTAAATCATGCAACCCTGTCGAGGAGTGGAGCAATCTAGGATAAATGGGATTGGAATATGAATATGACACCTGTTTTCAATAATGGAGTAATGTGAAAAATGCTGGGCTAATCTAAATCTACAAAGGACATTTGATTTTACCTTTTTGATTTTATCTTTTTCATTTTGAACACTTGGACATAGCTTTTCAATTTAGAGATAGGTTTGGAGAGGTAAACAATATAATATAAAGAGTCAAAATTAATACAATGATAGAATTGCGCGGGACCACTGTCCAATGGTTCTTGATTTTTCTTAAAAGTGCAGTATAGGTTGGCACTCGGTCACAGCTGCATATCATTTTGGAGAGCTAAACATATATATTGTTTCCGATTTTATAGTTTAATCTACATGTAGAGAAACTGAAGTAAGAGTAATTAACAGTAGTTAATTTCCATAGAGCATAGCTACTATTTTTTAATGTTTCTTAATTTTTTGAATTAGGTGTCCCTAAATGCCCTTACTTATCCCTTCACTGCTGAGGTATCCCATCAGACTACCATTTCAAGGTCAAACGGCTGCAACTCCTGGTAAAGGTCTGCTAAGCCATGACCATTGACAAAGCTCAGGGGTAGAGTTTGAAAGTGGCTGGTGTGGATCTGAGGAGTCACTGCTTCTCCCATGGCCAGTTGTATGTTGGCTGTTCCAGAGTCAGCTCCTCTGACAGGCTGGACATTTTCCAGCCTGAAGGAAAGACTAAAACATAGTTTACCAGGAAGTCCTTCAAAAGTAAAATTATATGCATGGAAATACTTGAAATTCCATAGTGAAGCATGGGTATTCAGCTACTTATTTATAAAAAAAAAAATACATTGTACTATATTATTATTTTTCTGTGACACTGCCGGTTAGACCGGTGTGTATAATTATGCACGTAATGAATTTGCAACACTATTTGTGAAATTAAACTGCAGTGTTAGATTACTATTTCTGACTCATATGCATATTGTGTGACGCTGCCGGTGAAGGTGGTACCACAGTAATATATTTTATTTCATACTCATACACATATTGTGTGACACTGATGGTGAAATGAAACTGAAGTGTTAGATTACTATTTCTGACTCATACACATATTGTGACACTGTAGGTGTACCCCACTTGGTTCATGTTTGTTGATAGATATGGAGTACAAACAATTGAGAGGAGAGCAGGAAGCACATACCAATACTTCAGTAAATACAGATCCAAAACCAAAACATGCAAGGGCGGTTTTGGCAAAACCAAATACAGATCCAAAGCACGAGGGAGATACAGATCCAACACTAAAACCAAAACACGGAGGCCAGTGCACACCTCTAGTTTTAGTCATTGACTGGTTAGCACAAGACAATAACTACTAAAAGAACATGTTTGTTTGTCATATGCTAGTGAAAGGGAATGTAGTGCCAACTGGCCATATACAGATAATTTTCTGTAGCACAGTGTAATATTGTCTGGGAATCACCAGGCAATAGGGGGATAATCAGTTGAAAGAGGTGTTATGGAAACCAGGTTGGCTGAGATCTTCCACCATCTGGCATTTCATAAAATTTTTGTTGTAGTGTAAGGGATATTGGGGGTAATACCAAGTTGATCGCAGCAGGAATTTTGTTAGCAGTTGGGCAAAACCATGTGCACTGCAGGGGAGGCAGATTAAACATGTGCAGAGAGAGTTAGATTTGGGTGTAGTGTGTTCAATCTGCAATCTAATTTGCAGTGTAAAAATAAAGCAGCCAGTATTTACTCTGCACAGAAACAAAATAACCCACCCAAATCTAACTCTTTCTGCACGTTATATCTGTCTCCCCTGCAGTGCACATGGTTTTGCCCAACTGCTAACAAAATTCCTGCTACGATCAACTTGGAATTACCCCCATTGCTTGGTGAACTCACGGATTATCAGACAATAACGTCTATGGGGGCATCTTGATTGAAAGATGAAAGAACCCTCTTTCAAGCAAGGGTGTCCCATTCTGTAGATGCCACTGTCATGGTGGTGATGAGGGGCATAGGGACCCTTCCCTATCCTTTTCCCTTTTTTGTATAACAAAAGTGATGTTGATGCCCACAATGGAAGAGAGAGTCTCCATACAGAATTTGAGTACCTTGCAATATTTGTTGAGCAACTTCAGATTCAGAATGGGATGGTATGACCCTTTTGGTTTCTGAACCAAAAAGAGTGTAAAATAGAATCCCTGTTGAGACCATGAAACAGGGATAATGACACCCGACTGTAGCAAGGAGAGAATGATTCCCTTCAGTGCCTGAGCTTTTCCAGGGTCTGTTAATGGAGTGGTAAGAAAGTACTGTTTGGGGATACTCTTCAGAAAGGAGAGAGCATACCCATGAGAGACCACTTCTTGTACCCAGGCATCTGTAGGGATTTGTCAAAATGCATGGTTGAATTAAAGAATTTGGCTTCCCACCCTGGAATCCACCAGGGAGAGGCCCATCCCATCAGGCTGTCAGTGTATCCTCTGGCATGGACATCAAGCCGCCCAGGCCCGCTTGGTTTTGGGTTTGGAGGGCTTGACTGTGTGAGATAAACTTGGAAAGATCTGACCCTTGTCCTTCATTTAGGAAGCCGAAGGTAGGCAAGCTGTCTAGGAGGTTGCCAGTTTCTCAACAATCTTGTCCAGTTCCGTTCCCAATAGGATATCTCCCATGTACGGCAGAGCTTCCAGGGCCTTCTTGGCATCCGAATCTGCTTTGCAGGAATGGAGCCACACTATGCGTTGAGCTGCTATGGATCAGCAGAAGCTTTGGAGGATAACAAAACAGAATCCAAAGCAGCTTCACCAATGTAATAGGCCACATCCCTAATATTGTCAATAAGAGACAATTGTTCTGTGGTAGGCTCAGATGTGAAACTGTGTTCAAGGTTGTCAGACCAAGTTTCTATGGCTTAAGCAACCCAGGCGGTAGCCATAATTGGTCTGGCTGTGGCTCCTGTCAGTTCCTTAAGATAGGACGCAGTTGGGATAGGGAGGATGGAAATGCGCAGAGGATTCTTAGTCACAGGGCTGGTTCAGCGTCTTCTATCTGAAGTGAGAATTTAACTGCCCTAATTAATGCAGCCACATGAAATTTGGGATTTACCTCCTCGTCCCCTGAGGGTGATTTTGTATCAGAAATCTCAGCTTGATCTGCAGGAGCAGATGATTATTCAGAATCAGAGAGCGTGTAGACTGTGAGGAAGGCACAGTATGCTTAGTGGCAGTAGGTGCATGCAATGCTACCTGGCTCTGTACTAAGGGGCTAATTCAGCAAGGAACGCAAATCTGATAAAACGTAAAAATTGCGAAAATCCGCATAGTGTGCATGTGCACGGAAAGCAACGGTCATGCACGAAGTAAAGTCTACGTCTAAAAATACAACTTCTGAGACGTAGCAAAAACTGCATCTACACTACGAAAAGTAGGCGTGTAGGGGGTGTACTAAAGGGCTGGACCCACAAAAACTAGTATGCGTGTTGTGGGCGTATGCAGATTTTAGATAGGTGAGGCATACACATTTTTTGCAACTGAACGCATATTTATGGTGTGCACTTTCTGAGTGAAGGTCTACCTTAAAATCTGCACAAGCTGACCTCAGTTGTAAGGCCAGTACAGACGGGAGAGATGTGTGTTGAGCGATCTTAACACAGACCGTTTAGCACACATATCTCCCCCTGCTCAGCACAGCGCATTGTGTGCTGAGCGAGGGGGTGGGGACGGGGGAGGCGCTCACTTCACAGTGCTGAAGTGAGCGACCCCCTAGATTGAGCCTGCATGCAGGCACAATCTAGCACCGGCGGTGCCCCGTGCATCGCTATCGCTGGGGGGCATACACACAACAGATCCGTGCTTAAAATCTAAGCAATCTAGTCAGATTGCTTAGATTTTAAACACGGATCTCTCCGTGTGTACCCCCCTGTAGAATGTTCGATGTATACTGCAATCATTGCTACATTACACCCAGCTGAAGCAGCTCACACGGCAGACCACAATTCACCTTAATCAGCTGCATTGAAACTTCACAACATGTAAGGGATCTTTGGGGGTCATTCCGAGTTGATCGTAGCTGTGCTAAATTTAGCACAGCTATGATCATTCACACTGACATGCGGGGGGACACCCAGCACAGGGCTAGTCTGCCCCGCATGTCAGTGCCAACCCCCCCCCCCCACCCCACCCCCCCACCCCCCTCCCCGCAGAAGTGCAAAGGTAAGAGTAGCTCCTGGCCAGCGCAGATTTAGCGTGCTGGCCGGGAGCTGCTCATCGCTCCTTGGCCCGCAGCTGCTGTGTGTGACATCACGCAGCCGCTGCGGCCCGTCCCCCATTTGGGGCCAAATGCCCCACGAAACGGCGGCCAAATGCCGCAGTTCCGCCCCCTCCCGCCGAGCAAATGCCTTTGCCTGTCAATCAGGCAGAGGCAATCGCAGCCCTGCTACGGCCTTCGGCCAACTGGCATGCGCCGGCGCACTACGGCACCGGCGCATGCGCAGTAGAGACCTGTTCGCTCGGCTGCGACAAACAGCAGCGAGCGAACGGGTCAGAATGACCCCTTTAAACTATTTAACACATGTATTACTCTAAAATATATGTTAGTAACCTAATAATTCTTTAAGTTAATAACAATGCAGGTTTGTCAAGAACACACTTGTTTTCCTACAAACATGTACAATAACATTTAAAAGCAAGTTTGTTTGTTTTTTGTTTGGTTAATGGATTTTTGTTTAAAAGCTGAGTTTTTTTATGATTTAAAGCAATAAACAATTATTATCTTCAAAAATCATACCCACATACATGTGTAAGGTTTTTTTTGTTTTTGTTTTTTTCCCCTTGACAAAGAAACATACGTTCAATAACATCACCACAATAATTATGATTTAGTGTACATTTTAATTACAGTATGCACCACTTTTTAAAAAAAATATTTTCACATTAAACAGTAACATAAGGAATATTAATAATAACAAAGAAACATTAATATGTCATGTATGTAAACGTTCAACATAAAAAAAATATAATTTTGTTTTCCTTTTTCCACCTGCGTTTGTGGATTCACCAGCGGAAGTACAGTAGCTTGTCTTGTTGTTCGACGCATCCTGTCAGTAGACATGGTTGGCTCAATGTTATGTGTGGCTGATTTTAAATTGTGACATCAGAAATCTTTACACAAAAAATGCGACTAAGTGTAAGTTTTTTCGCAAAAAATGCTGATTTTTAAATCTGATCGCAAAATTTGCAGATTTGACACTTCCACCTTTTTTTGTAACATTAAATTAGTGTTGCAGATTTTCTGTTTGGTCACAGTTTTTGCAAATTTGTACTTTTTACAATTCTTACTGAATTAGCCCCTAAGTACAGAAATGCAGCAGAGGAAGCAGCCACTCCGTACAGAGTTAGAGAAGGAGTGCAACCATGAAGGAGGGACAGATAGGGCTGCAATAGCCTAATAAACAGCCTGTAATGACTGCTGGAAGCCCATATGGGGAGCCATTGTGGGTTGTACTGGATGTGGTAGACCTGTAGAGGGAGCCACAGGTGGGGTAGCAATATGGTCAGTAATCTTTGCCAGTAGAGTAGAAAAAGAAGCTCTTGGAGGCTCTTATACTAGAACTGGGGGCTGAGGTGCTCGGGGGCACCAGACAAGCTGTGCATTGACCATCCTGTGACAAATCCTGAGGTAAAACATCCATGTTACAAGTATTACATGCTACCAGAGTAGGTGCGCCAGTCTGCTTAGCCTTACTTTTACCAGACATGACTATAAGGAGTTTACACATACAATATGGTAAAATATCTGCTTTCAAAAGTAATGACTTTCTGTTGAGATATGTGTGTACAGAGTCAGACTAGAGGATTTAGAAGAGTCTCTGTACATATCAGCATAAGCCTTTCAACTATGAACAGTCCGGTTACTTCACAAGAGGAGTGGTTTTAGTGAAGATAAAGCAGGTACAGCCGTACTCACTGTTATACACACTGGTAGATGGAGTAGAGATTCAGTGGAGCGGGGTGTCATACAGCTCACTAGCTAATATGTGTGCATAGGTACTGGGTAGTGGTACAGGAACACTAGAACAGTGGTGTTAATGCAGGTCATTTCAGGTTTCAATGGAGCTAAGTGAAAGATTTCCACTGTTGCACTCTAACACACTCTCAAGATGGTTCTGCACATGCTCAGTTGTAGCCTCAGTGGCCATCTTGGTACAGAGAATGTAGGCGTTTGTAAGTTCACCTAATATGATAATTTTTGGCACATTGTCCTGTACTAAATTTATCCAGTATATTATAAATAATATATTAAAATAAAATAATAATATAATACATTATAAATAAAAGGGCATTTAATGCAGAGCATATGCTTTAAAAATATGTCTCATAATTTGCTGTCATAATTCTCTGCGTTATAAGGGCAATATAAATTAAGCAAAACCTGAAGGTAAGGACACAGTTCTGAGGCAAAATTGAACATCATTCTAGCAGAATATGAAGTAGCTCTATCAGGAGAATTTCAGCATTATCTTGACCTCTGGTCCTTAATAAATAACTCCTTATGCATGGTCATTTATGGCTCATCATTTATGTTAATCACAATGAAAAGAACATTAACAACAAAATATTAGATGAGTTCACTTTCCTTGCCCCAGGAATGCTAGGTGCCCTGCCAACTCATTAATTAGTGGCAAAGTAACAGCTGACTTCTCAGGGACAATCTCTTAATTAAAAGTCTAGCCCTGCCAGCTTGCAGCACAAACAGCATAGAATTATTGTGAATTGGCACGTTAACTCAAACACCTGCATTAAAGTGTACTAAAGTTTGCTTAGTCAGATTCAAGAACATAAGTGTAAGATAAGGCCATAAAATCAGACACAGAGAAACATAGGTGACATTTTCTACATTTTAATGTGTTTTTAAACAAATAAAATCTTTAATGTTTGGCTGTGTTCTGGAGTCTTGACAAAAATACAAGAAGTTGCCTATTGACATGACCTCAATTGTCTCTTGATTTATGTTAACTCTCTTTATGATGCTTGTAACAGATTGCAAATCAAATGTCAAAGAATTAATTTTATACTACAGTACTGTACACTGAACATATTTGTTTCACATGCTGCATATAGTAAAATGCATATTGTAAAATAATCTGCAGAGTTTCCATAAACATTTTGTATTGTCTTAGATATTTGTATAATGAATTAATAAAATAATTGATATTGTAAATTCTTCAGATCAGAGGCATTCTCATCTTCGGATTGTATGTAGGGAGAATTTGCAAAGCAAAAAAAAGCATGTGCCAAAAAAAAGAGGGCATGGCCATGAGTCATTGGGCATCAGTGCATCACTCTAAGACAGGGGCAAAGAGAGCCACACCAGGGCCCAATATGAATGGGGGCGTGGTCTAAAAAGGGGGCATGTTTGCGTTCCCTTAGCTTAATAAAATGTAAAAAACAAATAATTGTTGGGCTGCGCACTCCACAGGTGGTGCCATTTTAATGTAGGAGCAGACAGGAGGGGTTATAGGCACTGGCGTAACTACTGTGGGTACAGGGGCTGCAGCTGCTATGGGGCCTGAGCTGTTTCCAGAGCCCTCTGCTCCCCTTGCACCCAATCATGGGCTACAGTATCTCATGACTGGGTTCACACCCCTTTCCCGCAGGCTGCAGCCCTGCGGAGGTTGTAGAGAGGGGTGTGAGGGTCCTACCTAGCCAGCTACAAGTCTAGGCTGCAACGATTCATGGGTATTTAGGTGCAGGGCCTAATTCCGTGAAGTATCTGTCCCATCAGAGACCTCTGCTGTATTCAGGACAGGCAATGTATCTCCTGCTCTTTCCCCTCCCATCTCTCTCTCTCTCTCTTTCTCTCTCTCTATCCCCCCTCTTTCTCCCTGACACTCTCTCTCTCTTTCTCCTCTCTCTCTCTCTTCCTGACACACTCTCACAGTCTCTGATACTGCCCTCTCTCCCTCCCTCCCTGACACTGTCTCTCTTTCTTTCCCTCCCTGACACTGACTCGCTCGCTGACACTGCCTCTCCCTCTCTCTATCCCTGATACTGTCCCACTCTCTCTCTCTCTCTCTCTCTGTCTCCCTGACACTGTCTCTATCCCCCTCTCTCTCCCTGACACTATCTCTTTCTTGCTCCCTCACACTTTCTCTCTCCCTGACAATGCATCTCTCTCTCCCTCTCTCTCTCTCTGACTCTGTCTCTCACCCTCCCTGATATCCTCTCTCTCTCATTCTCTATTTCTCTGTGTCTCTCCCTTTTTCACTGACATTCTCACTAGCTTTTGCTGCCCTCTCCTACTCTTTCCCTCACTGACACTCTCTCACTCTCGATACCCTCCCCCTCTCTTTTTCTCCTCCCCATTCTCTCTGACACCCTATTTCTTTTGCTGATGCCCTCATTCTCTCTCCCCCTCTCATATTTTTCTCTCTTTCACCCTGACACCCTCTCTTTCACTCCTTTGTCACTCTCTCTCATTCCTTCTTTTTCCATGAAACACACTCTCTCTCTCTCTCTGACAGCCCTCTCTCTCGCCCTCTCTTTCCTGCTGCTCTCTATTTGTCTCTTAATCTGACACCCCCTGTGTCTCCCTCTCTCGCTCCCCTCACTTTATGTCTCCTGCTCCCCTAAGGGACATTGTAGTGACAAATTGGTGGGGTGGCTTGCAATGTTTTGCTACAGGGACCACAAGGTTCTACTTATACCCATGGGGGGTACTACCTTGTTTGCAGAAGTTGGTCCCTCCTCCTCGGCTGGTGCCATCTTCTCAGTGATGATTGCAAAGATGGCGCAGGTCCACTAGAGAGAAAAAACTCTGGCACAGTGCCAGACTCTGTGCTTTCAATGTGCTGGTGCAATCTTCCTGAAGATATCACTGAGAAGATGGTGCCTGCCTTAAGTATAGGTATACACAGGAGGGGGTGGCAGCAGACCAGGCTCCTCCAGCAGCCCAAGCCCAGGTAATTAGTACGCACACCAACACCTCTCAGTGCCACTGCTCTACGGGTGTGATCAGCCCTCCTTGACCTTCAGCGCTGCCCTCAGGTTCTTTTGGCACTGTCTTTGCACAGCAGCATGTAAGAGAGTTTTCTCTCAACCCCCCCTTTCATTCTTGGGACACTGGATGGCAGATTGTGCCTGAAAAGCAGGTCTGGCCCACCAAAATCAGGTCTGTTATGGTAGAGGAATGACATTCGTTAAACACTAGCTACAGTGGGTTGTAATATGGCAACAAGAAATACTAGTTTCTAGGCTATTAGTACTAAATAAAAACTAGAGATGAGCGGGTTCGGTTCCCTAAGAACCTAAACCCCAAACTTCACTACCCGAGTCCGGATCTGAGTCAGGCTTAGGTTTAACCGCCTGACTCGGAAGCCAGAATAAGGCAAAATGTTATCATCCTGCTATTGGATTTTCGCAGGGTTTGGATTCCATATAAGGAGCCGCACATCGCCACCATTTTCATTCCAGCATTGGAGAGTGTAGAGAGAGGACGTGTCTCTGTCCTCAGTGTCCTGCATCAGTTCAGTCGTAGTGTCTTGTGCTGCATCAGTCCAGTCACAGTGGTGGTGTCCTCTGCTGCCATATGTCCAGTGCTGCTGTATAAGTCCAGTCCAGTGGTGCTGTTTTATGCTGCATCAGTCCAGTGGTGGTGTCTTGTGCTGCATCAGTCCAGTCACAGTGGTTGTGTCCTCTGCTGTGTGGTGTAGAGGTATGCTCTGCTGTACCGCATATTGTTATATAACTCCAGAAAAATAATAGAGAACAAAAATTTTGAGGATAAAATAGGAACCACTTCCTCCTAGTGCTGAAGCTGCTGCCACTATTCATGACATAGACGATGAAATGCCATCAACATCATCTGCCAAGGCCGATGCCCAATGTGATAGTAGAGGGCATGTAAAATCGAAAAAGCCAAAGTTCAGTAAAAAGACCCAAAAAAATAAATTGAAATGGTCTGAGGAGAAACGTAAACTTGCCAATATGCCATTTACGACACGGAGTGGCACGGAACGGCTAAGGCCCTTGCCTATGTTCATGACTAATGGTTCAGCTTCACATGACGATGGAAGCCCTCATCCTCCCGCTAGAAAAATGAAAAGCATTAAGCTGGAAAAAGCACAGCAAAGAACTGTGCGTTCTAAGATGATATCACAGATCCCCAAGGAGAGTCCAAGTGTGTAGGCGGTTGTGATGCCTGACCTTCTCAACACTGGATGGGAAGAGGTGGCTCCTTCCACCATTTGCACACCCTCTGCAAGTGCTGGAAGTAGCACCCACAGTCCAGTTTCTGATATTCAAATTGAAGATGTCACTGTTGATGTACAGGATATGGGTGTTGCTGGCACTGAGGAGGAAGTTGACGATGAGGATTCTGATGGTGATGTGGTTTGTTTAAATCAGACACCAAGGGAGACACCTGTTGTCCGTGGGGTGAATAAGCCCATTGGATGCATGGGCAAAATACCAAAAAAGCCAACCTCTTTGGTGTGGAATTGTTTCTCAACAAATCCGGACAACAGGTGTCAAGCCATGTGTTGTCTTTGTTAATCTGTAATAAGTAGGGGTAAGGACGTTAACCACCTAGGAACATCCTCCCTTATACGGCACTTGCTTCTCATTCATCAGTAGCCAGTGTCAAGTTGTGAAACTTTGGGGAAGAGCATAAGCAGTCCACTGACACCTAAATCCCTTCTACCTCTTGTACCCAAGCTCCTGCAAACAACACCACCAACTCCCTCAAAGTCAACTTCCTTCTCAGTCAGGAATGTCAGAAGTCCTGCAGGCCATGTCACTGGCAAGACTTGAGGAGTCCTTTCCTAACCGGGATTCCTCCGGAGGATCCTTGAGTGGTATGTCAACTGCTGCTGTTGCTGCCGCTACTGTTGTTGCTGCTGGGAGTCGATCATCATCCCAGAAGGGAAGTCAGAAAACCACTTGTACTACTTCCAGTAAGCAATTGACTGTCCAACAGTCCTTTGTGAGGAAAATGAAATATGACAGCAGTCATCTTGTTGCAAAGCGGATAACTGAGGCCTTGACAGCTATGTTAGCATTAGACGTGCGTCCGGTATCTGTCATTAGTTCAGTGGGACTTAGAGAATTGATGGAGGTAATGTCCCCCCAGTACCAAATCCTATCTAGGTTCCACTTTACTAGGCAGGCGATATTGAGAATGTACAGAGACGTCAGAAAGTATCCTCAGTGTCATAAAAAATGCAGTTGTACCCACTGTTCACTTAACCATGGACATGTGGACAAGTGGAACAGGGCAGACTAAGTCCACTGGGTAGATGTATTGCCTCCACAAGCAACAACAGCAGCAGCACCAGTAGCAGCATCTCGCAAATTCCAACTCGTTCCTAGGCTGGCTACGTTATGTATCACCGCTTTCCGTAAGACGCACACCGCTAACAACCTCTTACAGAAACTGAGGGACATCATCACACAATGGCTTACCCCAATTAGACTCTCCTGGGGATTTGTGATATCGGACAATGCCACCAATAACGTGCGTGCATTACATCTGGGCAAATTCCAGCATGTCCCTTGTTTTGCACATACAATTAATTTGGTGGTGCAGAATTTTTTGAAAAATGACAGGGTCATGCAGGAGATGCTGTCGGTGGCCTGAAAAATTGCGGGCCACTTTTGACATTCAGCCACCGTTTTCTGAAGCCTGGTGCGTCAGCAAACACTCCTGAACCTGCCCTGCCATCACCTGAAGCAAGAAGTGGTAACGAGGTGGAATTCAACACTCTATATGCTTCAGAGGATGGAGGAGAAGCAAAAGGCCATTCAAGCCTATACATGCACCTACAGTATAGGCAAAGGAGGGGGAATGCACCTGACTCAAGCGCAGTGGAGAATGATTTCCGTCTTGTGCAAGGTTCTCCAGCCCTTCGGACTTGGCACACGTGAAGTCAGTTCAGACGTTGCCAGCTTGAGTCAGGTCATTCCCATCATCGGGCTTTTGCAGAAGCAGCTGGACAAATTGAAGGAGGAGCTAAGACTGAGCGATTCCGCAAAGTATGTGGGACTTGTGGATGGAGCCCTTCATTCGCTTTGCAAGGATTCAAGGGTGGTAAATCTGTTGAAATCTGAGCACTACATTTTGGCCACCGTGCTCGATCCTAGGTTTAAAGCCTACGTTGTATCTCTCCGGCAGACACAAGTCTGCAGAGGTTCAAAGACCTGCTGGTGAGAAAATTGTCAACTCAAGCGGAAGGTGACCATTCAACAGCTCCTCCTTCCTTTTCTCCCGCTACTGGGGCTGCAAAGAAAAAGATTCCCTAGCCCACCCACTGGTGGTGATGCAGGGCAGTCAGGAGTGAGTGTTGACATCTGGTCCGGACTGAAGGACCTGCCAACTATTACTGGCATGTCTACTGTCACTGCATTTGATTCTGTCACCATTGAAAGAATGGTGGAGGATTATATGAGTGACAGCATCCAAGTAGGCATGTCAGACAGTCAGTATGTATACTGGCAGGAAAAAGAGGCAATTTGGATGCCCTTGTACAAACTGGCTTTATTTTAACTAAGTTGCTCCCCTTCCAGTGTGTACTCCGAAAGAGTGTTTAGTGCAGCTGGTAACCTTGTCAGCGATCGGCATAGGAGGTTACTTCCACAAAATGTGGAGAAGATGATGTTCATCAAAATGAATTATAAATTCCTCCGGGAAGACCTTTACCAGCAATTGCCTATAGAAAGTACACAGGGACCTGTGATGGTGGATTCCAGTGGGGACGAAATAATACTCTGTGAGGAGGAGGATGTACACAGGAAAAGGGGTGAGGAATTGGAGGATGAGGATGAGGTCAACATCTTGCCTCTGTAGAGCCAGTTTGTGCAAGGAGAGATTGATTGCTTCCTTTTTGGTTGGAGCCCAAACAAACCAGTCATTTCAGCCACAGTCGTGTGGCAGACCCTGTCGCTGAAATGATTGGTTTGTTAAAGTGTGCATGCCCTGTTTATACAACATAAGGGTGGGTGGGAGGGCCCAAGGACAATTCCATCTTGCACCTCTTTTTCTTCTTTGCATCATGTGCTGTTTGGGGATTCGTTTTTTAAAGTGCCATTCTGTCTGACACTGCTGTACAACTCCAGGGGTACTGCCGTATAATTCCAGGGGTACTGTCGTATAAGTCCAGTCCAGTGATGCTGTCTTGTGCTGCCATAAGTCCAGTGGTGGTGTCCTGTGCTATATATTATTTACTCCAAATAAATGGGTTATATACATTACTTATATTATTATCCAAATAATTTTTAAAGGGTTTGCCCTGTGTGGTGTAGGGGTATGCCTGCCTGTGCTGCATATTATTATAATAGCGCCAAAGAAAAGGGTTATTATTATTCAAATTAATTTTACAGGCTTTGCCGTGTATGTGTGTGGTTTAGGGGTACGCGCTCCTGTGCCACCAATATTGTGCATGTATTACATCTGGGCAAGTTCCAGCATGTCCCATGTTGTTAGTGCTGCACACTTTTGTAGCTAAGTTTAATCATACCACTACCTCATTACACCTCTTTTTCTTCTTTGCATGATGTGCTGTTTGGGGCCTAGTATTTTTAAGTGCCATCCTGTCTGTCATTGCAATGCCACTCCTAGATAGGCCAGGTATTTTTTGACGCACAGTTGTGTCGCTTAGCTTAGACATCCAGCTACCTAATTGCACCTCTTTTTCTTCTTTGCATCATGTGCTGTTTTGGGCTTTTTTATATCTGCCATCCTGTCTGCCACTGCAGTGCCACTCCTAGATGGGCCAGGTGTTTGTGCCGCACACTTGTGTCGCTTAGCTTAGTCACCTAGCCAACTCGGTGCAACCTTTTGGCCTAAAAACAATATTATGAGGTGTGAGGTGTTCAGAATAGACTGGAAATCAGTGAAAATGAATGTTATTGAAGTTAATTATACCGTAGGATCAAAATTACCCCCAAATTATGTGATTCCAGCTGTTTTTATGTGTTGTTTTTTTTTCAAAAATCCTCCAGATACAAAACCAAAACACGAAAGGGTGATTTTGGCAAAACCAATCCAGATCCAAAACACGAGCATGGAACCAGAACCAAAACCAAAACACGAAAAGTGCCCGCCGCACATCTCCAATAAAAACAGTATATTTTCACTGTTATTCAGAGCCGTCTGTCTGTCTGTCTGTCTATCTATCTATCTATTCTGTCTGCCACAATGTGTAAAAAGGGGGACTGGCTGCCCCAATGTGTAAAAAGGGGGACTGGCTGCCGTAATGTGTAAAGAGGGTACGCTGTCTGTCGTAATGTGTATAAAGGGGGACGCTGTCTGCCGTAATGTGTAAAAAGGGCACGCTGTCTGCCGTAATGTATAAAAAGGAGGCGCTGACTGCTGTAATGTGTAAAAAGGGGACGCTGTCTGCCGTAACGTGTAAAAAGGGGGACTGGCTGCCGTAATGTGTAAAAAGGGGGGCTGGCTGCCGTAATATGCAAAAATGAGATGCTGTCTGCCGTAATGTGTAAAAAGGAGGTGCTGTCTGCTGTAATGTGTTAAAAGGGGGATGCTGTCTGCCGTAATGTGTAGAAAGGACACGCTGTCTGCCGTAATGTGTAAAAAGGAGGCGCTGTCTGCTGTAATGTGTAAAAAGGGGACACTGTCTGCCGTAATATGTAAAAAAAAAAAGGGGGACACTGTCTGCTGTAATGTGTAAAAAGGGGGACTGGCTGCCGTAATGTGTAAAAAGGGGCTCTACCTGGTATAGTGGCGCTACTGTGCTGTGTAATTTGAATAATGGAGACTACTTTGCACCGTAGTATGAATTGGTATTATTTTGTGGCCACATCTCTTCCCCATGAAGCTGCGCCCCTATATATTTTTTGCGCGCCTGCGGCGCGACTTGACCCTATCTTGCATAGGGGGCGCTAATGACATTTCTTGCACACAGCACTAAAATGCCTAGTTACGCCACTGCTGTTATTGCTCCAACAGTCACCTGTTTTTCACACTGACTGTTTATCAGCTGGCTTATTCACTTCTTTTCGCAAATTGAAGATGTTATAATAACACTAACAATATTGGAATATTTTACTGTGCTTATAAACTTTCACCACTGTGATAATACTAAAAAACTAAAAAGAGTATATAGACACATTTATGTACTGCAAATGAAATATATAAAACACTCAAAACATTTATTGTCATAATGAATCATGTCCCTGTTGTCACTAGTGAGATGAATTTAATGACTTCTTTGATGCCAACGTGAATTTGTGCTGGGAATGAAAGAGGCATGGATTCTAACAAACCTTCTATCACCAGGTACCCTACAAGGAGATTTGGGCATCACTGCTTCCAAGCTCACAGAGTGAGACCCTCTGCTTTGCCTCCATATGTGACATGCCGGTGACAGACTAACAAAGTACAGTACTGATTGACGAGCCAAGACTGGTATACTAGAGGCCTGTGAACAGACTGATCAGGTAACAGAAACTCAGGATTGCTAGAATGCTGGAAAAGAGCTTGATACCCTGCTCAGAGCAGGTATAAATGGGTTAGCAGATTCGATTACGCAGGCTACATGAAGTCAGCAGTCATGTGTTCACTCCTTTAAATCTCTACAGCGGCACATGTCAAGGTGGGAGGTATTGTTATTTTTTGGGAGGGGAAGTTAATCTGCTCAGTTGTGTGATTGTCTTGGTCCCAGTTTATTTTCAATGCATGTTTGACTTCAAAGAAGCAGAATAATTTATGTCTGAGGTCCCATAAAAGTCTTGCACAATGTATCTCTGCAGGAGGTTATGACACTAAAACATTGCTTATACAAAAACAGTATCTGTCTGTTGTACCACAGTATGTGGGAATACATGCAGGAGTATATCACATAAGGCTCCAACAGGATTTTGCACTTAACTGAATAATGTCTGGTCTACAAAGACCAAATGCTCAAGATGCTGGGTGATGGTTTTGTGTAATATAGTCATCATGTGTTCCTTATAGACACTGTAGAATGACCTTACATTATTGATGGAAGCAGAAAGTATAAGAGGCTCAGTGTTTTACCCGTTGCTTGCTACTGGCTGCATGCCAAATTTATTTTTGGCTGTCATTAGATATGTCTGGTATAAGTCTGAGATTGTTAAATGTATTGTGTGAGTTGGATGTTAGAGTCTTCATTAGATCACGAACTTCTAACAAGTGATGAACAATTTTGGGACAACTGTAGTATGCGAGAGAGGGTGCCCCTCTGATCAAAGAATATCCACCAAAATTTGAGAAGTTTCAATAAATGGAGCACAGATGTGTCAGGATCCAGCACATCTATAAAATATGCACCCATCAGTCATAACATTAAAACCACTGACAAGGGAAATAAATAACATTATCTCATTACAATGGCACCTGTCAATGCATGGGATATA
Organism: Pseudophryne corroboree; assembly: GCF_028390025.1. Classification (NCBI taxonomy): domain Eukaryota; kingdom Metazoa; phylum Chordata; class Amphibia; order Anura; family Myobatrachidae; genus Pseudophryne; species Pseudophryne corroboree. The sequence goes on along the minus strand of NC_086444.1, from coordinate 1,050,433,346 downwards.
TTAGGCAGCAAGTGAATAGTCAGTTCATATAGTTCATTGATGTGTTGGTAGCAGTAACATTGGGCAAGTGTAAGGTTCTGAGTGACTTTGACAAGGGCCAAATTGTGATTGCTAGATGAGTGGGTCAGAGGATCCCCAAAATTGAAGGTATTCTGGGGAATTCCCATTATGCAGTGGTTAGTACCTACCAAAGTGGTCCAAGGAAGGACAATCAGAGAACTAGTAATAGGGTCACGAGTGCCTATGGCTCACTGATACATGAGGGGAGCGCAGGCTAAACTGGTCTGATCCCATAGTAATGCTACTGTAACACAAATTGCTGTAAAAGTTAATGTTGGCTATGGTAGTGTCACAAGCCGACGCACCGATTGCCCCCAATGCGAGTCCCAGTTTTGTCCAACAACCTAGGTCAGGGGTGGGGAACCTGCGGCCCTCCAGCTGTTGTTGAACTACACATCCCAGCATGCCCTGCAAAAGTTTTAGCATGACCAAATAGGAAAACTGTAGCAGGGCATGCTGGTATGTGCAGGGCCGTCTTTTCGTATGGGCTCAATGGGCTCTTGCCCAAGGGCCCCAGGAGTAAAAGGGCCCTAGGCTGATAGCTGAGGGTCCCCTCTTTCCAGGGGTACAAGATTTTTGAAAATCGGCCCAGGGGAACCGGAGATATCTGACTTCAAAGCAGTGGTCCCCGTCCAAGCCTGTTAATTGTTCTTCCCAGCCAGATATCTAGGGTTCTGGCTGACTTAGAGTTTTTCTGAGGGTATACTCCAAAAGCTGGGACTCTCCACTTTCAGAGGACACTGGCAGATTGCCTCTACTATGCCCAGAACCAGAGATATCAGCCTTCAAGCCGCTGGTCCCTGCTCCAGCTCCAAACGCCTAATATGCAGTTTTATATATTTTTTGGTGGATTGCTCTGGCTCCTGAAGTCTGATCCCCAAGTCCCCAGTATCTCCTGAAAGGTGGGACTCTAGTTATTTTTTATCCCATTAAAGCTAAGAAAACTATTTCCAGGAACTGGAGATATCTGCAGTAAAGCAAGCTGCCCTGACCCCCGGAAAATGATGAATATTAAGCCCACTCCACTATCCACCCCTCCCCTGTGTATTAAACACCCCCTACCACGCTGGAAGTCATGTACCAGGGCCCCTTCATTCAGCACAATGTCTCCTTCTACAGTTTAGTGTTCTACTTCCCGCCCCATTTGTGCAGTAAAGGAGTAATTAGCAGAAATTATTTCTCCAGGTCCTACATGCTGAGCAAAAAATAGAACCCCCCTACCCCCCGCAGAACATCAAAGATGCCGCTGATAGCACCCCCCACCCCTACTGCTGGTGGGTGGGTGGGTAGGGGCCCCCGTGCATTGCTGTGCCCAGGGGCCTACACTGCTGTTAAGACGGCTCTGGGTATGTGTAGTTTAACAACAGCTGGCGGGCCAAAGGTTCCCCACCCCTGACCTAGGTGTTGTGTCTTCTGGCTGCAACCAGGGCGCCAGACTGCTACAGCGTCTCTGGTTGCCTAGCAGTTCCGGAAGGCACCCTGTCTGTGGGACTTGCTGTATACCTGCAGTACTGAAGCTGCATGTGGTTGTGCTAATCAGTGTCCCTGCCTCTCTGGCTGTTCTATTGTAGGATCTCCCTGTTATAAGGCAGCATGGCCAGTACCTCCCTGCAGGTTATAGCTTATACCATGTTAGTGTAAATTGCTGGTCCCTGTCTCTAGATTCTTTGAATACTCTGCCAGATTATCTGCCTGTCCATAGTCAAACCTTGTCCTGTCTGAACTCACGTCCTGCTCCATAGTGTACTTTCTTCTTGTCTGTCTCCTCAGTACTCCTGTGTACTCAGCCTGAAAGATATGCCATCTGCGCAATGCCTCATCACAGTGCCTCATCTGCCTCCGCTGAGATCCTGTCCCCGCCCTGACCTTAACCCTCTGTGTTCTTGTGTTGTCCTTACAAGCCTTCAGTAATACTCCAGCTCACTATCTTGTGGTCTCCAGCCTATTGTGTTAGCCCCTACCTCTAGAGGTATAAGTCCAAGCGGCAACCTCAGTAGCAGTGTGTGCGTCGTACACTAAGGGAACAGTGGGGGGCTGTTATTGGAGGAAGACCCTCTCACCAGCTCTAGGGGTCTAACACAAATAGCACTGTAATTCCCTAACAGGTTTAAAGGTGTCAGGACGCATAGTGTATTGCAGCTGGCTACTTATGTTGAAGACCGGTCAAAGTGCCCATGCTGACCCCCCTACAACAGGCATATGAGCATCAGAACTGTACTGTGGAGCAATGGAAGAAAGTGATCTGGTCTGATAAATCACATTTTCTTTTACATCATGTGGATGGCTGCATGTGTGTACATCATTTACCTGGGGGATAGCACTAGGTTGTACTACGGGAAAAAGGAAAGCTGGCAGAGGCAGTGTGATGCTCTGGGCAAAGTTCTGCTGAGAAACCCTGGTACTGACATTCATGTGGATTTTACCTTGACACCACCTATCAAAACATTGATGTAGACCAAGTACACACCTTCATGGCAATGGAATTTCCTGATAGCATTGGCCTCTTTTAGCAGGGTAATGTGCCCAGCCAGACTGCAAAAATTGTTCAGGAATGGTTTGAGGAACATGACGAGTGTTCAAGGTGTTGACTTAGCCTACAAATTCTCCAGATTTCAATCCATCTGTGGGAGGTGCTGGAAAACAAGTTTGATGCATGAAGGCCCAATTTTTAAACTTACAGGATTTAAAGGATCTGCAGCTAACGTCTTGGTGCCAGATACCACAGAAAACCTTCAGAGGTGCTTGACCCATGCTTTTATGGGTCAGAGCTTTTTGGCTGCAGGAAGGGGACCAACACAATATTAGACAGGTGGTTTTAATGATATGGCTGAGGGGTGTATATCTTGTATGACTTCTCTTTATATTTTACATATATAAATAAGTGAAAAAATTAGATTCCCAACCTCACTGGTGGTAACCAAAACTAATTACTTAGTTTACTTAGACCTCTTGCAGTTTGACATCTCCTGGTGCATTGGACAAAATTTAGGAATGCTGTCAAAATTGGACGACAGCTTTGTAATCTCTGATTGGTGGAAAGTTCCAGTGATCGACCAATCAGTGCATGGAGACCCGGTTATTCCATTTGTGCTTGCAATAAAACACAATGAGAAACTCTGCCTGCCTCTTGGCTGCCAGTTTTGTTGGCACAAATAAGTGTCTGCTCTGCCTTCACAACTGTGAGACATACACAACTCAGTTGCATCTATACTTGTGACTGAAAGTTTGTAACTTGGTAGTAATAGGCACATATTGTAGGCTAAGATTAGCCATGTCAATGAAATTGTGAGCTATGAGTATGCATAACTCGCAATTCCATTCAAATGGAACTCGAGCACCAAGGATAAGACTGGGGTAAGTGTGCACTAATAATGACAGCGGTGTCTTTGAACAGATGCATACAAGTCAGCATATGCATCAATGACCAAATTAAGTTCTGCGTATGTAATGTGGATATAATTAAAGTCAACATACGTTGATTCAGCCCTGTATCCTCATCTTACTTAGAACATTTTCCAATGACCTAAGGCTTGCCTTTATTGTGCAGACTGACCAGCCCAGCCTTGAAAAGCCTAGCTATGGTTACCACTTTTGCATCAGCCCCAGGCACTGGCATTGGTTATTAATTTAATAGCAGCACACTGATGTTTAACGATTATATTAAGATTCACTAACTAATTTTTTTTTATTTGTATATTGTAATACGTTTAACTGCCAAAATAGTGACCTTGCCTCAAAATTTCTATACTCTTATCTATTCTATGCAACATAGATAAATCAATGCCATTTGTCTGCTAGAGAAGAAGCAATTTAGATACTTTATTTTAATATATGTAATAGGGCAACCTAAATGCTAGAATAACCCTTTATTCATTTTCTAAAATTCCTAATTTACAGTAGATCAGGCCGGGGATAGCTTTCATATATTGTCTTATTTTGTTCTCGCTGTTAAGCATTCTGTATGACATTTTCTTCATATTCCTCTGACTATTGTGTACTCGGCCTGCTTTTATGAATTGCTCACACAATTAATTATTTTAGGTCTCGCTCAATCTCTAGTGAATCCAATGCATAATTATCTTCATTCAGACAAGTCTGCTAAGATAGATCAAAGATAAGGCCAAAAACTCATATACATTATTTCAGGGAGCAATGCATGTACAGTCTCTCTCTCCCTCTCTCCAGTATCCATGTGGACTAAGATACGTGGGAAAAACCAAAAGAGTCTTGAAGATAAGAATTTTAGAGCATACCCGGAACATAAAAAAACGGGTTCTAAATCATAGTGTCCCCCGACACTTTACAGAATGCCACAATGCTGACCCTAGTTTATTGAAGTTTATGGGGATTGAACATGTTGCTCAAAATTAGGACGGAGGAAACAGAGAGGAACAACTGCTGAGACGAGAAACTTTCTGGATCCTGTCTCTAGACACTCTGATTCCTAATGGGTTAAATGAAACATATGAGATCACCCCATTCATCAGACAGAGATAAGCGTGGTAGGGTTAAATAATTGGATAGTTACTTTCTCCCTGCTTCTAGTACACCAATATGAGAATATAGGGGTAGGGAGAAAAAAATTAAGAAAATTCCTATCTCTGTACTGCAGAATTATCAAGACATGATTTGGTAGTCACTGATAAATTCCTCTGTTCGTTCTGCTGTTTTTTTCTGTCTCCATCATTTTACTTTTTACTTTTTATTATTACTAGTACCTTTATGTCTAATCTAGCTACCTGATATTTTCTCTATTCCCCTTGATTGTGACAGCTGCTGTTCGGGACATATAGTTTATATTACTGACACCCTTGAGGCCAGAATGATAAAGATCAGTCTTTCTGTGTCTGCTAGCAGTTTTGAACAATATTAGCAATACTGTTACAAATATGTGCAGTAGGTAACAAAATAGCTGGAAACGATCTTAAGTGATACAACGAATAATGGTTACTGTTGCTTTAAGCAACATGTAACAAGGGATCTAGCTGTGATTAACTGAGAGAAATGCTTAAGAGAAAGTTCTCCTGTCAGTTGTGTAGAGTTTAGTGTTCTGAAGTATCTTCTGGTACCTTCTCTCTGTGTGCTCTCCCTGAATCTAACTACTGTGATCTCCCTCCTATAAGTAAAGATTTTTTATAGATATATTTTATATTGCATTATATGTATGTGTTTTGTGTACATGTCATGAAATGTTCATTAGTATTTGCTATTCATTGCCTGTGATCTATGTATGGTCTTTTAAGCTAAAAGTTGCTGCTATTAGGCTAAAAAGAGTTAAAAATGTTCTGTTGTTATGTTTTTAGAAAAAAAAAAGTGCTTTATTGGCATGTCTTAAACACTTTTACCTGGAGCAATAATAGTGCTCAGTTGTGCTTGCCACTAATTGAGCAGTGTGGGCTGATGCGCACACACAGCCCAGGGACATAAAACATGAGCTCAGCGTCAGACAGGCCAGCCTCCTGACGAAGTGTGATACGAAATGCGTTGGGGCGTGGCCTGTCTGACGCACTGTGACCACCTGTGCAGCTGCTCCCACTGTCTGGTCCAGAGAGGTTTCCTGACGAGTCACGGCTATACCATAGCCGGCGGCGCGGTGTGTGGTCCTGGGTGGCGGCCAGCGGGTATGCAGTTTGTGCCAGTGGATTTTCTTTGAACCGTGTGGTAACCAGCCCACAGCGTGTGCTATATGGTACGAGTCCTATACAATTTGTTCGTGGACCTGTTACTGTTTTTAAACTGAATAAACAGTCTGCACTATGAGCGCCTTTTCCATTATGTTTTATTCCTAGAAATCAATCCTGCTCCAGGAGTCCGAAGCCTTCATTGGGAAAATGCAGCGGTATTTATTCTATACCTGTGCTACAACTCAGAGGTTTCTGGTGCTTGTAATTTTCTCTACTGTTGAGAGAACAAGGACTGCCAGCGCACCTGCACACCTTCTAATCGAACTGATATATATAGTTGTATTTATATTATAGTAGAGAAAGTATATTTTTTTAATTTATATTATTTATATTCTGGGGAGAATGCACACGTACAGTATGGTGATAATGGCTACTTCCACAAGCTGAAGGTTAAGGGTGGGGAAGACACATGAATGTTTACACCACCAGGCTAATATACGCATTTATTTCCCTGCACTCACTGTGGATGCAATTATGGTCAACTTATGTGCAACTCTGAATAAGAGATACTTTGTGGTGTTAGTTGGGAGTCAAAATAGTAATGCTGAAAGAGGTGCCTCTGCCATAAATTTTGGACATTCCATTAATTAAGTAACTATTCAATAGTTTTATTTTTACAATAGTAGGATTGCCATTTTAAAACCCCTATTCCATATATAGAGTAGGATCAGGGAAAAGAAGAACTCTTTTGTGCACTCCTGGATAAAACTTTATTACTGTATATATCTTCTGTTATAAGATGACTTAGATACAGTAGAACTACAAGTACAAATCTGAGAAACAAACATTAAACATATATTGGGGCATATGTACTAAACCTTGGAAACAGGAGCTGATTGGTTGGTGGTTTATTTTTCCCCTCATTATCACTCTGCAGGGCTTACTACATCTGTCCCATTATGAGAGAAAATAAGTATTCCACCAAAATGAAGAAGTGGAGACGGTATGCCCATGTGGTGGTATAAAAAGCGAAATATAAACAAAACTTGCAATGTGTGGACGTGTAAACAAATAAACACTGAATAGCACAACACCACGTCCCAAAATGTGCACATAGTATATTGGTTAAATTCCTGTAGTTAGTGTGTGTCAGTTGCTGCCATCTTATAATATGCAGGGGTACAAGAAACCTGTCATAGATTAGCATGCCTTGCAAATGGTGCGAAAGCAGAATACAGTAGCTACTGTATGTCAACCCAGAGGCGTCACTTACCATGGTGACACCCGATGCGCTGCGAAAGGTGTGGCTTCATGGTAGAGGGGTGTGGCCTCACAGGAGGGGCGTTACTTTGCCTCTAGTCCCCTGTTTTCGTCACTCTAGGGGTCTGGGAGATGCAGACTGTCACCAGAGACTGCTGTGATTGCAGTGCCGGCCTCTGCACCATGGCAGGAGCTGAGTGCTGAATGCATTGTTACAGTGCAGCACCCGGCTCCTGTCACTGAGCAAGAGCCGGCATTTTGGTGTCACCCATCGGTAGGTGACACCCGGGTGCGGCCCGCCACTGTGTCAACCAACCTGGTTTTACTTTTTAAATGATTGACATTTTAAAATATCCGGCTGAACCACTGGGAACTCACTGATGCTTGCAAGCTGTAGGGTACTACATTTACCTATTAGTCTTTCTTGCTAATTCTATTGCACCATTGGTATAGTTATGTTGTTCCAAGGTAGATAGATAGATAGATAGATAGATAGATAGATAGATAGATAGATAGATAGATAGATAGATAAATCGTTCCGTCTTTGTGTTGCAGTTTTAGAAATGACCTCCTCAGGTATTTATTTATTTATTATTTATTTATTAACAGTTTCTTATATAGCGCAGCAAATTCCGTTGCGCTTTACAATTTGAAATAACAATAACAAACTGGGTGATAACAGTCATAGAGGTAGGAAGGCCCTGCTCGCAAGCTTACAATCTATAGGGAAATAGGCATATGTACACAAGGAAAGGTGCTATCTATTGCATAGAATGAGAAGACATGTGAGGATATGTGTGGACTGTACAGAGTGGATGTAATTTGATAGGAAGGTTTATGAAAGTTATGTGGGCGATTCAGGAATTTGATACGCTTGCCTAAAGAGGTGAGTTTTGAGGGAACGCTTGAAGGTTTGGAGACTAGAGGAGAGTCTTATTGTGCGTGGTAGGGCATTCCACAGGGTGGGTGCAGCCCGATGAAAGTCCTGCAGTCGTGAGTGGGAGCGAGTAATGAGTGTGGATGAGAGACGCAGGTCTTGTGAAGAGCGCAGAGGTCGGGTTGGGAGATATTTTGTGATAAGCGAAGTGATGTACATTGGTGTAGTTTGGTTAATGGCCTTGTGTGTGAGTAAAAGTATTTTATATTGAATGCGGTAGAGTACAGGTAACCAATGGAGGGACTGACAGAGTGGATCTGCAGACGATGAACGTCTAGCGAGGAAGATAAGCCTCGCCGCTGCATTCAGAATGGATTGTAGTGGTGAGAGTCTTGTTTTGGGAAGACCAGTTAGGAGACTATTGCAATAATCAATGCGGGAGATAATGAGAGCGTGGATTAGAGTTTTAGCAGTGTCTTGTGTAAGGTATGGTCGTATTTTGGATATGTTTTTTAGATGCATGTAACATGATCTTGAGACAGATTGAATGTGGGGAACAAAGGACAGATCAGAGTCAAGGATGACACCTAGGCAGCGAGCTTGTGGGGTAGGGTAGATAGTCGAGTTTTCAACAGTGATAGAGATATCAGGTTGGTACCTACTATTGGCCGGTGGAAATATAATTAACTCTGTCTTTGAAATATTAAGTTTGAGGTGGCGAGATGTCATCCAGGAAGAGATGGCAGAAAGGCATTCAGTGACACGGTCCAGTACAGATAGGGACAAGTCAGGGGAGGATAGGTAGATTTGAGCATCATCTGCGTACAGATGATACTGAAAACCAAAAGAGCTGATTAGTTTACCAAGAGATGAGGTATAGATAGAGAAAAGCAGAGGACCCAAGACTGAGCCTTGCGGTACTCCAACTGAAAGAGGTAGCGAAGAGGAGGTAGATTCAGAGAAGCGAACACTGAAGGAGCGATTAGATAGGTACGATAGGAACCAAGAAAGGGCTGTGTCTTTAAGACCTAGGGATTGTAGTGTCTGTATGAGAAGAGAGTGGTCAACAGTGTCAAATGCAGCAGATAGATCTAGAAGAATAAGTAGTGAGTAGTGGCCTTTAGACTTCGTAGTGACCAAATCATTAACCACTTTAGTCAGTGCCGTCTCTGTGGAATGTTGGGAACGGAAGCCTGACTGAAGTGGGTCCAACAAAGTGTATGAGTTAAGAAAGTGTGTGAGTCGAGTGTAGGCAAGTCTCTCAAGTAGCTTAGAGAGACAAGGGAGCTGAGAGATAGGGCGGTAGTTTGAGAGAGCATTAGGGTCAGAATTTTGTTTTTTTTAAATGGGAGTAATCACTGCATGCTTGAAGAGTGAAGGAAAAATACCAGTAGAGAGAGAGAGATTACAGATGTTAGTTAAGGTAGGGATGAGCACCAGAGACAGAGCTTTACTTATTTGTGAGGGTAAAGGATCAAGAGGAGAGGTAGTAGAGAAGCAGGATGAGAAGAGTGATGATACTTCATCTTCATTTGTGGGATCAAATGAAGAAAGAGTGCCAGAGGGTTCAGGTACAGAACGGAGCGGGTCACTGGCTGCCGAAGAGCATACCATTTCATCTCGGATCTTATCAATCTTCTCCTTGAAGTAGGAAGCAAGATCCTGTGCCTTGATAGTGGCTGGTGGGGTAGGTGCGGGAGGATTCAGAAGTGATTTAAATGTATTAAAGAGTCGTTTGGGGTTAGAGGCTTGAGCAGAGATAAGAGTTTGGAAATATGTTTGTTTGGCAGTGTCCAGGGCATTTTTATAAGAATGGTAGACTGTCTTATATGTGAGGAAGTCACTTGAAATACGAGATTTACGCCACTGACGTTCAAGTTTTCGTGTGAGTTTTTGTAGTTGTCTTGTTGATTTGGAGTGCCATGGTTGACATCTAGGCCTACGTGGAGTGTGATGGGTAGCTGGAGCCACTTCATCAAGGGCTAGTTCTAGAGTCTTATTAAGGTGTGATACAGCCATCTCAGGAGAGGTGAATGCAGAAATAGGTGAAAGCAGTTGTTGGAGTGAAGTGGAAAGTTCTTGAAGATTAATTGTGTTAATATTTCTGCGAGTTTGAGGAAGATTGGAGAACTTCCGCAACACAGGGTTTGAATTAACAGAGGAAAGCATGCAGGTGATAAGGTTGTGATCTGATAGGGGGAAAGGAGTGTTAGTGAGTTCAGAGATGGAGCATAGTCTGGTGAATACTAGATCAAGGCAGTGACCCGCCTGATGAGTAGAGGAGTCAGTCCATTGGGAGAGGCCAAGAGAGGAGGTTAGAGAGAGTAGTTTGGAGGCATGCGCAGCAGATTTTGGACAATCAATAGCAATATTGAAATCACCCATGATAATGGTGGAGATGTCAGAGGATAGAAAGTGAGGGAGCCAGGCAGAAAAATCTTCCAAAAATTGTTTTGGATGCCCAGGTGGGCGGTAGATAGCTGCAACACGCAGAGAGAAAGGAGAGTAAACCCTAATGGAATGTACTTCAAATGATGTAAATGTGAGTGATGGAACCTGTGGTAGAACAGTATATGCAAAAGATTGGGAAAGTAAAAGTCCAACTCCTCCTCCTTTATGGTTATCGGGTCTGGAGGTGTGTGTAAAGTGGAGACCACCATGTGCCAGTGCTGCAGGGGAGGCTGTGTCAGATTATGTGAGCCAGGTTTCTGTTATAGCCAGCAGATTGATGTTGTTAGATATGAAGAGGTCATGGATAGATGTTAATTTGTTACAAACAGAGCGTGCATTCCATAAGGCACATTTTAGTGATCTGGAGGGTGATGGAAGACATGTGATGTTTATGAGGTTAGCTGGATTTCTATGTTGCTGTGAATCAGGTGAATGCGAGTGATGCAAGTGGCTGGGTCCTGGATTTGGTGAAATGTCACCAGCTATCAGAAGCAGAAGAGAGAGATAAATGTGGGTGTCAGAGGTTTGTGAAAGTTTTTTATGGTAAGAGGTTGTAGATGTTATTGTCAATGAGTATAGGGAAGTAAAAAGCTCATGAGTGCTAATAAGAGGGGAGTGTAGAATTGAGGGGGCAATATGTACAGAGGGGTGAGTTGCTGGGAGACTGAATGATGCAATGGCCTTTATGAATACTCCATGAAGAGCAATGCAGAAAATCAATTTGTAGAACATAGTTAGTTTGAGCTGAAACCAGTGTTTTCTAGGCTGAGAGTGTAAGGTTTTACCTGTTCAAGTTAAAAGTTCAGGTGCCTATTTACTGGTGTTGTTCTGCTGTATGTTAACTGTGCATTATAGAGCAAAGTGACAAACAGGTATGTACAATCACATGTAAATCACAATGTATATAGTTGTCTACCAAATTGGTTGCATTTTGTTCTTAGAGGTCATGAGGATTTTAGTTGGTAAAATATTTACATACGCTGAAATACACAGATGATTGGGAATGAAAGGAAGGGACGATGTTTTCTGTTTTGTCGGTGGGTTGTTTCCGTCTGTTTTCGTCCTGGTAAGTCCTGGGTAAGTCTATATTGTAATATTTTCATAACCCTTTTAAAAAAGCCCTTATAATAAAGCCCTGTTCAGCTGGCTGTTGTTCAGCCAGGCATCTTTCCTTATGAATGGTAAGTATCCATGTGTCTATATATAGGTATATATCACTTTATTCGAATGTAAGACATATTGGGATAAATGTATTATAGCAGCATTACCGAGGCGAAGCAGGAAGGGACATCGGCAAGATGTATAAATATATTGTCTGCTGAAGGCTCCCCCCTCCGGCGATGCCCCCTATAGCACACAGCGAATCAGCTTAGTGCTGTCTCACTGCCAGGCCAGCTCCACTGCACATGCACGGGATCTCGCTACTCATGCAAGATCCCCTGCGCAGTCCAGAGCCAGCACCCGCCACAGCCAGGGACAGCTCTGTCCCTGCTGTGGAGATAGGGCATCACCATCTGCAGCTAACTGTTCATACACTGCCCCCTCATATCGGCCTGCTATCCAGTGGCACACCCAGGGGGAGTTCCGAGCACCCAGAAACCCCCCTCCACCTTTTTTTTTGCTGCATGAGTATTATTAATGGCTGTCTAGCGTCCTCTGCAGCCTGCTGTCTTCTTGGTGGCACTTGTAAGTGCTTAATAAAAGTTCACTTTATTTTAATTATAGTACATATATATCCATGTGCAATTTGTGCATACATATATACACATGTATATACATACATATAAACACACACACATATGATATATAGACATGCGTATATATACACGTGTACTGTATATATATATATATATGCAATTCTGGTCGGCGCTCTTCCAAAAAGGTATCCACCTGCACTGGTGCCCTCCTAGGTGTGTCACACCAATGATACAGAGTATAGGCTGGCGGCACTCACAGGACTTGTTACCACAGATTACACGAGACTGCCCCCGTGAATATCACGGGGGCAGTCTCGTGTAATCTGTGGTAACAAGTCCTGTGAGTGCCGCCAGCCTATACTCTGTATATATATATATATATATATATATATACATGTGTATATATATATATATATATGTATGCATGTTTAATATGCTATGTGTATATGTATATGTGTGTGTATATATATTTAGGTGTATATACGGTATATAGGTGTGTAGATATGTAGATATGTGTATAATGAAGTGCAGGTGGTTGATTTAGTATATAGTGAGGAGATGTTAGACCTTAGCCACACCCCCTGACGAAGTCCATTGACGAAACGCGTTGGGCGTGGCCTGTGGAGCAAAGGACAGACGGTCCAAAACTGATCCTGGTCCCGGTGGAGAAGCTAACGGTATCCGTGAAACCCTGCGTCTGAAGGAGATTCATCGACGGGTGGAATCGGGTCCGATGCTGGAGAGGCCGGTGGACTAAGTGCACCGTTTTTAACCAAGATGTATGTGAGCATATGTTAGAAATAAATGGAATTGTGAACTTGTATATTTATATCTGCGCCCTCCATTTCTTCTTTCACTACATGCACGTTGGGAGTGGTGGTTCTACTCCCTAAAGGAGGCAGCGGCAGCATACATCATATAGAAAACGGGATCCAGGATATCAATTAAGGACTGAAAGCATTTCTAAGGAAAGTGTGGTGAATGCGCAGCTTTTATTTCTATATATATATATATATATACACATATATACACTAGTTTTACGGACCCAGCATATACTGGGTCACCTCAGTCCCCAACCCCGTGCTTGGCTCCACCCAGTTCTGGAAACCCCCCCATGCAAATCCTGCGTTTGCCACTGCTATCTGTTAGATAGCAGTGCCAATATGAACAGGGGAGCATAGCGCCCCTGTCATTGAGCCGGAACCGCAGCATTAATACATGGGGGAGAAGCAGTATCAGTGCACATAATGGCCCTCATTCCGAGTTGTTCGCTCGGTAATTTTCTTCGCATCGCAGCTATTTTCCGCTAATTGCGCATGCGCAATGTTCGCACTGCGACTGAGCCAAGTAAATTTGCTAAGAAGCTTGGTATTTTACTAACGGCATTACAAGGTTTCTTCTTCGGTCTGGTGTTCGGAGTGTGATTGACAGGAAGTGGGTGTTTCTGGGCGGAAACTGGCCGTTTTATGGGAGTGTGTGAAAAAACGCTGCCGTTCCTAGGAAAAAAGGCGGGAGTGGCTGGAGAAACGGGGGAGTGTCTGGGAGAAAGCAGGGTGTGTTTGTGACGTCAAACCAGGAACGACAAGCACTGAACTGATCGCACTGGAAGAGTAAGTCTCGAGCTACTCAGAAACTGCACAGAAAAATCTTTTCGCAATATTGCGAATACTTCGTTCGCAATTCTGCTAAGGTAAGATACACTCCCAGAGGGCGGCGGCTTAGCGTGTGTACTGCTGCGAAAAGCGGCTAGCGAGCGAACAACTCGGAATGAGGGCCAATGTGCGCTGATACTGCTTCTCCCCCATAATGGAGGGTAATACATTTACCCCATTGTTTTGTATTTTGTGCTTTGTATTTGTCTTACAATACAATTTCAGAATAATGATCTGCTGTATTGTAATGGATATGGCTTAAAGTTATCTGTGGATCTGGAGTATAATGTAATGATGGGTTTTTTTCCACTTGCTACATATTCTTTGCTCTATCATGCTATATTTCTCATCAACATCATCAAATATCATCGTCACATGTAAGAATCATATAATTTTATGCGCTATGACTGTGAAAGACACGTGATGGTGACTCCTGTCTGTCAAACATTGTGCCACTTGACAAAGTCAATTCAATTTTTCATTTCCAAAAAGACCTTGGGGTGATGATTGATGCTGACTACTGACTTTCTCGATCACTACTGCTGCATGTTATACAGTATATAGCACTATATATTTATATCCAATTAGATTTGAAGTTGATGCCAGACACTGACACCTGATTTTATTTATAATTTTTTTATTGCTTTAAAATGAAACTTAGCAAATGGTCACAATCATATCTATTATCTCAGTAGGTATTTGCTGTTTAGATACAGTATATAAAACTGGAGTTTTTCTATACTGTAAGTATGCAATTGCAGAACAATTCTTCCATGGGGGAGCTGTGAGTTTCATAAAGCTCCAGGGAGCAGTCTGTAACATCAAACATCCCATTATAATTCACCACTGTGCAGTGAATAATAAACCTTCTCCAGAAAATTTCCCATTTTAAGCAGGACCCATCCATAAGTCATTCTTTAGGCATTTCTTTATGTAAACCTATGATGCAGCATGGAATATTATTCATAGGAAGAAATTATATGTCAATAAAGCAGACTTAGCTGTGAGGGAAAAAGAATAATACAAAAATAAAGAACTATAAAATATCAACATATTTTTCTGTATCATATTATCTTGTGAAAACTGCATTTTTGTATATTAATAGGCCATTAAGTAATTGCATCCAATAAGCCTTAGCCTTGATCAATGTAGATTAATTGTGAAAACTTCAACAACTTAAAGATATAATAAACAATTTATTAGTCTGTTTGAAACATAACAGCTGTATGTGATGTCAAATAAAGACTTTCATCATATTTTTTTATCTTTTAAATAAAAAATTGGAAGACAGCTGAAAATGAATGGTATATCTATAATGCATTTGAAATTTTAATTTGACAACTTGTGGGCACTGTTATACCAACATAAAGAATAATTAAAATACTAATACATGTTTAAGATTGTCTCATTATCTCACGTTACAGTGTTTGATACAAATTTATGTAAGAAGTGAGAGCAGGCCAGTTTTAAGAAAACACCAAAATGCAACGATTCCTCATGTTCCAAAGGGAGATCCAGCTGTCACTGGAGCTTAATGGCCTAATTCAGATCTGATCACTGGGCTGCGTTTTTTGCTGTCCTGCACTCAGATAGTCGCCGCCTACAGGGGATGTGTATTTTCGTTGTGCAAGTGTTCGTTTCTATGTGTAGCAGAGCTGCTAAAAATCAGTTTGTGCAGTCTCTGCGCAGCCCAGGACTTACTCTTCCAGTGCGATTGAATCCTGAAGATCGGTGCCGGACTCCCTTAAAATGCTTGGACACGCCTGCGTTTTTCCGGACACTCCCTGTAAACGGTCAGTTGCCACCCATAAACAGCCTCTTCCTGTCAATCACCTTCCATACGCCCGTGCGAATGGATCCTTCGCAACATCCCATCGCTAACTGGCGATGCCCATTGTAGCTGTTCGATGCTCCTGTGCACAGTTATGACCTGATCGCCCGCTGTGTGAAAACACACAGCAGCAATCAGATCTGAATTACCCCCTATGTCCAATCATGCGTAGACTTAATTGCACTGTTTTAGAAAGAAAATGCTTCACTTCAGGAGAAGGTTTTACACCTTTAAGCCAATTTACTATGCTAGGTAATTCTTAATAGGTACCAGTTATCACCTTTGATCCCCAAAAGTGAACATAGGAAACAACACTCTCAGCATGGCTCTCAAGCTGCCACATGGCTCTCAAGCTGCCACATGACTCTCAAGCTGCCACATGGCTCTCAAGCTGCCACAGATCAGTGCCCTCCCTTATTGACTTGTAGCATCACCTGCATTTTCAGAACAACTGCCAAGTTACACTTTCTTACCACCTTCCAGAAGGTCGCTGCAGCTCAAGTCTGACCTGAGTCCTACCTAGAGATAAACGGGGACAGTTCTTGGAGAACTAAACCTACCCGAACAGTGAGATCCGATCCGTGATCCCAGTTCGGCTCGGGATTCCCACCTTACTCGGATCCCAAAGCGAGGCCGAACGTCATCTTTCCGCTGTTGGATTCTAGTTGGTTTTGGATTCTATATAAGTCCCTGGTGATCGACGCTATCTTCACTCCGGCTGTGGGGAGTGTACTGGACGAATGTGTCTGTCCCAGTACCCTTGTTGTTTGGAGTGGGGCGGGTGCACTCTATCTGCTGTATCTGAAAGGGGTGTGCCTCTCTCTGTCTGCTGTATCTGAAAAAGGGGTGTTTTCTCTGCCTGCTTTATCTGAAAAAAAGGTGCTCTGTGGAATCAGAAAAAGGGGTGCTCTCTGTCTGCTGTATCTGAAAATGGGCGCTCTCTCTGTCTGCTGTATCTGAAAAAGGGATGCTCTCTGTCTGCTGTATCTGAAAATGGGCGCTCTCTCTGTCTGCTGTATCTGAAAAAGGGGTGCTTTCTGTCTGCTGTATCTGAAAATGGGCGCTCTCTCTGCCTGCTGTATCTGAAAGGGGTGATCTGTCCGTCCATCCAGGGGCACTGCCCCAGTGTACAATTAAAATAATAAAAGCTAAAAACAAAAAGCCTAAAATTATAGTGATGAAGAATATATATTTTTTTTTTGTTTGTTCTGTACCCCAGTGTACTATAAAAAATTTTCCGTAAGTACTGTGACACTGATGGTCAGGCCGCAGTATATTATTTTCTACTCATAAACGTATTGTGCGATACTGTCAGTGAAGTCAACCGCAGTTTGTAATTATTATATATATTTCTGACTAATTTGTGCGACGCTGTCGGTGAAGTTAACCGCAGTGTGTAATTTTATATATATATATATATATATATATATATATATATATAAAATCATATATATATATATATATATAATTTATTTGTGCGACACTGTCAGTGAAGTCAACCGCAGTGTGTAATTATTATATATATTCCTGACTCATTTGCGCGACATGTCGGTGAAGGTCAACCCCACTTTGTGTTGATAGAAATGGAGGCTACTACTGGTGCTAAAGCTGCTGCCTGTTAAGACAGATGCCCAGAGGCATAGAGGGCTTAAATCAGGGTATGTAAAATCATTTAATTTTAAAGTGGTAAAAAAAAAGAAAAGTTAGCTGCAGAGGCAGTAAGACAAACTGTGCATTCAGAATCAGAACCATCACACATTCTTGAAAAAAGTTTAGGGGTGTCTATGTCAGCTATGCGTGAGTCTGACATTTCTCCCACTGTACTCATAGAGAAGCCTCTTTCACCTCCTTCCACCATTTCTGAACCATCTGCACATGTGGGGAGCAGTACAAGTAAAGAAGGTGATGAATCTGATGAGGAGGACATAATACAAATTGAGGATTCGTGTGTGGAAGTGGGACAGCATGAGGGGGATATGTGTGTACTATCTGACAGTGAGGATGTTGATGAGGATGTTGTTTGTGTAAGTTAGCCACCGGTGGCTGCAGTTGTTGATCAGGATAAAAAGAAAGCCATGGTGATGCCTGGGAATAAGACCAAAAAAGCCACCTCCTGGGTGTGGAATTATTTTTACCCCAGTGCTGACAATGTTTATGAAAGCACAAGA
Source organism: Pseudophryne corroboree (assembly GCF_028390025.1). Taxonomy (NCBI): domain Eukaryota; kingdom Metazoa; phylum Chordata; class Amphibia; order Anura; family Myobatrachidae; genus Pseudophryne; species Pseudophryne corroboree. The sequence continues at coordinate 1,050,415,726 of NC_086444.1, read as the reverse complement.
GAAAGTTGTTCCTTAAAAGAGATCAAGGAACCAAGAAGTAACCTCTTTGTGGGGGCACTCTTAATCAACAATTGAATTTTAAAACATAACTTTTATTTAGTCAAAAATTAATAAAAATGGATATGGTATTTAACCTTTTCCAAACATGATTTTTAAGTATATGTAAAATAATTAGGTTCAAGAACACATTAAATATGTTAAGAGTTCTTTGTCCTAACTAATCAGACCACACAGTGTGGGTCGCCCATAGGTGAAAATATAATGTCTTATGAGAAAAACAATCAAAGAATTAAGGCAATTTTTCTTAATACAATTAGATTTTGAAAAATAGTGGTCAGAAAAATAATCATATTCTGACCTAACGGCACGTCAAAAATTCATAACAGGACATCCAGCCAGCAGCTTATGATTCATTAAGAAAAATATCAAACAGTATCTCGCACAGTCACATAATGGTTATACATGTCACTCTTATTGTAGTAAAGATTACCACAAACATTATAGATAGTTTTGTGACAAAAAATATTCTCAAGTACCTGTAAAAAAATTATTAAATATAAATAAACCATGCATCCACTAGAGATATAGTTAATTATTTTCACTGATGAGAGAAAAGAGAGGCGTATGAACAGCCCTTGCGGATCAAAGCAACAGATTATTATCTATAAATGACCAATTAATTGGAAATATCAGTTAATGATTTTGCAGAAAACAGAGAAAAAAAGGTAACTGAACGATGACAGTCTCCCTGTAAATGAGATCATGGAATATGGTCATGCAGTCAACATAGGATGTCTAAATACTCCACAAATTATGACTGTTAGTTCTAAATAGGAGATGTAACAATATTTTGTTTCAGCAAAAGAAATAACAATGATTTGAGTCTTTCTGTGACTAATTGCAGGATGCAGGTATAGGTTCACAAGGATATATTTCTAGCGAGATAAAGCTCCCAAGTACATGATGGGGAGAGTAATAATCATTCTCTTTGACATGGTAAATTATCTGAAAAGTCTCCTGCTGTAGATAGTAAAGGAGCCCATACCATATGTCTGGCCAACCTCTGCTGCCTTCCCATATGTATGCAGGCACACAGTGAATGAGAGGTGAGAGAGCCGGTCCGACGGTAACGGGCCGAAGAAAGAAAGAAGTGGTTCGTCTGTCACCCGCTGCGGCACCCTGCAGCCCTGTTAACCGTAGTCAGCGCAGAGTTAACAGGAACCGCCAAGCAGGTAATGAGAGTGCACTGAAATACCTAGTGGGGATAAGGTGTCCCCATATGCAGCTGCTGCGGCTGGCGTCTCCGTCAGTGCCGAGGTCCGGGCCCAGTGACGTATCTCGGGATTCCGGAAATAGCGTCATGTGACGCTCAAGAACAGAGAACGTACGTTTCACCCTGTGACGGGCTTGATCACCTCCTTCCACCATTTCTGAACCATCTGCACATGTGGGGAGCAGTACAAGTAAAGAAGGTGATGAATCTGATGAGGAGGACATAATACAAATTGAGGATTCGTGTGTGGAAGTGGGACAGCATGAGGGGGATATGTGTGTACTATCTGACAGTGAGGATGTTGATGAGGATGTTGTTTGTGTAAGTTAGCCACCGGTGGCTGCAGTTGTTGATCAGGATAAAAAGAAAGCCATGGTGATGCCTGGGAATAAGACCAAAAAAGCCACCTCCTGGGTGTGGAATTATTTTTACCCCAGTGCTGACAATGTTTATGAAAGCACCTGCTCCATTTGTGAGGACAAATTTAGTAGAGGTAGGAATTTTAGCTATCTAGGCACCTCCTCCATGTTACGTCATTTGTGGCGAAGACATGGAATTTATTGTACAAGATTATAATGTAATTATCACCTCATCATAAACATCCTCAGAGTAATTACTTAACGGAGGTAGTTCTTCTAAAAAACTGTTTTGTTAGGCCCAAAAAAACAATAATTTCAGCCACAAGTGACGGTCCCTGTCGCTGAAATGATTGGTTTGTTAAACTGTGCATGTCCTTTTTAATATATACAATATAAGGGTAGGTGGGAGGGCCAAAGGACAATTCCATCTTGCATCTCTTAATTTGTATTATGTGCTCTTTGTAGCATTTTTGGGCATAGTTTATAAAACTGATATCCTATATACCACTGCAGTGTCACTCCCAGATGTGCCAGGTGTTTGTGCCGCCCACTTCTGTTGCTTAGCTTAGTCATCCAGCTACCTCGGTGCAACCTTTTGGCCTAAACTGGATGAAAACAATATTGTGAGCTGTGAGGTGTACAAAATAGACTGGAAATGAGTGGAAATGAATGTTATTGAGGTTAACAATACTGCAGGAACAAAAACACCCCAAATTATGTTATTTTAGAAGTTTTTATGATTTTTCTAAAATAAAATACATATTCAATCAAAACCAAAACTTGCAAGGGTGGTTTTGGCAAAACTAATACAGATCCAAAACACAAATGAGATACAGATCTAAAACCAAAACACAAAACCCAAAAAATGGCCAGGTGCACATCCCTATAATGTGGACACTAATATATATTTCTATTATTATTGGGGCATTACTATATATTTCTATTCTAATGCGACACACTACTATATATGTCTATTTTTATGGGGCATTGCTATATATTTCTATTGTAATGTGGACACTACTATAGTATATACGTGTAATATTATGGGGCATTACTATATATTTCTATTGTAATGTGGACACTACTATATACAGTATTTCTATTATTATCGGGGCATTATTATATATTTCTTTTGTAATGTGGACACTACTATATATGTCTATTATTATGGTGGGATTACTATGTATTTCTATTGTAATGTGGGACACTACTATATATGTCTATTATTATGGGCATTACTATGTATTTCTATTGTAATGTGGAACACTACTTTATATGTCTGTTGTTATGGGGCATTACTATATATTTATATTGTAATGTGGGACACTACCATTGATTTCCATTATACCAGGGGCACTACTATAGTAAATATTCCTGTTATAATGGGGACATTACTATGTATTTTTATTAACTTGGGGGCATTACAATACAGGGTGATTCAAAAGTCACAGTACACCTTTTTGTTTCAAAAACTGGGCAGGAAATGGGAAAACTGAATACTCCAGTAAGGTATGGGTGAGGTGAGCTATCTTTTAGGGTATGTACCGAACATGGGTACCATCTTGGAATCATCCATCTTGAATCTAAGTCAGTTTTTTCAAATGGAAAGGGGGTCGTGTAACATGTCAATCAACATCAGAATTTGCTGAAAAGTTTATTGAAATAGCAGTTATGGTTCAAAAGTTACAACACTTTTGTTGTTGCAGGTAACTGAAGATGGCTTTGACAAAAAAGGAGAGGATTGATGTCACTTTGATGTCAAACATCGTGTGCTGCGTTGTGGGCTCTTCACAAAGGATGCCAATACCACTGCTGAGGTTGTCTCGTCAGTAGCACTTTTTGGACGACCACTCCGTGACTTCTCAGTCACAGTCCCAGTTTCTCGGAATATGGAAATTAGGCACCTGACAGTGTTATGTGAAATTGGAGGTCTTTCTGTGTGCCAATTGTTAAAATCTGCAGCTATGGCACGGAAACTTCGTTCTAAAGACATCAAAATGACCTAAATTCTTTCCTCTTTTGTTCGATATGTTACACGACTCCCTTTCCATTTGAAAAAAGTGAATTGGGGCTAGATGCATCATCGCTTGGAAAGTGATAAAATGGAGAGTGAAAAAGTACCAGCCAATCAGGTCCTAACTTCCATGTCACAGGCTGTGTTTGAAAAATGGCAGTTAGGAGCTGATTGGCTGGTACTTTTTCACTCTCCATTTTATCACTTTCCAAGCAATGGTGCATCTGGCCCTGTGATTCAAGATTGCCCACCTCACCCATACCTTATTGGAGTGTTCAGTTATCCCATTTCCTGCACAGTTTTTGAAACAAAATGGTGTACTGCGACTTTTGAATCACCCTGTATATTTCTATTATGCTGGGGTTATTACTATATATTTCTATTATACTGGAAGCAGTACTATATATTTCTAGCCTTGCCTCCAGAGTGCAAAGAAAAGGGACTATGCTGTGTGGCCACACCTCTAGTGTAATGTAAAGTAGCCACTGCCCCTAGTGTCATGTGGTCATGCCCCATCATGACACGTGACCACGCCCATTTTTCGGCACACTCAGTACCACTAAGAAAATATTTCTACTTTCACCACTGACTGTAAGTCATTATTTTCCTGTTTTGATTATTTTGTTTATGTACTTGGGCGCTGCGGATCCCTTGTGATGCGATATAAATAAATAGGATAATAATAACAACAATAATAATAATAATAATAATAATAATAAACTCAGTAGTAATACAGTAGTTTAGATTGTTGAATTCTCCTTGAAATGGCATGTGTTTTGCCTTTATTAGATTTAATGCAATGACATTTTTTTTTTTTAATTATATTAAATGCAATTCTCATTGCGTTTAGAGTGCATTAATGTGGTAAATATAGACAGAATCATAATCATATGCTTAATTATTTTACATATTGAATGTTATATTATACTCTATTCCCAGGGCTATGGTGTATTGACTACAGTGGTTTGCTGTTATCAATCTGGTTACCATGCATACTTCAGCAGCATTTACTATATACCTGTATGTGTAAAGGGGACAAGACCATACACTCTGCCATGCTTAGCAAAGATTCTGTGGTGACTGACCACAGCCTGTCTGGTGACTGACCACACCGTCTCTGATAAATGACCATTAAGCATAGGCCCCAATCGCTGCATTCCTCCAATGGGCCCTTCAAACCCCAATACAACACTAGTACCACTTTATTACAGTTTATCTTTTAAAACATGGGGGTAAATTTACTAAGATGGGAGTTCTATTTAAGATGGGATGTTGCACATAGCAACCAATCATATTTTACGTCTCATTTATCTAGCATGTTGTAAAAGATAATACCTGGAATCTGATTGCTTGCTATGGGCAACATTCCATCTTAAATAGAACTCCCATCTTAGTAAATTTACCCCATGATGACTACCTGAAAGCTGAGAATGCTCTAAATAACTGACAATGGGTCTGATCAGAGGTGAATGCTACTAAGAAATTATGCTGATGATGATGCTGCAGCCGATGGGCTGACTATTGAGACTGCCACTAGCTGCAGCTCTAATTTGCCATGATGCGCACCAAGGCTCACTGTGCAGTGGACATCAGCAGAACCAACCCTATGGTTGCTCAGGATGTCCATTGTGATTTAGCTGCAGGGATCAAAAGCACTGCCAACGCAATCCCTGACACCAACACGCCCCAACATACCATCTGACTTGAGCGCTGCTGTCACTACCAAGGAACATCTGTAGGAACTGCATGGATCTCCATTCAGTTCTGATCTGCGTCCAACGGCGGTCACCTATGCATGCACATTAATAAAATCACGGGCACTTGCAACCAGGTCTGATTCAGGTCAAGTGTTTCAACTTCAAGATTTAAATGGCTGAAAACTCCAATTCTCATACTAGCAGACAAATGCCCAAATATAATAGTCTGTGATTTCTTGATCCCAATATGGTTTTGGTGCTGTAGCCCCTAGGTTTAAATTTGGTTTCGCAGTCTAATTGCCACTATAAATATAGCTGTTACAGTATATCACCAAAATAAGGGAAGGGGGGGGGGGCTAGTTTGCACACCATAATTAGGTAATGAGGTGCTACTCTGCTTGACACTTAATACAATGTACAGAGGGAAAAAGTTGCAGGTGCACTATCTCACACTAGCTCAATCTGTAGTAACCAGAGGCATTTAGCATAATCCTGGCCAGGGCTATGAGCTTACCCACCGCACCAAGGTAGCCTCTCATTGGGTTAGTCCCTAACACTAACTGCAGGGGTTCAGGTCCGGGGGGCAGGATACCCCAAAGCACCCAGCCAGAAAACCCCAGGGCACTGCAAGCGTGATACAAGTAAAGAGTTAAATAGGTAGGAGCAGCTACTGCTGCATGTGTGAGTAATGTGAAGAATGAAAAAGGATGGTGTGAAAGTGTTACTCGTATATAAAACAAACTATAAGTGCCATCAAAGGCGTAGCTACCACAGGTGCAAGGGATGCGGTTGCTATGGGGCCCGAGCCGTCTCTGGGGCCCGAGCCTTCCCCTGCATCCAGCTACTGAGCCGCCGCTGCAGTGCTGTGTGTGTGGGCTCACTGCACTCCCATCTCTCACCTGGCTGCTCCAACAATGATCACTGGTCGCAAGCAGATGTCACCACACCCAGTCCGACCTGGGAACAGGGTGAGGGTGGGGAGGAGGCGCTGCTGCTCCCGGGCAGTGGGCGGGGCATGGCATCCCGGGACTGGGCTTGTAGTAGTGAGGTGCAGGAGCAGAGGTGTAGTAGTGACGTGTATGAGCAGCGTCGTAGTAGTGACGTGTATGAGCAGCATTGTAGTTGTGACGTGTATGAGCAGCGTCGTAGTAGTGACGTGTATGAGCAGCATTGTAGTAGTGACGTGTATGAGCAGCGTCGTAGTAGTGACGTGTATGAGCAGCATTGTAGTAGTGAGGTGTATGAGTAGCATTGTAATAGTGAGGCGGGGGCACCGTGGAAATTGTGCTATGGGGCCCCCAAAGGTGTAGCTACGCCCCTGAGTGCCATAGTGTATTAAAATAAATGTCCCTCTGTACATATCACCAAAATAACATTAGGACCAGTCAGTGTTACTTTTAGCCAAAATATCTGTCAACAAAAGTATTAGTTGACTACAGTTTATTTCAGCAATAAAATTAGACTGAGATTAGACTAAAATGAAAACTGAGATTCACTGACTAAATTTTAACTAAAAGAAAGCAAAAAAAAAGAGTGACATTTAACCACTTGCCTGGCATGGTTGCATCAGATGCGACCAAGCCTGCAAGTGCTTTATCTGACCTGGTTGCACAGGATGCGACCAGTCAGATAAACAGTGCTAGCAGCGACAGAGAAGGGAAACTTCCCTCCGCTGCTGCTCTCAGAGGTACCGGAAGGTCCCTCTGCTTCCCTGCACACTCCCCTACTGATTGTTGTGCTGCCGATCACTGCTGATCGGTTAGCACGGCAGGACCCCCTCCTCCAGCGGCTGCAGACAATAGCAGCCGCTGGGGAAGTTTACATTAAAACCCCCCAAGCCACCCCCAACGAACCCCTGTGTACCTGGAGGCTGTCCCGACTTTCAAAATGAAAGCCACGATGGTCACGATGTTTCCGATGTTCCGATGCTCACAATGTTCCCGATCAATGTTCCGATGTTTGGAAAAAAACTATTTTTAGAAAAAAAACTAAAATAAATATTTAGTTTTTCATTTTTTTAACTAAAATCATTTTGGATAGGGTTAAATTCATGTTCTTCACCTAATACACTCATTAAAAAAACAGACAATTTCAGAGCGGTTTTTTGGGGAAAAAATCGTCAGTTGTTAAATTCCTTGTCAGAGGACACTGGAATTTACACTAGAAATAGGATTTTAAATTAAATTAAATTGTATGTTGTAGATATTTGCAGAAAATAAATATGACATGCTGTGAAGGAAATAGGATTGTGTATTGCACTTGTTTGTCCTAACAAGCTTAAGGCATTAATTTGTATATGATATATGGGAGAACTGCGATAAATTAGACTGTGTATGTACCACATTCTCGGCCTAATCAGCCTAGATTACTAAATACACAGTTAAAGGCAACTTCTCAAGGAAATTTTAGAGAAATGTTCTTCAGCAAAGTCTATTACAGTATCATTAAACTGTTTGCACAAGATTGACTAAAATTAGACTAAAATGAAAACTGAGATTCACTTACTCAGGGCCGGTGCTAGGGTGTTCGGTGGCCCCCTGCAAACTATAAATTTGCACCCTCCCATACTTTACAAAGGGACAGCGCATGTCGAAAAAGGGATGTGGTCTCACAAGGAAGGAGCATGGCCACACAACTGTACCCCCATTTAAAATGTCCCCAGTAGTGGCGCTGCTTACACATAATACCGCAGTTGTAGCACAGCTTACACATAACGCCACAGTAATATCGTAGCTTACACATAACACCACAGTAGTAGCGCCGCTTACACATAACAACCCCAGTAGTAGCACTACTTACACATAATGACCCCAGTAGTAGTGCCACTTACACATAACGACCCCAGTAGTAGCGCCGCTTAAACATAACGACCCCAGTAGTACCACCGTTTACACATAATGACCCTAGTAGTAGCGCCGCTTACACATAATAAACCCAGTAGTAGCGCAGCTTACATGTAACACCCCTGTTGTAGCACAGCTTACACGTAACGCCCCAGTAGTAGCACAGCTTACATGTAACACGCAGTAGTAGCGCAGCTTACACGTAATGCCCCAGTAGTAGCACAGCTTTCATGTAATGCCCCAGTAATAACGCCCCAGTAGTAGCGCAGCTTACACGTAACGCCCTAGTAGTAGCACAGCTTACATGTAACGCCCCACTAGTAACGTCCCAGTAGTAGCGCAGCTCACACGTAACACCCCAGTAGTTGCGCAGCATACTCGTAACGCCACAGTAGTAGCGCAGCTTACACGTAATGCCCCAATAGTAATGCAGCTTACACGTAATGCCCCAGTACTAACACCCCAGTAGTAGCGCCACTTACACATAACGACCCCAGTAGTAGCGCTGCTTAAACATAACGACCCTAGTAGTAGCGCCGTTTACACATAATGACCCCAGTAGTAGCACCGCTTACACATAATAAACCCAGTAGTGGCGCAGTTTACACTTAACACCCCAGTAGAAGCGCAGTTTACATGTAACGCCCCAGTAGTAGCGCAGCTTACACATAATGCCCCAGTAGCAGCACAGCTTACACGTAATGCCCAAGTAGTAGCGCAGCTTACACGTAACACCCCAGTAGTAGCACAGCTTACACGTAACACCCCAATAGTAGCGCAGCTTACACGTAACACCCCAATAGTAGCGCAGCTTACACGTAACGCCCCATTTGTAGCGCAGATTACACGTAACACCCCAGTAGTAGCACAGTTTTCATGTAACGCCCCAGTAGTAATGCCCCAGTAGTCGCGCAGCTTACACTTAACGCCCCAGTAGTAGCGCAGCTTACATGTAATGCCCCAGTAATAACGCCCCAGTAGTAGCGCAGCTTACACGTAATGCCCCAGTAGTAGCGCAGCTTACATGTAACACCCCAGTAGTAGTGCAGCTTACACGTAACGCCTCAGTAGTAATGCAGTTTACATGTAATGTCCCAGTAGTAACGCCCCAGTAGTAGCGCAGCTTACACGTAATGCCCCAGTAGTAATGCAGCTTACATGTAATGCCACAGTAGTAAAGCTCCAGTAGTAGCACAGCTTGCACGTAACGCCCCAGTAGTAACGCCCCAGTAGTAGCGCAGCTTACATGTAATGCCACAGTAGTAAAGCCCCAGTAGTAGCACAGCTTGCACGTAACGCCCCAGTAGTAACGCCCAAGTAGGAGCGCAGCTTACATGTAACGCCCACAGAAGTGTAGTTTATTCACACACACCCCTACCCGCACACATACACATACATAGATACACATACATACATTTACACACACACACACACACACACACACACACACACACACACACACACACACACACACACACTTTCTCACTTACTCTCCCTGGCTGGCAGGATCTGGAGCAGCATGTCCTCCTCTGTGGCACTGCAGTCTGATGGTCCCGTGTAGCCCCCCTCCGACTGTGTAGCTCCGCCCCCTCCATCTGTGTAGCTCCACCCCTCCACCCATGTTGTTCCGCCCCCTCCATCTGATCTGTCACAGGAGGAGAGGAGGCTTTCAGCTGCCAGCACCACTGTCTGTCATGCAGTGACAGGCACAGTGGCCAGCAGAAGCAGGGGTCCCAGGCGCAGCGTCGGGGATGCAGAGCAGGTACAGCGCCTCTCCTGCCTGGCGCCTACCTGCTCTGCATCCCTTTGCTGAACGGGTAGCGCCAGGCCTGCACTTACTAAACCTTGACTAAAACAAAGCAAAAGAAAAAGACTAAAACGTGACTATAAACCAACTACAATTTTAAGTAAGCGCTTAAGACTAAAACTTAATTGAAAATCCTTGTCAAAATTAACACTGGGACCACTAATGTGCAGTCTATTGTATTTGCACCAAAGTGTGATTTACTGTAGCTAATGATTTAAAAAGCATTGCCAAATAAAGAGAATGTGATTCATCATTGCACTCAAATGTCCAAAGGCAACATAGAGTATGCGAGCCGACTCAACCAGGTACAGTATACAGTAGAGGCTGAGCCTCCTATATCTGAAAATCTGGTATCCAAAATATTTGGAAATTCAAACATTTTTGAGCGTTACTGAAATAATGAAACCTTTGCTTTCTGATGAGTCAGTGTACACTTTTATACACAAAAGTATTTATAATATACTGTACTATATAAAATTACCGTATATACTCGAGTATAAGCCGACTTTTTCAGCACTTTTTTTTGTGCTGAAAAAGCCACCTCGGCTTATACTCGAGTCAGTGCAGGCAGAGGCAGAGCAGTGTGAAGGAGGGACATGGAGCGCACAGCGCGCGGCGCTCCTGTGTCCCTCCTGCATCTCCGGCGGCAGCAGCGGCGGTTCTATTACAGGAAATACCCGTTCGTGACCTCTGATCACGAACCGGCACTTCCTATAATAGACCCGCCGCGGCCGCCGAAGATGCAGGAGGGACACAGGAGAGCCGCGCACGCTGTGTGCTTCGTGTCCCTCCAGAAGACAGCGCGGGATCGACGGAGGGGTAAGTAACAGCACTGTGGGGCATACCTGGCACTTGGGGAGGGAACGTATCTGGCAGCACTGTGGGGGCATATCTGGCAGCACTGTGGGGGCATATCTGGCAGCACTGTGGGGGCATAACTGGCAGCACTGTGGGGGCATATCTGGCAGCACTGTGGGGGCATATCTGGCAGCACTGTGGGGGCATAACTGGCAGCACTGTGGGGGCATATCTGGCAGCACTGTGGGGGCATATCTGGCAGCACTGTGGGGGCATATCTGGCAGCACTGTGGGGGCATATCTGGCAGCACTGTGGGGGCATATCTGGCAGCACTGTGGGGGCATATCTGGCAGCACTGTGGGGGCATATCTGGCAGCACTGTGGGGGCATATCTGGCAGCACTGTGGGGGCATAACTGGCAGCACTGTGGGGGCATAACTGGCAGCACTGTGGGGGCATATCTGGCAGCACTGTGGGGGCATATCTGGCAGCACTGTGGGGGCATATCTGGCAGCACTGTGGGGGCATATCTGGCAGCACTGTGGGGGCATATCTGGCAGCACTGTGGGGGCATATCTGGCAGCACTGTGGGGGCATATCTGGCAGCACTGTGGGGGCATATCTGGCAGCACTGTGGGGGCATATCTGGCAGCACTGTGGGGGCATAACTGGCAGCACTGTGGGGGCATATCTGGCAGCACTGTGGGGGCATATCTGGCACTATGAGGGCATATCTGGCACTGAGGGCTGTGTACGGCTAGAGCTGCATTTCCCACCCTAGGCTTATACTCGAGTCAATAAGTTTTCCCAGGTTTTTGTGGTAGAATTAGGTGCCTCGGCTTATATTCGGGTCGACTTATACTCGAGTATATACGGTACTTTTAGGCCAGCGGCAGCTGCTGCCCCTGGGCTGCAGCACTGACTAAAGACTGCAGGGGGGAGCCAGCCAGCACATATAAACATACATGTCAAGTTGTATGTAATATATGCTCGTGCTTCCGTACCTGGGGATCACCAGCAGCTGAAACAAGCCCACCTCCAAACTCATATGAAACCAGCCAATGGGAATCTGGGGGCGGGCTTATTGAAGATCGGCTGAGCACTGCGGTCCTCAAAACGGGATGTAGTTATGTGACCGGCGCTCAGGAGACCGCCGGTCACAATACCTCCCCCTATATTCAGCCCCCTTAGAAGCCCGTCAGTCGGCATGCCGACTAACAGGGACTATTCCCACTCGTGGGTGTCCACGACACCCATAGAGTGGGAATAGAACCCACTCTATGCTCCGCAAGGGGCTTGTTGCGCGTGCCTTCCCCCCCTCTCCACCCCCCGGGCCATCTCGATACCGGGATCACGGCGTCTGTATGGTGACCGGCGGTCTCCTGACCACCGGTCATGCATGCCCAACCCCCTCAAAACACCCTAAAATTCAACATTTTATTTAGTTTATGCACCCCAAATTTAATTCAAGAATTTATTTCACTTAAAAATAATTGCTTTCTATAATTTTTAAGTAAAAAAAAATTAGCCTCAAATTACCCCCAAATCACCTTTTTCTACTTTTCTTGCATTTTTCATTAAATTAATTAAATGAAAGTCATACGATTTTTACATTATTCTACTGTAAAAATAAATAAATCCCAAATCAGCCATTTGACACCTTTAAAAGATACAGGGGTCTATTCATGTAGCAGTGAAAAGCCCTTTATCAGTGATAACAGGGCTTTTCCCTGCTACCTCCTATTCATAGAAGGGGTTACTGTGGAGAAATCTCAGATTTCTCCAGAGATGCCCCAGCTCTGTTAGGATTACTTCCCCATACAATAGTATGGGGAGAGCGATTCATAGAAGTATGGAAAGCTGTGCTTTCCATTTCGATTCTCAAAATCCATTCATCATCAGGATGGTGTAGACAGCCTGCTGAGGGGACTCCCTGCCTCTTCCCTACTCTTCCTGTCCCTTATTCTCTGCTGCTGGCCAATCAGAGGAGCACAGGGCATATGCAATTATGCATCCTTCTCCTGACTCTCCGCCCTGCTGCCCTCTTGCTATGCTGCTGCCGCTGCTATAAGGTGACATACTCCATATGCATATGCCAGGTGACCTCCTCCTTAGTGTTTCTGCTGACCCAGTTGTTTGGCCCCGACTCACGCTGGCGCTATAGTAAGGTACCCTGACATATTCATGTGCCGGGTTACTGCTGCTGACTGCCCTTTGCCCCAAGCCTGCTCTGTCTGCTGGCTTGCTCCCACCCCCTCGCTCCTCCGTTCTGGCCTGTGTCTTGTCTCAGCTGCTGTTTGTTCCATGGCACATGCGCAGAAAAGAAAGAAACAGCAACAGCTAAACACAAAGAAGCCAGCATCGTGAGAGACCTGGATAGCGTATCGCTTCGCGGACCATGACAATATTTATGAATTACTGTAAGTATATGGAAAAAAATGGACATAAGAATTAGAGATGAGCAGCTTCGGTTCCCAGAGAACCAAACCCCCCCAAACTTCACACTCCAAGCCGGGTTCCTAGTCCGGCTCAGGACTTCCCGCCAGACTCGGAAACCTAAACGAGGCAAAACATCATCATCCTGCTGTCGGATTCTCGTGGGTTTTGGATTCCATATAAAAAGCTGCTCATCGCCGCCATTTTTACTCCAGACTTGGAGAGTGAGGGAGACAGATCTCTGTCTTTCTGTGGGTGGTGGCGTCAGGTGGGTCAGTGTGTGCACTGTAGGGGTGCTGCTCCTGTCACTGTGGTGTACCTGTGCTGTTAGGGGTGTTGTCCTGGCTGTCCTGTCTGTCACTGGTATTTTATGCGCTGCAGCTGTACATGGGTGTTGCTGTACTGGCTATCACTATGTTGTACAGGGAGCAGGGGTACTGCCCTCCTGTATGCTGCAAAAATTCAGGGGTTCTGTTGTTAAAGTAAAAGCACACTGGTCCTGTATACTGTGAAAATACAGGGGTGCTAGCCCAGTCTTGTATGCTTTAAAAATTCAGGAGTGCTTCTGTTGTTAAAATAAAAGCACACTGGCCCTGTATACTGTAAAAATTCAGGGGTGCTGTTGTTAAAATAAAAGCACACTGGCCCTGTATACTGTAAAAATTCAGGGGTGCAGTTGTTAAAATAAAAGTACACTGGCCCTGTATGCTGTAAAAATTCAGGGGTGCAGTTGTTAAAATAAAAGCACACTGGTCCTGTATGCTGTAAAAATACAGGGGTGCTGCTATTAAAATAAAATTCAGTGGTGCAGTGTTATGGACTGGTCTGATTGTGTTCCCAGTAATGACCTGGGTGATCACGCCAGTGGAGGGCGCAGGGAAGCAAAAGTTAGATGGCTTGAGATATGGACAAGTGATATGCTGGAGCACTCTGGAAGATTACACAGTGCGCACAGAGAATTGTCGTGACCTGAAGCAGAGGCGCGGAGTCTAACTCGCCAGGGGTTTTCGCCAGTGACCCCCACCAGGGGATATGGTCTTTGCTGCACCTGAAGAGCAGGTCACGGCCCTCTGCTCAGGTTGTTCTGTGGAGGCTGTGAGACATTCTGGTACACAGGGATGCTTTGTACTGGATTATACCGAAGTGCTTAATCATAGATAGTGAGTCCGATGGTGACGTGGTAGGTAGGTATATTGGAGATGGTGAACTCAGGAGTACTTGGGTAGCTGATAGCATGAGGACAGTCTGTGTATCAATGGTGCAGCCAAATGGCGGATAGCAGAGCTGGGCAGGAAACTGATGATGCGGTCTGTGAGCAGAGAGCAGGGTTGGTCTAGGAACTGATGGTATAGCCTGGGAGCCGAGAATATCCAGAGCCTGTGAGAATAAGTAACCAGGAAAGGCAGGTACAGCAGTACTCAGGTAAATGGATCTCTGGAGCAAGCCTGGAGCCTTGGGAGCTACCGCTGGAGAACTTGCAGGAGAACTGAGTTGTTCAAGGCAATGAGGACTCTGGGAAGCCTGTTTATATCCTCCCAGAAGGATGCTGATTGGTTGCCTCTGGCAGCAGCAGCAGCATGCACAGAACCAGGAAGTAATTACCTGGATACCTGGATCATGTGACTCAGGATCATGTGACTCTGGATCATGTGACTCTGCCAGAGTCAGTGGAAACTCATGCCAGTAACCACAGAAAGCACCAGCGGCTGATCTGCAGCACCGAATACACCAGCATGCCGGTAAGTGGCATGTGCGAGCAGTGCGTGGTTTCTGACATGCAGTTGTTAAAATAAAAGCACACTGGTCCTGTATGCTGTGAAAATACAGGGGTGCTGGCCCAGTCTTGTATGTTGTAAAAATTCAGGGGTGCTGCTGATGTTAAAATAAAAGCACACTGGTCCTATATGCTGTAAAAATACAGGGGTGCTGCTGTTAAAATAATATTACACTGGCTCTGTAAGCTGCAAAAATTAAGGGGTGCTGTTGTTAAAATAAAAGTACACTGGCCCTGTATGCTGTAAAAATTCATGGGTGCAGTTGTTAAAATAAAAGCACACTGGTCCTGTGCTGGGATTTGCCCAGATGTAATGCATGCACAATATTGGTGGCATTGTCAGATATCACAAATCCCCAGGAGAGTCTAAGTGGGGTAAGCCATTGTGCGATGATGTCCCTTAGTTTCTGTAAGAGGTTGTAAGTGGTGTGCCTCTTACAGAAACTGGTGATACACAGTGTAGCCTGCCTAGGAATGAGTTGGCGTTTGTGAGATGCTGCTACTGGTGCCGCTGCTGTTGTTGCTGCAGTAGGCAATACATCTATCCAGTGGGCTGTCACAGTCATGTAGTCCTTACTTTGCCCTGCTCCACATGTCCACATGTTCGTGGTTAAGTGGACACTGGGTACAACCGCATTTTTCAGGACACTGAGGACACTTTTATTACTGTCCTTGTACAGTCCAGGAATCGCTTGCCTAGTGAAGTGGAATCTAGACGGGATTTGGTACCGGGGACATAGTACGTCCATCAACTGTCTAAATCCCACTGCACTAATGGCAGATACCGGACGCACGTCTAACACCAGCATAATTGTTATGGCCTCATTATTCCGCTTTGCAACAGGGTGACTCCTGTCATATGTCATCTTCCTCGCAAAGGACTGTTTGACTGTCAATTGTTAAGTTGAAGTAGTACAAGTGGTCTTCCGACTTCCCCTCTGGGATGACGATCAACTCCCAGCAGCAACAACAGCAGTGGCAGCAGCAGCAGTAGGCGTACCATTCAAAGATTCTCCGAAGGAATCCCAGTTAGGAGAGGACTCGTCAGTCATGCCAGTAACATGGCCTGCAGGACTATTTACGTTCCTGATTGAGGAGAAAATTGACGTTGAGGGAGTTGGTGGTGTGCTTTGCAGGAGCTTGGGTACAACAGGAAGAAGGGATTTAGGTGTCAGTGGACTGCTTACACTCAAAGTTTCTGAACTTGACAATGACTTCTGATGAATTTCGCTGCAGGTGACGTATAAGGGAGGATGTTCCTAGGTGGTTAACGTAATTACTCCTACTTATTATGGATTGACAAAGGGAACACACGGCTTGACACCTGTTGTCTGGTTTGTGGAGAAATAATTCCACACTGAAGAAGTGGCTTTTTTGGTATTTTGCCCATGCATGACAATGGGCTTTCTCATCCCATGGACAACAACTGTCTCCACTGGTGCCTTATTCAAACAAACCACATCACCATCAGAATCCTCATCAACTCCCTCCTCAGCGCCAGCTACACCAACATCCTCCTCATCCTGGTATACATCTATGACATCCTCAATCTCAATATTAGCAACTGGACTGGCGGTGCTCCTCCCAGCACTTGCAGGGGGCGTGCAAATGGTGGTAGGAGCCTCCTCTTTCCATACAGTCTTGGGAAGGTCAGGCCTAGGCAGCACAACCACGGACACACTTGGACTCTCCTTGGGGATTTGTGACATCTCTGAATGCACAGTTGATTTTCCTGTGCTTTAGCAAGCTTAATTTTTTTTAATTTTTCAAGAGGAAGGAGGGCTTCCAGAAGCTGAGCCACTAGTCATGAACATAGACCAAGGCCTTAGCCTTTCCTTGCCACTTCATGTCGTAAATGGCATATTGCCAATTTTACATTTCTCGTCAGATAATTTATTTTCTGATTATTAATTTTTGCTTCTTGGATTTTAAATGCCCTCTATGACATTGGGCATCGGCCTTAGCAGACAACGTTGCATAGTCAATGTCATGATTGCAGCTTCAGCACTAGTACTAGGAACTGGAAGTGGTTCCTGATCTTCCACTATTTTTTCCTCCAAATTGTTGTTCTCCATTTCACAGGACAGCACCCTTTTATTATTACAGCACACAGAGCAGTGCCCCTTTATTTTCACAGCACCCCTATATTCTTACAGCATATAGGACCAGTGTGCTTTATTTTATCAACAGTAGCACCCCTGAATTTTTACAGCAAACAGGGCCAGTGTACTTTTATTTTAACAACAGCACCCCTGAATTTTTACAGCATACAGGGCCAGTGTAAAATTGTTTTAACAGCAGCACCCCTGTATTTGTACACCATACAGGACAAGTGTGATATTATTTTAACAACAGCAGTACCCCTGAATTTTTACAGCATACAAGACAGGGTCAGCACCTTTTTATTTTCACAGCATATGGGACCAGTGTGCTTTTATTTTAACAACTGCATTCCTGAATAGTTACAGCATACAGGACCAGTGTACTTTTATTTTAACAACAGTACCCCTGAATTTTTACAGCATACAGGGCCAGTGTAATATTATTTTAACAGCAACACCCCTGTATTTTTACAGCATACAAGACAGGGCAGGCACCTGTGTCCCATGCTTTGCACATACAATTAATTTGGTGGTGCAGAATTTTTTGAAAAATGACAGGGGCGTGCAGGAGATGCTTTTGGTGGCCTGAAAAATTGCGGGCCACTTTCGACATTCAGCAACTGTGTGCCGAAGACTGGAGTGCCAGCAAACACTCCTGAACCTGCCCTGCCATCACCTGAAGCAAGAGGTGGTAACGAGGTGGAATTCAACACTCTATATGCTTCAGATGATGGAGGAGCAGCAAAAGGCCATTGAAGCCTATACATCCATCTACGATATAGGCAAAAAAGGGGGAATGCACCTGACTCAAGCGAGGTGGAGAATGATTTCAGTGTTGTGCAAGGTTCTCCAACCCTTTGAACTTGCCACACGTGAAGTCAGTTCAGACAGTGCCAGCTTGAGTCAGGTCATTCCCCTCATCAGGCTTTTGCAGAAGCATCTGGAGAAATTGAAGGATGAGCTAAGATAGAGCGATTCCGCTAAGTATGTGGGACTTGTGGATGGAGCCCTTCATTCGCTTTGCCAAATGCAATGTTTAGTGAAAAGTAAACCCTAAATATCACATTCTTATATGATAGACCCCACAGTATTTTCCTCATGCCCACTAACAGTCTTCTATATAGTAAGGGCTCCCCACTTTCTCATGCAAAATTTGTAAGAGTAGTGCAAATTGTAATTTTTAATAATTTA
The DNA here is from genome assembly GCF_028390025.1 of Pseudophryne corroboree. Taxonomy (NCBI): domain Eukaryota; kingdom Metazoa; phylum Chordata; class Amphibia; order Anura; family Myobatrachidae; genus Pseudophryne; species Pseudophryne corroboree. The sequence continues at coordinate 1,050,397,431 of NC_086444.1, read as the reverse complement.
ATTATGCGAAACTCGGGTGCACACTTAAAGGCAAAGTGTAGAACTTTATAGGCAAAGTATGTGAGTTTAACGAATTTTACAAACTCGCACCTAATTGAATTCCCCATGCATATAAGGTGAAACATAAAGAAATTTTGTCTTTAGACTCGGGTTCCATACCCAGTATATCTCATAATGTATATTAAAATATACCGAAGTCCAAAATACTTCTGCTCCCAAGTATTTTGGATATGGGAGACTCAGGTGGAAGGTGATAAAGCACCAGCCAATCAGCTGCTAATTCTCAAGTTACAGGCTGGGTTTGAAAAATGACAGGAGATGACTGGCTGGTGCATTATCGCCTTCCATTTATAACTTCACCAGGCTTAATAAATCTGCCCCTCAACCTGTAATGTAATGCTGTCAAATCATGAACAGTATGAATCATGTTAGCATGATGTACAGTACATGTGTACAAAACTTGTATTTCTTAACAATGAAAAATTGTCAAATCTTTGCATATGTTTTTCATACAGACTCTTCCTCATAATATAGACAGTGAATATGAGAATACAGCAGCCGAGGACAATGCTTTGAGTTGCCGAGAGGAACACTTCAATCATGTGAAATTAATTAATGAATCATCTGTGGCTGCATTTTTTATTTTTTTTTTGTTTCGAACCAACAATATATTACATGCCACTAACTGTCACATAAGGAAATTGTTCTACAGCCATTTCTGTGAGAAACATATCAATACTGCAGAATGTAAGCTTTAGGTTGTTTATAATTAAAAAGTTTTTAATTTTGTGGTATTTGTCTTCTGGATAAACAGTTTTTCCAGGGACCTATTGTAAGGTCCATGACCCTATATCCAGAAATATGTATCTCAGACCGTTTACAGATTTGTTTGAGTGCAGCAATTGCTTTGGAACACCTTGTAACTAGTATTTAACACACTAATATGGTAATACATTGTAATGTACAGACTTGCAATGGTTGAGGTTAGGATAAATACAGATATGTCCTCATACAACATTGCCATAGTCGCGCCAAACTGCCCCTCTTATCGCTCCAAGTCCTGCGTGACTTGTCCACACTGAGCATCTTATTTACTCAAAATATGCATCTTACTCACACTATAAAAACAACAGGCGGTGACAAAACTGTGTAGCTAGGCTGCACTGATCAATTTGATGTGCAACATTTGTAGATCTGCGTACTATGAGTCTGAATGTGTGTGTGAAGTGTTATGATGCAGCGACCACGGCAGTGGCAGAACTCGTGAGTGGTGGGCTCAGATGCAAAAATATGCTTTGGGCCCCCCTCCTCCGCTACACCCCAAGTTCATATTATGCTACATGGTAGAGGGTCACAGGGATAGGGAGAGGCAGTGTGTAACAGGGAGAGAGTGACAAACAGCAGATAGAATTTACTTACCTGGATCCAGAATGTCAGTGCAGCTCTGCCTTGGGTTTTTCACATTAACGTGAGTCAGATACCCAGCGCCAGCAACATGGTAGCCTCAGTAAAAGTGTACGCCAAGGTCAGAGAAATAGGGAGAGGAGAGGGGAGAAGCTTGTAGGAGAGGGGATCACGGCCCCTTCACCCCCTCTGGCCAGACCTTGCTCAGACAGCAACTCAGACACCAGCTGCTCATTCTACATTACGGGGGGGACTGGCGGCCCGGGTGCAGGGTGTGGATCGACGGGCAGTGGCAGCAGTATATAATTATTCAGTGTGACTCATTGTAATGCTGCTGGCCTCTTCACTATGGCGGGCCCAAGTGCAATGCACCAGCTGCACTGCCGCTATTTCCGCCTCTGGGTCATGGCTTTATCTCACACCAAGTTCCATTGGGCTTAAACTGTGACTTAGTACATGTTTAAAACTAATTCCGGTATGGTTAAAGTTGCAGCCCAGCATCTGTAGTACAGATTGAGCAGTGTTTCCCTGCATCTGTGTAGTGAATAAGACATAGCTTGTTGCGAGTCATTGTGCCGTATGGTGTATTTAGGCCTTGCGTACATCTGTAACTGTTTATACTGTTATTTTAAGGGATAGTTCCCCGCCGCCACATCCCGGGCGAATGTCAGGCGGCGTTTCTGCTCCTCAATCCATCCACTGTGCGTCCACTGATCCTCCTCCACTGGTAGGGACAGATCGAGATCTTGCAGGTCCTTCCCTGGTCGGCCAAACAGCAGAAAATACGGTGAGAACCCCGTGGTCCGGTGCACTCTGTTGTTATACACCCACACCAACTCCGGGACAAAGTCGGGCCAGCGCCGCTTCTTGTCAGCCTCCAGGACCCTCAGCATTTGTAGCAACGTCCGATTGAATCGCTCACAGGCTCCATTTCCCTGTGGGTGGTACGGGGTGGTCCTTGATTTGTTCATGCCATCGGTGCGGCACAGCCGCTCCATCACCCAACCTTGGAAGCACGCGCCTTGATCGGAATGGATGCGCTCTAGGCAGCCGTACCTTCGGATAAAATGCTCGACAATAGCCTTGGCCGCCGTGTCGGCAGTCTGATCCATGGTAGGGACAACCACTGTAAATTTGGTAAAGTGGTCGGTCATCACGATAGCGTACTGGTACCCACGCACCGATTCTCCTATCAAGACATAGTCCACCACGAGGAGCTCAAGGGGTCTGGTGGTCCTGATGGTCTGCACCGGTGCTCGTTGCTCGCCACTTTTGGTAACAGCACACCTCCTACAGGTCTGACACACACCTTCCACCAGGGCCTGCAAGCCTGGGAAGAAATACTGTCGACGGATCCATTGCAGGGTCTTCTCTGCCCCAAAATGGGCGCCTTCTTTGTGTGCTTCAGTCACCAGATCACGGGCTAAATCTCTGGGGAGAACAATCTGCCATACCTTCCGGAGCTCGTGCTCGAGGTAAGCCTGCTGGCACAACACCACTCCTCGTACGGCCAACCGTTCCCACTGATGTATCAGCTTTTTGCCCCACTGGCTAAGCTGCAGCCTCTCCGACGAGGGCGGCCAGTGATCCCGCTCCTTCCACCCACGCACACACTGTATTCTCCTGGTCCTGCCCCTGTTCTATGGCCCAATCCGGCAAGGTCTTCTGTAGCAGAATTCCGCACGTCACCTTGGGCTCTGTTGAGCTGGGGATCATTCTGGTAAGGTCAGGGATCTCCTGCCCCTCCCTCTCTTCATCCGTGGGCCCCGTAGGTAACCCCACCGGATAGCGGGACAAGGCATCCGCATTCGTATTCGCCTTACCCGGGCGATATCGAATTTTAAAGGAGAATTTGGCCAAGCGAGCCACCCAACGCTGCTCCAGAGCGCCCAACTTAGCTGTATGCAGGTGCGACAGGGGGTTGTTATCCGTGACCACTTCGAAGTCGGCGGTGGTCAGGTACTCCGCAAACTTCTCGGTGACCGCCCAGACGACCGCCAGCAATTCTAGCTTGAACGAGCTGTAGTTGTCGGGATTCCGCTCCGACTCTCGGAGGCTCCGACTCCCATAAGCAATAACTCGTTCCTGGCCCTCCTGTAGCTGGGAGAGTACAGCCCCCAGGCCTTGGTGGCTCCCGTCGGTGTACAATATGAATGGCTTATCAAAGTCAGCATAAGCCAGTACTGGGGCCTGGGTGAGGGCTTGTTTCAGACCCGTGAAGGCGATCTCCTGCGCTTGGTCCCACGCCACTGCCCGATTCCGTACATCCGTGGCAACACCTCGCAACAGTCCATGTAGGGGGCCTGCGATCTTGGCAAAGTCCCAAATAAACCGCCGATAGTAGCCCACCAATCCAAGAAATGCCCTCAACTCCGTCACGTTGCCCGGGGTCCTCCATTCTTGGACTGCGGCAATTTTGTCGGGGGTGGGCCACACCCCTTCCTCTGACACCACATGGCCCAGGTATTCCAAGCTGGACTTCAAGAGGTGGCACTTCCTGGGTTTTAGTTTGAGGCCGTATTGTTCCAGTCGTTGAAGCACGTGTTCCAATCTATGCAAGTGTTCCTCCAGGGTGGGGGCAAACACTATGATGTCATCCAAATAGATAAGGATTGCTTCAAAGTTCAAGTCTCCGAGGCAGCGCTCCATAAGGCGCTGGAACGTGGCCGGTGCATTGGAGAGCCCGAAGGGCATTCGACAGAAATCAAAGAGCCCCATGGGCGTAATGAATGCTGTCTTCGCCTGGTCTTTCTCCGCCACGGGCACCTGCCAGTACCCACTGGCCAGATCCAGCGTGGAAAAGAAGCGCAATTTCCCCAGAGCCGCCAGTGACTCCTCAATACGGGGCAACGGATAGGCGTCCCGGACGGTGCAGCTGTTCAATCTCCGGTAATCCACGCAGAATCGAATTGTCCCATCTTTCTTCTTTACCAGCACAATGGGGGCAGCCCATGGGCTCTTACTTTCCTTGATGACGCCGTTGGCCAGCATTTGTTGGATCATGGTCTTAACCTCCTGGTACAGCTTCGGGGGAATCTGCCGATAGCGCTCCCGAGCAGGCAGACTGTCACCGGTGTTGACCTCATGTTCTATCTCGGTCGTGTGGCCAAAGTCTTCCTCGCTACGGGAAAACGACTTCTGTCACGCCCACAGCATTTGTTTTACCCGGTCTACCTCTACTGTACTAAGGCCCTCCAGTGATACATCCATTTGTTTCAGAATCACTTCCCCGTTCCATTCCGCGGTGGGTTCCTGTTTCTCCTCGAGGGCGACGGCCAACGTCCAAGGCTCGCATGCATCCGGCCTTAAGGTAACCCTAGGGCCTGGTTCGATACCACCCTCAGGGATAGCCTCTAGATGGGCTAACACTGACCTGGCCGGGATCTTAATCGGCGAGTTCCCCAGGTTGCACACCCGTAGGGGTACGGCACCATCCCGTACCACTGCTACAGCTCTGGCCAACAGCAAACCGGCCTCCACTTGCCTGAACCAACAAGGTTCTATCACAACCTCCCTTCCTTCCAGCCGCTGCTGTGAACGGACGGGTACTTCTAGGACCACCTCCTGTCTTGCTGGGATCTTCACCTTTTGGTTATGCCGCGTCTTGATCAGGCCTAGGGGACGCGAGGCTTCTACGGAGGCGGTCTCCTCATTCCGCCGGACGACCCTCTGGAAAGCTTGTTGCACCGGTTTCTGCACACCCAGATATTTCCAGTACTGGGGGCCCTTATCGTGCACGAGTACTTGATCCAGACTCCGCAGGATGTTCATCCCCAGGATCACCGGCCCATGGTGAAACTCCTCGCCACTCACCACTACGAACCCTTTTTTTCCAAGAGATTGCCCATACACCTCCACTTCGATCCACACGACCCCTTTTACGAGAATGGGAAGATTGTTTGCAGCCACTAGGGTCACCCAATTCCCGACACTGGTGGTCGTGAGATGGGCATAGTCTTCCCTAAACCGTTTCTCGGACATGGTGTACACTTGCGACCCGGTATCCAAAAGACAACGTTGATCCCTCCCTCCTAACTTTGCCACTACAGTGGGACACTCACCGAACAAGTCAGATAAGTTGACGTCATCTACTCGCGCGCCGTCTTCCCCCGCGGATTGTCCCGCTACCGCGAGGGACCTTAGTTTAAACGTCTCCTACGCCCCTCTCTGCCGGGGCGGCGGGCCGGGCAGTCCCGAGCGAAATGTCCAGGCTCCTCACATTCCCAGCACACCAACTCGCGGGGTCCCCTCGGGCGCACCTCCCCTCCCCGACGTCCAGTAGTCTCCGGTTCCCTTTTCTTCCGAGGTTTTTTTTCCTTGGAATGATCCTCGTCGTCCCAACCCCTCTTTTCGGGGTCGGCGTCCCGGCTCTCTGCCCGTTCCACCCTCTGCCTTAACTGGGACACTTCGTCCTGGACGAGAAGGAGCGTGGTGGTTAATTCCTTGATGCAGCCCTCCAAGGGACTAATCTCCGGCGTCCGAACCCTATCTACCGGTTGGGTTGGTGGTGTGGACACGGCGCTGGAACTAAGCTCCGCATTTTCTTCTTTCTTCAGCGCCATCCCCAACACTTCGAAGAAGGTGAGCTTGCCATCCCCATCGACCTTATCCTGGAGGTAGTTCCGCAGGGACCTACTCCTCAGTCCACCTATTAGAATACCTCTCAAGGTGGAATCCGGATCCCCCGTCATCAAATCCTCATCCTCCCTCGTCTCGATCTCGCTCATGTATTCCTGGATCGCGTTAGCGAACTGGGAAATCGTCTCGTCTTCCCTCTGGATCCGTGCGAAAACACGCTTCTTCAGCGTGGTGGTGGTAGCCTTTTCCCCATACACGCCCTTCAGAATGGTGAAGACGTCGGCCAGGCTTTTACGAAGCCGCTCAGGACGTACTCTCACCGTCTTCCGGGCATCGCCAGTCAGGACCTTCAATGCCAAATTCACCTGTACCCATTTCGGAATCTGGTAGAGGTCGATAGTGGTCTCCAACTGTTCGATCCACTCCATCAAGGGCATATTCTGCCCGTCAAACTTGTCGAGGTGGTTGAGGGCTGCCCCGATGGGCAATCTGACCCGAGGCTTAACACTAGGCTCGGCAACCAGCTCATCGCGAGAGTCGTCAGTGTCGCTCTCCGACTTGTCTGCTTGGTCCGTTTTCTCCATTGATCCTGCCGACTACGCCAAATGTAAGGGTACTGGTATGGTGTAATGCCTGTGACCGTACAAGCGTACCGCTTCTTACCTCCGATTGCGTCTCGCGCTCTGGCCACTCCGCCTCGGCTCGTCCGGGAAGAATTCCTCTTCAGGGCCTCCGCCCGAGGCTCGGTCTGGGGGCCGACGGCTAGAGGAGACAAGGAACACTATCACTGTGTGCCCACTCCTTCCTCATTTGGGGAAAAAGTTGCACACCGGTTAGGTGAATGTCATCATCGGCCCGCGGGCCTCAGCCACCCAAATTGTCACCTATTCGGCACTTGCGCACCTAGGTGGGAGCGAGCCCGCTAGGCCTAGCGGGGTCTCGCGACCGGTGCTCAATGCGGACAAGGACACACACTCACAGAGAATACTCACACTGGTACTCTTGTCAGCTTGCTCGTCGCAAACCTCTGCTCCTGGAGAGAAAATGACAGCAGCCTTCCTACAAACTAAACAACGGCTAACAACAGAACTGAGCCTATCTACTACGAACTACAAACAGTGTAACTTGGTTGGCTACTTCACCTAACTTCAATCAGCAGGTCAAGCAAATACAGGTTCACAGTGTGAATACAATGCAAATGAGGGTTACCTTTCCAATCCGGTCCGATGCAGGTTCCGCTACCTCGCCCCAGTTAGGACAATCTCGGATACGCCCTAACTCCCCGCGGAGATCACCGTCCACTCCGGCACCCGGGTATAGGCCGTGCAAAACCGGACGATCTCTCCACAGCCCCTCCCTAACACCAAAGGCGTGTACAAGATGCGAGGGTCAGCCGACCCTCCGTACCCAACCTACAATGGGCCCCGCGCGAACTGCCGCACAGCCCACTCGCCGGAGTATCCAAAGGGCAGGGCTCAGCCTGTACTAGGAACGCCTCTCCTGGTGCGACTGTCTAAGGACCCAGACCCCCAACAGAGGTTAGGATTAAGGTCCTGTCTTCCCCTGGCCTACAGCCGGTATTCTTTCCCCCCTTGTCCTGGCCTAACACGAGGCAGCCAAACGGTGTCCCCTTTCCTGACTGTGGCACAGGCCTAGAGCCTGACTGCAGCCTCAGGCCTAGTGCCTGCCCTACTTGCCGCTAGCTGGATAACCGGGGCCTAAAGCCCAGGGTTACCTTATTCCCCTCACCAGCGGTGTTCCTAGGGCCTAATGCCCTCTATTGGTCCCCCAGGCCTAGTGCCTGATATGCCGCCCGGGCCTAATGCCCGCCTGACCGGAACCAGAGGGTGGCTTGGGCCTAACGCCCAAACCACCGTAACAGAATATGACCCCCAAACTCATATCTGCGTTCGGGCCTATTGCCCGTATATGCCCATGGGCCTAATGCCCGAACACCCGGTGGTCTAGGGAGGGTATGAGACTCGGCACGAGGCCGCTTACCGGACCGTAGGGAGAGGCTGCAGTGGGGAGCTTCGTTAGCTCTTTTGCCTCCCACACACTGCAGCACTCTCCAGCGGACCTCCTTATGGGCTCCTCGGGCTCTTCGTCCCCGGCGGCCTCGACGTCTTCTCCTCGGGCGCCGCCTGTTGCTCTCCACTGGGGTCTCTTCCTTCTTCTTCTTCTTCTCCTCGGCCGCCGCCGCCGCTTCTTCTCTTCCCCGGCCGCGTCTTCTTCACGTTGGGAGCTCTTCGCTGCTCCGGGTCCGGCGCCGACTGACTGCTCCCGCTCCGCCGCGTCTGTTATAAGACGCTGGGAGGGGGCGGTGCTATGACGCGACGAGCCCTGATTGGCTCGTCGCGGCATGCTCACATTGGCTGACCGGGCGCGAGCCCTGATTGGCTCCCGCCCGGCGCCATCCTCACCTTGCCGCGCCGTGATTGGAGGGGCTTGAATCCCACCGGACGCAAGCCCCTCCGTGCCGGAACCCCGCCGCAACGCCGCCTGGGTCCCGCCGCTGCCTGTCCGGGGGAGACGGAGGTGAGCGACCTCCCCCGTTCCCCCAACCCGCCGTCCTCTCACATAAGAACCAACATGGGTTTGTGAACTATATCATGTCAAACTAACTTAATAGGCTTTTATGAAACAGTTAGTGCAAACCTAGATCAGGGAAAAGAGGTGGATGTAATCTTTTTGGACTTTGCTAAAACTTTCGACACAGTACCTCACATGAGACTTATCTATAAATTACGAGAACTGTGGCTAGGAAGCACAATATGCACTTGGGTTAGAAATAGGTTTGATAATAGGGAGCAACGAGTGGTGCTAAATGGAACTTTTTCAAAATGGACTGAAGTACTAAGTGGTGTGTCACAAGGGTCTGTACTTGGATCACTACTGTTCAACATTTTCATAAATGATCTGGAAGTAGGTCTAGAGAGCATGGTGTTCATTTTTGCAGACGATAACTGTGTAAATTTATAAATTCGGAGGGGGATGCTAAATCTCTTCAGAACGACTTATTTAAACTGGGCAGCAAAATGGAGAATGAGGTTCAATATAGACAAATGTAATGTATTTCAATTTGGTAGCCAGAACAATAATACTACCTACATATTAAATGGGGAAAAACTAGGGGATTCTGTACTGGAGAAAGATTTAGGAGTTCACATAGATAACAAACTTAGAAGTAGTATGCAGCAAATACGGCAAACAAGGTATTAGCTTGCATTAAGCGGGGAATTTATTCAAGGGATGAGAGTGTTATACTCCCATTATATAAATCACTAGTAAGGCCACATCTCAAATACTGTGCACAATTATGGGCACCATACTACAAAAAGGATATCCTGGAACTACTGTAGAAAAGGTTCAGAGACGGGTGACCAAATTGATTAAAGGGATGGAGACACTCGAATACAAGAAAAGGCTTGCTAGGCTAGGCATATTTACACTGGAAAAAAGGAGATTAAGAGGAGACATGATTAACATTTACAAATATATAAGGGGACAATACACAGAGCTAGCGGGGGATTTGTTTTTGGTAAAATCAACACAAAGGACATGTGGACACCCGCTTAGGTTAGCGGAGAGGAGATTTTGCACACAGAGACGGAAAGGTTTCTTCACAGTAGGGACAATACGTATTTGGAATTCACTGCCTGAGAAAGTAGTAATGGCGGACTTGTTCATTGATTTTTAAGAATGGGCCAGATAAATTCCTATTAGATAAGGATATACAGGGTTATGGTGGGTAAATCATGCACAACAATAATAAAAAAACAGCTAAACATTCACCATAGTTAAAATTGAATCTTAAAAATATTACAGTGTAGGAGATCACTAACAGGTTGAACACGATGGACAAATTGTCTTTTTTCAACCTTAAAAACTATGTAATTATGTTTCTCCCATTTTTATTATTAACCTGATTTTAACCCAAATAAATTAGTCTGAGCATTAATGAAAAACCAAAGCCTAAAATCAAAGAACAGTTGGTGGCAGAGATTACTACTTCTATGGTACAACCACCTAGTTAAGAAATTTCAAATCATTTGATAAATCACCATATGCGGTTTACTGAATGTAATTGGACAATATGATTTAGCCATGGTGACAACAATATGATGAACTGAGATGAGAACTGGAGATTTGCGTGCATCCGCCACCCACCCCGATTCACAATAACAGGCAGTGTGGGAGTAAACAACAGAGTTTCTTTCCAGTGCAAGCAGAAAGACCACAGTAGTTATACACTAAACATGGCTGGGAAAGGAGTTTTATGGTATCACATTTCAACTTCACTTTCCTACCTTCTAGGTGCGGTCACATAGGAACAGATCGATGACATGTATGGTTTGCGGTGTACTACAATATTGTAATGTATTGTACTGTACATAACACAGAATGTTTTGTAATAATATCTATGGTGTCATAACTAGAAGCCTTACAACAAAAGAAATAACAAAAAATAAACTTCTATGTATATATTTTTTAAGGAGTAGTAAATTCAGAAGTTATTCATTTAGTAAAGTGTACTACCTGATGCAGGTTATTATCTCAGTCCTACCCTAGACTACTCTGTCCATGCTGATATGAAGGGGGTGTAAGTGGCAGGAACAATGGTCATGGATATTGTGGCTGTGGCTTACCCTCCCACTCAAACCCTCTGCCACACCACAGGCATTGTAAAGAGGTGTATTATTCTTGGTGCATACAGTAGATATACATCTATATACTAAGAACTCTGGGATTTTAAAATGAGCATCTACTCATCCATAAATGTGACTCCCATGCAATGGAGGAACTTGGTAGGCTCAGGTGCAAAAATATGCTTTGGGCCCCCCTCCTAAGCCCCACCCCAAGTTAATAATATGCCACACGGCAGTGAGTGACAGGGCAATGAAGAGAGTGACGGGGAAAGGCAAAGGTGGTGCGATAGAGAGTGATGGGGAGAGTCAGAGGATGACAAGGAAAGGCAGAGAGTGACTCGGAGAGGCAAAAGGTGATGGGGAGAGGCAAAGGGTAATGGGCAGACGGTGACAAGGAGAGACAGTGGGTGACAGGCAGAGGGTGGCAAGGTTAGGTATAGAGTGAAGGGGGGAGGCTGTGGGGAATGAGGAGAGATTGACAGGGAGAGGCATGGGGAGAGGATGACAGGGAGAGGCAGATGGTGACAGGGCGAGGTAGACAGTGATGGATAGAGGCTGTGTGGGATGAGGAGAAGGTGACGGGGAGAGGAGGACAGGGCATGGTAGAGAGTGATGGAGAGAGGCTGTGGGGGACTAAGAGAGGGTGACATGGAGAAGTAGAGGATGACAGGGAGAAGGTGACAGGGAGAGGCAGTAGGTGATACGCAGAGAGTTAAAGGGCGAGGTAGATAGTGATGGGCAGAGGCTGTGGGGGATAAGTAGAGGGTGACAGGGAGAGACAATGGGGGTCATTCCGACATGATCGCATGCTGCAGATTTTCGCAGTGCAGCGATCAGGTTAAAACTGCGCATGCGTATGCACCGCATTGCGCAGGCACGTCGTATGGGTACAAAGCAGATTGTTGCTGAGTGATGGATTTAACAAAGAATCCATTCGCACAGCCGATCGCAAGGAGAAGGTGACAGAGAGAGGCAGTAGGTGATATGAAGAGAGTTACAGGGCGAGGTAGATAGTGATGGGCAGAGGCTGTGGGGGATAAGGAGAAGGTGACAGGGAGAGACAATGGGTGACAGTGAGAGTGTGACAGGGTGAGGTAGAGAGTGATGGGGAGAGGCTGTGGGAACAAGTAGAGGGTGAGGGGGAGAGGCAGGGTGTGACGGAGAGAGGCTGTGGGTAATGGGGAGAGGGTGAAAGGGAGAGGCTGTGGGTGATGGGGAGATAGAAAGAGGCTGACGGGACAGCCAGTGGGTGATGGACAAAGGCAGAGTGTGGCAGGCAGTGGTTGACAAATACATATCAATTTACTAACCATCCATCACAGTAGAACTGCAGTGTGTGGAGGACGGCTTCTCCTTGGGGTTTAATGCCATGGAACGAGTTTGTGACATCGTATTCTCTCTGCTGGCATCAAGAGAGGAGTTAGTCTGTCAGAGAGGAAGCAAGATCCAGGGAGGAATAAGGTGAAAGGGAAGGAAAGTGTAGAGCCGGGGCCCAAATACATAGATAACATATTTGCCCTAGTACATAATATATGTGCAGCTCAATTTAATTTACTTTCATCTTAGATTCTTGGACAGCTCAGACTGCCCATGTCCACCCCTGGCCTGGCTGTGCTTATGTATTCACACTGCAGCATAACATAAAAATATCGATCTTGTGTATAACATAGAGACTCATTTACCTCATGCCACGTGCCAGCGTGTGTGTTATGCTGTGGCGTGGACACATAAGCACAGCCAGGCCAAGGGTAGACACCGGTTGGCTGAGCTGTCTAAGAATCTAAGATTAAATTAAATTGAGCTGCTGGCCCCTTCACTGTGGTAGGCCCCAGTGCTATGCACCGGCTGCATTGACCCTCGTTCCATCTCTGCTCCCACAGCAATGTCCACAGCTAAACGTGATTAAAACATAAAGATGGGATATAAAAAAAAAAGATAATTTATATAGAACTACTTTATAACGATAAATAGTGAGCAAAATATTGATCTGAAGGGAGCGTTACATGTAATCGGAGCTGTGTGTAATTAGGCCCAATGTCGGCACCTGACTTATACATCTGCTAGATAACCAAATGCACTAAGATTGATTTCATGGACTTTCTAATGTGCTGGGGGACTTGTGTAAATCTCAGCCACCCAACAAACTCATCAACACAGCCTGCTGGAGAATATATATGAGAAACACTCCGAGGATTCTTGTGAGCAGAGTTGATGAAACAGGGTTTGGGCATGGAAACAATTACCTGTGTCCAGGCCTCACTTGGTTTATGGTGGGGCTAAGCAACATTAAAGGCTAGAGAAAGTAAGTTGACCCTTCCCCCATGCATGTACTGCATAAACTTTTGCCTAACTTGCCCTTTTCAGATGGGTATAATCCTAAATTAAAAGAGCACCAGGTGCCTCACTGGCCATAAAGGTAAATGTTAGTACCTGGGTACCTCTAATGTAACCAAATGAACCTAAAATATGAATTATCCTGTGTCTCCCTTCAGCTTTGCTTCTTGGGTGCCCGCCTCTCACTTACAGCTCTAGTTACGACTCTGCTCAATAGTGCTACCCAAATCACATGACTTTAACTGAATAATGGTATCACCGGGAAGGCACAGATGTACAGTATTTTCTCTGCACTGACAAATGTATATTACATTGCAGAACACATTCCAAATATGTCCTGTGGGTCACATGTGATATCACAACTGCCCAAATATGTAATATTTTACAGGAAAGGCATCATCATAACTCTTCAAGTATCGTGATGACAATATTTAAAAATAGATTTTACATAATAGTTTACAGTATATACTGTATATCATACTTGCCTACTCTCCCGGAAAGGCTGGGAGGTTCCCGAAAATCGGATGGTACTTCCAGCTCCCCAGGGAAGTGGGCAAGCCTCCCGCATTCCGCTCCTCCCAGCCGCACTCCCCACTCAACGCCACCCGCTGACCGTTGGCATCCAGTCACAGGAGAAGGGGGAGGTAGCGATGATGCGATTCGCGTTAAAACATGTCATCGTAGCCCTTCCCCCGCTTCACAATGTCGGTAATGTGGGCATTGTAAAGAGGTGGGCAGGGCTACAATTACGCAATCACATCACCACGTCCCCGTACCACCTTCACCACGACCCCGTACCACTCATCCATGCCCCCCTCCTGTGTGATATGGAGGGAGCAGACAAAAAGTAGGTAAGTATGCTGTACAGTATATTCATGTCACTTGTGTATTAAGGGGCTAAGACACAGATGAGTGCACAGTTGTGTTTGATATACACCTTGCATATTTAGGCCCAGTTTTATCATGCCTTGGAGAGTGATAAATTGCATGGTGATAGAGCATACCTCCCAGCTGTCCCGATTCCAGTGGGACATTTCCGCTATTTGAACACAGTGTCCCACGGGCAGGGGGGCAGTGGGAGGAGCCTTTGATCACCCTCTGCTCTGCTCTACAAAGCAGTGAGTGATCACTGAATACATGCCGTGCGCCTGTCCACTAGGCAGAAGCCACGCCCCTCCCACCCGAGGTCCTGACCCCTTACATTGAAAAGTTGGGAGGTATTGATAAAGTACCAACCAACCAGCTCCTAACTGCCATGTTATAGGCTGTGTTTGAAAAATGACAGTTAGGAGCTGATTGGTACTTTATCACTGTGCAATTTATCACTCTCCAAGGCTTGATAAATTTGGGCCTCAGTACTGCGCAAGCTCTGGAGCTGTGTATGCAAGTATGGGTAATGTAGAGTTGTATCCAATCAATTTGCTTTGCCACTTGTTACTGAAGGGGCAGAACTGGGCTGTAAAGGGGTGTTCTCCCGAGGGCTAAGCGTCAACATAACAGACGAGTTGTCTGGAAGTACAAATACTGTATGCCTGCTTTCAGACTGTATTTTGCACAAAATAAATGTGCACCACTCTGAATACGGCAATATACACATTTAGGGGGTAATGCAGAGTTGTTAGCAAACCAAAAAAGTTAGTAACTGGGCAAAACCATGTTGCCCTGCAGGTGGGGCAGATATAACATGTGCAGAGAGAGTTAGATTTGGGTGGGTTATATTGTTTCTGTGCAGGGTACTGGCTGCTTTATTTTTACACTGCAATTTAGATTTCAGTTTGAACACACCCCACCCAAATCTAACTCTCTCTGCACATGATATATCTGCCCCCCCTGCAGTGCACATGGGCCCTCATTCCGAGTTGTACGCTCGCTAGCTGCTTTTAGCAGCATTGCACACGCTAAGCCGCCGCCCTCTGGGAGTGTATCTTAGCTTAGCAGAATTGCATACGAAAGATTAGCAGAATTGCGAATAGAAATTTCTTAGCAGTTTCTGAGTAGCTCGAGACTTACTCAGCCATTGCGATCAGTTCAGTCAGTTTCGTTCCTGGTTTGACGTCACAAACACACCCAGCGTTCGCCCAGGCACTACCCCGTTTCTCCAGCCACTCCCGCGTTTTTCCCAGAAACGGCAGCGTTTTTTCACACACACCCATAAAACGGTCAGTTTCCGCCCAGAAACACCCACTTCCTGTCAATCACACTCCGATCACCAGAACGAAGAAAAATCCTCGTAATGCCGTGAGTAAAATACCTAACTGTTGAGTAAAATAACTAAGCGCATGCGCTCTGCGAACATTGCGCATGCGCAGTAAGCGACTAATCGCAATATAGAGAAAATCGGCAATGAGCGAACAACTCGGAATATGGGCCATGGTTTTACCCAATTGCTAACTTTTTGTTTGCTAACAACTCTGAATAACGGGGGTCATTCCGAGTTGTTCGCTCGTTGCCGATTTTCGCTATGCTGCAATTGTTTTGCTACTGCGCATGCACATGGTACGCAGAGCGCATGCGCTAAGTTATTTAACACAAAACTTAGTAGATTTGCTGGTGTTCGAGCAATGCTTTTCAGTCGCACTGCTGATCGGTGAGTGATTGACAGGAAAGGGGCGTTTCTGGGTGGTAACTGAGCGTTTTCCGGGAGTGTGCTAAAAAACGCAGGCGTGTCAGGGAAAAACACGGGAGTGTCTGGAGAAACGGGGGAGTGATTGGCTGAACGCAGGGCGTGTTTGTGACGTCAAACCAGGAACTAAACGGACAGACCTGATCGCAATCTAGGAGTAGGTCTGGAGCTACTCAGAAACTGCAAAGAATTATTTGGTAGCAGTTTTGTTAATCTTTTTCGTTTGCAATTCTGCTAAGCGAAGATACACTCCCAGAGGGCGGCGGCCTAGCGTGTGCAATGCTGCTAAAAGCAGCTAGCAAGCGAACAAATCAGAATGAGGGCCAACCTCCTTAGGGCCTGATTCATTATGGATCGCTGTTGAGGCTGAGATAGCAAACCTCCCAACTTTGTCTGCTTGTGAAGAGGGACACACGCGCTGCAAAGCCGCGCGCGCTCCCAAAAAGGGGTGTGGTATATGAAAAGGGGGTGTGGCTTCAAGGGTGGGCCCCCCCCTGGTTTCGTCACTGAGGGGGCATGCCCAGCGCTCTGTGAGCCGCTGGCATGCCCTCTCTCCCACTGTCTGCACTGAATAGACGCTGTGTGCATGTGCACAGTGTCTGTTCACCGCTGCTCTGCTAAGCAGAGCAGCGAGTGCAGGGGCCTCCCAACTGCCCCCCCCCCCCCCACCTCGGGACACTGCAGCCCGCGGGTGGGACAGTCCCCAAAAAACGGGACTGTCCCGCAAAAATCGGGACAGTTGGGAGGTATGCAATAGCGATGTTTCTCTATTGCTAAGTTTTGCATGTGAAGAGCCTCTCAGAAAGAATAAAAGACGCCCACCGATGCATTCACAAATCTGCATAAGCATTAGCAGATTCGCAATACATACGCAAAAAAGGAAACTATTGACAGTTGCGGCTGACCCCTACATACGCAAATCAATGAGAATGCAGTCGCACCGGATGCCGTGTTTTTAAACGCAGCATTCGCAGTTGTTTTTCCAACCACTCCCCACAACCGCCTTGTTACCACCCACAAATGGTCACTTCCTGTCAATCAAAATGGGTTCACTTTACAATTAGACTGCATATGCAAGGCGATTGCATTTTGCCCTTTGCACACGCGCAATGCGTTTGCAGTGCATGTGCAGTTTGCCGATAATTGCTCATTGAGTGCAATCTCACAGTTGCAACTAGTAATTAATTAGTTCTGTGAAGGGGTGTACTAGTATGGTATGCCGGCAGCCAGGATCCCGGCGGCCAGCATACCGGCACCGGGATCCTGAACGCTGGTATACCGGCAGCTGGGCGATCGCCGCTGCGGGCATTGTGCGCTATTTATTCTCCCTCCAGGGGGGTCATGGACCCCCGAGAGGGAGAATGATTGTTGGTATGCCGGGTGTAGGGATTGCGGCACCGGTATGCTGAGCACCGGGATCCCAACAGCCGGCATACTGAATACCACCCCTGCGCAGAGGCGTCACTGATAACAGTGACACCCGGTGTGGTAGGGTACATTATGCACGCGGCTGATAAAAAGGGGTGTGGCCTTGCTGGTAAGGAGCGTGGCCTTGCAGGCAGCCTCATGGTCTGAATGGCCATTTTGTCACTCTGAAGGTCCCGAAGGTGAGTGCTGCCACTGGGTACCAATCAGAGTGCAGAGCTGGCTCCCACACAGTGACAGGAGCTGGGTGCTGCACATATTGTCCCAGTGCAGCACCCTGCTCATGTCACTGAAGAGGAGTTGGCACTTTGGTGTTACCTCTCGACGGGTGACACTAGGGTGTGGGCCGCACCCACCTCACCCCCATTATGACGCCACTGTTTCTGTGCATGCAATGTAAGAGTACATATGTGTTGTCATACCCTGTGGCTTCTGTTATGCCAAACAGCCCCTTTTGGCACGCCAGGCCCCAGACGTCTTGGCTGCTCTGAGCATCTTTTCTGATCAAAATGTGCATCTTATATGAATAAATAAAACAACTGGTAGTGATAAAACTAATTTACTGGACTGCACTCAAACGATTTGATGTGCAACATTTGTATATGAATGCTGCGATGCAGCAGCTGTAGGTTTTTCACACGCCAAGTTCCATTGTGCTTCATTTGAGACTTTGTACATGTGTAAAACTCATTTCTGTGCGGTTAAAGTCACAGCCCCACTATTTCACAGCATCTGAGACGAAAAACTGAAAGAAATATATGGTACGCTACACCTCTCTGGCAGCTCATTCGCATCGAGCAGCTTGCCCCATATGGCGTATAGATGCTAGGTGTATGAGAACCCAACTGTAATTGCGGCTGACTTGCATTCAGCTCTTATATACTGTATTTAACCACTTGCCTAGCATGGTCGCATCAGATGCGACCATGCCTGCAAGTCCTCTATCTGACCTTGTCGCACAGGATGCGACCAGTCAGATAGTGTTAGCAGCAGCAGGGAAGAGAAACTTCCCTCCGCTGCTGCTGTCAGAGGGACCTGCCTCCCTGCACTCTCCCCCTGTGTCTGCCGTGCTGATCAGCACGGCAGGATCCCGCCTCCCCCCCCCCTCTCCAGCAGCTGCAGACAATAGCAGCCGCTGGGGAGAGTATATGAATCCTCCCAAGCCACCCCCTGACCCCCCCTGCATACCTGCAGGCTGTCCCGGCTTTCAAAATGAAAGCCGCGATAGTCGCGATGTTCCCGATGTTCCGATGGACGCGATGTTCCCGCTCGATGTTTCGATGTTTGAAAAAATATATATATTTTAAATATATATATATATTTTTTCCTTTTTTTTAACTAAAATCATTTGGGATAGGGTTAAAGTCATGTTCTTCACTTAATTCACTCATAAAAAAAACCCGACAATTTTGGAGCGGTTTTTGGCGAAATAAATCATCAGTTAAGTGGTTAAAGATGTGTTCCGGAGACTTCCGGGTACGGCGCCGATGCGTGCAGCAGCAGCAGTGTGAGCTCCGTGTGCCGCCCCAGCCCGCGCTAACTCTCACGCTGCACATAGCGACACAGCCTGCTCCCAGACCCCTCACTTACCTGTGAGAATACCTCTGGCACCTGATGGAACGCTTTCTGGCCGCCCCAGAAGCGGCTAAACCCCTTAAACAACGTTCTGCAAAAACGAAAGGGGATTCCAAGATGGCCGCCGGACAGCAGACACAGCCGCAGCAGCAGCCAGTACACACAGAACGTGAGTTACATACTTTATCTGACTCCTCTGTGAACACAGTTCTCTCTGCACATGCTGTCCCCTCAACACAGAAGTCTAATAAGACCACAGAACAGACTGAAGGCCCCATTACATACTCTGACATGGTAAAGGCAATTCAGGACTCCATTAACCCTATCATGGAATCTCATGCTGCAAAAGTCACGCAGGCAGTACATGACATCAAATCACAGTTTAAACAGCTTTCCAAACGGGTGCAAGCTAACGAACAACGCCTTGGGGAAACTTTTCATGACGTCGCTGATTTAAAGGAACAGTGCGCCTTTCTCCAGAAATCCCATTACCAGCTTCTTAATAAGGTCGACGATCTCGAGAACAGATCACGTCGAAATAACCTAAGAGTGGTTGGGCTGCCTGAGACACTTAAAGGGCCAGCACTCTTTTCCTTCATACAAGACACGCTGCCTGATCTGCTTGACATTCAAGATTCCTGTGCAGGTATGATTGTGGAGAGGGCCTATCGTATTGGTCCGGCAAGGTCTACACAGGATTCCCGACCCCGGGCCGTTATATTCCGTTGTTTGAACTACATCCATAAAGACACTATCTGGTCTGCGTCTCGACGTAAGCGGAATTTACAATGGAACGACGTGAGGATTTTTATCTTCCAAGATTATTCGGCAGAGGTGGCCAGGGCACGGCGTGAATTCACCCCACTTTGTTCCCGCCTAGTCAAAGCAAATAGAAAATTTGCCCTCATATACCCGGCCCGATTGCGTCTGTTCAAAGGATCTTCATTTACCGACTTCTCCACCGTGGCTGATGCGGAAGCATATATGTTGGAAGAGGAGAACGGCCGTTCTTCACTACACCTGCCTTCAACGGACTCGACTTCTGATTGTTAACCACGGTTGCAGAGTTCCTTGGCGTGGTTCTATCCTACTTTAATGGCGATTACTTTATTGCTTTAATAAGCCTGTTTATGTTATAGCCGTTACTCACTAGAGGTTCTTGAAATTGATTGTAGGAGGAGGCGCCTCTCTTACCGATTTAATTGCTAGGTCGGGTGCCATTTCACCGTTTAATCCCATTCTAAATGGGATGCTCACTTTAAGGCGCCTTACAACCTAAAATTCTCCGTATGTTGTTTTTAGTTATGTTTTGTTTATGCCATATATAAGCTATGCTTACTGTTTCACAGTACCAGGGCTGGGGCAAGCCTGGAGCTCTTATCTGGTTCCCCATTTGGCGAACTATAGGTTTATTTAAATTATTTTTGTGCCCGAAGTGCACTTTTGATGTTCACCTCTTGATCCACTTTTTCTGGATCCTCTGCTTTACTTCTCCCCACCCTCTCCACCCATTGTTCTCTCCTCTATGTGTCTTGTCCTGTTGCTTCTATTTGTCCAAGCTAGCAATGTATTTGGTAGATATGACAGTATTGGTTTTACTTATTGCCATAACTCGTACCTCTTTTCAACAGTATTATGACCAGTTTAAAAATTGGCACATATAATGTAGGTGGTTTCCACTCCCCCATAAAGAGGAAGAAAATCCTACTTTACTTGTCTAAACTGCATGTAGACGTTGCATTCCTCCAGGAGTCTCATCTCCTTCCCCCTGAGATTGACAAACTCAATTGCCTGGGCTGGAGAGTCTTGGCGTCCGCCCCATTTACTGCCAAGGCCCGTGGGGTTCTCATATTGATTAGGCGCTCAGTCCAGGTAGACCTTCATTCCTCCCAATCTGATCCCGAAGGCAGATTCCTCATTGTAGACGTCACTCTAGAGGACTCACGTTTTCTCTTGTGTAATGTATACGCCCCCAACATCGATCCCCAACCCTTCTTTCTGTCCATTGCCGCTAAACTGCACCCACACTCACACAAACAGGTGGTACTAGCGGGTGACTTTAACTCCACTGTATCCAACGCTCTTGATAGAAATACCAAATCCAGATCTACCCGGTACACCCCCAAATATGGTTTACCATATTTAATGTCACAGCTGCATCTGGTGGATGTGTGGCGGGCCTGTCATCCAGTTGACCGTGAATACACATGTTTATCGGCTGCTCATGGTACACTGTCGAGAATCGATTATTTACTCATCTCGACTTCTATGTTCACCAGGGTGCAGACATCTGAAATAGAACCGGTGTCCTTGTCGGACCATGCGGTCTGCTGGATGACTCTCGCCACCTTCCCCAATAGAGGCCCTGTCAGACAGTGGCGCTTTCCAACCCACTTGACCAATTCCATTCAATTTAGAAACATGCTGGAGGCATCATGGGCTGACTTTAAACATTGTAATGTAACCGCAGAGAATGAATCACCGCTCCTGTTCTGGCAAACGTCTAAGTCAGTACTAAGGGGCTCTATTATCTCCTTCACCTCCAAACATAAGAAAGACACACAAACTCTGTATCTTGATGCCCAATCAAAACTCACTGACGCCTACCACGCATTCATACAGTCCCCCACCCCAAGCTCTAGAAAACTCTACTATGAACAAAAATCCCTTTTTGACAAACTCTTATCTCAAACTGAATCTAAATTAACGTTTATGTCCCAATGTAGATTCCATAAATTTGGCAATCGATCTAGTCGATTGCTTTCAAATCTCTTGAAAGGTCAACATCCCCCAACACTTATACATGCTTTAACCAAGGCAGACGGCACGGTGGTACATGATTGTAGCCAGGTGTCTGAGGTTCTACAGTCTTTTTATTCCTCATTATACTCTGAACCCTCTGTTGATCACCAACAGCAACACTCTTTCTGGTCTTCCCTTACGCTCCCCTCTCTGCCCACTACCTCATCCCAACCCCTACTGAACCCCATTACTGAGGAGGAGGTACTCCATGCTATTCAAGGTTTGAAACCAAACAAAACCCCTGGACCGGATGGTCTAACCAATGAATACTATAAAATATTGGCCCCTCAACTGGTCAAACCCCTTTGTGAACTATTCAACTTGTTGTTGACTGGAACACCCCCTCCCCTATACTTCAATGCAGCGATCCTGAAAATTCTCCATAAACCAGGGAGAAACCCCCTGCTTCCCAATTCATATAGACCTATATCCTTATTGAATACGGACTACAAGATATACACCAAGATCTTGGCAGACCGGGTAAAGCTTCTCTTGCCCTCTCTGATACAGGGGGACCAGACGGGATTTATCTGGGGACGCCACTCCACGGTAAATGTGCGTAAGATACTGACTGTCATGCAGTGGTTGAAGACTTCGGGAGACCAGAACCCCTATGCCCTTCTCTCCCTTGATGCTGAGAAGGCTTTTGACCTAGTTACATGGGACCACCTTTTTGACACCATGCACAGGTTTGGGTTCCCGGAGGCATTCATCCATGCAATACGCCTTCTCTACCATGATTCTTCCTCTCAAATCCTCTCTAACAATTATATGTCCTCTCCCATTCCCCTCCATAGAGGGACCAGACAAGGATGCCCTCTTTCACCCCTCCTATTCGCTATAGCGATAGAACCTCTAGCCACTGCACTGCGCATGTCCCTAGAATACACGGGTATTAGGGTTGGGTCGACTGAAGTGAAACTTAGTCTATTTGCCGATGACATGCTTTTATTTATCTCTAAACCCCAATCCTCCATCCCTGCTATAAAGTGCATAATAGACCATTTTAGCTCCTTCTCGGGATTCCGTGTGAACTATGACAAGTCACGCCTCCTCCCTCTAGGATCTGGGCATTCTGCAAACCTTCTATCCCCTACACTGACACAATTCACAATCTGCCGCTCTCCACTTAAATACCTAGGCATCATGATCCCCCATAGTCTAGACGCCCTATACTCTGCTAACTTCCACCAGATATACTCCTCGGCAGAGAAAATACTGAACGGATGGATGGATTTACCTCTGTCATTGTCTGGAAGGGTGGTGGTTATTAAAAGCTTCGTTTTTCCCAAATTATCCTATCTCCTCCAGATGCTTCCCCTGCAACTCTCCAAGTCTGATATCCAACGATTTGACTCCCTGTTTACAAGATTCATCTGGGCAAAAAAGAAATCTAGAGTATCACGCCAAGTTTTACGACTGCCGAGACAGGAAGGTGGCTTTGGGATGCCGGACATCTCTGCTTTCTCAAATGCAGCCATGTATCGCTACATAGTAGATTGGTTCTCTGGTGGCTCCGTATATACCCTTCCCAACATAGAGGAACACCTCTTCCACCCTTTCTCCCCAGCTGCTCTCCTTCATGCACCTACCTCACTGATCCCTTCACATATAAAATCTAACATACTCTTTCAAGACACTTATAAAGCCTGGAAATCTATCAATAAGCGATTACACAGAAACTCCTCTAACTCCCCATACACCACCTTTTGGGGCAACCCACAGTTTCCCCCGGGTTTGGACGGCTGTGCTTATCTGACGTGGAAAGAGAAGGGCATCTCGTGCATCCGAGATATCTTTGACCCTGGGGGTAGGATCCACTCTTTCTCTGCATTATCAGATAGATATGGTATACCCAACTCCCAATTTTACATGTACCTCCAGTCCCGTCATTTTGCACAGTCGTTACCACCTGGAATGGCCCTTGATACGGCCATTGACCCTCTTACCCCTCTCCTACGTCTCAATCTGACCATAGGTTATAGGCTGCGTAATTTATATTCCATCCTCATAGACTCAGGGAAAACACCCTTGCAAAGAGTTCTTCATTCACGCTGGCAGCGTGACATACCTGATTTCCCGGCTATGTCGGTACTTATGTCTACACTGTCCCCCACATTTAAATATTTAAAGTCTGCAGCTTTGCAAGAGACTCACCTCAAATTCTTAAATAGAGCCTACATTTCCCCAAAACAGCACTCCTATTTCACCTTGGCCTCTACGGGTCGATGCTTTAAATGTGGGATGGCTGAGGCCACCTACTATCATAATTTCTGGGACTGCAGGAAAATAAGAAATTTCTGGAACAAGCTGATAAACCATATTAATGATATTTTTTCAATTCGAATTAACAAGCTCCCTACTGCATGTCTATTCTACTGCTTTTCAGATTGGGACTTGGGACCACACAAACAGAAGATTATACCTGCCCTGACCGTTATCCTTACCATCGCTAAAAAATTAATCCTCACCCATTGGTTGCACAGACAATCTCCGACCATTGCAGAAATGAGAACCTCCCTACTAAATAACATATTCTATGAGCGACAGACCCTAATACCGGACATAGAATCAGGGGCCCCTAGATTCTATGGGAAATGGGAAACTGTTATTCAAAGTTTTGATAACGCCACGCAACTCAGAATTCAGAAAATCTTTGAACCCACTACCTGGTATTTATATAGACAGCTTGCTTAATGCCCTTAACATTGCTAAGGTAGAAATGTGTTTAACCGGTAAATAAATACCTACTTCTCGCTGTCGACTGGACACATATCCAACCTATTAGTCTTATGGTATAAATATGTCTTTAGAGAACAATGAAGATATATATTGCCCTGTTTTATGTCTTGTCCACCCCACCCCTCTCCCCTTTCTTTCCCCCCCCCCCCCTCCTCTCTCTTTCTTCCCTTTTTCCTTTCCCTCTATAATTTGAACGATTTCAAATTTTTATTTACCCAAACTTCTTTACAAAATAGAAAATTATTTGAAGAAGGGCTATTCTCTCTTTGTTTTATGCATTCTTTCTCCTTGTCTGTAATGAGTCCTAGATGCTAAGGGGTTAACTGGTCAGATACTAAGATTTATTTCATGTCTCTACTCTCGTTGAACTCCTTCGTGCTTGTTGAATACCAAATTTTACACTTCACTAAGCAGGATGGTAACCCTAACCAATAGGAGAGAAATATATCCCATGAATATCACCTATTACCAATCTCTTATATGTACTATATGTAACTCTGCATGTATATTACTCATACCGAGACATTATTGTATGAACATGACCTACCTCGCCCTTTGATATTTGTACCTTCCCATTGTGATTCCAGACTTGGAAGTTTGTATATCTTTTGCTAACCTTCTTTAATAAACATTGTTTTGAAAAAAAAGATGTGTTCCGGCTCATCGATCCAACAAAAGGGTCGCACATGCAGCATCATTGTGATTGCGTCTTCGTGCAACCCGTTCGCGGGAGGGTTTGCACCAATGCGATCCTATAGATTGTGGATGTGTGCCCAGTGCACGCACATATCTGCAGGCACTCTAATTGCAGCGAGCACCCCTGTGTGCTGCAAATAGCGGGTTAGGTGAGCTAGGCCTCATTTGTACATTACTAAGGCTCATTCACACAAATGAAATGTGAAAACTGAGAAATAAAACAAATGAAAGTCAAGTTACTGTTCCCGATGTCAGTGACCTGACATACTGTATGCTGCTTTTCTTTGTGTACCCTTCATTTCTCACCTGAAAAAAGGGTCCATCATATCTACCACTGCATTCAATTTCAATCTTTTGTGAAACTGTGAGAATCTCAGCTAATCTGCATAAAATGAGTTTTTTTTACCCTTTAGTATGGCATGCAGTATATCATAAGCATAAGTCTGAAGAGAGCGTTGAAGAACTGCGGAAGTAATACATATATCAATATTAGTGGACTTATAAACAATACATAAAATGCAGAGAGTTATTAAGCACTGATATGCTCAATAACTTTCTCCTTCTTCTACAAAAGAACTTCTATCTAAAGAATGATACACAGTAAACATCTTTCTTTGTTATTCTGCATAGCACACAGCACAAAAGAACGTGACAGCCCCGTCCATAGCTGTGACTAAACAATAAATCTAATTTTTCAATTACATTGAAACACTTTTAAGCAATTGTTACTTGATAAATAGAAATAATTCAAAATACAAGTTTGTAACAATATATGTACGGAATGTGATAAGGATGTTCTATAGCTATGAAGATAAGTTAGCAGAAAATAAGGGCTGTAGATGTAACTTAAATGCATACAGATGTGTCCTCATATACCTGTGGCATAAGACGCCTGGGCCAGTATTTACTAAAAATCAGAGTTTGTCCGATTTGTGTTTTTTTTTCTAAGTCCCAATCCGGGAATTCACTAAGCACCAATCTCGGCAGTGTTTGGACTATTCGTAATGGTTTGAATGACAACGTTCAGAAATACGAATGAATAGACCATCGGTCAAACGCGGCTGTTATTTCATAGAATACGGGAATTCACTATTCATTCGTATTTGGGTGTTAGTTTCTGAGTGCTCAATTGCGGTCGTATTTTTTTACGAATCGGTAAAAAAAGCGGCAAAAAAGTAGACCTGCTTTTTTCATCCGTGTTTACATGTGTTGACACTTACAAATCATTCTAAGTGACATTTTGTTATGGCCATTCATTTACAAACCTAACCTATACTACAATGGACACTTTACCTGCTTCCGCAGCGTCATCATCATCAGATGTGATGGGAGTGACTGTAGGACGACCAGTACTGCTTTTTTTCAACACTGTAAATCCAAAAAAAAAAAAAATATTCATGCTATTGTTAATACATCCACCCATTATGCTTATAAACATTACATCTTTAAAAAATGGATGTTTTATTATGAATTTAAAAATAAGGACATTAAACACAAAAAGCACAACATCAAACCCAAAACATCGTCCAATAGCCATATGCACTATGGGAAGTGCAACACAGGGAATCATATACAGGACACAGACATAGGACACAATTCCAAAAACATACACTAACCAGTCAAAACACACACAGCTTCATTTTCTAATAAAAGGAAAAAAATGACAGATGCAATATAGAAATAGGTCTGTGATGTGGCACTCCAAACACACATTACCACAATATGAGGCCAACAAAAAAACCTAATAAATAAAAAAAAATAAAAAAACAGTAAGGTAACTAAGTCTGCAGTTGTTGTGTCAGTGTACAAATACAGACTCAAAATGAACCAGCAAATAGTGGCCTTGACTTAAACAATATTACATTGAGTACTAATGAAATTACACATGTAACTGCCTTCAAAGACACTTTGCACTACTCCAGCCTCTAACATATCAACCACTGATTTGGAAACATTGCACATGGATAACTGAAATAAAAAACATATTCCAACTTTCAAAATGTACAATGTGCAAAAGGAAAACATTATTGCGAGACAATTCAATGACACACCAAGTCCAAACTACACATGGAAAATGTACTGTCCAAAAACCACATGACATACAAGCAAGTAAGACGTTACATTGACTTTTGTATGAAACATGACCCAAAACAATGTATTTGATGACGCACACTTGAAGATGGGAGTAATATGCAACGTCACATGACACACATTTAAAACATACAGTAAGCCAGAAGTAATGTCATAGAATGTTAAGGCAAATACACATACTCCCCATCCTTCCTGGGGCGATCGGAATCCCGGACATGGGTTGCAGACACTACTTCTGGAGGGATTATAGTCTGCATGGGCTCCTCATAGTCCAGATATGTGGCAATAAAGGGCGGACCACCACCGGTTTTGCGAGCCGACTTCGCCTCCTTGCCCATTTTGGACTTGACACATCGCTTTATGTCATAGTACCGTTTGCAGCACGTGTCCTCGTCCGCTTCACTACCCCCTCACTATTTACAGCAGCAACTACTTTCGCCCACAACACCGTCTTCCTCCGTGTTGGCACCTTGGCTGACTCAGGCCCAAATAGCTGCCGCTGATACTTCATCAGCTCCCGCACCAATGCCACATTTTCTGCATAACTAAACATTACATTACGCCCAGTCTTAGTAGTGGTGCGTGGCTGCGGAGCTCTCTGACTGTCACTATCACTGTCACTTGAGGCTGCTGCAGCAACCTCACCCACCTCCTCCACCCCACTAACCTCACTCACACTCACCTCCTCCACCTGACCGACCTCCTCCCCCTCACTCACACCCTCCATCTCACCCACCTGAGTCACACATAATTGTGTGTCTAAACACTTAACACAGAAAAATAAAAAGACAAACAACACACTCCTCCACTACCACTGCACAAATCACACACACACACACACACACACACACACACACACACACACACACACACACACACACACACACAGTGACAAGGGACTATAAATAAAAAATACTTGGACCAAAAATTAGACAAAACCACAAAAAACAAGACTACAAGAATGACAAGACTACTTTCAAACACAATACTGCACTCAGAAATCGCCCAAAAAACTCCTCACCAAACCAACTACTCACCAACCTCCACAGCACAACCTCCCTCCTCACCACTAACTAAACCCATGAGGTGTGGACGGTTTGGGGCGTATTTATATGGTTGCGCACAGACACTCCTACCATCTGAAACACAACCAATCACGAACGGGGATGAAAATCGAAACTAAAAGTGAAAATGCGGCCGCGGGAAAAAAAACCCCTGCCGCGTTTAACTTAGAAAAGAACCCAGCAAAAACAACAAAAACACGTACGCAAATGACAATGACGGCCGCAAATGTGCCAAAAAAACAAACGACTGGCATCGACATCGGAAAACACGAAAACAATAAACTTGAATGCTTAGTAACTTGGCGTACATGGATTCAAAAAGTTGCATGAAAATGCACCCGATACAAAATGAGTTTAAACACTACACAAACCGACTCAAACACGAATATTAGTAAATATTGGCCCTGGTGTGAGTGAGCTGCCAGGTCTCGTGCGATTTGACTAGTGGCTGACCATCTTTTTCACCTAAAAATGCATCTTGTGCCAAGAATACACTGTCAGATAAAATGCCTATCCGACCGACAGGTGTTTTATCCGACCCTGACGATATCCGGAGAATGCACTGTGAGATCTCTCACAGTGCATGTCACGTGATATCGGCACTCTGCCCCCAGGGAGGAGACATTTTTCCGTTCCTTCCCATGTTAACAGACCAAATGTCTGTCGGTTGACCATGGTAGGGTAGACCGAATACTTAAAAATATCACATCGGAGGGACATGCTGGATGATCCCGCATGTCTGACCGATATTTTTGGGTTGGTCAGCCACATATACGCTGCAATAATCTGGCCGATCTGCTGATATCAGGCAGATCGGCCAGATACTGTAATTGCAGCATGTATGCCCAGCATAAGTCGCAAACAGATGTGCAAACTACTTCACAGGACTGCAATGAAGTGCCAAAGGTCATGGGATAGGTGCCTAGTGTTATGAGCCATGGCAGTGGCTCATTCCTGTTTTGCATTTTGGTTATGTATTTTATGTTATACTTCTGTTCTGTTCCCCTTGGCTTTTATGGGGTGTCCAGAGTCCACCCTTAAGGAGGGGGTACTGTTATGAACCATAAGCAGTGGTTCATTCCTGTTTGCTTTCTGTTCATGAATTTTATGTTATAGTTCTATTTGCATGCCAGGATTTCTTTTGTACTTGTTTAGAAGACTCTTGTTGGCCGCCGGTGGTGAGTCTGTGTAACTGCATCCTCTTTTCTATGTGTTAAGCCTCACCTGTCAGATATTTAGTCATTATGTGGTGAGTCTGTGTACTGCAGTCTGGCTCTTGTCTGTGTAACCTCACCTGCCAGTATTTGGGGCATTACCTTGTGCCTGGCTTCCAGCCATCCTGATTGGGGCGTTTCCCTTATTACCCAGCTAGCCCTGCAGTCCAGTGCTGGTGATAGAAGTTTGTTATTATACCTGTATGTTTCAGTTCTTGGTTAACTTCCTGCAACCTTGTTCCTGATCCCTGTCAGCAGCTTCCAGTGGAGCCTGTCTTCCTGCATCCAGCTTGTGTATTCCAGTGTCCTGTGTCCAGTTTCCAGAGTTCGGTCTGAGGGATCGTTTCCTGCTGTCCTCCGAGTTTGTCTTCCAGTGGAATGGTCTGGTGTCTGAATCCTCGGGGGTTTCAGTCATTTCCTGCGCACACCTTCCATGGTGTCATGAGTAGCGGCTCTGCCGCACCTTACGGCTGAAGCCGTGTTCTCATTATCTGTTTTTGGTTGAGTCATTTTGGCGGAGGCTTCTGCATGGTTGTCCTTGCCGAACTACGACGGATTCGTATTTGGCATTTGGGCAGCATTACTTGGGTTACCATTTTTCTTGGCGACCGCGCTGCACATAAATTAGTTTATTACTATCTGTGGTTTCCCCTTTCTCTTTCATGTCTGTCTTAGTTTTCCCCTTGTTTTCTCTCTGTCTCGGTTAACGCCTTGTCACCAACTAATACCGGGGGGCATCGGAGTTTGGGCAGACCTAATCCGCCCGTTCAAACGCGGCTGCCATGGGCCCAAGAAACCATAGTCTCGCAGGCGTTAGTCGACCACTAGGGAAGAACAACGGAGTCAGGGTTTTCCATTAGGTATTGCTGTGTACCCCAGTTCTGTACTTGGAACTCTTCTGCTGCCACCCTAGCTCCTGAGTTCCAAGTACAGAGTACATAACAGTATCACCAGCCATACAACAAAAAAGAAACAAAGCTAAATGGAGTAGTTTTTTCTTTATTGGATCAGTCCAGTGTTCGGTCCAGTCCAGAATCCAGTCCAGCCTTGTCTTGTCTAGTTCAGAGTCCAGCCTTGTCTTGTCTAGTTCAGAGTCCAGTCCAGCCTTGTCTTGTCTAGTTCAGAGTCCAGTCCAGCCTTGTCTAGTTCAGGGTCCAGTCCAGCCTTGTCTTGTCTAGTTCAGAATCCAGTCCAGCCTTGTCTTGTCTAGTTCAGAATCCAGTCCAGCCTTGTCTTGTCTAGTTCAGAATCCAGTCCAGCCCTGTCTTGTCTAGTTCAG
Organism: Pseudophryne corroboree; assembly: GCF_028390025.1. Classification (NCBI taxonomy): domain Eukaryota; kingdom Metazoa; phylum Chordata; class Amphibia; order Anura; family Myobatrachidae; genus Pseudophryne; species Pseudophryne corroboree. The sequence continues at coordinate 1,050,366,955 of NC_086444.1, read as the reverse complement.
AATCCAGTCCAGCCTTGTCTTGTCTAGTTCAGAATCCAGTCCAGCCTTGTCTTGTCTGTCTAGCATGAAATCCTCCTGTGCCAACCATGCAAGCCCTGCAGGCATCTCTCTCAGTCCTGAACTCTGCTTTCAGTGCCTTGAAAACTGAGCGGCTGGTAGCAATCCTTAAAGCAACTGCAAAACCTTCTTACCAAAATTTTGCTTATCCTGCCTGAATTTGTTGAGAGTTCATCTATCTCTAAAGAGACTCTTGGTCACAATATTGTGACAAGAGAATCCTCAGATTTGCTTGGAGAGAAAAGGTTTAAAAGTGTCCTGCGGCCCAGGGAAGGAGAAGCATCAGCGTTGCAGAAACTTGAATTTGTGCCTATATTGTGTGGGTTTAGGCCATTATCTGCAGACCTGTGAGTTGCGCAAGCCAAAATGTGGTGACAAGTCCTGCCCTCTGGCCAAGTTGAATTATGAATCAAGACCTACTCCTGTCTCTACTGTGGCAGAGGTACTTTTCACGAAACCCAAACTAATAAGCACTCTGTCCTATAATTGGGGTTCTTGGTCTAGGGAGCACTATTATAGATTCAGGAATCAAAGGAGAATGTTTCTCTCATCTCTTGACCTTCCTATTGAATCAGAGTTGCAAACCCCAGTAGTGCAATCTCAGAGTCCTGAAGCAGTGTCCGATGCCTAGGGTCTAGGAGCGGTGCCCGATGCTCAGGGCCTAAGATGGGTGCCCGATGCTCAGGGTCCTGGAGCGGTGCCCGATGCTCCGGGTCCTGGAGCGATGCCCGATGCTCGGGGTCCTGGAACAGTGCCCGATGCTCAGGGTCCTGGAGCGGTGCCTGATGCTCGGGGTCCTGGAGCAGTGCCCGATGCTCGGGGTCTTAGAGGGACATCGGATATAATGGTTTAGGTGTCAATCCCAGAAGGGGTCTCTGAAGCTGTTACCCCAGGTAGGGACTTGAAAGGCGCAACCTCAGAAAGGGTAATGAAAGCCATAGCCCCAGAAGGGAACTTTGAGAAGCACAACCCCAGAAGGGATCTTTGAAGCAATATCCCCAGGTGGGGTCTCGAGAGGCACAACCCCAGGAGGGGTTCTAGAGGTCGCTTCCCCAGGAAAGGACTCAGGAGGCATAGCTTTAGTGGAGGTTCTGAAGGTCAAAGCTTCAGCAAAAATCTCGGAGGCCATAACCCTGGGAGAAGTCTCAATAATTTTTGACCCAGAGAGGGAGTCCGATGGTCTGGTCCCAGAGAGAGAGTCCGACAGTCCGGTCCCAGAGAGGGAGTCCAACAGTCCGGTCCCAGAGAGGGAGTCCGACGATCCGGTCCCAGAGAGAGAGTCCGACGGTCCGGTCCCAGAGATGGAGTCCAATGGTCCGGTCCCAGCGAGGAAGTCCGAGGTGCTGACCCCAGAGGGGGTCCCGAAGGCCACTTCCCCAGAGGGGGTCCCGAAGGCCACTGCCCCAAAGAAGGTCCCGAAGGCCACAGCCTCAAGTAAGGTCGGTAGTGACCTGGTCCCAGCAAGCACTCCAGTTAGTCAGATGGAAATGTAGCGGATCCTAACTCTTTTGATATCTCAACATCTATAGTCTTTGATGGGGACTTAGTCCAATTTCTTGCGCTCACCAAACACTACTTCACCATTATGCTGTCTAGACCATTTTTGGGCATAATTTCAGAGAACTTTGCGCTCTATCTGATATATTCCTTTAGAGGGGAGCCTATTGAATGGGCGTCCAACTTAAATAAAACTGAAGATCGCATTCTTCAGGATGTCCGGGCATTCAGTGATGCAGTTATTAAGAAATATGGTTCCAAAAAAATTGGTTCAGGTTCCTCTAAGTCACCCGTCTTATCTTCTGAGAGTCCACAGAATACTATAAACTCGGTACAAAAATCCCAGCCTATTGTTTTGACTGCGGTGTGTGCTTTTCTATCTTCTAGCAGTACTTCTTCTGAAAGTTCAGCCCCCAAGGTTAAAAAAACGAATCTCCGGATTGAACCTAGCTTTGCTGGAAGGTACCATCAGTTCAGACAATGTTTGGGGAATTACCTTGGTCAGACCTCAAGAACCATGTAGAAAAAAGAAGAAAAAGAAATAATTGCTGACTCTTGCCTTGTTGTTAAAAAAAAAAAAAAAAATTGTGTCTTGTGACCAGTGGCCACCGTCAAGGGTGGGGGCACTGTTACAAGCTGTTGCCACAGCTTGTTTCTGTTTTCTTGCCACTGTCTGTTTGTACCAGTGTGTCAGGTTTTTTTTATGTATCCCTTGTTTTGGAAAACCTGTATTTTGGGGTCCTTTGACCCCTCCTCAAGAAAGGGGGGGTACTGTTATGAGCCACGGCAGTGACTCATTCCTGTTTTGCATTTTGGTTATGTAGTTTATGTTATACTTCTGTTCTGTTCCCCTTAGCTTTTATGGGGTGTCTGGAGTCCACCCTTAAGGAGGGGGTACTGTTATGAACCATAAGCAGTGGTTCATTCCTGTTTGCTTTCTGTTCATGAATTTTATGTTATAGTTCTATTTGCATGCCAGGATTTCTTTCGTACTTGTTTAGAAGACTCTTGTTGGCCGCCGGTGGTGAGTCTGTGTAACTGCATCCCCTTTTCTATGTGTTAAGCCTCACCTGTTAGATATTTGGTCATTATGTGGTGAGTCTGTGTACTGCAGTCTGGCTCTTGACTGTGTAACCTCACCTGCCAGTATTTTGGGCATTACCTTGTGCCTGGCTTCCAGCCATCCTGATTGGGGCGTGTTTCCCTTATTACCCAGCTAGCTCTGCTGTCCAGTGCTGGTGATAGAAGTTTGTTATTATACCTGTATGTTTCAGTTCTTGGTTAGCTTCCTGCAAGCTTGTTCCTGATCCCTGTCAGCAGCTTCCAGTGGAGCCTGTCTTCCTGCATCCAGCTTGTGTATTACCGTGTCCAGTTTCCAGAGTTCGGTCTGGGGGATCGTTTCCTGCTGTCCTCCAAGTTTGTCTTCCAGTGGAGTGGTCTGGTGTCTGAAGCCTCTGGGTTCCGGTCATTTCCTGCGCACACCTTCCGTGGTGTCATGAGTAGCGGCTCTGCCGCACCTTACGGCTGAAGCCGTGTTCTCGTTATCTGTTTTTGGTTGAGTCATTTTGGCAGAGGCGTCCGCATGGTTGTCCTTGCCGAACTACAACGGATTCGTATTTGGCATCTGGGCAGCGTTACTTTGGTTACTGTTTTTCTTGCCGGCCGCGCGCACATAAATTAGTTGATTACTTTCTGTGGTTTCCCCTTTCTCTTTTGTGTCTGTCTTAGTTAGTTTTCCCCTTGTTCTCTCTCTCTCTCGGTTAACACCTTGTCACCAACTAAGACCGGGGGGCATCGGAGTTCAGGCAGACCTAATCCGCCCGTTCAAGCGCGGCTGCCGTGGGCCCAAGAAACCATAGTCTCGGAGGCGTTAGTCGACCACTAGGGAAGAACAACGGAGTCAGGGTTTTCCGTTAGGTATTGCTGCGTACCCCGGTTCTGACCCAGCTTCACACATCTGTACGTGGAACTCTTCTGCTGCCACCCAATCTCCTGGGTTCCAAGTACAGAGAACATAATACCTAGTTTGTGTAGGATCCCCTCTACCTGGCGTAATGCAGCAACTCGACGTGGCATTATTATTATTATTATTATTATTACATTTTATTTATAAGGTGCCACAGGTAACAAAGAGCACCACAATTCTCAAAACATAACATAGCTAAGATGTAAGTAGCGAGGGAGTAATAATTGTACTACTTGGGGCTGGCGGCCATAGATAGAGATGAGCCTTTACCAGCAGGAGTAAAAGCGGGTAAAGATGGTCGCTGAGTAGGAGAGCGCTGTGAGTGAAATGTGTCGAGAAGAGGGTTTTGACAACAAGAGGAAAGAGGGCCCTGCTCTGAAGAGCTAACAATCTAGTGGGAAGGGGTGACAGACAGATGATATGAGGTGCAAGCAAGCGGGAGATGGCAGTATGTAAGCAAAACAGAGATATTCAAGGCATGAGGCAAGGGGATGGAAGAGCAGATAGAATCCCACAGCTCTCTGATATTTGTAGGTGCAGTGTCTTGGGTGCGAAGAACCACTCCACCACATACCATAAATACTCTATTGGGTTCATCTCGGCTCCTTAGCTAATTAGCTCCTTAGCTAATTAGATTGGGTTCATATCGGCTCCTGAGCTCCTTGAGCTAATTCTGGACAACTTCGGACCGATGATACTGTGCATTCTCTTGCTGGAATATTCCATTGTTGTGGGGATACTTAAGTGCATGAAGGGCAGCAAATGGTCACCAAGCACTGCAACATAGCGGTTACTGGTCAATGACAGATCAGTGGACCCAACACATGCCATGTGAACATACCCCACTCCATTATGGACCAACACCTGCCTGCACGCTAGCTTGCTGACAACTGGGGTCCATGGTCTCATGGGGTCTGTGCCACACTTGAACCTTACCTTCAGATTGAAACTGGAAATGTGACTCATCTGACCATGCACATGATGCCACTTCTAGAGAACACTGCACTGACCTGCTGGATATACAACTGGTACCCAGGGCCAGCAACAGAAATCTTGGGGCCCGGTATACTGATTTATTTTGGGCCCCCTCTCCCACACCATCCCCAAGCCTACTACCCTCAACTCCCACATCCATACATCCTTCCCCTGTGTGTGCCAAATACACATAAAACCTAAGTACCAAATGTTATTATGCCACAGACTGGGTAGGAGTAGGAATAATAACAGGGGCAAAGTCACGAGGCATTCATTTACACTTTAGGACAGATTCAATTAGACATGAGTTTAGCATGGCTGCAGCTCCCAGATTTAATGCCTGAAGCTATTCAATAACTTGCCAATTTTCACGTGCTGTAAGCCCGCAGCTAACGCATGTTCACTCATACCTCCTGGGTTAAGTGCCCAGAGCTATAGAATTTCCCTGCGTCTGGGGCTTACTGCACAGGGTAGCTTCAGTAACTGAATAGCTCATGACAAAGCAGCAGCAATGCATTAAGTCCCATGGCCAATAGGGAATGCAGTTTGAATCCCGGAGGTCGGAATCCCAATGGTCAAAATACTGATGCCAGAATCCCGGTCACCAGAATGCCGGCAGCGCCGCCACAGCTATTCCCACATCTGGGTGTCCACGACACCCATGGAGTGGGAATAGAAACCGTGGTGAGCGAAGCAAGCCACGGAGCCCGCAAAGGGCTTCATTCTGCTCACCCCCCTGCCGGCATTCTGATGGTCGGGATTCAGGCATCAGTATTTTGACCGCGGGATTCCGACCGCCGGGATCCCGTACCCAACCCCCTAATAGAATCTGACCCTCTATTTAACATATCCCTTGGGCAGTACCACTAAAATATGAAGCAGCAGCCTTCTCTGCCTAACAGATAAAGAAAGGGAGTGAGGGGGAGAGAGAGGGAGTGTGAGAGTAAGGAAAGAGAGGGGGAGTGTGAGTGAGAGAGGAAACTGAGGTAAGAAGAGGGGAAAGAGGAGAGAAGAGAGTAGAGAAAAAGAGGGAGTGAGGAAAGAGAGAGAGGAGGGAATGAGGGAATAGAGAGTGGGGAGGTAGGGAGAGAGAGAGGGGAAAGGGAGGGGATACAGAGAGCGAGAGGAGGAAGGGAAAGAGAGGGGAGTGAGAAAGAGGGAAAGAGAGAGGAGGGAAGAGGGGAAGAGAGAACAGTGCACAGGTTTGACATGGCAATTAAAGTAAAAATACACTTACCACACTGATCATCGTCACTTATGAAGATGAAGGCTGGTAAGTCAGTGTGTACTTTTTGTAGTCTGTGTCTACGGACTTCCTGTGCATGCTGCTGCTGTCTCTGGGATGGGGACGGCATCTGCACTGCAGCAGATGATGGCGTGCTTTTTGAAGCCCGATCTGTGTGTTGATCCCTCCCGGCCCGGCTTGTTTGTTCCTGCTCCTCTTATGTGGTGTCTTCAGCGGGAGGTAGGCTCTGGGACAGCGTTGCGAGGTAGGCTCTGGCGTGGTGCAGTCGCAAGTAATGATGCCGCCGCTGGGACGTCCTTGATTTCTGCTGCTGCGACTAGCAGCAGATCGCTTGTGCTACCGGCGCAAGCTATAGTTCATAATCAGGTGGCTGGTATCGGGGCCCCTCTGAATCTTTTCCAACCACCTCCTAACTCTCCCGATTTTCGCTGGACAGTCCCGTTTTCTTGGGACTGTCCGCTGTCCCACCCGCGGGCTGCAGTGTCCCATGGTGGGTGTGGGCAGATGGGAGACTCCTGCACTCGCTGCTCTGCTTATCAGAGCAGCGGTGAATAGACGCTGTGCGCACAGCGTCTGTTCAGTGGAGACAGAAGGAGAGGGGGCATGTCAGCACCTCACAGAGTGCTGGGCATGCCTCCTCAGTGACGAAAACGGGGGCGTGGCTTGCGGTCACGAACCCTCCATGAAGCCACACCCCTTTTCCACAGGCCATGCCCCTTTCTCTGACGTCCTAGTGGATGCTGGGAACTCCGTAAGGACCATGGGGAATAGCGGCTCCGCAGGAGACTGGGCACAAAAGTAAAGCTTTAGGACTACCTGGTGTGCACTGGCACCTCCCCCCATGACCCTCCTCCAAGCCTCAGTTACATTTTTGTGCCCGAACGAGAAGGGTGCACACTAGGGGCTCTCCTGAGCTGCTTAGTGAAAAGTTTAGTTTTAGGTTTTTTATTTTCAGTGAGACCTGCTGGCAACAGGCTCACTGCATCAAGGGACTAAGGGGAGAAGAAGCGAACTCACCTGCGTGCAGAGTGGATTGGGCTTCTTAGGCTACTGGACACCATTAGCTCCAGAGGGATCGAACACAGGCCCAGCCATGGAGTCCGGTCCCAGAGCCGCGCCGCCGGCCCCCTTACAGAGCCAGAAGCAAGAAGAGGTCCGGAAAATCGGCGGCAGAAGACATCCTGTCTTCACCAAGTTAGCGCACAGCACTGCAGCTGTGCGCCATTGCTCCTCAGCACACTTCACACTTCGGTCACTGAGGGTGCAGGGCGCTAGGGGGGGGCGCCCTGAGCAGCAATAAAAACACCTTGGCTGGCGAAAATACATCACATATAGCCCCCAGGGCTATATGGATGAATTTTAACCCCTGCCAGATTACACTGAAAAACGGGAGAAAAGGCCGCCGAGAAAGGGGCGGAGCCTATCTCCTCAGCACACTGGCGCCATTTTCCCTCACAGCTCCGTTGGAGGGAAGCTCCCTGGCTCTCCCCTGCAGTCACTACACTACAGAAAGGGTTAAAAAAGAGAGGGGGGCACTAATTAGGCGCAGTATAAACAATACAGCAGCTATAAGGGGAAAAACACTTATATAAGGTTATCCCTGTATATATATAGCGCTCTGGTGTGTGCTGGCAAACTCTCCCTCTGTCTCCCCAAAGGGCTAGTGGGGTCCTGTCCTCTATCAGAGCATTCCCTGTGTGTGTGCTGTGTGTCGGTACGTTTGTGTCGACATGTATGAGGAGGAAAATGATGTGGATGCGGAGCAAATTGCCTGTAATAGGGATGTCACCCCCTAGGGGGTCGACACCTGAGTGGATGAACTGCTGGAAGGAATTACATGACAGTGTCAGCTCTTTACAAAAGACAGTGATTGACATGAGACAGCCGGCTACTCAGCTTGTGCCTGTCCAGACGTCTCATAGGCCGTCAGGGGCTCTAAAGCGCCCGTTACCTCAGATGGCAAATACAGACGCCGACACGGATACTGACTCCAGTGTCGACGGTGAAGAGACAAATATGACTTCCAGTAGGGCCACACGTTACATGATTGAGGCAATGGAAAATGTTTTACACATTTCTGATAATACGAATACCACCAATAGGGGTATTATGTTCAGTGAGGAAAAACTACCTGTAGTTTTCCTGAATCTGAGAAATTAAATGAGGTGTGTGATGAAGCGTGGGTTTCCCCCGATAAAAAACTGATAATTTCTAAAAAGTTATTGGCATATATCCTTTCCCGCCAGAGGTTAGGGTGCGTTGGGAAACACCCCCTAGGGGGGATAAAGCGCTCACCCTCTCCTGAGATGGCCGCCCTTAAGGATCCTGCTGATAGAAAGCAGGAGGGTATCCTAAAATGTATTTACACACATACTGGTGTTATACTGCGACCAGCAATCGCCTCAGCCTGGATGTGCAGTGCTGGGTTGGCGTGGTCGGATTCCCTGACTGAAAATATTGATACCCTAGATAGGGACAGTATATTATTGCCTGTAGAGCATTTAAAAGATGCATTTCTATATATGTGTGATGCACAGCGGGATATTTACCGACTGGCATCAAGAGTAAGTGCGCTGTCCATTTCTGCCAGAAGATGGTTATGGACACGACAGTGGTCAGGTGATGCGGATTCCAAATGGCATATGGAAGTATTGCCTTATAAAGGGGAGGAGTTATTTGGGGTCGGTCTTTCAGACCTGGTGGCCACGGCAACAGCTGGGAAATCCACGTTTTTACCCCAGGTCGCCTCTCAACATAAGAAGACGCCGTATTATCAGGCGCAGTCCTTTCGTTCCCATAAGGGCACGTGGGCAAAAGGTTCCTCATTTCTGCCCCGTGACAGAGGGAGAGGGAAACGGCTGCAGAAATCAGCCAGTTCCCAGGAACAGAAGCCCTCTCCCGCCTCTGCCAAGCCCTCAGCATGACGCTGGGGCTTTACAAGCAGACAGGGAGGCAGTGTTGGAAGCCATTCACAAGCTGTATTCCCAGCAGGTGATAATTAAGGTACCCCTCCTGCAACAGGGAAAGGGGTATTACTCCACACTGTTGTGGTACCGAAGCCGGACGGCTCGGTGAGACCGATTTTAAATCTAAAATCTTTGAACACTTACATACAGAGGTTCAAATTCAAGAGAAGGGGACTACATGGTGTCTCTGGACATCAAGGATGCTTACCTTCATGTCCAAATTTACCCTTCTCACCAAGGGTACCACAGGTTTGTGGTACAGAACTGTCACTATCAGTTTCAGACGCTGCCGTTTGGATGGTCCACGGCACCCCGGGTCTTTACCAAGGTAATGGCCGAAATGATGATACTCCTTCGAAGGAAGGGAGTTTTAGTTATCCCTTACTTGGACGATCTCCTGATAAGGGTAAGATCCTGGGAACAGTTGGAGGTCGGTGCAGCACTATCTCAGGTAGTGTTGCGACAGCACGATTGGATTCTCAATATTCCAAAATCGCAGCTGGTTCCGACGACTCGTCTTCTGTTCCTAGGGATGATTCTGGACACAGTTCAGAAAAAGGTGTTTCTCCCGGAGGAGAGAGCCAGGGAGTTATCCGAGCTAGTCAGGAACCTCCTAAAACCGAGCCAAGTCTCAGTGCATCAATGCACAAGGGTTCTGGGAAAAATGGTAGCTTCCTACGAAGCAAAGCCATTCGGCAGATTCCACGCAAGAACTTTCCAGTGGGTCCTCCTGGACAAATGGTCCGGGTCGCATCTTAAGATGCATCAGCGGATAACCCGGTCACCAAGGACAAGGGTGTCCCTCCTGTGGTGGTTGCAGAGTGCTCATCTTCTAGAGGGCCGCAGAGTCGGCATTCAGGACTGGGTCCTGGTGACCACGGATGCCAGCCTGCGAGGCTGGGGAGCAGTCACACAGGGAAGAAATTTCCAGGGCTTATGGTCAAGCCTGGAGACATAATTTCACATAAATATCCTGGAGCTAAGGGCCATTTACAATGCTCTCAGCTTAGCAAGACCTCTGCTTCAAGGTCAGCCGGTGTTGATCCAGTCGGACAACATCACGGCAGTCACCCATGTAAACAGACAGGGTGGCACAAGAAGCAGTCAATGGCAGAGGCTGCAAGGATTCTTCGCTGGGCGGAAAATCATGGGATAGCACTGTCAGCAGTATTCATTCCGGGAGTGGACAACTGGGAAGCAGACTTCCTCAGCAGGCACGGCCTCCACCCGGGAGAGTGGGGACTTCACCCAGAAGTCTTCCACATGATTGTAAACCATTGGGAAAAACCAAAGGTGGACATGATGGCGTCCCGCCTAAACAAAAAATTGGACAGGTATTGCGCCAGGTCGAGGGACCCTCAGGCAATAGCTGTGGACGCTCTGGTAACACCGTGGGTGTACCAGTCGGTGTATGTGTTCCCTCCTCTTCCTCTCATACCAAAAGTACTGAGAATTATAAGACGGAGGGGAGTAAGAACTATACTCGTGGCTCCGGATTGGCCAAGAAGGACTTGGTACCCGGAACTTCAAGAGATGCTCACGGAGGACCCGTGGCCTCTACCTCTAAGAAGGGACCTGCTCCAGCAAGGACCCTGTCTATTCCAAGACTTACCGCGGCTGCGTTTAACGGCAGGGCGGTTGAACGCCGGATCCTGAAGGAAAAAGGCATTCCGGATGAAGTCATCCCTACCCTGATCAAGCCAGGAAGGATGTAACCGCAAAGCATTATCACCGCATTTGGCGAAAATATGTTGCGGGGTGCGAGGCCAGTAAGGCCCGATGGAGGAATTTTCAACTAGGTCGATTCCTGCATTTCCTGTAAACAGGAGTGTCTATGTGCCGAAAATTGGGGTCCATTAAGGTTCAAATTTCGGCCCTGTCAATTTTCTTCCAGAAAGAACTAACTTCAGTTCCTGAAGTTAAGACGTTTTGTAAAAGGGGTACTGCATATACAGCCTCCTTTTGTGCCTCCAGTGGCACCTTGGGATCTCAATGTAGTTTTGGGGTTCCTAAAGTCACATTGGTTTGAACCACTTGAATCTGTGGAGTTAAAATATCTCACATGGAAAGTGGTCATGTTGTTGGCCCTGGCCTCGGCCAGGCGCGTGTCAGAATTGGGGGCTTTATCCTGTAAAGGCCCTTATCTGATCTTCCAGACAGGGCGGAATTGAGGACTCATTCTCAATTTCTCCCTAAGGTGTTTTCAGCGTTTCACGTGAACCAGCCTATTGTGGTACCTGCGGCTACTAGGGACTTGGAGGACTCCAAGTTGCTGGACGTAGTCAGGGCCCTGAAAATATATGTTTCCAGGACGGCTGGAGTCAGAAAATCTGACTCGCTGTTTATCCTGTATGCACCCAACAAGCTGGGTGCTCCTGCTTCTAAGCAGACTATTGCTCGTTGGATTTGTAGCACAATTCAGCTTGCACATTCTGTGGCAGGCCTGCCACAGCCAAAATCTGTAAAAGCCCATTCCACACGGGAAGTGGGCTCATCTTGGGCGACTGCCCGAGGGGTCTCGGCTTTACAACTTTGCCGAGCAGCTACTTGGTCAGGGGCAAACACGTTTGCTAAATTCTACAAATTTGATACACTGGCTGAGGAGGACCTGGAGTTCTCTCATTCGGTGCTGCAGAGTCATCCGCACTCTCCCGCCCGTTTGGGAGCTTTGGTATAATCCCCATGGTCCTTACGGAGTTCCCAGCATCCACTAGGACGTCAGAGAAAATAAGAATTTACTTACCGATAATTCTATTTCTCATAGTCCGTAGTGGATGCTGGGCGCCCATCCCAAGTGCGGATTGTCTGCAATACTTGTACATAGTTATTGTTACAAAAATCGGGTTATTGTGGTTGTGAGCCATCTTTCCAGAGGCTCCTCTGTTATCATGCTGTTAACTGGATTCAGATCACAGGTTGTACGGTGTGATCGGTGTGGCTGGTATGAGTCTTACCCGGGATTCATAAGTCCTTCCTTATTGTGTATGCTCGTCCGGGCACAGTATCCTAACTGAGGCTTGGAGGAGGGTCATGGGGGGAGGAGCCAGTGCACACCAGGTAGTCCTAAAGCTTTACTTTTGTGCCCAGTCTCCTGCGGAGCCGCTATTCCCCATGGTCCTTACGGAGTTCCCAGCATCCACTACGGACTATGAGAAATAGAATTATCGGTAAGTAAATTCTTATTTTTGCATATACAGCATTTTTGCCCCTGTTGCATATACAGCAACCCTGATCATCTCATTCACATCTCTCCCACAAACTCATACCCCCTATCCTGTGCCCTATGGAATGCCAGATCTGTTTGTAACAAACTGGTCCCCACTCATGACCTTTTCATTTCCACCTCCCTGCACCTACTAGCCATTACTGAAACCTGGATTACTCCCTCTGACACGACTTCTCCTGCTGCTCTCTCTGCTGGGGCCTCGCATTCACCCCCCCACGCCCCCTGACTGAGGGTCGCCATGGGGGTGGTGTTGGGGTCCTTTTACCTTCTAGTTACTACTAACAACTCATACCACTAGAACCATCCCTTACCGTCTCTACATTTGAGGTCCATGCTATACGCCTCTTCCAACCAGTCCATCTTAGAGTAACTGTCATTTACCGCCCCCCCTGGCATTACCTCCAAATTCATTGACAGCTTTGCTTCCTGGCTTCCTCTCTTCTGACATTCACGCCATTATCCTAGGAAATTTCAACATCCCTATCGATATCCCCACAGAATCTCCTGCCTCTAAACTCAAACTTACCTCTTCACTTGGTCTCTCCCAGTGGACCTCCTCACCCTCCATGTGAATGGGAGCTCACTGGATCTGGTCTTCACTCACCGTTGTGATATTTCTGATTTTTCCAACTCCCCATTTCCCCTCTCTGACCACCACCTGCTCTCATTTAACCTATCTCTCTCTGCTTCCCTATCTCTACCACCTAAGGCTACCATCACTAAGCGTAACATTGAAGCTATTGACACCACATGCCTTTCCTCCCTGTTTGACTCACTTCTCTCTCCTATTTTCTCTCTCTTATGCCCTGAACAAGCCACTTCCATATACAATGCATCCCTTACTTCTGCTATTGACTCTGTCGCTCCACCAACCGCTATTCACCCTCGCAAATTAACATCTCAACCCTGGCACACCAAACGCACTAGATATCTGCAAAAATGCTCACGTACTGCTGAGCAACACTGGAGGAAATCACACTCTAAGGCAGACTTCCTCCATTTCAAACTTATCTTCTCATCCTTCAGTGCTGCCCTTTCTCTTGCTAAACAGTCATACTTCAAGAACCTCATCTCTTCCCAGTCTGCCAACCCCCGACGCCTCCTTGCCACTCTCAACTCACTCCTCTGTCCACCTCCACCTCGTCTCCCCTCCTCACTCTCTGCTCTTGACTTTGCCACTTACTTCACATCCAAAATTGACTCCATGGGGGATATTCAATTGTTTGAAAAGTCAGTTGGGTGTCTGTTTTTTCTTGACACCCAACCGACATTTTAAACATTTGAATTCCCCCCATATGCCAGGACATCGCATCACACCAGACCCTCAGCAACCAGTCTTCTCCCATCCCTTACCACCCCTAACCATTCCTCTCCCCAAATCTGACATTTTTTTCCCATGCATCTGGTGAGGAAGTCATGGCCCTCATTCATTCCTCTCTCTTCACCACCTCCCCAATTGACCCTATCCCCTCCCGCCTCCTCCGCTACCTCTCTCCTTCTGCCCGTTCCCTTCTTTCCCACCTTCTCTCTCTCCCACTCATCAGGCACTGTCCCCTCTCCCTTCAAGCATGCACTCATCTCTCCTATTCTTAAAAAACCTACCATTGAGCCAAACACTCTCTCCAACTACAGACCCATCTCTCTTCTCCCTTTTGCCTCCAAACTCCTTGAGTGTATTGTCTACAACCGCCTTACTGCCTTTCTTTCCTCACACTCACTGCTTGACCCATTCCAATCAGGATTCTGTCCTCTCCACTCCACTGAAACTGCCCTTACAAAAGTCTGCAATGACCTCCATGCTGCCAAATCTAAGGGCCACTACACTCTACTTATTCTTCTTGACCTGTCCACTGCTTTTGACACTGTGGACCACTCTCTCCTACTGCAAATCCTTCACTCCATTGGTCTGCGTGATACTGCGCTCTCTTGGCTGTCTTTCTAGCTCTCTGACCATTCATTCTCTGTCTCCTCTCATGACTCCACCTCCCCCTAACTTCACTAACTGTAAGTGTACCCCAAGGTTCTGTCCTTGGTGCCCTTCTTTTCTCTCTCTATACGTCCTCACTACATAAGCTCATTAGTTCTTAAACTTAACAAGTCTAAGACCGAGTTGATCATCTTACCTCCCTCCCGCATAACATCACCACCCACAATCTCATTATCCATTGATGGCACTACTGTCTCCTCTAGCCCCCAAGTGCATTGGCTTGGAGTAATCCTTGACTCCTCCCTCTCCTTCAAACCACACATTCAGCACCTCTCACAAACCTGCTATTTACATCTAAAAAATATTTCCAGGATCAGACCCTTTCTGACCCAGGATGCTACTAAGACCCTTATCCACTCACTGGTCATATACAGACTGAACTACTGTAATCTCCTCCTGACTGGCATTCCTGACAAATACCTCTCTCTACTCCAATCTATCCTCAGTGCTGCTGCCCGGCTCATTTTCCTCACCAAACGCACTACGTCCACCTCTCCTCTGTTACAAGACCTTCACTGGCTTCCCTTTCCTTTCAGAATCCATTTCAAGCTTCTCACACTCACTTACATAGCCCTTACCCACTACTCTCCCATTTACATCTCTGACCATATCTCCCTTTACACTCCCACCCGTCCTCTTTGCTCTGCTAATGCACACCGACTCTCCTGCCTACTGATTACTTCCTCCCACTCCTGCCTCCAAGATTTTTCACGTGCTGCTCCCTTTCTCTGGAATTCCCTACCTCTCCCCATCTCTACAAAACTTCAAACGGGCTCTCATGACCCACTTCTTCACCAAACCCAGCCAAATCTCATCCTAACCCTCTGTTCCACGCTCTCTATGTACCCCATCTGAGTCACCCCTGTCTGTCTACCCCTCCCCTTTAGAATGTAAGCTCTCACGAGTAGGGCCCTATTCCCTCATGTGCTTATCTTTTTTCTTACTTATATAATCTTCAACTGCACCAAATCCAGCAGTTTTCTGCCACCTGATACTTATTTCAGTGCCATCTGCTGATGTAGCTATGTTTATTTACCCTGTACTTGTCCTATATTGTCTTCAACTGTAAGTTGCTGTTTTCCTGTTTTGATTATTTGTTTATTCATACCTCCCAACATGACCCTCCCCAGGAGGGACACAATGCTCTACTCCTAGACTTTCCTCTTAATTTATGATTGCCGGCTCCTGTTTTGAACAGGTTAATGGATAAGGTAGGTGTTTGACTACAGTTAAGGGCAATCATTTATTAAGAGGGAAGTCCAGGAGCAAAGCAATCTGTCCCTCCTGGGGAGGGTCATGTTGGGAGATATGGTTTATGTACTCTGTAATTTGGCGCAGCGGAACCCTTGTGGCGCCATATAAATAAAGGATGATAATAATAATAAGAATTTACTTACCGATAATTCTATTTCTCGTAGTCCGTAGTGGATGCTGGGGACTCCGTAAGGACCATGGGGAATAGCGGCTCCGCAGGAGACAGGGCACAAAAGTAAAAGCTTTAGGATCAGGTGGTGTGCACTGGCTCCTCCCCCTATGACCCTCCTCCAAGCCTCAGTTAGGATACTGTGCCCGGACGAGCGTACACAATAAGGAAGGATTTTGAATCCCGGGTAAGACTCATACCAGCCACACCAATCACACTGTGCAACCTGTGATCTGAACCCAGTTAACAGCATGATAACAGCGGAGCCTCTGAAAAGATGGCTCACAACAATAATAACCCGATTTTTGTAACAATAACTATGTACAAGTATTGCAGACAATCCGCACTTGGGATGGGCGCCCAGCATCCACTACGGACTACGAGAAATAGAATTATCGGTAAGTAAATTCTTATTTTCTCTGACGTCCTAAGTGGATGCTGGGGACTCCGTAAGGACCATGGGGATTATACCAAAGCTCCGAAACGGGCGGGAGAGTGCGGATGACTCTGCAGCACCGAATGAGAGAACTCCAGGTCCTCCTCAGCCAGGGTATCAAATTTGTAGAATTTTTCAAACGTGTTTGCCCCTGACCAAGTAGCAGCTCGGCAAAGTTGTAAAGCCGAGACCCCTCGGGCAGCCGCCCAAGATGAGCCCACCTTCCTTGTGGAATGGGCATTTACATATTTTGGCTGTGGCAGGCCTGCCACAGAATGTGCAAGCTGAATTGTACTACACATCCAACTAGCAATCGTCTGCTTAGAAGCAAGAGCACCCAGTTTGTTGGGTGCATACAGGATAACAGCAAGTCAGTTTTCCTGACTCCAGCCGTCCTGGAAATCTATATTTTCAGGGCCCTGACAACATCTAGCAACTTGGAGTCCTCCAAGTCCCTAGTAGCCGCAGGTACCACAATAAGCTGGTTCAGGTGAAACGCTGACACCACCTTAGGGAGAAACTGGGGACGAGTCCGCAGCTCTGCCCTGTCCGAATGGACAATCAGATATGGGCTTTTGTGAGACAAAGCCGCCAATTCTGACACTCGCCTGGCCGAGGCCAGGGCCAACAGCATGGTCACTTTCCATGTGAGATATTTCAAATCCACAGATTTGAGCGGTTTAAACCAATGTGATTTGAGGAATCCCAGAACTACGTTGAGATCCCACAGTGCCACTGGAGGCACAAAAGGGGGTTGTATATGCAGTACTCCCTTGACAAACTTCTGGACTTCAGGAACTGAAGCCAATTCTTTCTGGAAGAAAATCGACAGGGCCGAAATTTGAACCTTAATGGACCCCAATTTGAGGCCCATAGACACTCCTGTTTGTAGGAAATGCAGGAATCGACCGAGTTGAAATTCCTCCATGGGGGCCTTCCTGGCCTCACACCATGCAACATATTTTCGCCAAATGCGGTGATAATGTTGTGCGGTCACCTCCTTCCTGGCTCTGACCAGGGTAGGGATGACCTCTTCCGGAATGCCTTTTTCCCTTAGGATCCGGCGTTCACCCGCCATGCCGTCAAACGCAGCCGCGGTAAGTCTTGGAACAGACATGATCCTTGCTGAAGCAAGTCCCTTCTTAGTATCTCTTGAAGTTCCGGGTACCAAGTCCTTCTTGGCCAATCCAGAGCCACGAGTATAGTTCTTACTCCTCTCCGTCTTATAATTCTCAGTACCTTGGGTATGAGAGGCAGAGGAGGGAACACATACACCGACTGGTACACCCACGGTGTTACCAGAGCGTCCCAGCTATTGCCTGAGGGTCTCTTGACCTGGCGCAATACTTCCCAACGGTTCACAATCATGTGGAAGACTTCCAGATGAAGTCCCCACTCTCCCGGGTGGAGGTCGTTCCTGCTGAGGAAGTCTGCTTCCCAGTTGTCCACTCCCGGAATGAACACCGCTGACAGTGTTATCACATGATTTTTCGCCCAGCGAAGAATCCTTGCTTGCCATTGCCCTCCTGCTTCTTGTGCCGCCCTGTCTGTTTACGTGGGCGACTGCCGTGATGTTGTCCGACTGGATCAGCACCGGTTGACTTTGAAGCAGAGGTCTTCCTAGGCTCAGAGCATTGTAAATTGCCCTTAGCTCCAGTATATTTATGTGGAGAGAAGTCTCCAGACTTGACCACACTCCTTGGAATTTTCTTCCCTGTGTGACTGCTCCCCAGCCTCTCAGGCTGGCATCCGTGGTCACCAGAACCCAGTCCTGAATGCCGAATGTGCTGCCCTCTAGTAGATGAGCACTCTGCAGCCACCACAGAAGAGACACCCTTGTCCTTGGAGACAGGATTATCCGCTGATGCATCTGAAGATGCGATCCGGACCATTCGTCCAGCAGATCCCACTGAAAAATTCTTGCGTGAAATCTGCCGAATGGAATCGCTTCGTAAGAAGCCACCATTTTTCCCAGGACTCTTGTGCATTGATGCACTGACACTTGGCCTGGTTTTAGGAGGTTTCTGACTAGCTCGGATAACTCCCTGGCTTTCTCCTCCGGGAGAAACACCTTTTTCTGGACTGTGTCCAGAATCATCCCTAGGAACAGCAGACGTGTCGTCGGAATCAGCTGCGATTTTGGAATATTTAGAATCCACCCGTGCTGTCGTAGAACTACTTGAGATAGTGCTACTCCGACCTCCAACTGTTCTCTGGACCTTGCCCTTATCAGGAGATCGTCCAAGTAAGGGATAATTAAGACGCCTTTTCTTTGAAGAAGAATCATCATTTCGGCCATTACCTTGGTAAAGACCCGGGGTGCCGTGGACAATCCAAATGGCAGCGTCTGAAACTGATAGTGACAGTTCTGTACCACGAACCTGAGGTACCCTTGGTGATAAGGGCAAATTGGGACATGGAGGTAAGCATCCTTGATGTCCAGGGACACCATATAGTCCCCTTCTTCCTGGTTCGCTATCACTGCTCTGAGTGACTCCATCTTGATTTGAACCTTTGTATGTAAGTGTTCAAAGATTTCAGATTTAGAATAGGTCTCACCGAGCCGTCTGGCTTCAGTACCACAAATAGTGTGGAATAATACCCCTTTCCTTGTTGTAGGAGGGGTACTTTGATTATCACCTGCTGGGAATACAGCTTGTGAATTGTTTCCAATACTGCCTCCCTGTCGGAGGGAGACGTTGGTAAAGCAGACTTCAGGAACCTGCGAGGGGGAGACGTCTCGAATTTCCAATCTGTACCCCTGGGATACTACTTGTAGGATCCAGGGGTCCACTTGCGAGTGAGCCCACTGCGCGCTGAAACTCTTGAGACGACCCCCCACCGCACCTGAGTCCGCTTGTACGGCCCCAGCGTCATGCTGAGGACTTGGCAGAAGCGGTGGAGGGCTTCTGTTCCTAGGAAGGGGCTGCCTGCTGCAGTCTTCTTCCCTTTCCTCTACCCCTGGGCAGATATGACTGGCCTTTTGCCCGCTTGCCCTTATGGGGACGAAAGGACTGAGGCTGAAAAGACGGTGTCTTTTTCTGCTGAGATGTGACTTGGGGTAAAAAAGGTGGATTTTCCAGCCGTTGCCGTGGCCACCAGGTCCGATGGACCGACCCCAAATAACTCCTCCCCTTTATACGGCAATACTTCCATGTGCCGTTTGGAATCTGCATCACCTGACCACTGTCGTGTCCATAAACATCTTCTGGCAGATATGGACATCGCACTTACTCTTGATGCAAGAGTGCAAATATCCCTCTGTGCATCTCGCATATATAGAAATGCATCCTTTAAATGCTCTATAGTCAATAAAATACTGTCCCTGTCAAGGGTATCAATATTTTCAGTCAGGGAATCCGACCAAGCCACCCCAGCGCTGCACATCCAGGCTGAGGCGATCGCTGGTCGCAGTATAACACCAGTATGTGTGTATATACTTTTTAGGATATTTTCCAGCCTCCTATCAGCTGGCTCCTTGAGGGCGGCCGTATCTGGAGACGGTAACGCCACTTGTTTTGATAAGCGTGTGAGCGCCTTATCCACCCTAAGGGGTGTTTCCCAACGCGCCCTAACTTCTGGCGGGAAAGGGTATAACGCCAATAATTTTCTATCGGGGGAAACCCACGCATCATCACACACTTTATTTAATTTATCTGATTCAGGAAAAACTACAGGTAGTTTTTTCACACCCCACATAATACCCTTTTTTGTGGTACTTGTAGTATCAGACATATGTAACACCTCCTTCATTGCCCTTAACATGTAACATGTGGCCCTAATGGAAAAATACGTTTGTTTCTTCACCGTCGACACTGGAGTCAGTGTCCGTGTCTGTGTCTGTGTCGACCGACTGAGGTAAATGGGCGTTTTAAAGCCCCTGACGGTGTTTGAGACGCCTGGACAGGTACTAATTGGTTTGCCGGCCGTCTCATGTCGTCAACCGACCTTGCAGCGTGTTGACATTATCACGTAATTCCCTAAATAAGCCATCCATTCCGGTGTCGACTCCCTAGAGAGTGACATCACCATTACAGGCAATTGCTCCGCCTCCTCACCAACATCGTCCTCATACATGTCGACACACACGTACCGACACACAGCACACACACAGGGAATGCTCTGATAGAGGACAGGACCCCACTAGCCCTTTGGGGAGACAGAGGGAGAGTTTGCCAGCACACACCAAAACGCTATAATTATACAGGGACAACCTTATATAAGTGTTTTCCATTATAGCATCTTAATATATAATAATATCGCCAAATAAGTGCCCCCCCTCTCTGTTTTAACCATGTTTCTGTAGTGCAGTGCAGGGGAGAGCCTGGGAGCCTTCCTAGCAGCGGAGCTGTGTAGGAAAATGGCGCTGTGTGCTGAGGAGAATAGGCCCCGCCCCCTTTTCGGCGGGCTTCTTCTCCCGTTTTTCTGACAACCTGGCAGGGGTTAAATACATCCATATAGCCCCAGAGGCTATATGTGATGTATTTTTAGCCAGCATAGGTACTTTCATTGCTGCCCAGGGCGCCCCCCCCAGCGCCCTGCACCCTCAGTGACCGTTGGTGTGAAGTGTGCTGAGAGCAATGGCGCACAGCTGCCGTGCTGTGCGCTACCTTAAGAAGACTGGGAAGTCTTCAGCCGCCGATTTCTGGACCTCTTCTCTCTTCAGCATCTGCAAGGGGGTCGGCGGCGCGGCTCCGGTGACCCATCCAGGCTGTACCTGTGATCGTCCCTCTGGAGCTAGTGTCCAGTAGCCTAAGAAGCCAATCCATCCTGCACGCAGGTGAGTTCACTTCTTCTCCCCTAAGTCCCTCGTTGCAGTGAGCCTGTTGCCAGCAGGACTCACTGAAAATAAAAAACCTAACAAAACTTTTACTCTAAGCAGCTCTTTAGGAGAGCCACCTAGATTGCACCCTGCTCGGCCGGGCACAAAAACCTAACTGAGGCTTGGAGGAGGGTCATAGGGGGAGGAGCCAGTGCACACCACCTGATCCTAAAGCTTTTACTTTTGTGCCCTGTCTCCTGCGGAGCCGCTATTCCCCATGGTCCTTACGGAGTCCCCAGCATCCACTTAGGACGTCAGAGAAAATAATAATAATAATAATAATAATAATAATAATAATAATAATAATAATCTGTTATATCTGTCCCCACCTGCAGTGCATGTGGTTTTGCCCAATAGCTTACAAATTTGCTGCTATGATCAGGTCTGAAATAGGCCTATAGTGGGGTATATTTAGTATACAGCAGGTTTTCAAAGCTTCCAATTATCAGTAGCTTTGAATGACTGATTGATTAAAAAGCCTGATTTAGTATTTATACTTTATACTAGATTTACCCCATTGTGTCACATGACACTGAGACAGCAGCAGGAAGAACAGTACTGTCCCTCTTGCTCTATCCTCTGGACCTGGTTCAGTGATTGACCCTATTCCATACCCTCCAACTGTACCTTTTTGGCAGGTGCAGTACCTTTTTTTATGGTCTGTACCGATTTTTGGCTCTCCAAACTTCCATTGAAAGTACAGGAAAAGAGGCGTTGTCCGGCCACCTTTACCCGTGGTCACGCCCCCTTTCCTAATTAATTTGTACCGATTTTTATGTGTAAAATGTTGGAGGGTATGCTATTCTCATCACTGCTGCACCTCAGGACGCGGCAGTGATGAGAAAATATTCTAATGCTGCAGGAGGCGCCTGGGGACAAAAGACACCCCCTGGCAGCATGTGAGATCCGAGTGCTGTGTGAGAATACACATCATCAGATCTCCGATGTTCGCAGCCCTCGCCCATCTGAGAAAGCCTCAGCTTACTCAGAATCGCCGGCGGACATTCAGTCGAGGTCATGAAGTCTGATCCAAAGATGCAGAACCTTGGCTCGGCATGCCAACAAAACGAGGGCGACGCCCCTGTTTTGTAGAACGATCCACATCACCCCCCCCCCCCCCCCAAAATGCTGCAGCAAGTCAATTTCTCTTTAACGTGCTGCAGAATAGGCTTGTGCTATATAACTGCTAGTAAATAAGTAAATAAATAAACTGTTCATCTGCCCCAGGCCCTCACTGCTTGCTCATAAAGCCGATACCTGAATTCCTGGAATGACAGATTGTCGGAATTCCTTTGTTTCGCCCTCATGATTAAAATACAACTATTATTTAAAGTAGATATAATAATGATGTAATTAGAGATTCTTGCACTTTCATGTTACCCATCTCAATATATGCCTGCAATACTTATCTACAGTATCTGTATACCTAGATTTGTATGTACATATGTGTGCTATCTATATAAATCAATCTATATAAACCAGCCTGTCTTTATACTGACATTTTAAGATTGCATATTTTTTTTAAATTTTTACTAAAACTAATCAGATGAAGCGTGAACTGTATTAAATAAAAAAATACTTAATGCTTGGACTACAGTACTAATCCACTTTTGCAATACTAAACTAACATGCATGAACAATTCATGTACAAAAGAACAAGCAGCATATACTCTAAATGTGGGGAATAGCAAGAGCAATAAAGCCAGTACAGAATGTCCTTTTCTTTAGCACAAACCCATCCCAACCAACCACTGTGCAAATACTGTACTAATCCCAATCACGATGTGTGTGAGGTATCTGTAGTCTGCAGCTGTGTAAGAAGAACTACAATACCAGTGATGCTTTGCTGCAGCCTATCCTCCTGGTCATTGGCCGGCCCGCAGCCAGTGACAGCAGCCGCAGCGGAGCAGGTGGTGATGGGGATGCAGCAGCATCATTTAAGGCTACACAATCATGGCGTGCAGAGTGAGGGCAGCAATGCAGCATCTCTTCATCCTCAGCAGCCTCCTCATCCTGATCTTGTGCCTGCAGAACGGAGGGGGACAGAAGAAGAAAGAGGTATTACTCAGTGATGCATCTGCTGTGTGCTGGAAATAAATGTGCCACCTATGTAAGCTTGTGTGCTTTCCCTGCTATGGGTCTGATAGGTGGAAGTGCATATCATAATGTCTCTGGTTACAGAATCACAAACGTCATTAATCACAGTGTGGTATACTAATTGCTGGAGAAAGCTCTTATACATAGGAGTAAATAACAGAATTGGAGATGTTGTCCATAGCAACCAATCAGATGCTGTCTATCATTTCTCTATTGCATTTTAGAAAATGATAGACAGCATCTGATTGGTTGCTATAGGCAACATCACCAGTTCTCTGTTTAAAGGTGGGTACACACTACCCAATGTTTAAATGCCGGCAGTGAACGACTATAACGATATAGCGTTCAACGATATAGTGCGTACACACTGAACGTTACCGTTAAACGATAACGTTCAGGGGTGTAACCGCCAGCATTCCCAAACATGCAGCTCAGCCCGACATTGACGGGTTGAGCTGCATATCAGCTCAGTATTGGTGACCGCTGGACGATGTGAGGTAGCGCTTATTCACCAATATCAATCCCATATACACTGGATGATTTTAGGCTAAAAATAAATAATGACATGTCGCTATCGTTTATTTTTTATGCAGAAATCGCCCAGTGTGTACCCCCCTTTAGAAGCTTTAGTAAATTTACACAGTAGTCTTCATTGTCATTATTTGCTGCTACTTGATATATGTTCTTATAAGATACAGGTAACGTTAGTTACACTCTGCTGAATGTAGATGATTGTATCTATGACATACAGTGTACCCGATTTATATCCATTTAAATAAAAGAATGACAACAAAAGACCATTTGCTTAAGTGTTTGAAATAAAGTGCAGTGTACAGTGGGGTTGATGTATCATGCAGTGAGAAGAGTGGAGACGTGAACCAGTGGAGTAGTTGCCCATAGCAACCAATCAGGTTTGAGGAAGCATTTTTTTCAAGTACATTCTATAAAATGATAGGTACTGTAGATGCTGATCGGTTGCCATGGGCAACTTCTCCACTGGTCCACTTCACTTTTTTCACTGCTTCATACATGTACTCCAATATTTCCTATTTCCTCATGTTTATGGTCATACAGTACTTTATAATGGGTCACACATTGCTTGACTTTAGCCTGGCCAATTTTTAAAATGTAGATAACAAATAATAAAAAAATTAAAGCGGCTATTTATTACTGGGCTCATCAGGGGGGTTTCAAGGTACAAATCCCGGCGTTAGCAGTTTGACATGGTTCTATAACTAAGGTACTTCTTGAAGCTAGAATGAAAAATTCTACCTCTTTTTGCTATATTGGAAAACATTTAGGGATATATGTACTAAATGTCTATTTTCAATGATTTTTATTGATTTCAAATCGATTTATATCTACGTCATGTTTCCAGGGCTAAAACACACATTTACTAACATTGAAAAATTAATTTAAAAAAATCATCTGTTAGTAAATGTGTGTTTTAGCCAGGGAAACATAACATCGAATTATTGTAGATCTTTTTGAAAAAATCCCCTCAATTCTCTTGTACAAAGCCCAAATTATTTCATCCTGGTTCTGCTCCCATTCCACAGACTCTGGATTTTCTTCAGGATGGATTAGACTTGGGATAAATGGATGGATTATCTTTGGGATAAATTTACTAAAGCTTCTAACAGTGAAAAGAGGTGGTGTTGCCCATAGCAACCAATCAGATTCTGTCTATCATTTTGTAGGATGCAATAGAGAAATGAAAGACAGAATCTGATTGGTTGCTATGAACAACATCGCCTCTTTTCACTTTTAGAAGCTTTAGTAAATGTAACCCTTGCTCTCTCAACCCTTGAAGTCCAGGGGTCTGCATTAGAGACTGATATGCCCCTATTGCTGGAGTGTATCTTGGCGGTTTTTGCACCGTGCATCCTCCGGTAAGTAGTGTATGCAATTATGGGCAATTACATCTACATTTACTGTCATATGCAAAGTTCAGTGAGGACTTTGGCACAACTGCAGGCTCTGCAGGTTTGGAAGTAAGCATTAATACCCCTTGGTCTAGGTGTATCTTTTTGAGTATTGGCTGGTGCAAGTGTGAAATGGTGATGATGACTAGTACTTTATACTGTGTACTGCGCTACGGCACCTAATAAATAAATAATGATGATAATAATATGAAAGATGCATACAAGTGAATATATACATTTATTTCCCTTGCACACAATGCAGGAACACATGCTTTTGATTTCCACCCAACTCAGCATCAGGACCTTATTGTTTTTCTGGACTGGTATGAGAATTACAGAACGCTTTTCTTTAAGAAAGCAATAATCCTTTAACCAAGCCTTTTGGGACTCCTTGGGATTTTACTCTTGTGTTGGAAGCCATAACATCTGGTCCCTTTAAATCTTTGCAAGAGGTTTCTCTCAGATGCCTCACACTTGAGGTGTTGTTTCAGGTAGCTAATTACATCTGTCCCTGAGTGGAAAATAACTTTATGTGATATGAGGTTGGAGTGTTTAATGAAGCTCAGGCAGATGACTTCTGATTAGCAGCAGGGCAGACATCGCTTCGGTTCTTTACTAGACATTGTGCCCGATTCAGAGGTGCATGTAATAATGATGTCAGACGCAGTGAAGCAATTTTATTTGCCACTGCATGTGACATAGAAGCACTGCGCATGTGTACCACTTGAATAGCCAGAGCACTAACACATAACAGTTATTTGCAAAGTGACTGTGACAAGTAGTCAGCATTTGGGGTAATGGGGTGGCTAGGGAGGGAAAAACAGATGTGTCTAAACCGTATTCTGGGCGTTCCCTTTTCAGCCATTGGAGATTAGTATTAATGCGACAGTGATCACGCTGAGCCCCAAAAAAGTGGGTCCCAGAAACCCCTCACTTTTAAAAATTGGGGTCCTACCTGCCCTTTTCTGGGTCCCATCGGAATGAAGGTATGAAGGTTCTTATTAATCTGATTAATGATTCAAATATAAATATACAGACTTGATTTGGACACTACAAAAGTTTTGCGGGGGGGTGGGTGGGGGGTGATAATGCTGCTGGGCTGTGTAGCATGCACCCTGCACCAGAGCTGTAACTAGACGTTTTGGTGCCCTTCGTCAGAAAGTGAATTGGTGCTCCATCTCCTTGATTTCAAAGCATAAAAAAATATAAAATTTAGGGGCATGGCTTCGTGGGGAAGGGGTGTGACCACATAATAGTGCCAATTCACATTACACCACACAGTAGTGCCACTTGTTGCGCCAGGTAGAACCCCCTATACACACTGCGCCAGAAAGAGCACGTTCTACACTTTGCGCCAGATATGGCATGTTCTACACTTTGCACCAGGTAGAGCGCGTTCTACACTTTGCGCCAGGTAGAGCGCGTTCTACACTTTGCGCCAGGTAGAGCGCGTTCTACACTTTGCGCCAGGTAGAGCGCGTTCTACACTTTGCGCCAGGTAGAGCACGTTCTACACTTTGCGCCAGGTAGAGCACGTTCTACACTTTGCGCCAGGTAGAGCACGTTCTACACTTTGCGCCAGGGAGAGCACGTTCTACACTTTGCGCCAGGGAGGGCACGTTCTACACTTTGCGCCAGGGAGAGCATGTTATACACATTGCAGCCTCATCCTCTCAGTTGTCCCCCGGCAGACAGCAACGCTGAGACTCCCTACAGCAAGCCCATCCACCACCTCACACAGCCTGCTAGTGCGGGTACACATGCTGCTGGGGGCACAAGGCAGATATACTCTCCGTTGCGGAGGAGGGCGCTGGTGGCGCTGTTCCGAGTGAGCTGGTGGCGGAGCCCAGGGTCAGTGTGCAGCGGGGAGGAGGTGGCGCTGTGCCGGGTAAGCGGGGACAGTGTCTTGGTGATGGCGGTGGAACCCAGGGTCCGCGCGCAGTGGGGAGGAGGATTCCAAGCGTGCTGAATTGGCATGGCGGGCAATGAAGAGAGACACTGCATGCTATTATTGGCTGGAGACTACAGGAGGTGATTGGCTGGGGGAACAGTCAGTCACCTCCTGTGTGCTGCTGACTGGCTAGGCAATGACACACAGATACAGATGAGCGCGTCCTGTGGGACCCGCTCATCTTCTAAATGTGGGTCACAGGAGGCTGTTTTGGGGTAAAATACGCGCCATAGCGCGTTTTTGCGATCACTGATGTGATATTTGGCGGTATGCATTACGCCTTCTTAGTACATCCCGGCCTATATGTTTTATTATGTTGTAGATATTCACCAAACTTACTGATGAAAGGATGTTTTCTTTTATCGTTATCTATTATTGATTTATTCAACTTGGTACCCAGCGCTTTTCTTTCTTTATAAATGTATAACCCTCTCATGTAATCAGGTAGTTTCACTTCCACAGGCAAAAAGTGGTTTCTTTATTTATCTTAAATAGCACAGCATATTCCGTTGCGCTTGACAATTGTAGACGGAGTACACTTAAACCCTGTGTAATGCTCCCCTGATTGTAAGGTGAAATGCAATAAAAAGAAATAGTCTTTCACCAGCCGTTTGAAGCGGGTTCAGGCTTAGTCATCAGCAGCAACCTGTAATATTGCAGCCTACTGTCATGCTTCCTGGAAACTAAGAAATAGGCTTTCTTTATATTTTCATGGAATTTCATGTATAGTGCTGAGGATTTTATATTGTTGGGCATTCTGTACTAAGGTTGAAAAGGGAAAATATAAGGCTTGTCGACAAGCAGTCTATGGCCCCTGGAAGGCAGGAGCCCCAATGTCGACAAGTGTATACTTTATTATATTTATTAACAGTTTCTTATATAGCACAGCAAATTCCATTGCGCTTTACAGTTGGAAACCATGATAAAACAAAACTGGGTAATAACAGTCATAGGGCAGTATTCAATTGATGTCGAATCCTTTCCGACAGAAAGGATCCGACAGTTCAGTATTTAATTTGAGGCCAAATCCGACAGGTTTTATCCATTTTTGACAATGTCAATCTGATTTTTTTTAAAGTCAGATTAACATTGTCGAAAACGGGACTAAAACTTGCCGGATTTGGCCGCAAATCCGACAAAACACGTGAATCTGTGGCTAACCTGCCGATCCACGTTTTTTCCGTCAAGTCGGAATTGCCGACAAGTCGGAAAAAAGGCAGCCCCATTGAATAGGTCGAATCATGATTCGAACTAAAAAAGTCAGAAACTGCCGTCCTTCCGACTGGACGGCAGGTACAACTTCAATTGAATACTGCCCATAGAGGTAGGAAGGCCCTGCTCGCAAGCTTACAGTCTATAGGTGGCCTGGCCAACCTGTGGCTCTCCAGCTGTTGTAAAACTACACATCCCAGCATGCCCTGCCACAGTTTTAGCATTCCTTAGTAGCAAAACGGTGGCAGGGCATTCTGGGACTTGTAGTTTCACAACAGCTGGAGAGCCACAGGTTGGCCAGGCCTGGTCTATAGGATATACTTCATACTTGCCTACTTTTGAAATTGCATTTCAGGGAGACTGTGAAAGCAACACATATGTGCGTGGCACTAAAGCGGACGTGTACTGCTCTGCTTGAACATTTTTGCTCAGTAAAGGTGCATGCACACGGTGAGATATTGTCTATGCCCGATTTTTACTATACTAAACTTTGTACTAGATAGTCAAATTTACCTTGTCTGCACAGTCTATTTTTTCTTGCGATTCTGATCCTGCGGGGCCGCAGATTGGTATCACAAGCTGTGTACACACGGTGCGATTTGCACATACTTTCCTTACGAGTTTGACTATATAGTCAAAATCGTAAGGTTACATTGCACCGTGTGTATGCACCTTTAGATCTACTGTACGTGTTGACATACTGTAAACACAGATACTTATCAGATCTTGTTCATGTATCGTGTTCTACTAACGTGATTCGCTTAGCATCCCGATGGACCGGATGCTGGCAGTCATGTGACCGACGGCAGAATCCCAACACCACTCGAGAGACCGGCGTCGGAAGACCGACAGCCGACATCCCGAAGGTAAGTATCAGGCTAACTTTTAGGGTTAGAGCCTAGGGGGGTGGGGTGATAGGGTTTGGCACTAAGGGGGACAGGCCCTAGCCGACACCCCTGTAGGGTTAGGGTAAGGGGGAGTGTGATAATACTTACCTCCTCCAACGTCGGGATCTTTAATGTCGGGATACTGGTGTCAGTCATGTGACTCCCGGCATCCCGACGACTGGGATAGTATACCGAACTCCTACTAATAAGTGGTCCCATATTAAGTGGCCACATAAAACTTTATTTGAAACTGCACATACTGCAGCCTAAGGCATCATTGTTTCTTAAAACCAATGCAGGAAAAGGGCTCTGATGATCCCGTTTTAAATGTATATATCCATGGGCCTAATTCAGAACTGATCGTAGATGACAGACATGCGGGGGGACGCCCAGCACAAGGCTAGTCCACCTCGCATGTCAGGCCCTGCCCAGTCGCGCAAGTATAAAAGCATCGCACAGCGGCGATGCTTTGTTCTTGAAGAGTAGCTCCCCACCAGCGCAGCTCCTGCGAGCTGGCAGGGAGCTACTTGTCGCTGTGAGGGTCGCAGCGGCTGTGTGTAACGTCACGCAGATGCCTCAACCCGCCCCCGCATGGTCCGGGCACGCCTGCGTTCCCCAGATCGCGCCCCTAAATCGGCGTCCGAACGCCGCCGGCCTGCCCCTCCCACCCAGCGACTGCCTCTGCCTGTCAATCAGGCAGCGGCGATCGCAGGGCCGAGACGGCCTTCGGCTGTCTGGCATGCGCCGGCGCATGCGCAGTTCAGACCTGATCGGCTGCTGTGCGTTCAGGTCTGTATTAGGCCCCATATCTCCCGAGTATGAAACAGCTGCATAATGTGAGTAAACTATAATCAGGCAGGTTACTAGACTCTTCAGGGAGTCAGGGAGATCGCTGCTATTTCAGGGAGTTTCCCTGGCAATCAGGAAGAGTTGGCAAGTATGTTGTACTTCAGCATTTTAGGTGTGCCAGCAGTATAACTGTAAACGGGTGTGATTCAATAGACAGTAAAAATATACACAGTCAATAGGTCAATCCCAAATTGTCAACATGCAAAAGGTCAACGGTCAAATGGTCAACATGGGATAGGTAGACAGTAGAAAAGTTTGACAGGGTCAAAAAGTCGACATGAAAATGATCAACACACAATTGGTCATAACTAGCTTTTTCTCTTACGTCCTAGAGGATGCTGGGGTGCACATTAGTACCATGGGGTATAGACGGGTCCACCAGGAGCCATTGGCACTTTAAGAGTTTGAGAGTGTGGGCTGGCTCCTCCCTCTATGCCCCTCCTACCAGACTCAGTTTAGAAAATGTGCCCTGAGGAGCCGGTCACAGCTAGGGGAGCACTACAGAGCTTTTCTGGAAAAGTTTATTTTTACAGTTTATTATTTTACAGGGAGGCTGCTGGCAACAGCCTCCCTGCAGCGAGGGACTAAGGGGGGGAGCAATGTCCACCCTGCGGGGTCTGAGCCACTGTCTCCGCTGACTGGACACTGAGCTCCAGAGGGGTCTGATCGTTCTCCGCCACAGGGGACCGCTCGCCCCAGCAGCATGTCGCCAACCCCTTACAGAGCTGAAGATGTGGTGAGTGAGACACCGACCCCCCTAGCAAGCGGGGAGCCGGTGTGAAGATGGCGGCAGCGGGGAGGGAGCGCAGTATTAACCGCTCCTTGGAAGGCTCAGCGGCATGTGGTGCGGCGCTGTGAGGGGCGCCCTGGGCCAGCGCTTACCCCCTACACTGGTCCAGAAGCCTGTCGGGGTCCTCGGATCTTAGCCAGCACAATTTCCTCAGGCCAGTATAATCCATGAAGAGCGGGAAGACAGCGCCATTAAGGGGGCGGAGCTTCTCAGAGCGGACCCAGCAGCGTTTCAGCGCCATCTTCCTGCCTGCACAGCAGTGAGAGGAAGAACAGGTCCCTATACAGCAACTCCAGCTATCTGTACACGGTACCAGGGGGTTGTAGAAGAGATGGGAGGCTGTAATAAGACTGTGTGTCCTATTAAGGTGCACAGTCAGCGCTGAGAAGGGGGTCTCCCTTTGCTAAAAGCACTGTGTGTGGGTTGGCTCCAATCTCTGTGTCTCTCTTGCCATTCTTGGGGGGGGAAACTCTGTCTGCCCTCACCTGTGTGTGTGCGGAGTGTTTGGTGGTCTCCTTTAGCTATGTCCAGGGACACTGTGTCATATGCTGCAGAGGATTTATCCTCCCAGGATGATCCCATTCCATGTAATCAGGATAGCACTGGTTTAGCACAGATACCAGCAAGGGAACCAGAGTGGTTTTCCTCTATCAAATCTTGGATTTCTCAGATTTCTGACAGGGTTGCTAGTACTGAATCTGCAACCCAGGTATTACAGAGCTCTATGGCAGTATGGCCGGTTTCTGGTACCTCAGGACGCCCCGCTATATACCCCCACGAACGTGCGCTTGTGCAGGTCACACAAGACGACACGGATACCGATTCTGACACCACAGACGGTGATGAGGATGTGTTGCGGAGGTCCAAATCTCTTGCAAAGGGGGTGCAATTGTTGATAGAGGCTATCAGGGATGTGTTGAATGTTAATGATACCACACCTGAGCAGGTTGAGGAGGCTTTTTTCACTGAAAATAAAAAAGCCTCGCTAACCTTCCCTGCGTCAAAGAAATTGAATGCTATATTTGAAAAGGCATGGGTAAACCCTGAGAAAAAATTCCAGGTCCCTAAAAGGGTCCAGGTGGCGTTTCCTTTCCCTGAGGAGGATAGAAAAAAATGGGAAAACCCGCCGATTGTTGACGCATCTGTGTCCAGACTCTCAAAGAAGGTGGTTTTGCCTGTTTCAGGATCTACCGCCTTAAAGGAGCCGTCTGATAGAAAAATTGATAACACACTTAAATCAATGTACACTGCTTCAGGGGCCATATTACGTCCCACTATTGCTACTGCATGGATTGCAAAGGCAATAGTAAAGTGATCGGCTTCCTTACTTGAAGATTTGGATACGATGGATAGGGATGACGTTGCTTTATATGTACGCAACATACATGATTCAGCAGGTTTTATGGTAGAATCCATGAAAGACCTAGATTCCATGGATGCGGGAATATCTTCCATGTCTGTTTCAGCTCGTCGGGAACTGTGGCTGCGCCAGTGGTCGGCCGACGCGGAATCCAGGAAAAGTGTGGAGGCCCTACCCTATATAGGTCAGGCTCTCTTTGGGGTAGCTCTAGATGCGTGGATATCCACGGCTACAAGTCTCCGTTTCTTCCCTCAGCAGCACCTGCTCCGAAGAAATCCTTCTCTTCATCTGCGACGCAGTCCTTTCGGCCTAACAGGCCTAGAAAGGCCAGAATGTCCAATACCTTCTTTAGGGGAGGTCGAGTTAAGTCCAAGAAACCTGCTGCTGCAGGTTGCCAGGAGCAAGAGCCTGCTTCAGGTACGCTAAAGTCCTCCGCATGACGGTGGACCGCGCGGCCTGGAAATGGGGCCAGTGGGAGTCAGACTCAGACACTTCAGTCACGTCTGGGTATCGTCCGGCCTGGATCCCTGGGTGATAGATATTGTATCCCAGGGATACAGGCTGGAATTTCAAAGTCTCCCTCCTCATCGTTTTTTCAAATCAGGCTTACCAACTCTGTTGGCAGACAGCACTGTACTACAGGACGCTGTCCAAAAACTGGTGGAGGCACAGGTCATTGTGCCAGTACCACCTCATATGCAGAACAAAGGTTACTATTCAAACCTTTTCGTGGTACCGAAACCGGATGGTTCGGTCAGGCCCATTCTGAACCTGAAATCATTGAACCCCTTTCTAAAGGAGTTCAAGTTCAAGATGGAGTCTCTCAGGGCGGTGATATCAGGTCTGGAAGATGGAGAATTCCTGGTATCCCTGGATATCAAGGATGCGTACCTCCACATTCCGATCTGGCTGCCACATCAGGCTTATCTCCGTTTCGCATTGCTGAACTGTTATTTCCAGTTCCAGGCCCTGCCATTCGGCCTCTCCACATCACCAAGGGTGTTTACCAAGGTGATGGCAGAAATTATGGTTCTCCTCCACAAACAGGGTGTGAACATCATTCCATATCTTGACGATCTGCTGATAAAGGCATCGTCCAAGGAGAAGCTGCTGCAATCCATTGTTCTCACAACACGCCTCCTCAGGAGTCATGGTTGGATTCTGAACCTTCCAAAGTCACATTTGGAACCAACCCAGAGGTTGTCCTTTCTGGGAATGATCTTGGACACGGAAGTGCAAAGGATGTTTCTTCCGCAGGAAAAGGCGTTGGTGATACAAGCTATGGGTCGGGATGTCGTGAAGCCAGTCCGGGTGTCGGTTCATCAATGCATTTGCCTATTGGGAAAGATGCCCTTACGAGGCACATCATGACGGGAGGTTCCACGCTCGGACCTTCCAACTGGATCTCCTGGACAAGTGGTCAGGATCTCATCTCCACATGCACCAGAGAATTCGTCTGTCGCCAAAGACCAGGATTTCACTCCTCTGGAGGGCTGCAGGTTCGGGATTCAGGACTGGGTCCTTCTAACCACAGATGCGAGCCTTCGGGGCTGGGGAGCAATCACTCAGGGAGTAACCTTCCAAGGAAGGTGGTCAAGACTGGAAGCTGGCCTGCCATCAACATCCTGGAACTGAGAGCCGTCTAAAACGGTCTCCTTCAGTCGGCCCCTCTTCTAAGAAATCGGGCCATTCAAGTGCAGTCGGACAACTTAACAACAGTGGCTTACATAAACCGACAAAACGGAATGAAGAGCAGAGCGGCAATGTCAGAGGTCATAAGAATACTCCTCTGGACAGAAAAGCACGCGTTGGCGCTGTCAGCCATCTTCTTTCTGGGAGTATACAACTGGAAAGCAGACTTCCTCAGCAGACACGCTCTCCATCCAGGGGAGTGGGGTCTCCATCCGGAGGTATTCATGGAAATAACAGACCTTTGGGGATTACCCCAAATAGACATGATGGCTCTCGTCTTAACAAGAAGCTTCGGCGTTATTGTTCCAGGTCGAGGGACCCACAGGCGGTGGCAGTGGACGTCCTGGTGTCTCCGTGGATGTTCCAGTCAGTGTACGTGTTTCCACCACTCCCACTCATCCCAAGGATCCTAATGCTCATAAGGAGAACAAGGCTTCAAGCGATCCTCATTGCCCCAGACTGGCCAAATAGGGCTTGGTACGCGGATCTTCTGAATCTACTGCAAGAAGATCAGAGGCCTCTTCCTCTCCGGGAGGACCTGCTGCAGCCGTTCGCCTATCAAGACTTACCGCGGCTACGTTTGATGGCATGGAAGTTGAGCGCCTGATACTTGCTCGGAAGGGCATTCCGAAGAAGGTCATTCCTACCCTGATACAGGCTAGGAAAGGGGTAACGTCTAAACATTACCATCGTATTTAGAAGAAATATGTCTCTTGGTGTGAGTCCAAGAAGTTTCCTACGGTGGAGTTTCAACTCGGACGTTTTCTCCTCTTCCTGCAAGCAGGAGTGGAGATGGGCCTGAGGTTAGGATCTGTGAAGGTCCAGATTTCGGCCCTATCTATTTTATTTCAGAAACAATTGGCTGCCCTCCCTGAGGTTCAGACTTTTTTGAAGGGAGTTCTGCACATCCAACCTCCCTTTGTACCGCCTACGGCACCATGGGACCTTAACGTGGTGTTGCAGTTCCTCCAGTCGGATTGGTTTGAGCCTCTACAGGAGGTTGAGGTCAAATTTCTTACATGGAAGGCGGTCACGTTGTTGGCCTTAGCTTCTGCTAGACGTGTGTCCAAATTGGGGGCTTTATCCTGTAAAAGCCCTTACTTGATCTTCCAAGAAGATAGAGCTGAGCTCAGGACACGTCAGCAGTTTCTTCCGAAGGTTGTGTCGGCATTTCATATCAACCAACCTATTGTGGTGCTAGTGGCTACTGACTGCTCAATTACATCAAAGTCCTTGGATGTTGTAAGGGCTCTGAAGATATATGTGAAGAGAACTTCTCGTCACAGAAAGTCAGACTCTCTGTTTGTCCTATATGATCCCAAGAAAATTGGGTGTCCTGCTTCTAAGCAGACTATTTATCGCTGGATTAGGTTCACTATCCAGCACGCTTATTCTATGGCAGGACTGCTGTGTCCAAAATGTGTTAAGGCCCACTCTACTCATAAGGCGGGGTCTTCCTGGGAGGCTGCCCTGGGTGTCTCGGCAGTACAGTTTTGCCGAGCTGCAACTTGGTCTGGGTCTAACACGTTTGCAAAGTTTTACAAGTTCGATACTTTGGCCTCTGATGATCTGAAGTTCAGTCAATCAGTTCTGCATGAGCCTCCGCGCTCTCCCTCCCTTTCTGGGAGCTTTGGTACATCCCCATGGTACTATGTGGACTGCAGCATCCTCTAGGACGTAAGAGAAAATAGGATTTTAATTATCTACCGGTAAATCGTTTTCTCGTAGTCCGTAGAGGATGCTGGGCGCCCGCCCAGCACTTCTTGATCCTGCAGTGGTTACTTCATTCAGTACTGCTTAGTTCTTGGTTAAGTACTGTTTTGTTACTTGGTTAAGTAATCTTGTTTAGCCGTTGCTGAGTTTTTAAGTTGGTTAGCTTGGTTTGCCTTGTATGTGTGAGCTGGTGTGAATCTCGCCACTATCTGTGTAAAATCCTTCTCTCAAAGTTCTCCGTCTCCTCTGGCACAGTTTCTAGACTGAGTCTAGTTGGATGGGCATAGAGGGAGGAGCCAGCCCACACTCTCAAACTCTTAAAGTGTCAATGGCTCCTAGTGGATCCGTCTATACCTCATGGTACTAATGTGGACCCCAGCATCCTCTACGGACTACGAGAAAAGAATTTACCGGTAGGTAATTAAAATCCTATTTTCTGCATTGTATGAGACTTATGCTAGTGCTGCTGCTTAAACTTTTCTCTGTTTTCTACTGTACAGTACAATTGCTTTCCCTGTACTTTCTCTCTTATTAAGTGACCCCTGAATACTGGTGCGTTTTGGATTTACTCTGCCACACATTACATTGTATGTGTGATAGGCTCTTGTCACATACTGCTCCAGTTATGCTCTGCACATTACCATGTTCTGCCTATACACTCCTCTGTAGCTCTACTGTGGTAGCATGTGGTACCTGTAACATGGTGGTTTTACTTCAGGATTTATCACAGGATGGTCAGTGCAGAGCTTGCCAAGCACCCCAGTTCCCCCAGTGCCAGCACAAGAGCAGAGTTTCCACACTCAGATCACTTCTCAGAAGCTAGGAATGAGGCTTGGAAAACTCCTACTAAGAAATGTATGGTTTCTAAAAGGCTCAGCTCTTTTTACCCGTTACCCAAAATGGATTGTGCAAAATGGGAAAATCCACCTCTGGTAGATGCTCATGTGACACATTTAATTAAAAGTTCCATCCTTCCTATCCTGACTGCGTCCTCGCTTTAGGAACTGCCGGATAGACAACTGGATGTGTGTCTTAAATCTCTGTACTCCCCCACAGCCAGACCGATTACGTCTACAGCCTGGGTAGCTAAAGCCATAGAAACATGTGCT
The DNA here is from genome assembly GCF_028390025.1 of Pseudophryne corroboree. NCBI lineage: Eukaryota > Metazoa > Chordata > Amphibia > Anura > Myobatrachidae > Pseudophryne > Pseudophryne corroboree. The sequence continues at coordinate 1,050,330,769 of NC_086444.1, read as the reverse complement.
GACAATTTTGAACACAGTTTCACATCTGAGCCTACCACAGAACAATTGTCTCTTATTGCCAATATCAGGGATGTGGCCTATTACATTGGTGAAGCTGCTTTGGATTCTGTTTAGTTATCCTCAAAAACTTCCGCTGTTTCCGTTGCAGCACACCGCACAGTGTGGCTCTGTTCCTGGAAGGCAGATTCGGACGCCAAGAAGGCCCTGGAGGCTCTGCCATACATGGGCGATTTCCTATTTGACCCGGAACTAGAAAAATATTGTAGAGAAACTGGCAACCTCCCAGAAAGCTTGCCTACCTTCGGCTTCTTCTGTATTGGTAGGACTTCGTCATTTCTGTCTTTTTTTCCACAGGGCAAGGCTAAAGGTCAGACCTTTCCACAACTATCTCAAGGCCTCTAAACCCACAAGTAAGCAAACCTGGGCAACTAGACATCTAACTACCAAGCCAGAGGATAAATCCTCATCCTGACGTGTCCAACCTCCCCCTGGGGGACCCTAGGTTGGGAGGCCGACTCCTTTAGTTCGCCAATGAATGAAGTGGTCTCTCACGGGTACGCGCTCTCCTTCCTGAAGCGCACCCCCCCAGACAATTCTTTCCCACCACTCCACCAACAGGCCCTGCAAAGCTCAGGTGCTGCAGGGTGTAGTTCACTCCTTACTACAGTCGGGTGTCATTATCCCTGTACCACTGTCTCTATAGGGCCAGAGGTTCTATTCTGCAATCTTGGGTTCAGAAACCAAATGGGTCCTATCGTACCATTCTAAATTTAAAGTTGCTCAACAAATACCTCAAGGTACCAAAGTTTTGCATGGAAACCCTGCGCTCCATTATCTTGGCTATGCAACCTGGGGATTATATGGTCTCCCTGGATATCCAGGATGCGTACCTACATGTACCAATAGCACCCTGTCAACAGCAATATCTCCAATTTGCTGTCCTGCTTCAGCATTTGCAATTCCAGGCCCTACTCTTTGGCCTTTCCACAGCACCCAGGATGTTCACCAAGCTCATGGCAGTGATGGCGGCCCATCTCTGGCGACAGGGAGTTCGAACACTCCCTTAGCTAGACGACCTCCTCCTTCTGGCGCAATACCAGGAAGTACTGTACGGTCACTTGCAGGCGACACTGTCATTCCTGCAGGATCATGGATGGCTAATCAATTGGGCCAAATCCTTGCTCACCTCACTGCACTACTGGACGGCTACGTACATTGCATCTTCCTTCCTCAGGACAAGGTAGCAGCAGTACAGTTGCGTATCCGCAATCTGCTTCACCAGCAACGGGTTTCGATCCATTCGGCAATATCTATGTTGAGACCTTTTGGGGTGAGAGACCCAAAAGGTCTCAACATAGACATAGAAATCACCCCGTTCCTACAGTAACAAAAGCAACCCACTAACAAAGACTAGCACTGCAAAAAACATAATACTAACTTACAGGTTGAGTATCCCATATCCAGATATTCCGAAATACGGAATTTTTTGAGTGACAGTGAGATAGTGAAACCTTTGTTTTCTGATGGCTCAATGTACACAAACTTTGTTTAATACACAAGTTATTAAAAATATTGTATTAAATGACCTTCAGGCTGTGTGTATAAGGTGTATATGAAACATAAATGAATTGTGTGAATGTACACACACTTTGTTTAATGCACAAAGTTATTAAAAATATTGGCTAAAATTACCTTCAGGCTGTGTGTATAAGATGTATATGAAACATAAATACAATCTGTGCTTAGATTTAGGTCCCATCGCCATAGTATCTCATTATGGTATGCAATTATTCCAATATACGGAAAAATCCGATATCCAAAATACTTCTGGTCCCAAGCATTTTGGATAAGGGATATTCAACCTGTATTTAAGAAATATGAATAATAAAATGCATATGGCAGCAAAAAGAACTAGGATCCCACATAGAAAATACAGTAAAAAGAATAAAGGAACAAGAATATAAGATGAAAGCAGGCATAATCAATAAAGAAAATGTATAATATAATATGGATATGTCTGACCAATATAATCGTATATCAAGAAAAAATATATATACAAAAAATTAGTTTGGTACTTCTAACATAGTTGATCGTATTTTGACTTTAGACATTCCCCATATGTAATGTCTTCAATGTTTTATATGTATCCGTACGTCTCATTTCATATGTGTGTGTGTGTATATATATATATATATATATATATATATTTATTATTATTTATTATTTTTAATTATATAAATAATTTTATAAAACTTCACTATGTTAGTCTGTAGTGTCCATATGTGTAATGTTAGCATAAATTTTCAAATGAAAGTGCCTGTAATCTAATGGGACATTATACGTCCACAATTGCTACCATCCGTGATTTGCCAACCACAACAGGAAGTGCATCATTACCGGAAGCCAAGATCCGGACAACATTGGAATTCCAACCAACATGCAGTGGTTGACGGATGTAAAATTTTTTACCACAGTCCAGAAGTTGAGGTCTGGAATGCCAACCAACATGTATGCAGCGGTTGGCAGAAATATGTTTTACTGCTGACCGGAAGTTAAGGTCGGGGCCGGATTTACCAGCACGAACAACACATAATAATATAATAATATTTCTCATACGTCCTAGAGGATGCTGGGGACTCCAACAGGACCATGGGGTATAGACGGATCCGCAGGAGCTTGGGCACACTATAAAGACTTAAACTGGGTGTGAACTGGCTCCTCCCTCTATGCCCCTCCTCCAGACCTCAGTTAGACTTTGTGCCCAGGAGTGATGGGTCACACACTAGGGGAGCTCTACTGAGTTTCTCTGAAAGACTTTATAGTTAGGTTTTTTATTTTCAGGGAGACCTGCTGGCTACAGGCTCCCTGCAGCGTGGGACTGAGGGGAGAGAAGCAGGACCTACTTCTTCTTAGTTTAAAGGCTCTGCTTCTCGGCTACTGGACACCATTAGCTCCAGAGGGTTCGATCACTTGGTGCGCCTAGCTGCTTGTTCCCGGAGCCGCGCCGTCAATCCCCTCACAGAAGCCGGAAGAAAGAAGCCGGGTGAGTATTGGAAGAAAAGAAGACTTCAGTGACGGCAGAAGACTTCAGTAACGGAGGTAACAGCAGCGGTAGCGCTGCGCTCCAGGCTCCCACACACCAACGTCTCTGGCGGGTGCAGGGCGGTGGGGGGGAGCGCCCTGGGAGCATGTTGCTGAGGGTCTAAGATGCTGGCGGGGGGACATGGTTAGGTGCCCGGGCACTGGGTATGTTCACCCCGCCAGTGTGCAGCAGGGGGGAGCAACAGCGGTAGAGCTGCGTTCCCTGCTCACACACACACACACACACACACACACACACACACACACACACACACACACACACACACACACACACACCATCGGCCTGCAGGGTGCAGGGCGCTGGGGGGGAGCGCCCTGGGCAGCATAATGTAGATCGCTGGCGGGGGGACATACTTCGGTGCCCGAACACCGGGTATGTTCACCCCGCCAGTATGCAGCGAAAGGGAGGGAGCAGCAGCGGTAGCGCTGCGCTCCCGGCTCCCACACACACACACCATCGCCCTGCAGGGTGCAGGGCGCTGGGGGAGGGGAGCGCCCTGGACAGTATAGATATTTATATATATGCCTGTTATGTAGTTCGCTGGCGGGGGGACATACTTTGGTGACCGCCCCGCCAGTGCGCCGCGAACGGGAGGGAGCAGCAGCGGTAGCGCTGCGCTCCCCGCTCCCGCACGCCATCGGCCTGCAGGGTGCAGGGCGCTGGGGGGGAGCGCCCTGGGCAGCATTTAGTGAATGATCCCGGGCGGGGGAGCATACCCAGACTCCGGGTGTCTTCACCCCGCCAGGGTACCGCAGCGTGTGCGCTGCGCTCCGTAGCTCCCACACACCAGCGGATTCCGTCGGTGCGGGGCGCAGGGGAGGCGCCCTGGGCTGCGTTTTTAGACAAACAGGGGTTTACTCCATATATATATATATGTTCCCCAGCTCATTAGGTATATATATATTAATTTAATTTGAGCGGGCTTAAGCGCGCCGGGAAGGGGCGGAGCTTAGCCCTCATAGGGGAGTCAGCGCCATTTTCTTCAGAATCCCCGCCAGGACTTGCTGCATAGTAAGATGGAGGGGGGGCACAGTGTTTTTACAGCTATATGGGGGTCATATAGCATTATGGTTGATAATGGGCGCATATTCACTCTTATATTGCAAAAATTCAATGTTTCCCTGTTTGTTCCCTCTATTGGTTAGTCGACATATGTCGGCAGGCGTGAGGGCTTTGTCACAAGCTGCTGTGGGGATAACTGTCGGCTTCGCCGGCGCATGGTGGTACTTGATTCGGGAAATTAAGTATTCACAAATTGGTGTTTGTGTGTTTAAAACAGAAAGCACGATAGGGGAGATACAGTTGTTTGAGGATGCCCTGTCGGCATCAATGGTATTTCCTGGGTAAAAAAAAAAAAAAATAATTAAAAAAAAAATATCAAGCTGTTATTACCTTGTACCGGTATATATCTATATGTATGTATATTTATTGATATATGTGGGGGGGAAGTTATCAAAATTGTGTTTGTATCCTTCCCTCAGACCCCTCGGGGTTCCGTGATTATTTTTTGCCCGCTTCCTATTCATTGCTGTCGACATTTACTAAGTTTCTGTCGACCAGAACTTTCCTGGTAGATCCACATCGGGGGCATGTCAGTACATGGTCATACACATGCACAACACATTACTGTCACTAGGGACCTGACAGGTCTGGACAATCCACTTGCGTATAGATTATATCTATATGTGTATATATGTAGATATAGGTTTATATATGCATGGTTAGGATATGTGTGTTTTATTGTGTATTACCTGATGTATATCCATGAATGCTGAATTAATGGTATTCTTATCATGTACTGGTCGCTCTGTTGATTAAGCTCTAGATTGGCCGTGACGAGTTGGTTCGACCCTCTCAAGGAGTCCGAATATTCTTCTCTTCACATCGCGGAGAGAAAATTATGACAGTCAACTCCTGGCCGACGCAGAGCCCGGTCGCAAAGGATCATACACCGGCAGCTAAGTGAAATTTTATTTCTATACTTTGACCTGGTTGCGCTGTATGCACTTGAGGGAGTGTTGTATTCGGGTAGGTATCAGGTAGAATTACCCTACCCAGTGTGGGTAGGCTTGTCTATGTTTGTTCTACCTTATAACATTGCAGCAGGCTGCCACGTGACAGAGGTGTGACCGGAAAAATGCGGAGGATGTCTCCGGGAGATGATGGAGGAAGGTATATAGCTGTTTGGTGGCCTATGGTCAGTCAATCTCGGCGGATTCCTCTGGTAAGTCTAACTTCGTGTGTTAGCCTCTTTCACAACGGTTGGTGACGCATTCTTTTGTGGGATGTGGTCGTTTTAACCGGTTCGATACAGTCCTTTTTTCTGTTCTGTGTAGTCAGGGGAAGGTGAAAAGGTAAGAGTTCTGCAGCCTTGTTAGGTTCGCAGAAGTGGATGTCGTTTCTGTTTCCTCCACATACACCACTTGTCGCTGAGTCTATCGGGCTGGTCCCCGCTCCGGCGGGCACTTGTCTACTATGCTTCGGTTGGTCCAGAAACAGACTGGGACCTGTGGGTTATTTATAGAATCCAAAAGGGAACATTTGGAGTTACGGTTGTTTCCCTTTACTGTTTTTCTAATAGTTCTTGCCATTCCATTCTGGAAGGGAAGATAGTACACAACGCCGTACAGAGGTGCGTCAGGATCAGAACATTGTCCGGATGTCCCTGTATAAGGGTGCAAATCGTTGTTTCTCTCTGACTTTTCCTTGACACAAGGATCGGCTGTTGTTTCCAACAACACAAAGGTTGGAGGTGGTTTTTTTCAGAGTTGATAATGACCGGTAAACGTTCAGGGTTTTTCCATGTGAAAAGAGGTCTGCAGATCCAGGGTTGGATTGGTTTTCCTGTGACAGTTTTGCTCCAATCCAGGAGACCACCGAGGAGCCATTGCCCATTGTGTCCCCATCATGTATTAAAGTGGGCATTACCCAGGACCTCTTGTCATTAGTCCTTAGAGCACAGGAGCAGGCTCCTCCAGACCTTCCGGTAGGTCTTTTGTTTGTGCCTCCTAGGTTAAGACAGCGAGTGTTCCTGGAATTCCATGCCAAGAAGTCGGCAGGTCACCGGGGTATTGCCAGAACTCGGGAGTTGCTATCTAGGGCGGTGTGGTGGCCCTCGGTGGCTAGGGATGTGGATCAGTGGGTTCGGGCATGTGACATCTGTGCCCGAAATAAGACTCCTAGAGGGGTTCCTGTTGGCCCATTACATCCACTCTCTATTCCATCTAAGCCATGGACCCACATTTCAATGGATTTTGTGGTGGACTTGCCCAAATCCTCGGGGATGACAGCCATCTGGGTTGTCGTTGACAGGTTTTCGAAGATGGCGCACTTCGTTCCATTGGTTGGGCTGCCATCGGCCAGACGCCTGTCTGAATTATTTATGCTGCATGTTGTGCGCCTCCACGGGTTGCCACTTGATGTGGTCTCTGACCGCGGATCTCAGTTTGTGGCCAAATTCTGGAGGGCATTTTGTTCCGATCTCCAGATTTCTGTCAGCTTGTCGTCAGGCTACCATCCGCAGTCTAATGGGCAGACTGAAAGGGTGAACCAGTCCTTGGAGCAGTTCCTCAGGTGTTATGTCTCCAAGTGTCAGACTGACTGGGTTGCTCATCTGTCCATGGCGGCGTTTGCCTATAACAACGCGGCTCACTCTGCTACAGGGATCTCTCCCTTCCTTTGTGTGTATGGGCATCATCCTAAGGCCAATTCTTTTGACCCCCTGGACTCCACGCCTGGTGGTTCCTCTGTGGTTTCGGTCCTTAGAGGTATTTGGAGGAAAGTGAAGAAAGCCCTTGTGTCTGTGTCATTAGTGACCAAAAGGGTTTTTGATAAGCGGAAGAGACCCTGCAGCTTCAAATTAGGAGACTTCGTCTGGTTGTCTACCAAGAATTTGAAGTTGAGACAGCCATCTCATAAGTTAGGCCCCCGGTTCATCGGTCCTTATAAGATCACTAGGGTTATCAATCCGGTGGCATTTCAGTTAGATCTACCCCGTTCTTTGGGTATCAATAAAACATTTCATTGTTCCCTTTTAAAACGGGCGATTAGTAATCCTTCTTCCAGTGGAAGACCTTCCCCTCTTCTGATACGTGGCCAGAGGGAGTTTGTTGTTGAAAGGATTCTTGACTCCAAGATGGTTCGGGGTCGGCTGTCATTTTTGGTGCACTGGAAGGGGTATGGCCCGGAGGAGCGGTCGTGGGTGCGCAGTTGTGATCTTCATGCCCCCAGACTGTTACGCTCTTTCTTCTCGCAGTTCCCCGATAAACCCGGTGGTAGGGGTTCTTTGACCCCTCGTCAGAGGGGGGGTACTGTTAGGGTCTCCTGCTCTGTGCTGCCACGTCGTCATGGCAACCGGGAGACAAGTGCTAGCGGAGTAACCTGAGCGTAGCTGATACTCCGGTTCGGGTCTTTTGCTGTGCAGTGGTTACAGGCTCTGTGCACGGCAGGGGATCCGGTGCTGGTTTTTGTGCTCACAGTCTGTGAGGTCTGAGTGGGGCGTGGACAGCACCTGCTATATAAACCCTCTTCTCAGGTTAGGCAGATGCTGCTGAATCTTTGTTGGTTAGTCAGTTCCTGAAAGCTAGCTAGTACTGTGTAAACTTTGTATTTGTTTGTTGCTTACTGCAAATAGGCCTTGGGATTTGGTATTACACTCTGCCAATCCAGACCTAGCAGTAAGACTGGAGTCAGTCGTTTAACCTGCTGGGGTTCTTTTGCTACTCTGTGAACCTAGCAAGTTTGCGGCTGTATTCTCAGACTTGCCTGCCAAAATCCTTTCTCACTGTGCAAGGTGTTCAGGTGTCAGTTTAGTGGCAATAAGCTGAACCAGTGCACTGCAAGTGAAGACTAGGATTGTGGAGACTCTCCTTGTGTCTATTATTCCATCTCTGACCAAGGAGTTTACTGCCACACCCGTTGGTAACCCTTTAGGGTTTTGCTGTTGCCCTTAGCAACAGCATTTCGGGTTCTCTACGTATTAAATCACAACATCTCGCTTCTTTCCATCTGAGCATTCCTAATACTAGGGAGACACCCAGTTTCTTAGCCTTTGGGCTTCTCTGTTCACTTTGTGTTTATTTTGTTACCCTATCACCTTCTGTGTATGTAATGTCATATTCCCCAGTCTGTCTGTGAGTTCATTTGTTTTGCATCCCTCTCCGTTCAGACACCAGTACATTCCTGCTGGCACTGGTGTGCATAACATATTCAGCAGCCTAATACTCCTGTTGAAATTTTGTGGGAATATGGAGCATACCCCTTTAAAATACTTTGCAACAGGTGGTCGATCAGGTGCAGGTCCTGACTCGACAATTTAATGATTTGTCCATTAAAATGCACACCTCGCAGGCCGCTGGCGGAGCTCCCGCAGCAGCAGTACCTTCAGGGGTTAAGGAGCCGAAAGTAAATCTCCCGGATCGTTTTTCTGGAGATCGCTCGCAGTTCTTTTGTTTCAAGGAGAGCTGCAAGCTATATTTCCAGCTTAGGCCTCAGTCTTCTGGGTCGGAGATTCAGCGGGTGGGCATAGTGATTTCCTTGCTACAAGGAGACCCACAGGTCTGGGCATATGGGTTGCAGCCTGACTGTCCGTCGCTTAAAAGTGTTGATGCTTTTTTTACGGCACTGGGCATGTTGTATGATGACCCTGACAAGACGGCCTCAGCCGAGGCTCAGATTTCGATCCTTAAGCAAGGGCGAAGGCCAGTTGAGGTTTATTGTACGGAGTTTCGGAGGTTGGCCCATGATACCCAGTGGAATGACCCAGCCCTGAGACACCAGTACCGAAGAGGTCTTTCTAACCAGTTAAAAGACCAACTGGTACAATATCCCTTGCCTGATAGCTTGGATCAGCTCATGCAGTTATCCATTCGGGTGGATAGACTGCTGAGAGAGCGCAGGCTTGAAAGGGAGACCGAGGTTTCCTTCTTTCCCAAGAGAACCTCAGACTCTGAGGAATTTTCCGTGGAGCCTATGCAGATTGGGGCTACCCGCCTCTCCTCGCGTGAGAAGACGCGGAGGAGACAGCAGGGGTTATGTTTGTACTGTGGGAATAAAGGTCATGTGGTAGTATCATGCCCAGAAAAGCCGGAAAACTTCAGGGCCTCAGGGTGATGGGAAATATCCTGTCCAGGCCAGAAGTAAGAATTTCCCAAGAAGACTTTTATCATTCCGGTGACCTTGAAGATCCTCGGTCAAACTGTCAAGACTGAGGCCTTTGTGGACAGTGGGGCCGACGGGGTTTTTATGGACCGCCAATTCGCCCTGAAACACTCTGTTCCCTTAGTGCCCTTGGCATCGGAAATTGAGATTTGTGGGTTAAACGGGGAACCATTATCCCAGGGTAAAATTACCTCTTGCACTAGCCAGATTTCTTTGTTTATTGGAGCCACACACTCTGAAAAATTGTCCTTTTATGTGACTGTCTGTACTTTTGCCCCATTGGTGTTGGGGTTACCCTGGTTAAGGGCCCACAATCCTCAATTTGACTGGGTCTCTGGGGAGATTCTTAGTTGGGGTACTGATTGTTTCAGGAGTTGCTTGAGCCTTCCAGTTAGGCTTTCGCAGCTAAGTTTGCCAGGATTGCCAGAATGTTATGCAGATTTTGCGGACGTGTTCTCCAAAAGAGTTGCAGAGGTACTACCTCCCCATCGCCCCTATGACTGTGCCATTAATTTGTTGCCGAATGCTAAGCTTCCCAAGAGCATGTTGTACTCCCTGTCACGTCCTGAGACTCAGGCTATGGCAGAGTACATTCAGGAGAACTTGGCTAATGGATTTATCAGACCTTCACAGTCTTCAGTTGGGTCGGGGTTCTTCTTCATGGGTAAAAAGGACGGTTCGTTGCGACCCTGCATCGACTTCAGGGAATTGAACCGTATCACGATTAAAAACTCATACCCACTGCCTCTCATTTCGGTCTTGTTTGACCAGCTTCGTACGGCCACCATTTTTTCTAAGATTGACCTACGCAGTGCGTACAATCTAATCCGAATAAGAGAGGGGGATGAATGGAAGACTGCCTTTAATACCCACTCAGGGCACTATGAATATTTGGTGATGCCTTTTGGGCTCTGTAATGCCCCGGCAGTCTTCCAGGACTTCATGAACGATGTGCTCAGGGAATATTTGGATAGATTCTTAGTTGTATACTTAGATGACATCCTAATCTTCTCCCATTCCCTGGAGGAACATCGGAAGCATGTACGCTTAGTCCTCCAGAAACTCAGAGACCACCGGCTTGGGGCGAAGCTGGAGAAGTGCGAATTTGAAGTTCAGCAAATCGCATTTCTAGGATATATTATCTCTCCAGAAGGTTTCCAAATGGAGGGTTCCAAGGTACAGGCAGTCCTGGATTGGGTGCAGCCCACTAGTTTGAAGGCGCTTCAGCGTTTTCTGGGCTTTGCGAATTTTTATAGACGATTTATCGCTGGATTTTCGTCTATAGTGGCGCCCTTGGTGGCACTCACTAAGAAAGCTGCGGATGTTGCTCAATGGTCTTGTGAGGCCAAAGCGGCTTTTGCCCGTCTCAAAAGGGCATTTGTCTCGACCAAGGTGCTGCGACACCCAGATCCAGAGCGTCCTTTTGTGGTGGAGGTGGATGCCTCTGAGATGGGTATTGGGGCAGTGCTCTCTCAGATGGGGGTGTCTGATAATCGCCTTCATCCCTGTGCTTACTTTTCCCGTAAATTTTCGCCTGCCGAGATGAATTATGACGTGGGTAACCGGGAATTGTTGGCTATTAAGGATGCACTCGAGGAGTGGAGACAGTGGCTTGAGGGGGCTAAGTTTGTGGTCTCAATTCTCACCGACCATAAGAATTTGGCATATTTAGAGTCAGCGAAGCGCCTCAATGCCAGGCAGGCACGATGGGCTTTGTTTTTTGCTCGCTTTAATTTTTTGATAACATATCGCCCTGGGTCAAAAAACATCAAGGCTGATGCGCTCTCGCAGAGTTTTGCTCCAATCCAGGAGACCACCGAGGAGCCATTGCCCATTGTGTCCCCATCATGTATTAAAGTGGGCATTACCCAGGACCTCTTGTCATTAGTCCTTAGAGCACAGGAGCAGGCTCCTCCAGACCTTCCGGTAGGTCTTTTGTTTGTGCCTCCTAGGTTAAGACAGCTAGTGTTCCTGGAATTCCATGCCAAGAAGTCGGCAGGTCACCGGGGTATTGCCAGAACTCGGGAGTTGCTATCTAGGGCGGTGTGGTGGCCCTCGGTGGCTAGGGATGTGGATCAGTGGGTTCGGGCATGTGACATCTGTGCCCGAAATAAGACTCCTAGAGGGGTTCCTGTTGGCCCATTACATCCACTCTCTATTCCATCTAAGCCACGGACCCACATTTCAATGGATTTTGTGGTGGACTTGCCCAAATCCTCGGGGATGACAGCCATCTGGGTTGTCGTTGACAGGTTTTCGAAGATGGCGCACTTCGTTCCATTGGTTGGGCTGCCATCGGCCAGACGCCTGTCTGAACTATTTATGCTGCATGTTGTGCGCCTCCAGGAGTTGCCACTTGATGTGGTCTCTGACCGCGGATCTCAGTTTGTGGCCAAATTCTGGAGGGCATTTTGTTCCGATCTCCAGATTTCTGTCAGCTTGTCGTCAGGCTACCATCCGCAGTCTAATGGGCAGACTGAAAGGGTGAACCAGTACTTGGAGCAGTTCCTCAGGTGTTATGTCTCCAAGTGTCAGACTGACTGGGTTGCTCATCTGTCCATGGCGGAGTTTGCCTATAACAACGCGGCTCACTCTGCTACAGGGATCTCTCCCTTCCTTTGTGTGTATGGGCATCATCCTAAGGCCAATTCTTTTGACCCCCTGGACTCCACGCCTGGTGGTTCCTCTGTGGTTTCGGTCCTTAGAGGTATTTGGAGGAAAGTGAAGAAAGCCCTTGTGTCTGTGTCATTAGTGACCAAAAGGGTTTTTGATAAGCGGAAGAGACCCTGCAGCTTCAAATTAGGAGACTTCGTCTGGTTGTCTACCAAGAATTTGAAGTTGAGACAGCCATCTCATAAGTTAGGCCCCCAGTTCATCGGTCCTTATAAGATCACTAGGGTTATCAATCCGGTGGCATTTCAGTTAGATCTACCCCGTTCTTTGGGTATCAATAAAACATTTCATTGTTTCCTTTTAAAACGGGCGATTAGTAATCCTTCTTCCAGTGGAAGACCTTCCCCTCTTCTGATACGTGGCCAGAGGGAGTTTGTTGTTGAAAGGATTCTTGACTCCAAGATGGTTCGGGGTCGGCTGTCATTTTTGGTGCACTGGAAGGGGTATGGCCCGGAGGAGCGGTCGTGGGTGCTCAGTTGTGATCTTCATGCCCCCAGACTGTTACGCTCTTTCTTCTCGCAGTTCCCCGATAAACCCGGTGGTAGGGGTTCTTTGACCCCTCGTCAGAGGGGGCGTACTGTTAGGGTCTCCTGCTCTGTGCTGCCACGTCGTCATGGCAACCGGGAGACAAGTGCTAGCGGAGTAACCTGAGCGTAGCTGATACTCCGGTTCGGGTCTTTTGCTGTGCAGTGGTTACAGGCTCTGTACACGACAGGGGATCCGGTGCTGGTTTTTGTGCTCACAGTCTGTGAGATCTGAGTGGGGCGTGGACAGCACCTGCTATATAAACCCTCTTCTCAGGTTAGGCAGATGCTGCTGAATCTTTGTTGGTCAGTCAGTTCCTGAAAGCTAGATAGTACTGTGTAAACTTTGTATTTGTTTGTTGCTTACTGCAAATAGGCCTTGGGATTTGGTATTACACTCTGCCAATCCAGACCTAGCAGTAAGACTGGAGTCAGTCGTTTAACCTGCTGGGGTTCTTTTGCTACTCTGTGAACCTAGCAAGTTTGCGGCTGTATTCTCAGACTTGCCTGCCAAAATCCTTTCTCACTGTGCAAGGTGTTCAGGTGTCAGTTTAGTGGCAGTAAGCTGAACCAGTGCACTGCAAGTGAAGACTAGGATTGTGGAGACTCTCCTTGTGTCTATTATTCCATCTCTGACCAAGGAGTTTACTGCCACACCCGTTGGTAACCCTTTAGGGTTTTGCTGTTGCCCTTAGCAACAGCATTTCGGGTTCTCTACGTATTAAATCACAACATCTCGCTTCTTTCCATCTGAGCATTCCTAATACTAGGGAGACACCCAGTTTCTTAGCCTTTGGGCTTCTCTGTTCACTTTGTGTTTATTTTGTTACCCTATCACCTTCTGTGTATGTAATGTCATATTCCCCAGTCTGTCTGTGAGTTCATTTGTTTTGCATCCCTCTCCGTTCAGACACCAGTACATTCCTTCTGGCACTGGTGTGCATAACAGACACTTCATCAAGGTGTTCAGTTACTTAACCGGTTGGCTGCGGCCGGAGAGGCCTTTTTTGGTGACGCTTTATTGCCGAAGTGGTTTTCAAGAGACCAGTTGGAAAGGTGGTCCAGGTCTCACCTGCACACGCACATGAATATAAGCCTAACGGCCAGGACATCGCTCCTGTGGTGTCTGCTCGGTTCTCTCCTTCTAGAAGGATGAAGGTTCGGGTTCCGGGTGTAAATCCTGGTGTCCGTGCATACAGATCTCCGAGATGGAGGAGCAGTACTTGCAAGGGACGTGTTTCCAGGGGATAGGGTAGAGTTGGAAAACTTGTCTGATATAAACTTGCTTGAATTAAGAGTTAGTTTTGACAAACGTATTCTTCGTGTTCTGCCCGTGTTAGTTCTGCTCGACGTCTTGTCAGAAATGGCATAAGTGAACCGCTATGGCGGAACAAGGAGCAAAGCGGCACTGGCAGTAGATGCACAGTTTTTCCGTTGTGTGGAGAGTCTGGTAACCACTATCTTAACAAGCTTCGTTCCGGAGGTGAACGACGGAGAAATAGATTTCCTCTGCTGCCGTGATCTCCATCCGGGAAAAATTCGGTCGTCATCGAGGAGTTTTCACATTCGTGACAAGTCTTTGTGGATTGTCGCAATTGGATAGGTTGGCGTCTCGCCTCCAGGAGAGGCCTCAGGGTTATTGTTCCAGGTCAGGGGACGCTTAAGCTATAGCAGTGGACAACCTTGTGACACCGTGGTTTTTAGTCGGTCTAGGTGGCCTCTCCGCTTTCATTTTGGTTGAAGGTGATGAACGTGGGAGGAACTAAGGTTCAGGCGATCCTCTTGAATCCGGTCTTACCACGGAGGGTTTGCTATCCAGGTGTTCATGATTTACTCATAGAAGATTCCTGACCTTTTTCTTTTCGCGAGGATCTGTGACAACAGGATCAGGGCGTGTTTCAAGACTTACCGCGGCTGCGTCTGATGTCATGGTGGTGGAGTGCCATATCCTAATCCGAAAGGGTGTTCCCAGTGAAGTCCTTTTCTTAATTCGTTAAGTTAAGGAAGAAGTAACGGCTAAGCTTTACCACTGTAGTGGGCGTAACTATGTGTTTTGGGTGTATCCAGGAAGGCTCCTATGGAAGTCTTTCAGCTAGGTCGTTCTTATCCATGCTTTACAAACCGGTGTGGAGGCAAGTTTAGACTTGGGAGTGTGGCCTAATAGTTTCTTTACGAAAACTTCTTTCTTGGAAAGTGGTCATGCTCTTGGCTTTGACATCCGTAAAGCGGGTGTCGGATGTGGTGGTTTTGTCTCACAAGAGCCTTGTTTGATCTTTCGTGTGGATAGAAAGGAATTGAGAACTTGTTTAGTAGTTCTGCCGAGAGTGGTTTCTGGGTTTCGCAGAATTTGGCCTATTTTGATGCCGGTGGTTACTTAGGCATTAGCTGATTCAAATTCCCTTGATGTAGCCAGGGATTTGAATATTTAGGTCGCCATTTTGGTTACACGCTGGATATGGATGCTATTTGGCATGTTCGTTCTACGGCTGGATTGCCGTAACCGAAGTCGGTGGAGGCCCATTTTACTGGGAAGATGGGCTCTTCTTGGGCGGATGCCCGAGGAGTCTCGGCGGGTCAACTTTGCCGAGTGGATACTTGGTCAGGTTCAAGCGCTTTTGCTATGCTCTGCAAGTTTGATACCCTGGTCGAGGGGGACCTTTTGTTTGCTCAATAGGTGCTGCAGAGTCGTTTGCACTCTCCCGCCCATTCTGGAGCTTTGGTATTGACCCCATGGTCCTGTTGGAGTCCCCAGCATCCTCTAGGACGTATGAGAAAATAGGATTTTGGAATTACCGGCAAATCCTTTTCATTTAGTCCGTAGAGGATGCTGGGCGCCCGTCCCAGTGCGTACTGTGTCTGCAGTTGTTGTTTTTGGTTATTCTTTCGTGGAGTTTCTTCTCTGTCAGACTGTTGCTGTTGCTGTTCAGGCAATGGCATGAGGTGTCTTATTATTGGTTGTGTTAGCACACAGGTTGTGTTACATATTCTTTCAGCATGTGGCTGTGTCTTTGTCATGCCGTAGGCTGGTTTTCTGTTGAATGCCACGTTCTGCGGTATGTTCGTGGTGTGAGCTGGTATGACACTCACTGTGTTTATAAATTCTTTCCTCGAAATGTCCATCTCTCCTGGGCATAGTTTCTAACTGAGGTCTGGAGGAGGGGCATAGAGGGAGGAGCCAGTTCACACCCAGTTTAAGTCTTTATAGTGTGCCCAAGCTCCTGCGGATCCGTCTATACCCCATGGTCCTGTTGGAGTCCCCAGCATCCTCTACGGACTAAGAGAAAAGGATTTACCGGTAAGTACCAAAATCCTATTATAATAATATAATAATATAATGGGCATTCGGGAAAGAGGGTGAATTCTCCACATATCCTGAGGAAGCCCGTTTTAGGGGTGAAGTGCGTCGATAAGAGCTAAAGTGTGCCGGCAGACCTCTCACCGACCTGGACTCCATACAGGACTTATACTAACGAAGTAGGGGTAATTAAATCTGGATAATTACACTAAAGGTGTTGATATTTCTTTGTATTAACTAAAGGACTTGAGCTAAATCTCCCAGTGGGAAGATAGATCACTGCTAAGGTGTCTACCTTTAACAAGAAATTATTATTATTGGAAAATTGGAAAACAATTTCTGATAAGGTCTGGGAGTAAACCGTTGCCCTGAAGTGCACCAAAAAAACAAAAAAATATGTTTTTATGTTAAATGTTATATATGCCTAACGTCTAATTAGTGTCTATACTGTTATGTATACCGGTGTTAGGATGTTTTAACTAAAGTGGATAAGTACCACATATCCAACTAATATATTTTATAACAGACAGAGAGGAGGGGGGTGCAAATCCCCTCCCCTAAATTCCCTTCCGCACACTGAAAATTACCTGTAACCATCCCTGAACCTATCTGGTAATAAAATTCAGAGAATTAGTCACAAATGTTTGCAAACACATGTTTAGCTGCTGGCCACGTCACGGCTTCTCCGATACAGCAGTCCTAACCTACATAATAGCAGTGCCCACATAGGGCCATGTAATTTGTCACAGTAGGCCTCATGATAAAGGCTATTACTAAAACACTTCCAGACAGAGAGCTAACTTACCCAGGAGCCACCCCCAGGATCTCCCATTGGCACTACAAGGAACAGCATGCCTTCCAAATGCTGCTCCCATTCAATGCCTCTTGCACACAAGCAGACAAACAATTTGGCAGTTGCTCAATCATACCTGGAGATAATTATATATCAGGTGCTGGAAGGGGGAGGGGTCACAGACAAACAACAGACAGACTTCTATATTTTTTATAGAAGTTAACAATTATTGTGTAACAAACTTTTGAAATAAATTACTAATTAATTTACAAGGAAAACTTACACAGTACATATAGTGTGATTTATTGTTGCTAGAGTATAACCCTCTCATCACAGTCCTCTTCCTGTAGGTATTTTGAGGTATACCTATTTACTCCAAGCAGCAACAAACAAAACTTACTAGGAGAAACTAAGCGCAAAGCTTTACCCCCCTTTGTTATTGTCTCAACTGGGAAGCAGACTTTCTCTGTCGACAGGACCTTCACGCTGGAGAGTGGTCTCTACATCCAGTTGTCTTCCAGCCGTGGATCTCATGGCCTCCAGACACAACCACAAAGTTCTAGTGTAAGGGCCAGGACTGGAAGCGAGCTTCGTGGACGACCTCACGGTCCCATGGACCTTTATTCTAGCTTATCTCTTCCCTTTAGTGTTTCTCCTTCCCAGAGTACTTTGCAATTTTATGGAGTATGGCGGCATGCTCATCCTCGTGGCTCCGGCATGGCCCATATGCCACTGGTTTCACGGCTCATCAGTGTCTCTCCATAGACGAGCCCTACCCTCTGCCTCTCCATCCGGACATGCTCTCTCAAGGGCCCTGTCTACATTTGGACCTGCCTCGCTTGTCTTTGACAGCGTGGCTCTTGAGACATCTCTCCTAGGGACAAAGGCTTTTCCGGGGCGGTGGTTCAAACTATGCTTCAGGCTCGGAAACCAGCCACAACACGTATATATTACCATATCTGGCACTCCTACTTTCAGTGTTGTGCTTATTGTAACTACAATCCTAAAGTCCTCAGGATTCCTCGGCTGTTGGACTTCTTACAGACAGATCTAACCATGGGTCTTCATCTGGCATCTTTGAAGGTCCAGGTCTCGGTCTTGTCCATCTGGTTCCAGCAGAGTCTAGCTCCCTTACGAGATGTGGGTACCTTCCCCCAGGAGTACTCCAGAAACAGCCTCCGTTCGTCCCTCCGGTTGCTCTGTTGAATCTGCCTTTGGTGCTTCAGGCCTGACAACGGACTTCTTTTGAACCATTGGAGACGCTGGACCTCAAGTGCCTCACTGCTAAGAGTCTATTTCTCCTGGCTATAACTTCAGCCTCGAAGAGTCTCTGACTTGGGAGCTCTCTCCTGTCGCTCTGACAGGGCGGTCCTTCGGACTAAACGTGGATACCTACCTAAGGTAGTGTCTAAATTCCATATCAACGAACTTAATTGTGGTACCGGCCTTCCAGAACATAGAAACATAGAATTTGACGGCAGATAAAAACCACTGGGCTCATCTAGTCTGCCCCTTTTTTTACCATATTTTTACCTCAAACCTTATTTGATCCTTATTTCTTTGTAAGGATGTCCTTATGTCTATCCCATGCGTGTTTAAATTTCTCTACTGTCTTAGCCTCTACTACCTCTGATGGGAGGCTATGACACTTGTCCACTCCTCTTTCTGTGAAGTCATTTTTCCTCAATTTTTCCCTGAACCTGTCTCCCTCCAGTTTCAGTGCATGTCCTTGTGTTCTAATACTTCTCTTAATTTGAAGAATGACTCCCTCCTGGACTTTGTTAAAACCCTTGATATATTTAAAAAGTTTCTTACATGTCCACCCATTCCCTTCTCTGCTCCAAACTATACATATTGAGATTTTATTAGTCTTTCTGAGTATGTTTTGTGATGTAGGCCATGGACCATTTTAGTTGCAATTTTTTGTATAGTTTCTAATGTATTAATATCCTTCTGAAGATATGGCCTCCAGAATTCAACACAGTATTCTAGATGAGGCCGTACCAATGACCTATACAGTGGCATTATTACTTTTTCTGCTGCTGATTCCTCTCTCTGTGAAACCAAGCATCTGACTAGCCTTCCTCATTGATTTGTTACATTGCTTACCTGCCTCTAAGTCACCTGAAATAGTGACTCCTGCAGTAGATCCCTTTCCTCCCCAGTGGTTTCCAGTATAGTGCCATTAATACTATTTTCTCTGACGTCCTAGTGGATGCTGGGAACTCCGTAAGGACCATGGGGAATAGACGGGCTCCGCAGGAGACTGGGCACTCTATAAGAAAGATTTGGTACTATCTGGTGTGCACTGGCTCCTCCCTCTATGCCCCTCCTCCAGACCTCAGTTAGATTTCTGTGCCCGGCCCGAGCTGGTTGCCCACTAGGGGCTCTCCTGAGCTTCTAGAAAGAAAGTTTAAATTAGGTTTTTTATTTTACAGTGAGACCTGCTGGCAACAGGCTCACTGCATCGAGGGACTAAGGGGAGAAGAAGCGAACCTACCTGCTTGCAGCTAGCTTGGGCTTCTTAGGCTACTGGACACCATTAGCTCCAGAGGGATCGACCGCAGGACCCGTCCTTGGTGTTCGTTCCCGGAGCCGCGCCGCCGTCCCCCTTACAGAGCCAGAAGCATGAAGATGGTCCGGAAAATCGGCGGCAGAAGACTTCAGTCTTCACCAAGGTAGCGCACAGCACTGCAGCTGTGCGCCATTGCTCCTAATACACACTTCACACTCCGGTCACTGAGGGTGCAGGGCGCTGGTGGGGGGCGCCCTGAGCAGCAATAAAAACACCTTGGCTGGCAAAATAGCCACAATATATAGCCCCAGAGGCTATATATGTGGTAATTACCCCTGCCAGAATACAGAAAAAAGCGGGAGAAAAGTCAGCCGAAAAAGGGGCGGAGCCATCTCCCTCAGCACACCGGCGCCATTTTCTCTTCACAGTGTAGCTGGAAGACAGCTCCCCAGGCTCTCCCCTGTAGTTTTCAGGCTCAAAGGGTTAAAAAGAGAGGGGGGGCACTAAATTTAGGCGCAATATTGTTTATACAAGCAGCTATTGGGGAAAATTCACTCAGTGATAGTGTTTATCCCTACATTATATAGCGCTCCGGTGTGTGCTGGCATACTCTCTCTCTGTCTCCCCAAAGGGCTGTGTGGGGTCCTGTCCTCAGTCAGAGCATTCCCTGTGTGTGTGCGGTGTGTCGGTACGGCTGTGTCGACATGTTTGATGAGGAGGCTTATGTGGAGGCGGAGCAGATGCCGATAAATGAGATGTCGCCCCCTGTGGGTCGACACCAGAGTGGATGGATAGGTGGAAGGTATTAACCGACAGTGTCAACTCCTTACATAAAAGGCTGGATGACGTAACAGCTATGGGACAGCCGGCTTCTCAGCCCGCGCCTGCCCAGGCGTCTCAAAGGCCATCAGGGGCTTAAAAATGCTCGCTCCCTCAGATGGCAGACACAGATGTCGACACAGAGTCTGACTCCAGTGTCGACGAGGTTGAGACATATACACAATCCATTAGGAACATCCGTTACATGATCCCGGCAATAAAAAAAGTGTTACACATTTCTGACATTAAACCAAGTACCACTAAAAACAAAAAAGGGTTTTATGTGTGGGGAGAAAAAGCAGGCAGTGTTTTGTTCCCCCATCAAATGAGTGAATGAAGTGTGAAAAAGCGTGGGTTCCCCCGATAAGAAACTGGTAATTTCTAAAAAGTTACTGATGGCGTACCCTTTCCCGCCAGAGGATAAGTTACGCTGGGAGATATCCCCTAGGGTGGATAAGGCGCTCACACGTTTGTCAAAAAAGGTGGCACTGCCGTCTTAGGATACGGCCACTTTGAAGGTACCTGCTGATAAATAGCAGGAGGCTATCCTGAAGTCTGTATTTACACACTCAGGTACTAGACTGAGACCTGCAGATAGTGCTGCTGCAGCGTGGTCTGTAACCCTTTCAAATAGGGATACTATTTTGCGAACATAAGACGTCGTCTTATATATGAGGGATGCACAGAGGGATATTTTGCCGGCTGGCATCCAGTATTATTGCAATGTCCATTCTGTCAGGAGGGTATTAGAGACCCGACACTGGACAGGTGATGCTGACTTTAAAAGGCACATAGAGCCTTATAAGCGTGAGGAATTGTTTGGGGATGGTCTGGGGATGGTCTCTGGGACCTCGTATCCACAGCAACAGCTGGGATGAATTTTTTTTACCTCAGGTTTCATCGCAGCCTAAGAAAAGCACTGTATTATCAGGTACAGTCCTTTCGGCTTCAGAAAAGCAAGCGGGTCAAAGGCGCTTCCTTTCTGCACAGAGACGAGGGAAGAGGGAAAAAGCTGCACCAGTCAGCCAGTTCCCAGAATCAAAATTCTTCCCCCGCTTCCTCTGAGTCCACCGCATGACGCGGGGGATCCACAGGCGTAGCCAGGTACGGTGGGGGGCCGCCTCAAAAATTTCAGCGATCAGTGGGCTCGCTCACAGGTGGATCCCTGGATCCTTCAAGTAGTATCTCAGGGGTACAAACTGGAATTCGAGGCGTCCCCCCCCCCCCCGCCGTTTCCTCAAATCTGCCTTGCCGACAACTCCCTCAGGCAGGGAGGCTGTGCTAGAGGCAATTCACAAGCTGTATTCCCAGCAGGTGATAGTCAAGGTGCCCCTACTTCAACAAGGACGGGGTTACTATTCCACACTGGTTGTGGTACCGAAACCGGACGGTTCGGTGAGACCCATTTAAATTTGAAATCCTTGAACACATACATTAAAAAATTCAAGTTCAAGATGGAATCGCTCAGGGCGGTTATTGCAAGCCTGGAGGAGGGGGATTACATGGTATCCCTGGACATCAAGGATGCTTACCTACATGTCCCCATTTACCATCCTCATCAGGAGTACCTCAGATTTGTGGTACAGGATTGCCATTACCAATTCCATACACTGCCGTTTGGACTGTCCACATTACCAAGGTAATGGCAGAAATGATGATACTCCTTCGAAAAAAGGGAGTTTTAATTATCCCGTACTTGGACGATCTCCTTATAAAGGCGAGGTCCAAGGAGCAGTTGTTGGTCGGAGTAGCACTATCTCGGGAAGTGCTACAACAGCACGGATGGATTCTATACATTTCAAAGTCACAGCTGGTTCCTACCACACGCCTACTGTTCCTGGGGATGGTTCTGGACACAGAACAGAAAAAAGTGTTTCTCCTGCAGGAGAAAGCCAAGGAGCTGTCATCTCTAGTCAGAGACCTCCTGAAACCAAAACAGGTATCAGTGCATCACTGCACACGAGTCCTGGGAAAAATGGTAGCTTCTTACGAAGTAAAATTCCATTCGGCAGGTTCCATACAAGAACCTTTTACTGGGACCTCTTGAACAAGTGGTCGGGATCGCATCTTCAGATGCATCGGCTGATAACCCTGTCTCCAAGGACCAGGGTATCTCTACTGTGGTGGCTGCAGAGTGCTCATCTTCAAGAGGGCCGCAGATTCGGCATACAGGACTGGGTCCTGGTAACCACGGATGCCAGCCTTCGAGGCTGGGGGGCAGTCACACAGGGAAGAAACTTCCAAGGACTTTGGTCAAGTCAGGAGTCGTCCCTACACATAAATATTCTGGAACTGAGGGCCATTTACAATGCCCTAAGTCTGGCAAGGCCTCTGCTTCAAAACCAGCCGGTACTGATCCAATCAGACAACATCACGGCAGTCGCCCATGTAAACAGACAGGGCGGCACAAGAAGCAGGATGGCGATGGCAGAAGCCACAAGGATTCTCCGATGGGCGGAAAATCACGTCTTAGCACTGTCAGCAGTGTTCATTCCGGGAGTGGACATCTGGGAAGCAGACTTCCTCAGCAGACGCGACCGACACCCGGGAGAGTGGGGACTTCATCCAGAAGTCTTCCAACTGTTGGTAAACCGTTGGGAAAGGCCACAGGTGGACATGATGGCGTCCCGCCTAAACAAAAAACTAGATATTGCGCCAGGTCAAGGGACCCTCAGGCAATAGCTGTGGACGCTCTAGTGACACCGTGGGTGTACCAGTCGGTTTATGTATTCCCTCCTCTGCCTCTCATACCAAGGGTACTGAGAATAATAAGAAAACGAGGAGGAAGAACGATACTCGTGGTTCCGGATGGGCCAAGAAGAGCTTGGTACCCAGAACTTACAGAAATAATATCAGAGGACTCATGGCCTCTATCGCTCAGACAGGATCTGTTACAGCAGGGGCCCTGTCTGTTCCAAGACTTACCGCGGCTGCGTTGGACGGCATGGCGGTTGAATTCCGGATCCTAAAGCAAAAGGGCATTCCGGAGGAAGTCATTCCTACGCTGATAAAAGCCAGGAAAGAAGTAACCGCAAACCATTATCACCGTATTTGGCGAAAATATGTTGCGTGGTGTGAGGCCAGGAAGGCCCCAACAGAGGAATTTCAGCTGGGTCGTTTTCTGCACTTCCTACAGTCGGGAGTGACTATGGGCCTGAAATTGGGTTCCATTAAGGTCCAGATTTCGGCTCTGTCGATTTTCTTCCAGAAAGAACTGGCTTCACTGCCTGAAGTTCAGACTTTTGTAAAGGGAGTGCTACATATTCAGCCCCCTTTTGTGCCTCCTGTGGCACCGTGGGATCTCAACGTGGTGTTGAGTTTCCTGAAATCACATTGGTTTGAGCCACTTAAAACTGTGGATCTGAAATATCTCACGTGGAAAGTGGTCATGTTATTGGCCTTGGCTTCGGCCAGGCGTGTGTCAGAATTGGCGGCTTTGTCATGTAAAAGCCCTTATCTGATTTTCCATATGGATAGGGCAGAATTGAGGACTCGTCCCCAGTTTCTCCCTAAGGTGGTATCAGCTTTCACTTGAACCAACCTATTGTAGTGCCTGCGGCTACTAGGGACTTGGAAGATTCCAAGTTACTGGACGTAGTCAGGGCCTTAAAAAATTATATTTCCAGGACGGCTGGAGTCAGGAAAACTGACTCGCTTCTTATCCTGTAGGCACCCAACAAAATAGGTGCTCCTGCTTCTAAGCAGACTATTGCTCGCTGAATTGTAGCACAATTCAGCTGGAGCATTCTGCGGCTGGATTGCCGCATCCTAAATCAGTGAAAGCCCATTCCACGAGGAAGGTGGGCTCATCTTGGGCAGCTGCCCGAGGGGTCTCGGCTTTACAACTTTGCCGAGCTGCAACTTGGTCAGGGGCAAACACGTTTGCTAAATTCTACAAATTTGATACCCTGGCTGAGGAGGACCTTGAGTTCTCTCATTCGGTGCTGCAGAGTCATCCGCACTCTCCCGCCCGTTTGGGAGCTTTGGTATAATCCCCATGGTCCTTACGGAGTTCCCAGCATCCACTAGGACGTCAGAGAAAATAAGATTTTACTCACCGGTAAATCTATTTCTCGTAGTCCGTAGTGGATGCTGGGCGCCCATCCCAAGTGCGGATTGTCTGCAATACTTGTATATAGTTATTGCCTAACTAAAGGGTTATTGTTGAGCCATCTGTTGAGAGGCTCTGTTATATTTCATACTGTTAACTGGGTATAGTATCACGAGTTATACGGTGTGATTGGTGTGGCTGGTATGAGTCTTACCCGGGATTCAAAATCCTTCCTTATTGTGTCAGCTCTTCCGGGCACAGTATCCTAACTGAGGTCTGGAGGAGGGGCATAGAGGGAGGAGCCAGTGCACACCAGATAGTACCAAATCTTTCTTATAGAGTGCCCAGTCTCCTGCGGAGCCCGTCTATTCCCCATGGTCCTTACGGAGTTCCCAGCATCCAATACGGACTACGAGAAATAGATTTACCGGTGAGTAAAATCTTATTATTACCATTTAGCTTTTGGATTTTTGAGACCCAAGTGCATGATTTTGCATTTTTTGGCATTAAACTGTAATTGCCCTGCTCTTGACCATTCCTCTAGTCTACCTAGATCAGGGATGGGCAAAATACGGCCCGCGGGCCGCATGTGGCCCGCGAACCGATCCTGCACGGCCCGCGGCCTCCCACCAGCACGCAATGACAAGTGGCCCAATAGGCTGAGCTGCTTGTCATTGCGCTGCAGTACCTTCAAGCTGCCGGCGCCGCTGAAGAACTCCTGGTCACGGTCTCGCGGCCGCGTCACGTGACGTGGCACATCAGCCTGCATTACATCTGGCACACACACATATTCCGGCAGTGTACCTGCAGCAGAGGCTGTGCAATTGTTATGTCGGTGAGTCCTCCAACTCAGCCCTAGTCCCCAAGCAGACCGGTCATGACAAGAAGAGCAGACTCAGCAGCACAGCAAGAGCAGCAGATGGAGGAGCCAAGCTCTGCAGAGCACCCGGTTTGTAGAAATGTAGTGAGTGATGCAGGGGGAGGGGAGGCAGTGAGAGGTCTATGTCCTGGAGAGAAGGGAGGGGGGAGGTGAGTGGTCTATGTATCAGCAGAAGTGAATAGTTATCTATGTCCATGGGGTGAGTTGTTTCACATCCCTTACTAATAGCCTGTCCATGCTGCTAGCAGGACTGTCACTATGGTGGAAGGCTTGTGCTCCAGCTGCTGATTTGAGGGTTTGTGGCTTGCCTGGACAAGAAGGTGGACGCACTTTGTTTTGCTGCCACCGCCGGTCCGTTTACACCCACTTTGAGGACACCACTCCAGTTCCTGCCATGTTGAGGCCTCACAGCAGCGTCTGAGCAACCCGTTGAGCAGCTCCATCTGTCTGCTGATTCTAGGGTAGGGGTGGGAAACTGGTAACTGTAAAAAGTTTTTTATTATTGGTATTATTAAATATGATTGTTTGCAAGTGGTGCTCTGAGGTCAGGTTTTGATACTTGACTATTCGATCTTGGTGTCAGTAGGTAATGTGTGTAAGGTTTTGTTTCCGTGCCTTATTGTTATCAGTTATTTATATAGCGCACGCATTCTGATTGTGATAGGTATTGTTTATACAAGATATTTTGTGTGCGGCCCTCGAAAAGTCACTGGAAAGTGTTAAGTGGCCCCTCAGCTGAAATAATTGCCCACCCCTGACCTAGATCCTCAATCATTTGTTTTACCCCTTCTGGTGTGTCTACCCTGTTGCATACAGTACCTATGGGGGCGATTTCGATTTGTTCGCTCGCTAGCTGCTTTTAGCAGCATTGCACACGCTAAGCCGCCGCCCTCTGGGAGTGTATCTTAGCTTAGCAGAAGTGCGAACGAAAGATTAGCAGAATTGCGAATAGAAATTTCTTAGCAGTTTCTGAGTAGCTCCAGACTTACTCAGCCATTGCGACCAGCTCAGTCCTTTTCGTTCCTGGTTTGACGTCACAAACACACGCGTTTGCCCAACCACTCCCCCGTTTCTCCAGCCACTCCTGCGTTTTGCAACTCGAACGCCTGCGTTTTTCCGCACACTCCCATAAAACGGCCAGTTTCCGCCCAGAAACACCCACTTCCTGTCAATCACACTACGATCAGCACAGCGATGAAAAAGCTTTGTTATGCCGTGAGTAAAATACCGAACTTTTGTGTAAAATAACTAAGCGCATGCGCTCTGCGAACCTTGCGCAATGCGCAGTAAGCGACTAATCGCAGTATAGCGAAAATCGTCAACGAGCGAACAACTCGGAATGATCCCCTATGTGTCATCCTTGAATGCCATTTGCAGTGTCACCAATAAAGATATTAAACAGCACTGGTCCAAATACAGATCCCTGGGGTACTCCACTGGTAACATTTCCCTCCTGTGAATGCACTCCATTTACTACAACTCTTTGTTTTCTATCCTGCAAACAAGATCTTATCCATTCAACCATTTTAGTATCCAATACCAAACTTTCGAGTTTATTTAGCAGTCTGCAATGTGGGACAGTGTCAAACGCCTTACTAAAGTCTAGATAAGCTATATCTACGGCTCCACCTTTACCTATTACTTTAGTCACAGAGTGAAAAAAGTCAATAAGGTTTGTTTGACATGATCGCCCCCCAGTAAATCCATGCTGTATGGAATCCTGTAAATTGCTGGATTTGAGATAATCTACAACTCTTTCTTTTAATTTCCCTACTACTGATGTAAGGCATACTGGTCGGTAGTTGCTTGCCTGTTCCTTACTTCCACTTTTGTGTCCAGTAACCTATTGTAGTATAGATACGTGTGTGTATGTGTGTATATTTATATATATTTATGTAGTCACACACTGTCCTTTTATACTGTATATTCTCTCCAAGATGAAAGCACTTTAACTGTATATACAAGTGAATAAATGTAATAATACTATAGATTCCTAGTGTACAGTGCACCACAAGGTGCCAGTGTCGTTAATTTATTACTTGCTACTTGTTACGGTTGGCGCTCGATATACTGCCTGCCTGGATCCTGGCAATCAGCATACCGGCGCCGGGATCCCGACCGCTGGGATACCAACAACTATTCTACCTCTTGGGGTGTCCACGACAGCCCTGGAGGGAGGGACTCTTTTGCACTCGTCCTGCTGCCAGCATTCCGAAAGTTGGGATCCTGGCGCCGTTATGATGGGCGCCGGTATCCCGACAGCCGGTCAGTCATAGTACACCCACTTGTTACTGGTTTATTCTCTTATATAGTTGTTGAGACAGTGATACACAAAGCGTCAGTCTCCTGTCAGAGAAATTGAGAACTGCAAATTTTCTTTGCGTATGTCTTCTTGTAGAGTTAAATTGCATAACCACAGAATCCGTTATCTGATTCATTTAGCATACTATGTACTTGTCGGTTGCGGTTTATTGATATAAAAATGTGTTGCTGTTCACATATCTGTAGATCGCTAGCAGAGGTTTAATGCAGTAATATCACCTTCTGTTTGTGGATATTTGTCCATTCTATATAATCTACCAAATGTACCCCTGTGTTGCCTGTGTGATTTATAGATAATGGTGCTGGATTTCTCATGTTAGAGACAACAAAAGTGGTGAGATTATGGTTTGGTAGCTGTGTATTATGGTACGTACTTGGTAAACACAGTTATGTCCTATTTCTCTCCCATAATCATGAAAATGTGCAGATAAGAGAAAATAGAACACATAAATAATATATGGTACAAAAGCTATATCTGTGGGCAATTACTCGACTAGGGATCAGAGGCGTAACTTAAAACAACCAAATAGATTTTCCTGCACAGAACATTAAATTTAATCTTAAGGGGGGTACACACGGGGAGATTTCTCCCAGAGATGTGTGCCTAGCTAGGGGACAAAAACCCAAAACACTCACTTCACCCAGCGGTGAAGTGAGCGATCTGACAAGATTTGGCCTGCATGCAGGCAGACAGATCCATATAATACACTCCAGCTCTCCCCTGTCACCCAGGCTCCTACTGTGCCACTCCAGCCCCCTACAGTGTCACTGCTGCCCCCTACCGTGTCACTCCAGCTCTCCTCTTTGTCACTTCTACCCCCTACCGTGTCACTCCAGCTCTCCTCTGTGTCACTTCTGCCCCCTACCGAGTTACTCCAGCTCTCACATGTGTTACTCCAGCTACCTCTTATGTCACTCTAACCCCCTACAGTATCACTCCTACTCCTTACCGTGTCACTCCAGCTCTCCTCTGTGTCACTCCTGCCCCCTACCGGGTTACTCCAGCTCTCACATGTGTTACTCCAGCTATCTCTTATGTCACTCCAGCCCCCTACAGTATCACTCCTACTCCTTACCGTGTCACGCCAGCTCTCCTCTGTGTCACTCCTGCCCCCTACCGGGTTACTCCAGCTCTCACATGTGTTTCTCCAGCTACCACTTATGTCACTCCAGCCCCCTACAGTGTCACTCCAGCTCTCTCCTGTGTCACTCCAGCCCCCTAGAGTGTCACTCCTACTCCTTACCGTGTCACGCCAGCTCTCCTCCCATGTCACTCCTGCCCCCTACCATGTTACTCCAGCCCTCGCATGTGTTACTCCAGCCCTCGCATGTGTTACTCCAGCTACCTCTTATGTCACTCCAGCCCCCTACAGTGTCACTCCAGCTCTCTCCTGTGTCACTCCAGCCCCCTAGAGTGTCACTTAAGCTCTCACCCATGTCACTCCAGCCTCCTCCCATGTCACTACAGCTCCCTCCTGTGTAGGAGTAGCATCCCTGACCCTGACCGCCCATACACTTGCTGCAGGGGCTTACGTCACAGCTGGGTGGGCAAATTGAAATGCCCATCCAGCTCAATGTCCTGGCCGACACATTAAGTTGCTGATCGGTAAGTGTGCATACTTGCAGTACCTGAATTTTTCATTCTATCAGTGCAGTGGCGGGTCCACTGTCAAGTCGTGATGGTGTGTACCCAGCCTTTGGCCCTGTTATAGGAATCAGTATGTGATCCCGGCGGCCTGGATCCCGCCGATCATTGTACACTTACTGGTAAAATTTGTTAGTACAAAACCCTGGGAACAATGGCGTTTCTATAATGGGTGCCGTGTGTGCAGTGCACACGGGACATTGGATCCAGAGGGTCCACACCGCACACACTACACCCATGTTTAAATACTTACCATTCCGGAGTCAGAAAATCACTCCAAAAATGGGTGCTGCACATTCGCAGTAGTGTTTGGTCACCGGAACATGGCAGGCGCCATGTTCCCGGAGACCTGTGCATGCACAGTTGACTCTCGCATTATTCCGGACTCAAAGGCGACCTGGAGAGATGGGGGCCCTTATACAAAGTCTGCACATAAGCCCCCTCCTCCTCTCCTGTCTGGGAAGTAGAAGTGATTGCTGTGCTGAAGAATGAATATTCTTGATTGCTGATTGTACTATAGCAGGTAGTAAACCTGCTCCTCTGATGAAGCATCTGCTGGCATCACAGTTTCAATTATCTGTGGTAGAATTGTCCTGCTACTTTACAGATGGAGGATTTTCTCAGCATCATACTGATTTGAAGGTGTCCTCATACATGTATAATGAAGATATACATGGGCAGCTGCATGGATACAAAGCATGCAGAGTGCTACAGACAGCACACAAAACTCCTATGTGACTAAATATATTCTTAGTATATTATTTAATATGGTGACACATTGCACAGAAATGAATTTGTTGTCTTCAGTACATTAGTCAGGGATGGGGAACCTTCGGCCCTCCAGCTGTTGTTGAACTACACATACCAGCATGCCTTGCTACAGTTTTGCTATTTGGCCATGCTAAAACTGTTGCAGGGCATGCTGGGATGTGTAGTTCAACATCAGCTGGAGGGCCGAAGGTTCCCCATCCCTGACATTAGTGATCAGAGGTGTTCATTCTTCAATTACAAGATAAATTCCTAAGTGTTTATAAGCTGCTGATTTCACCAGGATATGTTTAATACTATATCAAGGGGCAGATGTATTAATCCTGGAGAAGGAATAAAGAAGTGATAAGTGCAAGGTGATAATGCACCAGCCAATCAGCTGCTAACTGTTAATTTACATATTGGAGCTGATTGGCTGGTGCATTATCACCTTGCAATTATCACTGCTTTATCACTTCTCCAGGCTTAATACATCTGCCCCATTGGGTCCTATTGTTATCCGTGACTTCGTTGTAGTAGAATTTTCTCTATAAAGGACAATATGCCTGCCAGCATTCCCATTTACAGCAGAAGGACACCATGCCTGCAATCTGTCCACAGGAACAGCTCTTGTCACAGTAACCAGGGCTGCTTTTCAACCTGGACAATTGTGACTGTCTGTACAATTCAGGACTGTTTGACAGATATATGAAATAAATAATTTTAAGCAATTACTGTCTAATACAGTGGTTCCCAAACACGGTCCTCAAGACACCCCAATAGTCCAGGTTTTAAAGATATCCATGCTTGAGCACAACTGGTATAATCAGATTGACTGATGTACTAATTAAATCACCTGTGCTCAAGCATAGATATCCTTAAAACCTGGACTTTTAGGATGTCTCTAATGCAGAGTCGTTAAATGGGTGTGATACAAATATGCTGAATGGTATAGTGCACATCTGAAGTATATAGCTCTGTATTGGTAGCGTATGTGCCTGGTTTATGATAAACTGTACGTCCCATAGAATTATACCCAGGTTTTCAAAGACTTGCTCGCAAAATGCTCATTAAGTATTAGGTATCTAAAAAACTTGAAAAAACTCTCTAACTATACTTGCCTACCTGACCCTCTCCATGAGGGAGAAAATGCTCTGTTCCTGGACTTTCCTGGTAAGGTATGATTGCCATCACCTGGGGTGAAATACCTTTCTTATCAATTACCTAGCTCACCACAGGTGATGGCAATCATACATTACCAGGAAAGTCCAGGAACAGAGCATTTTCTCCCTCATGGAGAGGGTCAGGTAGGCAAGTATGTCTCTAACACAGCAGCAGCAAGCCTGTCTCATGTACGGGGAAAAAACACACTAACAAATATAACACATTCCCCAGCAATGAAGAAAACACCTGTCAGCATTTGCAATACAATTGCATTCGTTGTCATCATTTGCTGTTGCTATCTAATTGCTGTTCTGCACAGGTTTGCAATTACTATATGCAGACAAGCGGTTCCGGTATGAATGGTCGACAATGTTATGGTCGACAGTCATTAGGTCGACCACTATTGGTCGACATTGACATGGTCGACATGGACACATGGTCGACACATGAAAATGGTCAACACATGAAAAGGTCGACATGAGTTTTTTAACTTTTTTTGATGTTGTTTTTTGCGTAAAGTGACTGGGAACCCCAATTAGTGCACCGCTTCGCTCGCCATGCTTCGGGCATGGTGCCTTTGCTCCGCTACCGCTTCGCTCGGCACAGATTACCGTTCCAATCGTAGTCCACGTGGATCGTAAAGTATGGAAAAGTTCCCCAAAAGAAAAAAAAGTTAAAAAACTCACGTCGACGTTTTCGTGCGTCGACCATTTTCATGTGTCGACCATGTGTCCATGTCGACCATGTGAATGTCGACCAATAGTGGTCGACCTAATGACTGTCAACCATAACATGGTCGACCATCTGAACGGATACCCAGACAAGCGCCTAACTATCCTGGGCCTACATCAGAATGACCTGACTGGAGGGGGCGCCACGACTTGTCAGGGGATTTTGTTTTGCCTGCACGATCTAATTGGATATCTTGTAAAAAAATATAGGTTAAACATTGGGAAAAATCATGGAGTTTTTAGCTCCCGATGTTTCTTTGCACCTAACTGTATAGCCCCCATAGTCGCATATAAAATGCATCAGTGCATCTTGTGAAATGGTTTTGTTGCATCCTAGCGAAAAAAAGATGCACCAGGCGTCTCTCGCTGCATGGCATGTTGATGCTGGGTGTGTGAGGACACATCTGTAAGTACACAGGCGCATGTGAGTGGTTCTGTTTTCATGGTTTGAGCAGGATGTTTTCACACAAGAAATGCTATTACAGACTGATGTAATATATCACCCTTTTATGTGACACCCCACAGCAACAAGGGGCGGAGACTGTACTTTCAGACAACTGGTGGGGGGGAGTAAATCAAGGTTTTAGATCCAAACAATATAGCAATTAAAACAATCAATAGTCCAAAAAACAGGTAGAGAAAACCATGTTGAACCATATAAAGAAATGTGTATAACCTCTATACAGCATTGTGTACTGTAGCTAATGGAATTGAAAATTCAGACACAGGGCCGCATGCAATAGATTGCGAGTTGTATGTGCAAATTAAACTTGCACGTTATCGCACATTTGAGATGTGGAATTTTTTTCAGCAACTCGCAAATCTAATAAAATGCAAGTTTTTAGTCATAAATGCAACTCACATGCGAGTTATCGCGAGATTTCACACCCGGAATTATGCGATTTTTTTAGACCAACCGGAATGCAAGTTACACTTTGTGAGTTGCACAATATGAAAAAGTCACCCATTTACTCAGAGAAGTCATATGATTTATGCATCACACACCCTATATAAACCCTGATCTTCCATTTTGTCCTTTAATAGTTAGTGAGGAGAGGTGTGAGAGAGAGTAGTGTTTTTTTGGTGATTGAGCAATTTTGATGAGCATTATGGCAATGAGGAATAGAGGTAATTGTGAGCAGGGGATGCAGGAGGAGGAGTTTATGGCTGTGGAGGAGGCAGAGTGAGGAGGAAAGTGAGGAGCAAGAGAGTTGGGTGGAGGACAGCGAGGAGGAGGATGTGGAGGCAGCAGGTCCAGCACCAGGCAAGACACGGACTGGAAGTAATGTCTGGTTCTCTTATAATGAGCATTGTGCACTGGTGCACGCAATGGTGGCTGTATTTCCATAGCTTCTTGGGGAACATTCCCACCGGACGAGTGCAGCTCGCAAGAGGGGCATGTGCCAGTCAGTCACCGATGTTGTCAATGCCATCAGCACCTGCCGCCGTGATACCCAAAATATAAAGAAGCGTTTTAATGACGCCAAGCCTGTCTTAAAGTAAAAAATGACGAATGAGCGACGTGAGGCACAGGTGGGAGGGGCGAATACCGGTGCATTATACCAGTTTTAAGGAAGAATTGAAGCAGGTTATTCCGCCTGAAATCCTTCCTGGACTTCACATTGAGGACAGAGACCATCCACCTGCCCCCAGGCATTCTGGTGAGTCCACAAACCAATGTCCCCCTTTTAAGTGGTATTGTTGTCAATCATTTTTTTTATTTTTTAAATTCAATAATTTTTTATTGGTTTTTCATTTTGCATTGTAAACAATAAAACAAAAACCACTAAACAAAAAAAAAAAGAACAAAAGCAAAAGACAAAATTCCAAGCAAGGGAATACGCAGATTCCCAATTCAAAACAATACAGTCATTATAAATGCGATGTGCAGGCTTATCTCTTTAAACATACATTTGTAAATCAGGAAAAAATTACACATATCAAGACAGATTATCCAAATACAGTAGTCAAGTACTTCTCAGATATCCAACCAGCTAACTATAATTTCTCTGACGTCCTAAGTGGATGCTGGGGACTCCGTCAGGACCATGGGGAATAGCGGCTCCGCAGGAGACAGGGCACAAAAGTAAAAGCTTTAGGATCAGGTGGTGTGCACTGGCTCCTCCCCCTATGACCCTCCTCCAAGCCTCAGTTAGATTTTTGTGCCCGGCCGAGAAGGGTGCAATCTAGGTGGCTCTCCTAAAGAGCTGCTTAGAGTAAAAGTTTGTTAGGTTTTTTATTTTCAGTGAGTCCTGCTGGCAACAGGCTCACTGCTACGAGGGACTTAGGGGAGAGAAGTGAACTCACCTGCGTGCAGGATGGATTGGCTTCTTAGGCTACTGGACACCATTAGCTCCAGAGGGAGTCGGAACACAGGTCTCACCCTGGGGTTCGTCCCGGAGCCGCGCCGCCGACCCCCCTTGCAGATGCCGAAAAGTGAAGGTCCAGAAACGGCGGCAGAAGACTCTTCAGTCTTCATAAGGTAGCGCACAGCACTGCAGCTGTGCGCCATTGTTGTCAGCACACTTCATAGCAGCGGTCACTGAGGGTGCAGGGCGCTGGGGGGGGGCGCCCTGGGCAGCAATGATAGTACCTTATTCTGGCTAAAAATACATCACATATAGCCCCTGGGGGCTATATGGATGTATTTAACCCCTGCCAGGTCTCAGAAAAACGGGAGAAGAAGCCCGCCGAAAAGGGGGCGGGGCCTATTCTCCTCAGCACACAGCGCCATTTTCCCTCACAGAAATGCTGGTGGGAAGGCTCCCAGGCTCTCCCCTGCACTGCACTACAGAAACAGGGTTAAAATAGAGAGGGGGGGCACTTATTTGGCGATATGTATATATATATTAAAATGCTATAAGGGAAAAACACTTATATAAAGGTTGTCCCTGTATAATTATAGCGTTTTTGGTGTGTGCTGGCAAACTCTCCCTCTGTCTCCCCAAAGGGCTAGTGGGGTCCTGTCCTCTATCAGAGCATTCCCTGTGTGTGTGCTGTGTGTCGGTACGTGTGTGTCGACATGTATGAGGACGATGTTGGTGAGGAGGCGGAGCAATTGCCTGAAATGGTGATGTCACTCTCTAGGGAGTCGACACCGGAATGGATGGCTTATTTAAGGAATTACGTGATAATGTCAACACGCTGCAAGGTCGGTTGACGACATGAGACGGCCGGCAAACAAATTAGTACCTGTCCAGGCGTCTCAAACACCGTCAGGGGCTGTAAAACGCTCATTTACCTCAGTCGGTCGACACAGACACAGACACGGACACTGACTCCAGTGTCGACGGTGAAGAAACAAACGTATTTTCCTTTAGGGCCACACGTTACATGTT
This sequence comes from Pseudophryne corroboree, assembly GCF_028390025.1. Classification (NCBI taxonomy): domain Eukaryota; kingdom Metazoa; phylum Chordata; class Amphibia; order Anura; family Myobatrachidae; genus Pseudophryne; species Pseudophryne corroboree. The sequence goes on along the minus strand of NC_086444.1, from coordinate 1,050,296,010 downwards.
AAGGGCAATGAAGGAGGTGTTACATATTTCTGATACTACAAGTACCACAAGAAGGTATTATGTGGGGTGTGAAAAAACTACCTGTAGTTTTTCCTGAATCAGATAAATTAAATGAAGTGTGTGATGATGCGTGGGTTTCCCCCGATAGAAAATTATTGGCGGTATACCCTTTCCCGCCAGAAGTTAGGGCGCGTTGGGAAACACCCTTTAGGGTGGATAAGGCGCTCACACGCTTATCAAAACAAGTGGCGGTACCGTCTCCAGATAGGGCCGCCCTCAAGGAGCCAGCTGAGAGGCTGGAAAATATCCTAAAAAGGTATATACACACATACTGGTGTTATACTGCGACCAGCGATCGCCTCAGCCTGGATGTGCAGCGCTGGGGTGGCTTGGTCGGATTCCCTGACTGAAAATATTGATACCCTTGACAGGGACAGTATTTTATTGACTATAGAGCATTTAAAGGATGCATTTCTATATATGCGAGATGCACAGAGGGATATTTGCACTCTGGCATCAAGAGTAAGTGCGATGTCCATATCTGCCAGAAGATGTTTATGGACACGACAGTGGTCAGGTGATGCAGATTCCAAACGGCACATGGAAGTATTGCCGTATAAAGGGGAGGAGTTATTTGGGGTCGGTCCATCGGACCTGGTGGCCTCGGCAACAGCTGGAAAATCCACCTTTTTTACCCCAAATCACATCTCAGCAGAAAAAGACACCATCTTTTCAGCCTCAGTCCTTTCGTCCCCATAAGGGCAAGCGGGCAAAAGGCCAGTCATATCTGCCCAGGGATAGAGGAAAGGGAAGAAGACTGCAGCAGGCAGCCCATTCCCAGGAACAGAAGCCCTCCACAGCTTCTGCCAAGTCCTCAGCATGACGCTGGGGCCGTACAAGCGGACTCAAGTGCGGTGGGGGGTCGTCTCAAGAGTTTCAGCGCGTAGTGGGCTCACTCGCAAGTGGACCCCTGGATCCTACAAGTAGTATCCCAGGGGTACAGACTGGAAATTCGAGACGTCTCCCCCTCGCAGGTTCCTGATGTCTGCTTTACCAACGTCTTCCTCCGACAGGGAGGCAGTATTGGAAACAATTCACAAGCTGTATTCCCAGCAGGTGATAATCAAAGTACCCCTCCTACAACAAGGAAAGGGGTATTATTCCACCACACTATATTGTGGTACTGAAGCCAGACGGCTCGGTGAGACCTATTCTAAATGGGAAATCTTTGAACACTTACATACAAAGGTTCAAATCAAGATGGAGTCACTCAGAGCAGTGATAGCGAACCAGGAAGAAGGGGACTATATGGTGTCCCTGGACATCAAGGATGCTTACCTCCATGTCCCAAATTGCCCTTCTCACCAAGGGTACCTCAGGTTCGTGGTACGGAACTGTCACTATCAGTTTCAGACGCTGCCGTTTGGATTGTCCACGGCACCCCGGGTCTTTACCAAAGTAATGGCCGAAATGATGATTCTTCTTCAAAGAAAAGGCGTCTTAATTATCCCTTACTTGGACGATCTCCTGATAAGGGCAAGGTCCAGAGAACAGTTGGAAGTCGGAGTAGCACTATCTCAAGTAGTTCTACGACAGCACGGGTGGATTCTAAATATCCAAAATCGCAGCCGTTTCCGACGACACGTCTGCTGTTCCTAGGGATGGTTCTGGACACAGTCCAGAAAAAGGTGTTTCTCCCGGAGGAGAAAGCCAGGGAGTTATCCGAGCTAGTCAGGAACCTCCTAAAACCAGGAAAAGTGTCAGTGCATCATTGCACAAGAGTCCTGGGAAAAATGGTGGCTTATTAAGAAGCGATTCCATTCGGCAGATTCCACGCAAGAACTTTTCAGTGGGATCTGCTGGACAAATGGTCCGGATCGCATTTTCAGATGCATCAGCGGATAACCCTATCTCCAAGGACAAGGGTGTCTCTCCTGTGGTGGTTACAGAGTGCTCATCTTCTAGAGGGCCGCAGATTCGGCATTCAGGATTGGATGCTGGTGACCACGGAGGCCAGCCTGAGAGGCTGGGGAGCAGTCACACAAGGAAAAAAAAAAAAAAAAAAAAAATTTCCAGGGAGTGTGATCAAGTCTGGAGATTTTTCTCCACATAAATATACTGGAGCTAAGGGCAATTTACAATGCTCTAAGCTTAGCAAGACCTCTGCTTCAAGGTCAGCCGGTATTGATCCAGTGGGACAACATCACGGCAGTCGCCCACGTAAACAGACAGGGCGGCACAAGAAGCAGGAGGGCAATGGCAGAAACTGCAAGGATTTTTCGCTGGGCGGAAAATCATGTGATAGCACTGTCAGCAGTGTTCATTCCGGGAGTGGACAACTGGGAAGCAGACTTCCTCAGCAGGCACAACCTCCACCCGGGAGAGTGGGGACTTCATCGGGAAGTCTTCCACATGATTGTGAACCGTTGGAAAAGACCAAAGGTGGACATGATGGCGTCCCGCCTGAACAAAAAACTGGACAAGTATTGCGCCAGGTCAAAAGACCCTCAGGCAATAGCTGTGGACGTTCTGGTAACACCGTGGGTGTTCCAGTCGGTGTATGTCTTCCCTCCTCTGCTTCTCATACCCAAGGTATTGAGAATTATAAGACGTAGAGGAGTAAGAACTATACTCGTGGCTCCGGATTGGCCAAGAAGGACTTGGTACCCGGAACTTCAAGAGATGCTCACAGAGGACTCATGGCCTCTGCCGCTAAGAAGGGACTTGCTTCAGCAAGTACCATGTCTGTTCCAAGACTTACCGCGGCTGCGTTTGACGGCATGGCGGTTGAACGCCGGATCCTAAGGGAAAAAGGCATTCCGGAAGAGGTCATTCCTACCCTGGTCAAAGCCAGGAAGGAGGTGACCGCACAACATTATCACCACATGTGGCGAAAATATGTTGCGTGGTGTGAGGCCAGGAAGGCCCCATGAAGAAATTTCAACTCGGTCGTTTCCTGCATTTCCTGCAAACAGGAGTGTCTATGGGCCTCAAAATTGGGGTCCATTAAGGTTCAAATTTCGGCCCTGTCGATTTTCTTCCAGAAAGAATTGGCTTCAGTTCCTGAAGTCCAGAAGTTTGTCAAGGGAGTACTGCATATACAACCCCCTTTTGTGCCTCCAGTGGCACTGTGGGATCTCAACGTAGTTCTGGGATTCCTAAAATCACATTGGTTTAAACCGCTCAAATCTGTGGATTTGAAATATCTCACAGGGAAAGTGACCATGCTGTTGGCCCTGGCCTCGGCCAGGCGAGTGTCAGAATTGGCGGCGTTTGTTTCAAAAAAGCCCATATCTGATTGTCCATTCGGACAGGGCAGAGCTGCGGACTCAACCCCAGTTTCTCCCTAAGGTGGGGTCAGTGTTTCACCCGAACCAGCTTATTGTGTTACCTGCGGCTACTAGGGACTTGGAGGACTCCAAGTTGCTAGATGTTGTCAGGGCCCTGAAAATATAGTTTCCAGGACGGCTGGAGTCAGGAAAACTGACTTGCTGTTATCCTGTATGCACCCAACAAACTGGGTGCTCTTGCTTCTAAGCAGACGATTGCTAGTTGGATGTGTAGTACAATTCAGCTTGCACATTCTGTGGCAGGCCTGCCACAGCCAAAATATGTAAATGCCCATTCCACAAGGAAGGTGGGCTCATCTTGGGCGGCTGCCCGAGGGGTCTCGGCTTTACAACTTTGCCGAGCTGATACTTGGTCAGGGGCACACCCTGACTGAGGAGGACCTGGAGTTCTCTCATTCGGTGCTGCAGAGTCATCCGCACTCTCCTGCCCGTTTGGGAGCTTTGGTATAATCCCCATGGTCCTGACGGAGTCCCCAGCATCCACTTAGGACGTCAGAGAAAATAAGAATTTACTTACCGATAATTCTATTTCTCGTAGTCCGTAGTGGATGCTGGGCGCCCATCACAAGTGCGGATTGTCTGCAATACTTGTACATAGTTATTGTTACAAAAATCGGGTTATTATTGTTGTGAGCCATCTTTTCAGAGGCTCCGCTGTTATCATGCTGTTAACTGGGTTCAGATCACAGGTTGTACAGTGTGATTGGTGTGGCTGGTATGAGTCTTACCCGGGATTCAAAATCCTTCCTTATTGTGTACGCTCGTCCGGGCACAGTATCCTAACTGAGGCTTGGAGGAGGGTCATAGGGGGAGGAGCCAGTGCACACCACCTGATCCTAAAGCTTTTACTTTTGTGCCCTGTCTCCTGCGGAGCCGCTATTCCCCATGGTCCTGACGGAGTCCCCAGCATCCACTACGGACTACGAGAAATAGAATTATCGGTAAGTAAATTCTTATTTATACAACCCCTATCTACAAGTGCGGGCAAATGGGGGGCCGGTCGCGGGTCCCAAGGGCAATGTATGAGAGGAGAAATCACTGCTGCTAGTATAAACCCTTCTTACATAACTCTACTTGTTCCCCACGGAACGTGGCTCATCTCTCCAGCACACCCCATATTAGTCACACAGTGGTGAGTATTCAGTCATCATGATTCGTTGAGTTAGGAGAGCTGAGCCATCTGCCCCACAGGTCGTAGTACTTTTTCCTTGCTTTTCTGGCCATATATACATATTTCTCGTGAGCGGCCGTATCATTAACAAGCGAAACCCAAGACTGTACTATGGGAGCATCTTTAGCCAGCCATAGTCTAGCGACACACACCTTAGCTAGGGCACACAGATTAATCAGGTATCATTTGCTAGGAGCGTCCAGGGCATCGTCCTCCAAGGCCAACAGCACACACACCGCCGGGGTACACACAACTGATGGAATTCCAGTAGACACTATGACATTAATAATACCAGACCAGAGTGTTGCTATCCTAGGGCAAAGCCAAATAACGTGCCAGTAATCAGCACCCAAACTGCCACACTTAGGGCATCTGGCAGAGTGGGTACCACCCATGCGGGCCAATCTCACCGGTGTCATATACACTCTGTGAACAATAAAGAACTGAATTTGCTGATATCTAGTGGTGGTGGTAGACAACCGTGGAGAGCATAAAGCTCCCTCCCATATCTCGTCTGAAATTGATCCCAGGTCGGATTCCCATTTATTTCTAAGAGAAGACAACGGGTCAGAGTAGTGAGATTGAAGCAAACTTGTATATATACTGGAAACCAAATGCTCGTCCCCCAGATTCTGTAAAAGTGATTTAATTGGGGAGTCTAGAATCATCGGAGGGGCATTAGAAAACTGTACATTAATTGCATGTCTCAGTTGTAAATACCGATAGAAGTAAGAGGAGGGTACATTATAGTCCCGTTGGAGCTGCTGAAAGGACTTCAATATATCGCCATTATACAAATGCCCCAGGGATGTTACCCCCCACCTCCCCCAAACCGCCCTAATTTGGAGCGAGGCCAATTCTGGGAAACCAAGGACATTATCCAATGGAGTGTCCGGATCTATACCCTGGCCCCGCAGGACAGCATGTACCTGCTTCCATACGAGAGTGGCCTCTTTTATTATAGGGACCTTAGATAATTTAACATTCCCACAGAGTAACATCTGTAACGGCGTGCCCTCAGGATACTCCTGCAGAAACATTTGCGAGTGAATAGAGAGACCATCGGAGCCCGTCACCCACTCCCAAATATGTGCTAATTGCGCTGTGTAATATTAAAATTTAAAAATAGGGAGGGCCAAGCCCCCTGCCGATCTTGGTCTGGACAAGGTGTCAAGCTTCAACCGTGCTCTCCTGCTAGCCCAAATCAAGGAAGACAGTAAGCTGTCAATTTGCCTGAATATTTTCAAGCCTATATATATAGGTGACTGCTGAAGGACATAGAGGAGCTTAGGTAGATACACCATTTTCACCAATTTGACCCTACCAGTAATAGTCAGAGGCATAGTCCCCCAAACCTTAACTTTTGAATGGAGATAAACAATCAGCGGCATAATCTTAAGAGAGTCATAAGTACAGGGGTCGTTCGACACCCATATACCCAGATACTTGAAAGAGTCTACCCACCTGAGCGGGACATGGACCAATGGGGCTAGCGGGATTGGACCTTTAAGTGGAGTGATATTGGATTAGTCCCAATTTATTTTGAGCCCGGAGAAGTGGCCATAGGTATTAATCATATCCAGAATTATAGGCATAGAGGAGACATAATCATCAACGAATAGCAAGAGATCGTCAGCATATAATGCTATTCTATCCTCCCTTGCGCCCACCCTAATACCGTGAATATCATGACTGGCCCTAATCAAACATGCCAGTGGTTCAATAGCAACGGCAAACAAGGTGGGGGACAAAGGGCAGCCTTGCCTCGTTCCTCTTGACAGGGGGAAGGAATGCGATACATATCCGTTCATGGAGACCCTGGCGATGGGTAGAGAATAGAGCAATTTAACATATTTAATAAAATTGGGACCCATGCCATATCTACTCATAGTTTCCCATAGGAAGGCCCACTCCACCGAATCGAAGGCCTTTGCGGCATCCAAAGAGGCTACAGCAGAAGAGCAGGCCTCCCCACGAGAAACCTGAAAATGAGTGAACAAGCGCCTTAAATTAACAGCAGTGGACTTACCAGGCATAAAGCCTGTTTGGTCCGGGTGAATGATTTGGGTTATAACCTGATTAAGGGGGTAATTCCAAGTTGATTGCAGCAGGAATTTAGTTAGCAACTGGGCAAAACCATGTGCACTGCAGGGGAGGCAGATTTAACATGTGCAGAGAGAGTTAGATTTGGGTGGGGGGTGTTCAATCTGCAATCTAATTTGCAGTGTAAAAATAAAGCAGCCAGTATTTACGCTGCACAGAAATAAAATAACCCACCCAAATCTAACTCTCTCTGCACATGTTAAATCTGCCTCCCCTGCAGCGCACATGGTTTTGCCCAGTTGCTAACTAAATTCCTGCTGCGATCAACTTGGAATTACCCCCTAAGTCCGTAAGCCAGTATTTTGGCCAGAATTTTAACATCGGTGGGTAATAGAGAGATAGGACGATAGGACTCATCTCTCTTGGGGTCTTTATCTGGCTTGTGAATCATTATGATCAATGCCTCAGCCATAGAAGGGGGAAGCATATTTTGCGCAAAAATAGTATTGAATAAATTAAGCAACCGAGGGGCGAAAAATTTGGCGTGTTTCTTATACAACTCTGATGGAATACCATCAAGGCCAGAGGCCTAACCATCCGGAGATACAGTGATAGCTGCCTCTACCTCTTCCAACGATATAGGAGCATCTAGAAAAGTTCTAGCCTCACTAGAAATAGAAGGCAACTGGATTTGATCTAGATATTTACACAGTTCCGGTGGGGAACATACTAGTTTGGAGCTATATAGCGCCTGATAATACGATACAAATTCCGTGACAATTTGGGGGGTGCGATCTAACACTGTCCCAGCCGAGTTCACAACCTCTACCACTGTATGAGAGGAACGGTCCCCTCTTGCAAGATTAGACAGATATGAGCCCGGCCTGTCCCCTGTGGCTTATTGAACATGGGAGGAGAATAGAAGCCTATGCTGGGTTTTCCCCCATAGATACTCCCTCCATTCTTTCTGAGCTTGGAGCCAGTCCAATTTAGAATTATCCAAGCCATCCTGTATGTACACCAACTCAGAAGCAATAACCCGAGCCTCTAGGTCAGCTTCACATTTCCTAAAAGAGGATTTAAGACTACCCACTCTTTTGATCAATGTCCCCTTAGGAAGGCCTTAAAAGGTATCCCACAATAAGGAGATATCGGTAATATCTGTATGGGAATCAAAAAACTCCAACCAGCTAACCTCCAATTCAGATCCCTCAACCATATGCGTGAGCCAGAAAGGGTTAAGTTTCTGTACCACCTGGCATCTCTGACAGCTGAAGTCAATATGTACCGATACAGGGTAGTGATCCAAAATACCCCTGGTCTCATACTTAATACCATGTATCATAGGCAGGAGCTCCCGAGTGAGGAGAGCCAAGTCTATCCTATAGAAGGAAGAGTGTGAGTGTGGGAAGTACGAATACTGTCTCAGATCAGGATAATTTCAATCTCCAGGGATCGACCAAGCCCAGCTCAGAGATAGTATCTGCAAATGGGGAACGCTTTGGCTGCGGGTTGGAGGATGCCGTAGATAGCCTATCCAGCTCGTGATTCAAAACATTGTTAAAGTCACCCATACAGATAGTAGCCACCCCCGGGGATGCAGCCATGAAAGTAGATGCCTTTTTAAGCACGTCAGACGAGTACGGAGGGGGCACATACACAGCTAACAGCAGTAAAGGGACAGAGTTAATTTTACATTTTAGAAACACATACCTCCCCCATTGATCCGTTTGTACACTTTCAAGCAAGAAGGGAACAGATTTTCTGATCAATATCGACACTCCCCGGGACGCTGCGGTGTGCATGGAATGGAAAGCCCACCCCACCCATGGTTTTTTGAGAGACATAATTCTAGTACCCACCAAGTGGGTCTCCATTAAACAGATTACATCCGATGCGTATTGTTTGATCTGTCTAAGGACCAGGGAGCGCTTGATCTTGTCATTGATCCCCCTCACATTCCAGGACAGAAACCTAACCAGAGCTATAACAGAGCAGTGTGATGATGAAACAGATGACCCGCGACCAGCCACCTCCAGCACTTATCCAGCAAACCATACTCGTAATTAGCTGTAACATAAACACGTCAGAAACAAGCACATTGCACATCAGAAAATAAAAACAAAACAGCAATACCTTAACAAAACCCCCACCCCCACCCCGTATACCACTAAGAACTTATAGCATACCTAATTCCCTAACAACCATCCTCAAAAACGAAGGCTAGAAATACCTTTACACATTCTGTAAAATCAAAAAGAAACCAAAAAGGGGGCCAAGAATTTAGTGACCTGAAAGCAGGAGAAGCTTCCAGCTAAATTCAAGTGTCCCCCCCCCCCCCCCCCCCCCCCAAGGCCGTCAGAACAACCCCATCTAAATAACCATTTGGGACCCTACAGTGGGACATATTTATCCAGGTAGCCCTGAAAATAACATGTAAAACTGAACAAGAATATTAGCCTGAGGCAGCAGGAAGCAGATAACTGAAGAGAAGTGAGCACCGTAACAACATAATATAAGCATAATAACAGTTCTCAGGAATATCCCAGTATGTCCCCCGCTAACAATGACTGCACATACCTCCCAAGAAACAGAGCAAGCAGAAGAGAAACAGTATACTTGCAAATAGAGAAACCGAATGCATGAGTTCAGTCAGCGGCCATCGCCCGCCGTGCCGGAAAGCGTCTGTCCAGCCACACTGATGCTTCACGGGGAGACGTGAAGAATTTGGTTTCTCCATCAGAAACTACCCGCAATTTAGACGGAGAGAGCATGGCATAGGGGATGTTCAGTTCACGCAGCCTGCGTTTCACAGGGACAAACTGAGCTCTATCCTTTTGAACGTCAATGGCAAAATCCGGAAAGACTGAGATCGGAGAACCGTTCCACTTGAAGGGGCCCTTAGTACGGGCCAGTTTCAGAATCACATCCCTGTCCCGGTAATGAAGGAGCTTGGCAATGAACGTACGGGGAGTTGCCCCTGGAGGCAATGGACGCATCGGAACCCTGTAAGCACGCTCCACTGCAAAATGCGAGGTGAACTCCTCCGCTCCAAATGCATCCAGCAGCCACTTCTCAAGAAATTTTTCGGGGGAGTCACCCTCCTCTTTCTCAGGGAGTCCAACAAAGTGGACATTATTCCGTCTCAATCTTCCCTCCATATCCGTCATCTTTTTATGTACCTCCGACATCTGTGACTACAGAGCAGAAGTACGTCTACCAAGCGGCGTAACCATGTCTTCCAGAGTGGATATGCGTGTCTCAACTTCACCAACTCTCTCTCTCTCACCCACTGAAGGTCTTGGTGTATAATAGATAAGTCCGCCTGGACCTGACCGATCCTGTTGGCCAAGCGGGTCTCGCTGGCCGTGACAGCATCCAGCACCTTCTGCAAAGCGGCATCTGTAGCCTCCATGGAAGAGGAGCTAGCTGACGGAGAAGGCGGCGACAAGGTCGACTGCACCTCCCCCCCTTGTTGGGACCGCGTTGGAGGATTTCTGGCAAATTTCTCTAACTTCGCCACGGCCGTGGCAGCCTGATGTTGTTTGACCATTATAGCCAAGCTGATGGCAGAGAGCAGGGAACAATAGTATATCAAAACTGTCCAGCTGCTACGTGTGAATTATATAGTATATCAAACTGTCCAGCTAGCCGGCTGCCGCCTTATGAACAAATAGTATATCAAAACTGTCCAGAGGTTGCCGACGGAGAAGGCAGTAAATCAAAGCCGTCCAGTTACAGCCCGTCCAGACGCTGCCCGCAATAGGATCTGCAGGGGGCCACCAGGATAGGGTGATGAATGATCTGCACTGTGGCTCAATCTATATATTCCGGTAGGGTAAAGGGGCAGCCCTACAGAGCAGCTCCACGCAGCCTATATACTGATTGCAGCAGTCCTGATACAGGGAAGCACTCACACGACTCCCCCAGGGTGCGCTCTGTCCCCCAGCAGTGTAGAAGGCTCCCCAAGAGGCAGGCAAGGAAGCAGGAGCCGTGGCAGTAGAGCAGGGGAGTGGCGGCGGGACCCGCGGCAGCGCTGTAGAAGGGATTTCCCCAATCTTTTCCCCCAAGCAGGGTCAGGCAGATCGCTCATCAGGGCCCCGGCTCCACACAGCGGCAGCAGTGGGAGCGGACTCGGGCAGCGTGTAGGGCGGCAGTGTGGGGAGAGCGGCGTCCTACGTGGTTCAGCAAGCTCCGGTGCCCGGCTCACACAAACCTTCCGGCTGCAGCGGGAGAGTATCGCACGGCTCCCAACCTGGCACAGGGGGTCCCTCCACAGCTTCACCCAGGTAGCGGGGCTGACTTCAAGCCCAGGGGGACACACAGGATCTGTTATTCGGATATAATAGCTGGAGAGCCACACAACCCGTGTGCTGCTTCATGCCCGCCGTAGCCACGCTCCTCAATCATTGTTTTTTTAAATGTTTTTTTTATTAACCTCTTCAGAGAGAAAGTAATATTAAAGCTATATAATACTATTGCTCTTAGTTTTTTAAAACAGTGTTGTGTAATGCCATTACATTTGGCCTAGAATGTCAAAGTGTAGGGGGCAACAGATTACATGATATTGGACTGCTTAATCTGATAACATTAAATTGCTTTACCATCAAGTATTATTAATATACTCTACCTACCTCTACTAACAGACAACTCCTCTTTTGATTCTGCAGTGATACTGAAGCTTCCCTTAGCCTAGTTTTACTGAAGCATCACTTAGCCTAGTTTGAGCTTCTGGAAAGCGGAGCAATAAGTGAACACTAGTTCCCCCTCCAAACCAACACATGTATTAAAGCTCCCATGTTAACTATTACATTTCCTCTCACACAACCACACAGACATTAAAATAGTAGCATTCAAATGTAATAAGTCTGTTTGGGATACGGTCAAAGTAGCAGCAGTCAGGATCACAACAGAATCCAGATACATCCTGGAGGTAAGTACAGGGGTTTGGGGTTAGGCACTAGAGGGAGGGTAAGGGGTAGGCTGCAGGGGTCTGGGAGGTTAAGGTTAGGCTGCAAGGATGGGGGGAGGGTTAGGGTTACGCTGCGTAGGGGTGCCCAGTTTCGTACCCAACCAGTCTGTTCTTCAGAAAGCTCTGACATGAAACAACTGTCTCTCACATTTAATAATTAGTCATGTTTGCCCCTAACAGCCTTGACATTACATTAAAGAATTCACTTATAATAAATAAGTTAATGACCATATTTGATAGATATCCCACATACTGTATCACTAATAGCCCCTACCAATAACCAGCAAACTCCACAGTACATTAATAGCTCCCAGTGGCTGCTATGTCACTGCATCTATGAACTGCCTAATTTCCAGTTCTATTTAAGTTATGTGTGAGAGCAGTCACATGTTCATATAAAGGCGAAGGGAAAATACCTATTAAACAACATAAAAATGTAAAGTTTTAATGTTCGGCAGGTCCTGTTAAATTAACAGCATAAAGCTCTTTTAAAGAAATTGAAATTGGTGAATAAACCTCTTGCACAGCCAATGTTTCTGGATAAATCCGTCACTGTAATTCGCTATTTTTCAAGGCTCACAAACTTAAATGTAATACACAGTTGGAGGTTATCATTGGAGCTGAAAGGACAAACAACAATGGACCCATTATCAATGGTAGTTGAAATCATATAGACCATGAGTGGGATCCGTTCAGGTTACCGGCTTTCAGCATACCGGCAGTTGGAATCCTGACACTGCTCAGAATGCCGTGGCGGGCATCCCGACATGGATTGAAATGCTGGCACCGGGATCCCAAACTCCGGAATTATATTGAGGTGTGCCAGGACTCGACATTAGTAATCCGCTCATGGTTGGGGGATGGATAGTTAGGTTTAGGTTGCGCGGGTAGGGGTGTAAGGGTTAAGCACCCACCAGGATTGTTAGGGTTAGGCTGCAGGGGTGGTAGGGTTAGGGATAGGCTGCAGGGGTGGGAGGGTTAGGTTTAGGCTGCGGGAAGGGTGGATTAGGGTTAGAGGGTAGGGTATACATACTTACCCAATTTCCTGCTTCGGGATGACAGTGTCTGTTATATGACCGGCAGCATCACACCCGCCGGGTTATCGTATGTATGTAATTGAGCACTGTAAAACCATACTAATGCAGCTTACTCTTATTGGGTGGGTAAACCCTGAACCAGTGCTGGATTTCCCACTAGGCACATGAAGCACAATCCCAGGGGCGCAACTAGCTGGGAGCAGCGAACAAATCTCCAGACGCGGCTATTTTGACAAAGGCGGATTCAGTATGCTTTACCGGCGCATGGGATGCCCGCTGTCCATATCCCAACAGCGGCATCCCGTCCGCCAGAATGCTGGCAGCGGGGCGAGCGCTAAAAGTCATGTTGCGGGCTTGATGGCTCGCTGCGCACGCAATAGGATCTATTCCCACCCTATGGGTGGGGAGGCACTTGATATACCAGCTGTCGGGATCCCGGCGCTCAGCATACCGGTGCCGGGATCCCGACTGCCAGGATACAGACAACTATTCTCCCTCTTTGGGTGTCCATGACACACCTGGAGGGAGAATAAATAGTGTCACGCCACCATGCATGCAAGGGGCTCTTTTGCGCTCACCCCGCTGCTGGCATTCCGGCGGTCGGGATGCCGACAGCCGGCCAATCGTAGTACACCCCTATGGGTATCGTGGACACCGACGAGTGGGAATAACCAGGTCGTGCTGGCTGACAGGATTCCAGCTTCGGTATGCTGACCGCCGTGATCCCAGCAGCCGGCAAATTACGAGCGCATCCCATCAAAGACGACATCCCTCAAGAGGCATCAGGGAGAGTCTCTGGAGCTTTCGCATGTGCAATCCAGGAGCCCGGAAGAAGAGGTTTTTACTCTGCAAATGCAAAACCTCCCCCCCCCAGAGATCTGGAGGTGTGGAGTCTTGCAGGAATCCTAGTGAGAGGGGAGCGATTTGCCCAATACTATTGTGCCTAGGGATGGGGAGACCACATAATCCTTCAATGCTCTGAACCATGGTAATGTCAGAGTCTGGGACTACAATGTGAATGCTGGCTATAGGAGGAGAGGCTCATTCACAAAATACAGTACTTTTGTTTAAGGGAGTTCTCCTTTAATTTAGCTGCATGTATTAGGACTTTGTTAGGATGTTTGTTCATTATCCTTAATACTGTAATTTGTAACCATAATTCTGTCTTGGTATTGTTTGAAATATTACAGTAACAAATACTACAGTAAATTAGACTTTGTTTGTATAGATCATTTTTCACAATGAAATTGTTATTTTGAAAGCGTGAGGCTCTTGGTGGAATACAAAAAAAATGACATCCATTTATTATATAGAGTTCTTTCCACGATGTGTACACAGACAAAGTGCATTGATCCTACATATGATTATCTGTTATTATTTCTGAAACACGTCCTTATATTTCACTGCAGTTCAATTCTCATTGTGTTGGTGTGGTTAACCTGTATAATACTACAGGTCAGTGATTACTGGGCAGTACAATGGTGATAATGAGAATAATGAAATTCTGCAAGCATTTTACACTGTGCCCGAATGTCTGAAAAAGGACCCTTGATCTTTCTGTGCCAGACATAAAGATAAATACATTTAGGTTACACATTTTAAATCTGTGCTTCAGAGGAGACCAAGATTCTGTCACAAAAGAAGATACAGTGGCACGTAGCAAGGAGCACATACTGTCATGCATAGCACCGTAATGAAGTAGAAGTCTATCTATCTATCTATCTATCTATCTATCTGTCTGTCTGTCTGTCTGTCTGTCTGTCTGTCTGTCTGTCTGTCTGTCTGTCTGTCTGTCTGTCTATCTATCTATCTATATACACTGCTCAAAAAAATAAAGGGAACACTAAAATAACACATCCTAGATCTGAATGAATTAAATATTCTTATTAAATACTTTGTTCTTTACATAGTTGAATGTGCTGACAACAAAATCACACACAAATTATCAATGGAAATGAAATTTATTAACCCATGGAGGTCTGGATTTGGAGTCACACTCAAAATTAAAGTGGAAAAACACACTACAGGCTGATCCAACTTTGATGTAATGTCCTTAAAACAAGTCAAAATGAGGCTCAGTAGTGTGTGTGGCCTTCACGTGCCTGTATGACCTCCCTACAACGCCTGGGAATGCTCCTGATGATGTGGCGGATGGTCTCCTGAGGGATCTCCTCCCAGACCTGGACTAAAGCATCCGCCAACTCCTGGACAGTCTGTGGTGCAACGTGGCGTTGGTGGATGGAGCGAGACATGATGTCCCAGATGTGCTCAATTGGATTCAGGTCTGGGGAACGGGCGGGCCAGTCCATAGCATCAATGCCTTCGTCTTGCAGAAAATGCTGACACACTCCAGCCACATGAGGTCTAGCATTGTCTTGCATTAGGAGGAACCCAGGGCCAACCGCACCAGCATATGGTCTCACAAGGGTTCTGAGGATCTGATCTCGGTACCTAATGGCTGTCAGGCTACCTCTGGCGAGCACATGGAGGGCTGTGCGGCCCCCAAAAGAAATGCCACCCCACACCATTACTGACCCACTGCCAAACCGGTCATGCTGGAGGATGTTGCAGGCAGCAGAACGTTCTCCTTGGCGTCTCCAGACTCTGTCACGTCTGTCACATGTGCTCAGTGAGAACCTGCTTTCATCTGTGAAGAGCACAGGGCACCAATGGCGAATTTGCCAATCTTGGTGTTCTCTGGCAAATGCCAAACGTCCTGCACGGTGTTGGGCTGTAAGCACAACCCCCACCTGTGGACGTCGGGCCCTCATACCACCCTCATGGAGTCTGTTTCTGATTGTTTGAGTAGACACATGCACATTTGTGGCTTGCTGGAGGTCATTTTGCAGGGCTCTGGCAGTGCTCCTCCTGTTCCTCCTTGCACAAAGGCGGAGGTAGCGGTCCTGCTGCTGGGTTGTTGCCCTCCTACTGCCTCATCCACGTCTCCTGATGTACTGGCCTGTCTCCTGGTAGCGCCTCCATGCTCTGGACACTACGCTGACAGACACAGCAAACCTTCTTGCCACAGCTCGCATTGATGTGCCATCCTGGATGAGCTGCACTACCTGAGCCACTTGTGTGGGTTGTAGACTCCGTCTCATGCTACCACTAGAGTGAAAGCACCACCAGCTTTCAAAAGTGACCAAAACATCAGCCAGAAAGCATAGGAGCTGAGAAGTGGTCTGTTGTCACCACCTGCCGAACAACTCCTTTATTGGGGGTGTCTTACTAATTGCCTATAATTCCCACCTGTTGTCTATTCCATTTGCACAACAGCATGTGAAATTGATTGTCAATCAGTGTTGCTTCCTAAGTGGACAGTTTGATTTCACAGAAGTGTGATTGACTTGGAGTTACATTGTGTTGTTTAAGTGTTCCCTTTATTTTTTTGAGCAGTATATATATATATATATATATATATATATTTATTGTGGCAGGAGAGGCGCTTTGCCACCTGTAAGCTACACACAGGGTCCTGGGGGTAGGTGGGAAGTGTGGATGGACCTGGTTCCCATCCATTTGGCCCAGACCAGGTCTTATAGGCTTCTTAGCCCAAGAAGCTGCTTCATCAGCCAGCACCTGGGTGCTGGGTTTAAAGCAGAGTCTCTCCCATGAGTCAGGGCTCCTGAAGGCAGTTAGTGTCCAGGTGATAGGCCTGCTAGGGACAGTGGGATACGGAGGGCTGGGCCACTAGTGTCAGGATGCCAGGACCTGAACGGTTCCTTAAGTAAGAGGGAGTGAGGCAGGGCCTAACCTCCCTGGTTGTTTATACTAAAGACAGTGATCTTTGTTTTATGTATATCTTTGCTTTGAGCTACCTGAATAAAAGTTATTCGTTTTTGCACAAGCCTGGAGTTGGTCGTTGGTGGAATTTTTGTAGCAGAGTGCATTCTGGCAAGACTCCTGTTACAATATATATATATATATATATATATACTGTGTGTGTGTATATGTGTATGTGTGTGTATATATATATATATATATATATATGTGTGTGTGTGAGTGTATATATATATGTGTGTGTGTGTATATATATATATATATATATATATAGCAGACAAGGGTTTTCAGGCGGCACTCAGCAGACTTGGATCAGGTAGTTAGTTAGACAAAAGTAATTTTATTGACCACGGGCCGACATGTTTCAGGACTGCGCTCCGTTCTCAGGGCCAGGCAAATGCAAAAGTAAAACAGACATACATATATACCACAAGATATCAGGTCCTAACAAGCCTAATCGTGCTCACCTGCTCCACAGCGCGCCCGCTGACCTGATCCGCTTCCGCGTCTCTCTGCAGTGATGTCACGGTGCGCTGCGTCGTAGGGGAGCACCATGGCAACCCGGGTACAGCAAATTATATCATATATTAAAAACCACCATTGAAAAAAACGTGCAATAGATTATCAGACTGTACATAGACATAAACTCCTACACCATATCCTGGAAGTGCATTTAAAATAAATAAAAATAACGTGCTGTTATAAATACAAACATGTTGAGACTGAGTTATAACGGATCACAATAGCACTGCCTATGGAAGAAATACTACTTAGTTACTACTAATGTAAGAATCTATGTCGATTAAATCACTCAATAGCTGGATATGAATGCTAATACATGACCACAAGGCGGAGAGCTGGATAAATACAACTATATGTCCAAACTACTACTATAACTATTAGTATCCAAAGGACAACCAGCAAAATGCAAAAATGTTACAAAAAACATTGGAGACCTAGGTTCTCATTTAAACCATAGGGGAAATAGTCCCCAGGGTGTGAATTCACCTAGACTCCTTTTGAAGTAAAATTCTATTCCTATCGCCACCCCTCAATGACTTGGGGATAAGAATAAGAATAGCCCTAATACTGGCTGCTCCATGTTTGGCATCTAAACAGTGCCTCGCAAATGGTTGATCACTATGGCCCTTCTCCTGTGCCTTTTTAATGGCACTACGGTGAATGGCCATTCTCTCCCTATATTGTCTTATGGTCTTGCTTATATAAGCAAGGCCACAAGGACAAGTAAGGAGATATACCACATGTGTTGTAGTACATGTCAATCTATGTCGAGTTTTGATTTTACGTCCTGTGTGAGGATGATTGAAGGTGGGACCTGTCATTAATGTGTTACAGGTCGCACACCCCAAACATCTAAAACAACCCTGTTTGACTCTGAGAAAGTGAGATTGATTTTCTCTGGTTAGTTTAGTAACATCTAGTTTCATGACAAGGTCTCCCAGATTATTGCCCCGTGTATGGCAGGGCATAATCCGTGTTTGTGCAAGCGATGTGAGAGATTGATCTGTCTGTACTATGGGCCAAAGCTGCTTAGCTCTTTTAACTTGACGTGTACTAGACGTTGTGTATTTGGTAATCCAAGGCAATCTAAGGTCTCCCACTTTTTTACCTTTGACTGCCGGTCTGAGCATTTGGTCACGTGTGATTTTAAGGACCTTAGTTTTAGAGGCCTGCAATTCTCTTAAAGGGTAACCTCGTTGGGCAAACTTTTGGAGCATGCCATCCAGAGCTATAACGGTCTCCTCTGGGTCCGAGGTGACTCTGCGCACTCGCATAAACTGCTAGTACGGCAGGCCTTTCCTGAGTGCCAGGGGATGAAAGCTCTGGTGACACAGAAGGGTGTTTCCATCCGTTGGTTTGACAAATATAGACGTGGATTGTTGCCTATTCTTCAGTGTAATGGTTACGTCTAAATAGTTAATACTCGCCTCATCTACCACAGTGGTGAATTTCACCACATGTGTAGTGAGGCTATGTTGTGCCCAAAGTTGAACTAAATCTGCCCTAGTCCCCTTCCAAAATAACAAAAGATCGTCTATATAGTGCCTATAATAGACGATCTGTGATAGTATGTGGGGGTCCAAATAAAACAACTGTTTTTCTAATTGAAACATAAACGCATTGGAGTACGATGGGGCCATCGCCGACCCCATCGCACAACCTGCTAGCTGCAGGAAAAAATTACCATTGAACACAAAGTAATTACGGCTAAGAACCAAATGTAACAATTTCTAAAATACTCCTACCTCAGGACCCTGGTATTTATCATTATCCTGTATTAATAGGCGGACTGCCTTTACACCTGCATCATGGGGGATGCAGGTGTAGAGGCTGGTGACATTTACACTACAAAGTAAGGTATTATCTGGTATGTCCCCCAACTCCTGCAACTGTAGTAAGAGAGAAGTTGTGTCCTTCAGGTAAGACGGAAGCGCTCGGACGCATGGGTTTAAAAATGCGTCCAAAAACACCGCCACAGGATGATATAAAGAGCCCTTGGCCGACACTATGGTTTGACCAGGAGGCTCAATGAGAGACTTATGTATCTTGGGTACTGTGTAAAAGAGGGACACTTTTGGGAACTCCACTCTGAGTGCACCCCTAAGATCACCAGAAATTATACCCTGCTCATATTTTTCAGTCAAGTATTGAACTAATTCAATGTTGTACTGCTGTGTGGGGTCCCTAAGTAATTTACTGTATGTAACAGTGTCCCCCAGTTGACGATCACATTCTTTAACATATGCTGTCAAGTCCTGGACCACTATCGACCTTGGTTCGCTTTACGCACTACAATGTCCGTTCTTGCTGTTAGACCCCTTAAGGTGGCCCTCTCCTCTTTAGAGATTTTACTGAAAGGGCTATGGGTAGGTATACTTTCTCCCTCCCTTTCAAGCATGCGTAAAAAAGTCCTGATGGATGGATTTAGACTAGGGGGATTGAAGTTGGAACCAGGTATGATGCTCCGCAATTGTGGGGGAATGTCACTGGTAGATGTGATTGAAGGTTTGTTGTTATAGAACTTTCTTCTTCTCAAAGTCCTTCCCAAACGGTGCATCTCCACTTTCCACTCCAAAGGATCAGGTCCTTGTGCAGGAACAAATGACAACCACTTGGCCAGCAGTTTATATTCATGATCCGATAAAGGTGTGGAAGATAAATTGAATACGAGTTCACTCAAGCTCGCGGTGGTTTTGGACCGTGTGATCCTGTGGTTTTGCTGCGAGCACCGCGTCCTCTTCCACGTCCGGATACGGGGGTCTGGTTTGACCGAGTCTGGACCCCTGATGGAGTCTGGCCTAAAGGGATACGAGAATCTCGTGTTGTAGTGGAGGAAGAAGCTGTATCAGAGTCACTGATGAAGTGCTAGTGCCCTGTGTTTGTTCACTATAGCGTCGAGGTTGATATCTTCGTCGTCTGTAGCTTTGTTCTTGGTTGGCAGTTGTACTGCCCAACCACGGGTACACTTGTCTCTGAGCATAGTCCTTCTGGACCTTAACCAATTTGTCCTTTTTAAACGTAATGAGATTCTGATGGTAAAGGTCCATTTGAGTGCTCAATTTATTTAACCAATCATCTTGGACATCCAGGAATAAATTCACCTTATTCTGTTTTTCAAATGCCTGTAATTGTTCTTGGACCATGCCAAGCTCCCTCGTAGATTCCTCCACCACCAATAGAATCAGATCCATCGAACATTTGTTAAGGATCGCAACCCACCATCGGCAAAATTGGCCATTGTAGCGCCCAATGGTCGGTGAGTTGCGTATCCTAAATCCTCGTGGAATAAGGTTATTGCGATAGTAATCTGAGAGCGTAATACCATGGTAAGTGAAGTCACATTCTCTCTGTTTAAGCCGAAGCCAGGTTCTAAATAATTCCTCATTAGAGCTCGTGATTGGTTCGTCCTGCAAACGTCTCCCAACCAATATGACACTTGCCTCTGCGTCAGAGGAACTAAATTGATCACTAGCATCCTTATGGATAATATCCAAAGCCGCCTCCAGGTCTGCATTAACCCCTGCCATCCTGGCAGACTATTTATGGCCACATGATTATGTGCTGCTGTCTAATATTGACCAATGTGTCCGCTTATATGTAACTCAGCTCTCTGATAAGAATACTGTTAAAAACAGCTGAAATATAACGCTGTTGAGGAGTCCTGGTCCCCTGCGGTATGTCGATCAAGAAAACAATATAGTGGTGCCTTGACTGGAGGAAGCACTTAACAGTATGGCAGCTGCTGGTGTGAAATCCCATGTAGAAATGTTATGGTGTGTCCGGCACTCAATCCTGTAGACATGTAGTTGCTGCGGTGCCCTCCTCGTGGGGTATGATAGCTCCACTAAACAGCAGACAATGGTTTTCAGGCGGCACTCAGCAGACTTGGACAGGTAGTTAGACAAAAGTCATTTTATAGACCACGGGCCGACATGTTTCGGAGACTACGCTCTGTCCTCAGGGCCAGACAAATGCAAAAGTAAAACAGACATACATATATACCACAAGATATCAGGTCCTAACAAGCCTAATCGTACTCACCTGCTCCACGGCGCGCCCGCACGCCCGCTGACCTGATCCGCGTCTCTCTGCAGTGATGTCATGGTGCGCCGCGTCGCAGGGGAGCACCATGGCAACCCGGGTACACCATACTCATGTCTCTGGTTCCAGCTGTAAACAAATGATATCATATATTAAAAACCAACATTTTAAATTTTTGAGACTTTGTGATAGTGTAGGACCTGCAAGAAGGTGGGGTACCTTGGTGAGCGGTTTGTAGGCTTCCGTGCATTGGCCAATTCACTAAGTAAACCCCCATAATTTATTTATTTATTGATGTTGTGAGGATAAGTGAGCTTGCTATGGTGAGTGCTGAACTTTCTGTTTGTATATATATATATATATATATATATATATGTATATATATATAAAATTTTCACAGACGCGGAATCCAGAAGAAGTGTGGAGAACCTACCCTTCACAGGTCAGGCTCTATTTAGTGTAGCATTGGATGCGTGGATCTCCACGGCAACTGCTGGTAAGTCAACCTCTCTTCCATCAGCCTCTCAGATGTCGAAGAAACCTTTTTCTACATCCTCTGTGCAGTCCTTTTGGTCTGAAAAAGCTAAAAAGTCCAAGACTCCTACCACTTTCTTCAGAGCTGGGTGAGCAAAATCCAAAAAACCAGCACCAGCAGGTTCCCAAGACCAGAAACCTGCCTCTGTGTCCTCAAACTCCTCAGCATGACGGTGGACCTCCCTGCCTTGAGAACGGGCTGGTGGGAGCGAGGCGCAGACGTTTTAGTCACGTCTGGGTGTCGTCCTGTCTGGATCCCTGTGTACAGGATATTGTGTACCAGGGGTACAAACTGGAGTTTCAAGAGCTCCCACCCCACAGGTTCTTCAAATCAGACCTGCCAGCTTTGCTGACAGAAAGGTGCTTTACAGACATTAAAAACATAATACATGGTACAAACAATTTAGTATTACAGCAAATAGAAAAATGGTACCGCCCCCAGGGCCCTGCGGCCCGGACTACTGCTGCCGTGACTCTCACCTTTCCACAGATAGGGATCTGGCATCTGTTGTGGTGACAACCACTGTACACAGGTGGCCCACATAATTTTGCTGCTGTCAGGCTTATGGGCCCTACACACTACACATGACTGCACGATATGAACGATCTCGAGATAACGAGATAACGTTCATATCGTGCAGTGTGGAGGCTCCAGCGATGAACGATGCGAGGTCCCGCGCTCGTTCATCGCTGGTCCCCCGTCGGCTGTACATGCAGGCCAATATGGACGATCTCGTCCATATTTGCCTGCACTTCAATGCAGCCGGGTGACAGGTGGAGAGAAGAAACTTCACTCCCCCCGTCACTGACCCCCTGCCGCCGGGTCGCCCGTCGGCCGTATCCACCGTCGGGCAGCTCGGCGGCGGATCGGCCAGTGTGTAGGGCCTATTAGGACAGTAGGAAATAATTGCCAGAATGCAGTTCCATGACATTCCGGTATGTGCAAAGCCTGGCAGCGGTAACTGCATATTCTGTATCGAATAAATAAAATAAGGACATGCAGATAGAAGTCTTGGACATAGTATCACATTTCTTTCTCTGACGTCCTAGTGGATGCTGGGAACTCCGTAAGGACCATGGAGAAATAGACGGGCTCCGCAGGAGACTGGGCACACTAAAAGAAAGATTAGGTCCTATCTGGTGTGCACTGGCTCCTCCCTCTATGCCCCTCCTCCAGACCTCAGTTAGAATCTGTGCCCGGCCAGAGCTGGATGCACCTAGTGGGCTCTCCTGAGCTTGCTAGAAAAGAAAGTATTTGTTAGGTTTTTTATTTTCAGTGAGATCTGCTGGCAACAGACTCACTGCTACGAGGGACTGAGGGGAGAGAAGCAAACCTACCTGCTTGCAGCTAGCTTGTGCTTCTAAGGCTACTGGACACCATTAGCTCCAGAGGGATCGAACACAGGGCCCGACCTCGATCGTCCGTTCCCGGAGCCGCGCCGCCGTCCCCCTTGCAGAGCCAGAAGACAGAAGACACGACGAAAACGGCGGCTGAAGACTCCTGTCTTCATTAAGGTAGCGCACAGCACTGCAGCTGTGCGCCATTGCTCCCACAGCACACCACACACTCCGGTCACTGTTGGGTGCAGGGCGCTGGGGGGGGGCGCCCTGGGCAGCAATTAGATTACCTTTTGGCAATAAAAACACACATAATACAGTCTAGCACTGTATATGTGTAAAAACCCCCGCCATTAAGTTACACAAAAGGACAGAAGCTCGCCGCTGAGGGGGCCGGGCCTTCTTCCTCAGCACACCGGGCGCCATTTTCTCTTCACAGCTCAGCTGGAAGGAAGCTCCCCAGGCTCTCCCCTGCAGTATCCTGGTACACAAAGGGTGAAAAGAGAGGGGCACATAAATTTAGGCGCAAAATTTGTATATACAGCAGCTACTGGGTAAACACTGAGTTGTAGTGTAATCCCTGGGTTATATAGCGCTGGGGTGTGTGCTGGCATACTCTCTCTCTGTCTCTCCAAAGGGCCTTGTGGGGGAACTGTCTTCAAATAGAGCATCCCCTGTGTGTGTGGTGTGTCGGTACACGTGTGTCGACATGTCTGAGGTAAAAGGCTCCTCTAAGGAGGTGATAGAGCGGATATGTGTGTGGGAGGGTGTCTCCGTCGACAACGCAGACACCTGTTTGGATATGTGTAAGTGCTGAGGTAAAATTATTGCACAAAAGGTTATGGAACAGAAAGGAAATCTACACTGGTCTGTCCCTATGTCACAGAGACATTCAGAGTCTCTCTATGCTCACTATCCAAAATAACAAACACTGGTATCGACACGGAGTTTAACTCCACTGTCGACTACGATAATGCAAAGTTACAGCCAAGAGGGCTAAAAGGTATTCAATATATGATTATTGGAATAAAAGATGATTTGCATATCACTGATGACTCATCTGTCCCTGACACGAGAGTACACATGTTAAGGGGAAGAATGCTGAGGTAAATTTCCCTCCTCTCATGAGGAAAAAGAGCGGGAATCTCCAGACAAGAGACGGCAGCTTCCCACAAGAGAATTCTCAGGCTGTATCCTTTCCCCACTAGGGCCAGGATGTGTTGAGAATCTTCCCTTAGGATGTCCTGTTTGCACTAGCTATTTTCAGGGATCCTGCAGATAGTGTGCACATTCTAGTATACTACCCAGACCGGCGATTGTGTCGGCAGGGGTTTATAGTGCTGTGGCAGCGTGGACAGGTACCTTATCAGCAGAGATTGAGACCCTAGTATGCATATAAATATATTAAGATGCTGTCTTAAGTGATAGATATATAATTATAAAGCATGCCCAAAGGGACATGAGTATACTGGGTCCTAGAGTCAAAGCTATGTCGATTTCTGCTTGACGTGTCCTGTAGAATATACATTGGACAGATGATGCCGACTTAAGAGGCATATGGAAGGCTGAGGATTGTGTGGAGAAAGGTTCTCGGGCCTGGTCTCCACAGCTATAGCTGGTAATTCTGCTAGTTTGCCCTATATTCCTGCACAGCCTAGAAAAGCACGACATTATTAAATGCAGCTTTTCGAATAAAGAAACAAGAAAGTCTGAGGTGTGTCCTTTCTTGTCAGAGGCGGGGGCAGAGGAAAGAAGCTGTACAACACAACTAGTCCCCAGGAACAGAAGTCCTCCCCGGCCTCTACAAAAATCCACCGCATGTCGCTGGGGCTCCACAGGTGGAGCTAGGCCCGGTGGGGACACGCCTTCGTGTTATGCACACCAGTGCCTGCAGGAAAGTACTGGTGTCAGGACTGTTATGCACTCCAGTGCCTGCAGGAATGTACTGGTGTTTGAACTGTTATGCAAAACAAATGGACTTACAGACAGACTGGGGAATATGACATAACGTACACAGAAGGTGATAGGGTAACAAAATACACACAAAGTGAACAGAGAAGCCCAGAGGCTAAGGAACTGGGTATCTCCCTTGTATTAGAACTGCTCAGATGGGAAAAGCAAGATGTTGTGTTTTAATACGTAGAGAACCCGAAATGCTGTTGCTAAGGGCAACAGCAAAACCCTAAAGGGTTACCAACGGGTGTGGCAGTAAACTCCTTGGTCAGAGATGGAATGATAGACAC
This sequence comes from Pseudophryne corroboree, assembly GCF_028390025.1. Lineage (NCBI taxonomy): Eukaryota > Metazoa > Chordata > Amphibia > Anura > Myobatrachidae > Pseudophryne > Pseudophryne corroboree. The sequence goes on along the minus strand of NC_086444.1, from coordinate 1,050,270,979 downwards.
AAGGAGAGTCTCCACAATCCTAATTCTCACTTGCAGTGCACAGGTTCAGCTTACTGCCACTAAACTGACCCCTGACACCTAGCACAGTGAGACAGGATTAGACAGGCAAGTCTTAGAATACAGCCGCAAACTTGCTAAGTTCACAGAGTAGTAACAGAACCCCAGCAAGCTAAACGACTGACTCCAGTCTTACTGCTAGGTCTGGATTGGCAGAGTGTAATACCAAATCCCCAGGCCTATTTGCAGTAAGCAACAAACAAATACAAAGCTACACAGTACTGGCTAACTTTCAGAAACTGACTAACCAACAAAGATTCAGCAGCATCTGCTTACCCTGAGAAGAGGCCTTATAAAGCAGGTGCTGTCCACGCCCCACTCAGACCTCGCAGACTGTGAGCACAAAAACCAGCACCGGATCCCCTGCCATGCACAGAGCCTATAACCACTGCACAGCAAAAGACCCGAACCGGAGTATCAGCTGCGCTCAGGTCACTCCGCTAGCACTTGTCTCCCGGTTGCCATGACGACGTGGCAGCACAGGCAGGAGACCCTAACAGTACCCCCCCTCTGACGAGGGGTCAAAGAACCCCTATCACCGGGTTTATCGGGGAACTGCGAGAAGAAAGAGCGTATCAGTCTGGGGGCATGAAGATCACAACTGCGCTCCCACGACCGCTCCTCCGGGCCATACCCCTTCCAGTGCACCAAAAATGACAGCCGACCCCGAACCACCTTGGAGTCAAGAATCCTTTCAACAACAAACTCCCTCTGGCCACGTATCAGAAGAGGGGAAGGTCTTCCACTGGAAGAAGGATTACTAATCGCCCGTTTTAAAAGGGAACAATGAAATGTTTTATTGATACCCAAAGAGCGGGGCAGATCTAACTGAAATGCCACCGGATTGATAACCCTGGTGATCTTATAAGGGCCGATGAACCGGGGGCCTAACTTATGAGATGGCTGTCTCAACTTCAAATTCTTGGTAGACAACCAGACGAAGTCTCCTAATTTGAAGCTGCAGGGTCTTTTCCGCTTATCAAAAACCCTTTTGGTCACTAATGACACAGACACAAGGGCTTTCTTCACTTTCCGCCAAATACCTCTAAGGACCGAAACCACAGAGGAACCACCAGGCGTGGAGTCCAGGGGGTCAAAAGAATTGGCCTTAGGATGATGCCCATACACACAAAGGAAGGGAGAGATCCCTGTAGCAGAGTGAGCCGCGTTGTTATAGGCAAACTCCGCCATGGACAGATGAGCAACCCAGTCAGTCTGACACTTGGAGACATAACACCTGAGGAACTGCTCCAAGGACTGGTTCACCCTTTCAGTCTGCCCATTAGACTGCGGATGGTAGCCCGACGACAAGCTGACAGAAATCTGGAGATCGGAACAAAATGCCCTCCAGAATTTGGCCACAAACTGGGATCCGCGGTCAGAGACCACATCAAGTGGCAACCCGTGGAGACGCACAACATGCAGCATAAATAATTCAGACAGGCGTCTGGCCGATGGCAGCCCAACCAGTGGAACGAAGTGCGCCATCTTCGAAAACCTGTCAACGACAACCCAGATGGCTGTCATCCCCGAGGATTTGGGCAAGTCCACCACAAAATCCATTGAAATGTGGGTCCATGGCTTAGATGGGATAGAGAGTGGATGTAATGGGCCAACAGGAACCCCTCTAGGAGTCTTATTTCGGGCACAGATGTCACATGCCCGAACCCACTGATCCACATCCTTAGCCACCGAGGGCCACCACACCGCCCTAGATAGCAACTCCCGAGTTCTGGCAATACCCGGGTGACCTGCAGACTTCTTGGCATGGAATTCCAGGAACACTCGCTGTCTTAACCTAGGAGGCACAAACAAAAGACCTACCGGAAGGTCTGGAGGAGCCTGCTCCTGTGCTCTAAGGACTAATGATAAGAGGTCCTGGGTAATGCCCACTTTAATACATGATGGGGAAACAATGGGCAACGGCTCCTCGGTGGTCTCCTGGATTGGAGCAAAACTCAGCGAGAGCGCATCAGCCTTGATGTTTTTTGACCCAGGGCGATATGTTATCAAAAAATTAAAGCGAGCAAAAAACAAAGCCCATCGTGCCTGCCTGGCATTGAGATGCTTCGCCGACTCTAAATATGCCAGATTCTTATGGTCAGTGAGAATTGAGACCACAAACTTAGCCCCCTCAAGCCAGTGTCTCCACTCCTCGAGTGCATCCTTAATAGCCAACAATTCCCGGTTACCCACGTCATAATTCATCTCGGCAGGCGAAAATTTACGGGAAAAGTAAGCACAGGGATGAAGGCGATTATCAGACACTCCCATCTGAGAAAGCACTGCCCCAATACCCATCTCAGAGGCATCCACCTCCACCACAAAAGGACGCTCTGGATCTGGGTGTCGCAGCACCTTGGCCGAAACAAATGCCCTTTTGAGACGGGCAAAAGCCGCTTTAGCCTCACAAGACCAGTGAGCAACATCCGCCCCTTTCTTAGTGAGTGCCACCAAGGGCGCCACTATAGACGAAAATCCAGCGATAAATCGTCTATAAAAATTTGCAAAGCCCAGGAAACGCTGAAGCGCCTTCAAACTAGTGGGCTGCACCCAATCCAGGACTGCCTGTACCTTGGAACCCTCCATTTGGAAACCTTCTGGGGAGATAATATATCCTAGAAATGCGATTTGCTGAACTTCAAATTCGCACTTCTCCAGCTTCGCCCCAAGCCGGTGGTCTCTGAGTTTCTGGAGGACTAAGCGTACATGCTTCCGATGTTCCTCCAGGGAATAGGAGAAGATTAGGATGTCATCTAAGTATACAACTAAGAATCTATCCAAATATTCCCTGAGCATATCATTCATGAAATCCTGGAAGACTGCCGGGGCATTACAGAGCCCAAAAGGCATCACCAAATATTCATAATGCCCTGAGTGGGTATTAAAGGCAGTCTTCCATTCATCCCCCTCTCTTATTCGGATTAGATTGTACGCACCGCGTAGGTCAATCTTAGAAAAAATGGTGGCAGTACGAAGCTGGTCAAACAAGACCGAAATGAGAGGCAGTGGGTATGAGTTTTTAATCGTGATACGGTTCAATTCCCTGAAGTCGATGCAGGGTCGCAACGAACCGTCCTTTTTACCCACGAAGAAGAACCCCGACCCAACTGGAGACTGTGAAGGTCTGATAAATCCCTTAGCCAAGTTCTCCTGAATGTACTCTGCCATAGCCTGAGTCTCAGGACGTGACAGGGAGTACAACCTGCTCTTGGGAAGCTTAGCATTTGGCAACAAATCAATGGCACAGTCATAGGGGCGATGGGGAGGTAGTACCTCTGCAACTTTTTTGGAGAACACGTCCGCAAAATCTGCATAACACCCTGGCAATCCTGGCAAACTTAGCTGTGAGAGCCTGACTGGAAGGCTCAAGCAACTCCTGAAACAATCAGTACCCCAACTAAGAATCTCCCCAGAGACCCAGTCAAACTGAGGATTGTGGGCCCTTAACCAGGGTAACCCCAACACCAATGGGGCAAAAGTACAGACAGTCACATAAAAGGACAATTTTTCAGAGTGTGTGGCTCCAATAAACAAAGAAATCTGGCTAGTGCAAGAGGTAATTTTACCTTGGGATAATGGTTCCCCGTTTAACCCACAAATCTCAATTTCCGATGCCAAGGGTACTAAGGGAACAGAGTGTTTCAGGGCGAATTGGCGGTCCATAAAAACCCCGTCGGCCCCACTGTCCACAAAGGCCTCAGTCTTGACAGTTTGACCGAGGATCTTCAAGGTCACCGGAATGATAAAAGTCTTCTTGGGAAATTCTGACTTCTGGCCTGACAGGATATTTCCCATCACCCTCAGGCCCTGAAGTTTTCCGGCTTTTCTGGGCATGATACTACCACATGACCTTTATTCCCACAGTACAAACACAACCCCTGCTGTCTCCTCCGCGTCTTCTCACGCGAGGAGAGGCGGGTAGCCCCAATCTGCATAGGCTCCTCGGAAAATTCCTCAGAGTCTGAGGTTCCCTTGGGAAGGAAGGAAATCTCAGTCTCCCTTTCAAGCCTACGCTCTCTCAGCCGTCTATCCACCCGGATGGATAACTGCATGAGCTGATCCAAGCTATCAGGCAAGGGATATTGTACCAGTTGGTCCTTTATCTGGTTAGAAAGACCTCTTCGGTACTGGTGTCTCAGGGCTGGGTCATTCCACTGGGTATCATGGGCCAACCTCCGAAACTCCGTACAGTAAACCTCAACTGGCCTTCGCCCTTGCTTAAGGATCGAAATCTGAGCCTCGGCTGAGGCCGTCTTGTCAGGGTCATCATACAACATGCCCAGTGCCGTAAAAAAAGCATCAACACTTTTAAGCGACGGACAGTCAGGCTGCAACCCATATGCCCAGACCTGTGGGTCTCCTTGTAGCAAGGAAATCACTATGCCCACCCGCTGAATCTCCGACCCAGAAGACTGAGGCCTAAGCCGGAAGTATAGCTTGCAGCTCTCCTTGAAACAAAAGAACTGCGAGCGATCTCCAGAAAAATGATCCGGGAGATTTACTTTCGGCTCCTTAACCCCTGCAGGTGCTGCTGCTGCGGGAGCTCCGCCAGCAGCCTGGGAGGTGTGCATTTTTATGGACAAATCATTAAATTGTCGAGTCAGGACCTGCACCTGATCGACCACCTGTTGCAACGTATTTTGAGGGGTATGCTCCATATTCCCACAAAATTTCAACAGGAGTATTAGGCTGCTGAATATGTTATGCACTCCAGTGCCTGCAGGAATGTACTGGTGTTTGAACTGTTATGCAAAACAAATGGACTTACAGACAGACTGGGGAATATGACATAACGTACACAGAAGGTGATAGGGTAACAAAATACACACAAAGTGAACAGAGAAGCCCAGAGGCTAAGGAACTGGGTATCTCCCTTGTATTAGAACTGCTCAGATGGGAAAAGCAAGATGTTGTGTTTTAATACGTAGAGAACCCGAAATGCTGTTGCTAAGGGCAACAGCAAAACCCTAAAGGGTTACCAACGGGTGTGGCAGTAAACTCCTTGGTCAGAGATGGAATGATAGACACAAGGAGAGTCTCCACAATCCTAATTCTCACTTGCAGTGCACAGGTTCAGCTTACTGCCACTAAACTGACCCCTGACACCTAGCACAGTGAGACAGGATTAGACAGGCAAGTCTTAGAATACAGCCGCAAACTTGCTAAGTTCACAGAGTAGTAACAGAACCCCAGCAAGCTAAACGACTGACTCCAGTCTTACTGCTAGGTCTGGATTGGCAGAGTGTAATACCAAATCCCCAGGCCTATTTGCAGTAAGCAACAAACAAATACAAAGCTACACAGTACTGGCTAACTTTCAGAAACTGACTAACCAACAAAGATTCAGCAGCATCTGCTTACCCTGAGAAGAGGCCTTATAAAGCAGGTGCTGTCCACGCCCCACTCTGACCTCACAGACTGTGAGCACAAAAACCAGCACCGGATCCCCTGCCATGCACAGAGCCTATAACCACTGCACAGCAAAAGACCCGAACCGGAGTATCAGCTGCGCTCAGGTCACTCCGCTAGCACTTGTCTCCCGGTTGCCATGACGACGTGGCAGCACAGGGCAGGAGACCCTAACACTTCGTAAGTTCAGCCACAAGTGGGTTCACTCCCTGTTAGATCCCTGGGCAATAGAAATTGTGTCGCAGGCCCGGCGGGCTTCCCCCCAAGAGAGGGAGCCAGTGTTAACTGCAATTCGCAAATTGTATCTTCAACAGGTGATGGTCAAGGGTCCCCTCCTTCAACAAGAGGGTGTTATTATTCGACCATGTTGTAATCCCGAAACCATATTGAATTAAAATCCCTGAACATATACCTGAAAAGGTTCAAGTTCAAGATGGAATCGCTAAGAGCGGTCATTGCAAGCCTGAAAAGGGGGAGACCTTTATCGTGAATCGGGACATAAGGGATTTATACCTTCATGTCCCCATTTATCCATCTTATCAGGCGTACCTCAGAATTGCGGTACGGGATTGTCATTACCAATTTCAGACGTTGCCGTTTGGTCTCTCCACGGCCCCGAGAATATTCACCAAGGTAATGGCGGATATGATGGTGCTCCTGCGGAAGCAAGGTGTCACTATTATCACATACTTGGATGATCTCCTCATAAAAGCGAGATCAAGAGAGCAGTTGCTGGACAGCGTATCACTTTCTCTGGAAGTGTAACGGCAACACGACTGGATTCTATGTATTCCGAAGTCGCAGTTGGTTCCTACAGCTCATCTGCCTCGCCTAGGCATGATCCTAGACACAGACCAGAAAAGGGTTTATCTCCCGATAGAGAGAGCTCAGGAGCTCATGACACTGGTCAGGAATCTATTGAAAACCAAAACAGGTGTCAGTGCATCACTGCACTCGAGTCCTGGGAAGGATGGTGGCATCATACGAGGCCATCCCCTTCGGCTGGTTCCATGCAAGGACAATGGAACTTACTGTACAAGTGGCCCGGATCATATCTTCAGATGCATAGGTTAATCACCCTATCCCCCAGGGCCAGGGTGTCTCTCCTGTGGTGGCTGCGGAGTGCTCACCTTCTCGAGGGCCGCAGATTCGGCATTCAGGACTGGGTCCTGGTGACCACAGATGCAAGCCTCCGAGGGTGGGGGGCAGTTACACAGGGTAGAAATTTCCAAGGTTTGTGGTCAAGTCAACAGACTTGCTTTCACATCAATATCCTGGAACTAAGGGCCATATACAACGCCCTAAGTCAAGCGGAGTTCCTGCTTCGCGACCAACCGGTTCTGATCCAGTCAGACCGCAGGGGCTCATGTAAACTGCCAAGGCGGCACAAGGAGCAGGGTGGCGAGGGTAGAAGCCACCAGAATTCTTCGCTGGGCGGAGAATCAAGTAAGCGCACTGTCAGCAGTGTTCATTCCGGGAGTGGACAACTGGGAAGCAGACTTCCTCAGCAGGCACGACCTCCACCCGGGAAAGTGGTGACTTCATCAGGAAGTCTTCACGCAGTTTTGCAAATTGATGCCTCAGGTGGACTAGATGGCGTCCCACCTCAATAAAAAGATAAAAAAGGTTTTACGCCGGGTCAAGGGACCCTCAGGCGATAGCTGTTGTCGCACTAGTAACACCGTGGGTGTTCCAGTCGGTCTATGTATTCCCTCCTCTTCCTCTCAGACCCAGGGGCTGAGAATTGTAATAAAAGGAGGAGTGTGAACAATGGCCCTCATTCCGAGTTGATCGGTCGCAAGGCGAATTTAGCAGAGTTACACACGCTAAGCCGCCGCCTACTGGGAGTGAATCTTAGCTTCTTAAAATTGCGACCGATGTATTCGCAATATTGCGATTACTAACTACTTAGCAGTTTCAGAGTAGCTCCAGACTTACTCTGCCTGTGCGATCAGTTCAGTGCTTGTCGTTCCTGGTTGACGTCACAAACACACCCAGCGTTCGCCCAGGCACTCCCACCGTTTCCCCGGCCACTCCTGCGTTTTTTCCGGAAACGGTAGCGTTTTCAGCCACACGCCCCTGAAACGCCGTGTTTCCGCCCAGTAACACCCATTTCCTGTCAATCACATTACGATCGCCGGAGCGAAGAAAAAGCCGTGAGTAAAATTACTTTCTTCATAGTAAAGTTACTTGGCGCAGTCGCAGTGCGAACATTGCGCATGCGTACTAAGCGGATTTTCACTGCGATGCGATGAAAAATACCGAGCGAACAACTCGGAATGAGGGCCAATATTCTTTGCTCCGGATTGGCCAAGAAGGACTTGGTACCCGGAACTGCAAGAAATGCTCTCAGAGGACCCATGGCCTCTGCCTCTCAGACAGGACATGTTGCAACAGGGGCCCTGTCTGTTCCAAGACTTACCGCGGCTGCGTTTGACGGCATGGCGGTTGAACGCCGGATCCTAGCGGAAAAGGGCATTCCGGATGCAGTTATTCCTACGCTGATAAAGGCTAGGAAAGACGTGACAGCAAGACTTTTTCACTGTATATGGCGAAAATAGGTTGCTTGGTGTGTGGCCGGGAAGGCCCTACAGAGGAATTCCAGCGGGGTCGATTCCTGCACTTCCTACAGTCAGGAGTGACTATGGGCCTAAAATTAGGATCCATAAAGGTCAAGATTTCGGCCCTATCCCTTTTTCTCTCAAAAAGAACTGGCTTCACTGCCTGAAGTTCAGACGTTGTTACAAGGGTGCTGCATATTCAGCCTCCTTTTGTGCCACCAGTGGCACCTTGGGATCTTAACATTGTGTTGGATTCCTAAAATCCCACTGGTTTGAGCCACTTAAGACCGTGGAGCTAAAATATCTCACGTGGAAAGTGGTCATGCTTTTTGCCTTAGCTTGGGCTAGGCGTTTGTCAGAATTGGCGGCTTTGTCATGTAAAAGCCCCTATCTGATCTTCCATATGGAAAGGGCAGAATTGAGGACTCGTCCCCAATTTCTCCCTAAGGTGGTATCATCGTTTGATTTGAACCAACCTATTATGGTGCCTGCGGCTACTAGGGACTTGGAGGATTCCAAGTTGCTGGACGTAGTCCGGGCTTTGAAAATTTATGTTTCCAGAACGGCGGGAGTCAGAAAGTCTGACTCGCTGTTTATTCTGTATGCAGCCAACACGGTTGGCGCTCCTGCTTCGAAGCAGACTATTGCTTGCTGGATCTGTAGCAAGATTCAGCAGGCTCATTCTGCGGCTGGATTGCCGCATCCGAAATCAGTAAAAGCCCATTCCACAAGGAAGGTGGGCTCTTCTTGGGCGGCTGCCCGAGGGGTCTCGGCATTACAGCTTTGCCGAGCTGCTACTTGGTCGGGTTCAAACACGTTTGCAAAATTCTACAAGTTTGATACCCTGGCTGAGGAGGACCTTGAGTTTGCTCATTCGGTGCTGCAGAGTCATCCGCACTCTCCCGCCCGTTTGGGAGCTTTGGTATAATCCCCATGGTCCTTACGGAGTTCCCAGCATCCACTAGGACGTCAGAGAAAATAAGAATTTACTCACCGGTAATTCTATTTCTCATAGTCCGTAGTGGATGCTGGGCGCCCGTCCCAAGTGCGGACTATCTGCAATACATGTATATAGTTATTGCTTAACTAAAGGGTTATTGTTATGAGCCATCTGTTGAATGAGGCTCAGTTGTTGTTCATACTGTTAACTGGGTATGGTTATCACGAGTTGTACGGTGTGATTGGTGTGGCTGGTATGAGTCTTACCCGGGATTCCAAATCCTTTCCTTGTAGTGTCAGTTTTTTCGGGCACAGTTTCTTTAACTGAGGTCTGGAGGAGGGGCATAGAGGGAGGAGCCAGTGCACACCAGATAGGACCTAATCTTTCTTTTAGTGTGCCCAGTCTCCTGCGGAGCCCGTCTATTTCCCCATGGTCCTTACGGAGTTCCCAGCATGCACTACAGACTACGAGAAATAGAATTACCGGTGAGTAAATTCTTATTTTTCATCTTTATTTTGCATTGTACAACAGGATTGTATGTTGTTAAGTTTATTATATCACTGATGGCAGCTTCCTCCTGTCAGAGGTGTCAGGATTACTTTAGTATGCCCCATGCTAGCACATTAGCTGCCTACAGTTACAAATCTAATTTTTAGAACAATGAATGCTCTGTGCTCTCATGCAGAACTCATGGTTATTTAGCTGTGAAGGGATAAGTTATAAGTTCATCAGCTGACGTAGCAGCTTTGTTTCTCAAACTAATTAGGGGTTTACATTTTTTTTTCCTCCAGCAGTTGCGATAAAATTAACCTTTTTATTCTTTTAAATTTAATTGACTATTTTGGGATTGCCTCTGTCACTTGCAGACTAGCTGGCTAAACATAAACAAATTAACTTAGGCTAATCAGCAGAAGTGGGAACTGTGTAATTAATTTTCTTCTTATGTCTTTTAAAGGATTCCCATGAAAAATGCTCTAAGAATTGGCTTTAGACTTTTTAGCGTTTTATTTTCAATAAACATCTCAAAGCATTAATAGGAAGTATGACATTAAAAAGCACCGCACATTTCCCTTCATTTCAGGAATGAAATGTCCTCAGATTTCTTTGGCATCCTCACGTCTTGCTCATCCCAAAATGACTTTGTCTGCATCTCGTTTTCTTCAAATGCCAGTCATACTGCCATACCTCCCAACTGTCCAGATTTTTGCAGAACAGTAAAAAATTTTTGGGACTGTCCCGCTGTTACACCCGTGTGCCAGACTGTCCCGTGGTGGTGGGGGGGCAGTCAGGAGGCTCCTGTCATCGCTGCCCTGCCTAGCAGAGCAGCGGTGAATAGACGCTGTGTGCATGCGCACAGCGTCTATTTAGTGGAGACAGAGCGCTGGGCATGCCCCCACAGTGACAACAGTGGGGTGTGGCTTGCGATTGTGGGCCCTCCCATGAAGCCACACCCCCTTTCCACCGGTCACACCCACTTTTGGGCGGCCGGGCTCTTCACGTGCGCAGATGTCCCTCCTTCCCATAGGCAAAAGTCGGGAGGTATGTACTGCCCACTTCCTGTTCCATCTAGGGCATATTGAATTAGATGTAGTCATTTACTGCACCAGGAAAAGGGTGGTAGCTGCTGGCTTCAACACCCGAATCTAGTCAATTGCAGCCCTTTTTCCTCGTCTTGCAATTTACCCGTTAATATGCGTTAAACCACAGAATCTGGGATAAGTTCCCAGAGCTATGGGTTAACAGGCATTTGCTGCAGATTTATCAAAGAGAAATCTGTGTAAACTGCCCTCTGAGTGCTGATCACCGGCTGCCATGGGCTATAATTGAATAGCCCGGCAGATTGGTGAGCACTCGTTAATTAACTGCAGCTAATTGAATCCGGCCCCTAATGTGTTTACCACATAACATGAATTAGAAGAGTCTGTACCCAAAACTCTTGCGAAAAATAAAGGCATGTTTGCAACTGACATGCATTATCTGTCATGTTTTTACTAACATTAAAAAATAGAAATAGAATCAGTAATTTTGTATTGTTTCATAAATTGTTTAATGCTAGGTGATTATACTTTTCATTACAGGATTGTGTTTTGTTAATAAATATGGGGAAATTTGCTAAATGAAAACTTGCGAACAAACTACTGGGAAAAGAGATTGGGTATGAAGTGCCGGCTGTCGGGATGCTGGCGGTCAGGAGATAGACAGCAGCATCCCAACAGTTCAAATCGATGTCCGGGATTCCAGGGTCTGTGTCCTGTCCCCTTTTGGGAGATTCCGCCGCCGGTATCTTGTGAATCGGTATCCCAACCATTGGGATTGTAACCGCATCCCCGGAAAATAACTCAACACCTGTGTAAGCTTTTAGGAACTAGATAATTTACTGGACCACTAAAACTAAAAGATGATCCCTCATGGAAAATATCTAAATATGATCTAACGGCTTGGGGTCGGGTGACCGGTGGTCAGGATTCCGCCGGGTCACCATACCGATGCTGGGATCCCGGCTGCCGGGATGCTTGCAGGGGGGCAAGCACGGGTTGGGTATGGCTTACCGGCGCTGGGGATCCCGGTATGCTGACAGCGGGATGTCAGCGGGGGGCAAGCGCAACTAATCCCCTTGCAGGCTCACTGCGCTCGCCACAATGTGGGCTCGCGGGATGTAGCCGTCGCTATTGTGACCGGCGGAACTACATCCCGGCAAGCGCAGCGAAACCCCTTGTGGGCACGCTGCAATCGCCATGCTCCGGGCTCGGTGGCTCGCTGCTATCGAGGACACCCATGAGTGGGAATAGCTCTGGGACTCCTGGTGGCCAGGATCCTGGCCGCCGGTCACCTGACCTACATCCCGTTCTAACATGGCAAAACTTTGATAGTCACTGCTTTTACGCCTTCTTCAGAGTGCATAGGAGGCATGCTTTTCGGTACTGTGAGTTTGAGCACTCTAAGTGTATATGACATAAGTGGGCATTTAATATCTAATGATGGAAGTAATTCAAAAGTTAACCTTTAATTCTCAAAGAATCTTTTCCTTCGATATTGATGGACAGCCTTTAAACAGTAACATTTGTCTAAGAATATGCAGTTATATTAAAGGTGGAGGGTATCCTTTTTATAACTTGAAATAGCTCTGTTGCACATGTGACTCCTAAGCTTTCCTATTTAATAGGTGATTTTTTTATTCTCTGTACAGTAATTGGAGACAAGACATGTCATCTACATTAATACATAGACACCGCTTCTGTTGTGTATTTTTGTTCACCTCCTCACAGGAAAGAAACTTATGGCCCCCGTACACTAGGACGAGATATCGCATGCATTCCATCGCATGCGATACCCCTTCAACTCCCCGGGAGCTCCTGGACTTACGATAACATGATTCCAGGTCACCTACCACTCACGATGTGCTAACAATAGATTGCATGCAATCTAACGTTAAAGCCCCTTATCGCAAGCGACAGGGCCAGATCTTACCTGCTGCACGTAAGATCTGAAAACCCTACTTATGACCCTCGGGAGCGCGCCTCAGATCGTAATTGTAAGTGCACCACACACCGGGGGGTATATTTACTAAGCTCCCGATTTTGACCGATTTGGTGTTTTTTCTTCAAAGTGTCATCTCGGGAATTTACTAAACTAAAATCTCGGCAGTGATGAGGGCATTCGTATTTTTTTGGAAGTCAAAGAAAAAAATTACGAATGAATACACCATCGGTCAAATACGCCTGTTATTTTATACAACTCGGTAATTTACTAAAAATTTTAATCACAAACACTGCCGGTAAAACCCAAAATTCGTAAAAAAAGCAGTTTTAAAATAGACCTGCTTTTTTTCACCGTGTTCTGATAGGCATGCATGGATCCGTGAGATCCGTGCATGTTTATCAGTGGGAAGGGGTGGGAAATTGTTAAAATTCACCAAAAAAAATGCGTGGGGTCCCCCCTCCTAAGCATGATCAGCCTCGGGCTCTTTGAGCCGGTCCTGGTTGTAAAAATATGGGGAAAAAATTGTCAGGGGTTACCCCATATTTGAACAACCAGCACCGGGCTCTGCGCATGGTCCTGGTGCAAAAAATACGAGGGACAAAAAGCGTAGGGGTCCCCCGTATTTTTTGAACCAGCACCGGGCTCCACTAGTCAGAGAGATAATGCCACAGCCGGGGGACACTTTTATATAGGTCCCCGTATTTCTCTTACGTCCTAGAGGATGCTGGGGACTCCGTAAGGACCATGGGGATAGACGGGCTCCGCAGGAGACATGGGCATTTTAAGAAAGACTTTAGGTATGGGTGTGCACTGGCTCCTTCATCTATGCTCCTCCTCCAGACCTCAGTTTATTACTGTGCCCAGAGGAGACTGGGTGCATTACCGGAAGCTCTCCTGAGTTTCCTGTCAGAAAGTATATTTGTTAGGTTTTTTATTTTCAGGGAGCCTGCTGGCAACAGACTCCCTGCATCGAGGGACTGAGGAGAGATAAGCAGACCTACTTCTGTGAGTTTCAAGGCTCTGCTTCTTAGGCTACTGGACACCATTAGCTCCAGAGGGATCGGTACGCAGGTCTCACCCTCGCCGTCCATCCCAGAGCCGCGCCGCCGTCCTCCTCACAGAGCCGGAAGGTAGAAGCCTGGTGAGTATGAGAAGAAAAGAAGACTTCAGAGGCGGCAGAAGACTTCATGATCTTCACTGAGGTAACGCACAGCGGTGAAGCTGTGCGCCATTGCTCCCATACACCTCACACACGGCAGTCACTGTAAGGGTGCAGGGCGCAGGGGGGGCGCCCTGGGCAGCATATAAACCTCTCTCAGGCAAAACTATATATATACAGCTGGGCACTGTATATATAAAGAGCCCCCGCCAGTTTTTAGTATATTTGAGCGGGACAGAAGCCCGCCGCCGAGGGGGTGGGGCTTCTCCCTCAGCACTCACCAGCGCCATTTTCTCCACAGCACAGCGCTGAGAGGAAGCTCCCCGGACTCTCCCCTGCTTAATCCACGGTGAAAGAGGGTTTTGAAGAAGGGGGGGGGGCACATAATTTGGCGCATTTATATATATATGTACAAACAGCGCTACTGGGTAAACATATATCTATATAGTGTTTTTTCCTGGGTCATATAGCGCTGGGTGTGTGCTGGCATACTCTCTCTCTCTGTCTCTCCAAAGGGCGTTGTGGGGGAACTATCTTCAGATAAGAGTATTCCCTGAGTGTGTGGTGTGTCGGTACGCGTGTGTCGACATGTCTGAGGTAGAAGGCTTTCAGGGGGAGGAGGAGAAAATTAATGTGGTGTCTCCGTCGACAACGCCGACACCTGACTGGATGGATATGTGTAATGTTTTAAGTGCTAATGTAAATTTATTGCACAAAAGATTAGACAAAGCTGAAGCTAGGGAACAGCCAGGGAATCAACCCATGTCTGTCCCTATGTCGCAGGGACATTCGGGGTCTCAAAAGCGCCCACTATTCCAAATTGTAGACACTGATACCGACACGGATTCTGACTCCAGTGTCGACTACGATGATGCAAAGTTACAGCCAAAATTGGCTAAATGTATTCGATATATGATTATTGCAATAAAAGATGTTTTGCATATCACAGAGTAACCCCCTGTCCCTGACACGAGGGTACACATGTATAAGGGAAAGAAACCTGAGGTAACCTTTCCCCCCTCACATGAGTTGAACGAATTATGTGAAAAAGCTTGGGAATCTCCAGACAAAAAACTGCAGATTCCCAAAAGGATTCTTATGGCGTATCCTTTCCCGCCAACGGACAGGATACGGTGGGAATCCTCCCCTAGGGTGGACAAAGCATTGACACGCTTATCCAAAAAGGTAGCGCTGCCATCCCAAGATACCGCTACCCTCAGGGATCCTGCTGACCGCAAGCAGGAGGTTACCTTGAAGGCCATTTACACACATTCTGGTACCTTACTCAGACCGGCGATTGCGTCGGCCTGGGTTTGTAGCGCTGTAGCAGCATGGACAGATACCTTATCAGCGGAAATTGAGACCCTAGATAAGGATACCATTTTATTGACCCTAGGGCATATAAAAGATGCTGTCTTATATATGAGAGATGCTCAAAGAGACATTAGTCTACTGGTTTCTAGAATCAACGCTATGTCGATTTCTGCTAGACGAGTCCTATGGACTCGGCAATGGACAGGTGATGCCGACTCAAAGAGGCATATGGAGGTTTTACCTTACAAGGGTGAGGAATTGTTTGGGGAAGGTCTCTCGGACCTGGTCTCCACAGCTACAGCTGGTAAATCAAATTTTTTCCCTTATATTCCCTCACAGCCTAAGAAAGCGCCACATTATCAAATGCAGTCCTTTCGATCACAAAGAAACAAGAAAGTACGAGGTGCGTCCTTTCTTGCCATAGGTAAGAGCAGAGGAAAAAAAGCTGCACAACACAGCTAGTTCCCTGGAACAGAAGTCCTCCCCGGCCTCTACAAAATCCACCGCATGACGCTGGGGCTCCGCTACAGGAGTCCGCCCCAGTGGGGGCACGTCTTCGAGTTTTCAGCCACATCTGGGTTCACTCACAGGTGGATCCCTGGGCAATAGAAATTGTTTCCCAGGGTTACAAGCTGGAATTCGAAGAGGTGCCTCCTCGCCGGTTTTTCAAATCGGCCGTACCAGCTTCTCCCCCGGAAACGGAGATAGTGTTAAATGCAATTCACAAATTGTATCTTCAACAGGTGGTGGTCAAGGTTCCCCTGCTTCAACAAGGAAGGGTATATTACTCAACCCTGTTTGTAGTCCCGAAACCGGACGGTTCGTTCAGACCCATTTTAAATTTAAAATCCCTGAACCTATACTTGAAAAGGTTCAAGTTCAAGATGGAATCGCTAAGAGCGGTCATCGCCAGCCAGGAAGGGGGGGATTTTATGGTATCTCTGGACATAAAGGATGCATACCTTCATGTTCCCATTTATCCACCTCATCAGGCGTACCTGAGATTTGCGGTACAGGATTGTCATTACCAATTCCAGACTTTGCCGTTTGGGCTTTCCACAGCCCGAGGATTTTCACCAAGGTGATGGCGGAAATGATGGTGCTCCTGCGCAAGCAAGGTGTTACAATTATCCCGTACTTGGATGATCTCCTCATAAAAGCGAGATCAAGTGAGCAATTGCTGAACAGCGTCTCACTTTCACTGAAGGTGTTACAGCAACACGGCTGGAGTCTCAATATCCCAAAGTCGCAGTTGGTTCCTACGACTCGTCTGGCTTTCTTGGGCATGATTCTGGATACAGACCAGAAAAGAGTTTATCTTCCGATAGAAAAAGCTCAGGAACTCATGACTCTGGTCAGGAACTTATTGAAGCCAAAACAGGTGTCAGTGCATCACTGCACTCGATTCCTGGGAAAGATGGTGGCATCATACGAAGCCATTCCCTTTGGCAGGTTCCATGCGAGGACTTTTGTCAAAGTCGAAAAATATTATGCTTCACGTTGCCATATGTTAACCCCATGCGCTTGCCCGCTGCACGTGCACATTCTCTCCCGTGCGTGCGCATATTCGCAGTTGCGTAATGGAGTTTCTACGGCCGTGCGCATTGGCGCGTGGTATGTGCATTTACGGTAGAGTTTGTGTGCGTCTGGTGGGCGACTCGATCGTTACATAGTTAATCCGAATAGTATGTTTTATAGGTAATGGTCCCCTTAATAATAACTGTAAGTTTGTTTAGTATAACTGGTTCATGAACAAAGGAATTCCTCTTTGCATGATACGAAGGGTCAGATAGGGTCTGAGCGATGGTGTTTGGTACCTAACCGAAGAGTATTTTATTAGAAACAATCCGGTGCTGGTTAGGTAGAGATTAATTGCTCCTGCGTATAGTTATGTCTATAAATAGTTTCTGGACATTTACTGTATTTTGCGATTCTTTGTCCATGTGGTAGGAATCCTGAGATTCCCTCCCACCTGAGCAGTCTGGAATAGTCACAGCCCACCTGTTCAAACAAACCTATGACCTTTTGTTGTAATGTGAAGACAGATTCCTGTGTCCAATGAACAATGAGATATAGGTCCCTTTGTAGTGTACTGTATGCAGTGTATATAAGGAACAGCCAGTTTGGGCCAGTTTAGTCTACTCTCCACAAAAGGTTTTCATCACTGACTAACTATGGAGCTGGTGACCAGGACTGCGCAGCGATCATTCCCCAGTGTGTAAGTTTTTCTCTGTAACCAACTTGTTCTCTGTTTGTATTTGCCATACTCTCTCTCTCTGTTATTGTTAAACTGTTGTATATTGTATATGTGTAGTTATCATGTTTAGGTATTGATGTTAGTCTGTAGTGTATAAGATGTTAACTGTATTTTTCCCTTTTTACATAACTAAATCTCGTTAGGAAAGGTTTTGGAACCTCAGCAGGGTGTCTGTGTTTCTCTAGCTAGTACAAAGGGTTTCAATGTATCTCAATCACTCAAACAGCTTGCTTAAATATCCAGGTTAACCAGTGGTATATCATTGCAGTATCTCAATACTAAGACTTACAGTATAATCAGGCTCTGTGTTTAAAGTTTATAAAAGTACTGTCTGTGTGTACGCTCGCTGTGTGTATTCCATACACCCAGCGTAGCGTGTGTACGTAATTTGCGTACCACGTGCGAGGCCTTCATACGCAAATAGCGTACGGAGGGCGTAGCACGTGCACGTGGTTTAGCGGCCATTACGGCTACACGGTATTAGTATATAGCTAATGTTAAAAGGTAGATAACGGACTCTATCAATTGGGGGCTCAAGTCCGGTCCACCTCATATCCGCAGTCAGGCAAAAACGCGCAGACTTTATCGATCAGCAAAGGGAGGAAAGGTAGTATCTTGTAGTGCTGATCAGATGAGAGTCTGCGTCTGATTCTTTTGGTTTGTAGGGATGCTGGTGGAATCCGAAGAAGGTAGGAACATTAAGCTATTGTCTTTTTAAATCTGGTTTTTATTTCTATTTGGTGCCAACTGCACACGCAGATTGGATTGCTTGTCTGTTTAAATAGGTTTAAAAGTATTTTTGGTCGCTCTGCATGGCTTGATAGTTTTATTTTTAGCTCAGGCCTAGAATAACTTAAGGGGCTGGAATGATGATTTTCTTTGTGACAAAAGAAGCCACATGGTCTGTCCTCCATTTTGTGTAAACCTCATGGATATGGAAGGGGGAGGAGCAGCGGCCATTTTGGGAAGGTCAATTTTTTTTTCTCTGAATGGCTGATTTTCTGTTGACTCAGGAAATATTTAGCCATCCATTGTCAAAAAGAAATCATCATTTAATGAGTTTTTAATGCATTTATTTAATCCATATCATAGTCAATCATAAGTGGTTCAGATAGAGTTTAATATAAGTTAATAGTAAAATGAATATTTGATCATTGTTCCAGATTGGCCAAGAAGTACCTGGTATCCGGATCTGCTGGAAATGCTCACAGAAGATCCGTGGCCTCTTCCTCTACGACAGGACCTGTTGCAATAGGGGCCCTGTCTGTTCCAAGACTTACCGCGGCTGCGTTTGACGGCATGATGGTTGAACGCCGGATCCTAGCGGAAAAGGGCATTCCGGATGAGGTCATTCCTACTCTGATAAAGGCTAGGAAGGACGTGACAGCAAAACATTATCACCGTATATGGCGAAAATATGTTGCTTGGTGTGAGGCCAGGAATGCTCCTACGGAAGAATTCCATCTGGGCCGTTTCCTTCACTTCCTACAAACTGGAGTGAATTTGGGCCTAAAATTAGGCTCCATTAAGGTTCAGATTTTGGCCTTTTCTTTCAAAAATAATTGGCTTCTCTCCCAGAAGTACAGACTTTTGTGAAGGGAGTGCCGCATATTCAGCCTCCTTTTGTACCTCCGGTGGCGCCTTGGGACCTTAACGTGGTGTTGAGTTTCCTTAAGTCGCACTAGTTTGAACCACTTAAAACGGTGGAGTTAAAATATCTCACTTGGAAAGTAGTCATGTTGTTAGCCTTGGCTTCGGCTAGGCGAGTGTCGGAATTGACGGCTTTGTCTCATAAACGCCCCTATCTAGTTTTCCATATGGATAGAGCGGAATTGTCGACCCGTCCTCAATTCCTGCCTAAGGTGGTGTCATCTTTTCATATGAACCAACCTATTGTGGTGAATGGCTACGCGTGACTTGGAGGATTCCGAGTCCCTTGATGTAGTCAGGGCTTTGAAAATTTACGTGGCCAGAACGGCTAGAGTCAGAAAAACAGAAGCACAGTTTGTCCTATATGCGGCCAACAAGGTTGGCGCCCCTGCTTCAAAGCAGACTATTGCTCGCTGGATCTGTAACACGATTCAGCAGGTGCATTCTACAGCTGGATTGCCGTTACCAAAATC
Organism: Pseudophryne corroboree; assembly: GCF_028390025.1. NCBI lineage: Eukaryota > Metazoa > Chordata > Amphibia > Anura > Myobatrachidae > Pseudophryne > Pseudophryne corroboree. The sequence continues at coordinate 1,050,251,676 of NC_086444.1, read as the reverse complement.
TGTTAAGGCCCATTCCACTAGAAAGGTGGGCTTGTCTTGGGCGGCTGCCCGAGGGGTCTCGGCACTGCAACTATGCCAAGCTGCTACTTGGTCGGGTTCAAACACCTTTGCAAAGTTCTATAAGTTTGATACCCTGGTTGAGGAGGACCTCCTGTTTGCTCAATCGGTGCTGCAGAGTCATCCGCACTCTCCCGCCCGTTTTGGAGCTTTGGTATAATCCCCATAGTCCTTATGGAGTCCCCAGCATCCTCTAGGACGTAAGAGAAAATAAGATTTTAAACCTACCGGTAAATCTTTTTCTCGTAGTCCGTAGAGGATGCTGGGCGCCCGTCCCAAGGGCGGACTACTTCTGCAAGACTTGTATATAGTTTTGCTTACATAAGGGTTATGTTATAGTTTTCATCGGTCTTGGACTGATGCTATGTTGTTTTCATACTGTTAACTGGTTAGTATATCACAAGTTATACGGTGTGATTGGTGTGGCTGGTAAGAATCTTGCCCTTGGATTAACAAAAATCCTTTCCTCGTACTGTCCGTCTCGGACAGTACGAGGAAAGGATTTTTGTTAATCCAAGGGCACAGTTTTTCTAAACTCTGTGCACAGTTTCTCTAACTGAGGTCTGGAGGAGGGGCATAGAGGGAGGAGCCAGTGCACACCCATACCTAAAGTCTTTCTTAAAGTGCCCATGTCTCCTGCGGAGCCCGTCTATCCCCATGGTCCTTACGGAGTCCCCAGCATCCTCTACAGACTACGAGAAAAAGATTTACCGGTAGGTTTCAAATCTTATTTTTTTGCACCAGGACCAGGTGCAGAGCCCGGTGCTGGTTGTTCAAATATGGGGGAACCCCTGTCAATTTTTCCCCCATATTTTTACAACCAGGACCGGCTCAAAGAGCCCGAGGCTGGTTATGCTTAGGGGGGGGGGGACCCCACGCAAATTTTTTCTTGATTTTTAACACTTTTTTTTATTTTATAAAGGTGCACAATGAAGCCCTGCACGGATCTCACAGATCCGGCCGAGATTCATTGTGTTAATGTCGGCAGTGTTTTACTATTCACTCCCGTAAAACACTGGCAGAAAATACGAATGACATCGACATCGGAAAACTCGAAAATGCAGAATACGACAGCATAGTAAATGAGGCGTAAAAAATTCAAAAAGTTGCAATTTCACACATTCGATGTCATTCGTGTTTGAACTTTAACCTCTTTCAGAAAATTACGAATTTTAGTAAATATACCCCAATGTGTGTCACTTACTCGCGAAACGTCGCAATGCGTTGATATCGTGCCAAATAGGCACAATATCGTCCTAGTGTTTGGGCACCTTTTACAGTTGGGATCATTACCGTAAAGCCACAAACTTTTCAATTAATTGTAAAGGTACAGTAAAAAGAACCTCACCCAGCTCTGAGAAGAGGATAGTTATTATAAATTGAAAAATAAAAAATACAGTAGAAATTGAAACGGGTTTGGGAATCATAATAGAACCACCTTTGCTGACTGCTGGTATGAGATTGGCATGTCAATAGAATCTATGGCATTGACACTTAATGGTTCACTTGCATTGCAGCAATTTTTTTTTACCTGCTGCAGTGTGTACTTTTTTATAATAAAAAGGATGAGAAACTTAACAAAAACATCTTTAACAAGTTTAGATGTCTTTTCAATATGTAAAAAATGGAACATTTGCTTTACTTAAAAACACACATAAATGACAGTATGTTTCAGCACTTTTTTGGGTGACTTGAATATTGCTGGATATATCAAAGGTAAAATGGATAGAAATTCATGAATTGAAGTCTACTGTCCAAATTTGTTTTCATATATTACTAATACATATCTTCACCAAATATTTTAAAAATATATTACTTAACAAAAGAGGGTCCTCTGGCCAGCGAATACAGAGTTTGAGCCACCTGTCCAGTCAGAACGTAATAAAGGGGCACATTAAACATATGGATTTAATTCTCCCTAGTTAGCAATTAAGGGGTCCGAACAATTAATTTATTATTTGTGGCAAGTTAATAATAAAAATAAATGTTTAATTACACAGAAATTATCATATTTAATAATTGTTAATATTTACAATATACGATTGGAGTGACAAGTACAGTCGGAAAGGTTATGGACAATTTAATGTACGAGGGTGGTTCAATAAATTAGGTAACAAGACATTTCATTGCGTAAATTTATTCAACTTGGACATATACATATAATCAATAATATGGCCTTGGTACAGATTATTATTCCACATAGTCCCCATACTTGTAAGCATTTGTTCCAATGGTACATTAAGGCATGTATCCCAGCATAGAAGAAATCATTGTCAGGCATCTGAAGCCAGTTGTTCATGAACAATGTTGTGCACAGTACCCACTGAGATGTTCAGTTCGTTAGCAATATCACTAACTGTCCTCCTGAATCAGACCTTCAATGAGGTACAAATTGTCATCTGTGGTGGACATGCTTGGCTAGACAGATTACTGATCATCTTGAACGCCTGCCCGGCCGTAATCAAAGGCAGTGCACAAACCCAAACCTGTTTCTGTGACATTATCACCGTACACCTTGACAAGTTGGTGATGAATTTCAGCTGATGATGTTCCCTTCAGATGCAGAAATCTGATCACACTACACACCTCAGTGTTTGATCATGTTTCCGCCAGCCCCGCCATCTTACAACTGATGTTATGACAGTATGACTGATATGAGGCTCAGTCTAATGGCTGTGATAGGAAGCATTGGTCTTCCTGCTTTGGCCTGGCAGGAAATTAGAATGAAATAGAGAACATTACACATGTGATAGGTCTTGTTACCTTACTTATTGAAACACCCATAGCTTAGAGAAGTAGTGAGTGATGGGACGCAGGGGGGAAGCACAACAGTTCTCAATGATGTGACCATCATATGGGTGAGCAAACAGTGTTGCTGAAGGGGAAAAGGAGATGAAAGACATGGGGCACTGGTGGTAATTAAGTGGAACAACAAGGAGGGTCCTGACTGAGCACTTCCATACTAAATGGAGAGGCAGAACAGTTAGGTGTCTTTTTAGAGCATGTTTACAGCTGCGTTGACTGGTAGAAAGTACGACTTCTGAATGGAGTGTGTTCCACAGGATTGAGGGGGGCTGCTTGAGAAATATTGAAGAGAACAGCTCTTCCTATAGGATCTGTCCATTGCAGTATGAGGAATTCTGGGTTTTATGACCAGGTAGTTCTACTGCGAATGCGCAGCTCTCGGACAGCACAAGCCCAAGCCGCGGGGAACACTTGAAGGGATCCTGTCAGTATTTATGCAGAAAGAAGCCCATAGTCTATAGATACCGCCATTTATTGATGGTGTTGCCTATCGGATACCAGCTTCAGAAAGTTTTGCGTTTTAGAGCTTGATACATATGGGGAATGAGATCAGTGACCTAGCCAGAACTTTGTGGGCCCCATAGCAAGCAACAATTTGAAGGGACTCTTCCCCAATGTTTCTAGAGACACCACTCTCCACAGTGATTGTTCATTTTTCCCCCCATAATATTAACATAGTAAAATAGTTTCTGAGGTTGAAAAAAGACAATTTGTTCATCGAGTTCAACCTGTTAGTGATTTCCTACACTGTAATATTTTTAAGACTAATTTTAACTGTGGTGAATTTATGCTGTTATGTCTATTCCTTTTTATTTTATTTTTATTACTATAGTGCAGGATTTACCCACCATAACCCTGTATATTCTTATCCATTAGGAATTTATCTAGCCCATTCTTAAAAGTAGTGGCCGAGTCTGCCATTACTACTCTCTCAGGCAGGGAATTCCAAATACTTATTGTCCTTACTGTGAAGAAACCTTTCCGTTTCTGTGTGCAAAATCTCCTCTAACCTAAGCAGGTGTCCACGTGTCCTTTGTGATGATCTTACCAAAAACAAATCCCCGCTAGCTCTGTGTATTGTCCACTTATATATTTGTAAATGTTAATCATATACCCTCTTAATCACCTTTTTTCCAATGTCTAGTCTAGCAAGCCTTTCCTTGTATTCTAGCGTCTCAATCCCTTTAATCAATTTGGTCGCCCTTCCCTGAACCTATTCTAGTTCCAGGATATATTTTTTGTAGTTTGGTGCCCATAATTGTGCACAGTATTCGAGATGTGGCCTCACTAGTGATTTATATAATGGGAGTATAACACTTCCATCTCTTGTGTCAATTTCCCGCTTAATGCATGCTAATACCTTGTTCACCTTGTTTGCTTCATTCCTACTTTGGGTACTATTGCTAAGTTTGTTATCTATGTGAGCACCTAAATCTTTTCCCATTACATACATACATATTGGGGGTCATTCCGAGTTGATCGTAGCTGTGCTAAATTTAGCACAGCTACGATTATCTTTCCTGACATGCAGGGGGAAGTGCAATCTGCGCAGAAGTGCAAAGGCATCGCACAGCTGCGATGCCTTTGCGCTTCAAGAGTAGCTCCCGACCAGCGCAGCTTTAGCGTGCTGGCCTGGAGCTACTCCTCACTCCCCGGCCCGCAGCGGCTGCGTGTGACGTCACGCAGCCGCTGCGGCCTCCCTCTGTTCGGTCCGGCCATGCCTGCGTTGGCCGGACCGCGGCTACGAAACGGCGGCCAAACGCCGCCGTTTCGCCCCCTCCCGCCCAGCGACTGCCTCTGCCTGTCAATCAGGCAGAGGCGATCGCAGCCCTGCTACGGCCTTCGGCCGTCTGGCATGCACCGGCGCACTATGGCGCCGGCGCATGCGCAGTAGAGACCCGTTCGCTCGGCTGTGATAAATAACAGCGAGCGAACGGGTCAGAATGACCCCCATCATCCCCCAAGTTTTTCCCCATTTAGTATGTAGATAGTATTTCTCTGACGTCCTAGTGGATGCTGGGACTCCGTCAGGACCATGGGGAATAGCGGCTCCGCAGGAGACAGGGCACAAAATTTAAAAGTTTGACCACTAGGTGGTGTGTACTGGCTCCTCCCCCTATGACCCTCCTCCAAGCCTCAGTTAGGTTTTTGTGCCCGTCCGAGCAGGGTGCAATCTAGGTGGCTCTCCTAAAGAGCTGCTTAGAAAAAGTTTGTTAGGTTTTTTATTTTCAGTGAGTCCTGCTGGCAACAGGCTCACTGCAACGAGGGACTTAGGGGAGAAGAAGTGAACTCACCTGCGTGCAGGATGGATTTGCTTCTTAGGCTACTGGACACTAGCTCCAGAGGGACGATCACAGGTACAGCCTGGATGGGTCACCGGAGTCGCGCCGCCGACCCCCTTGCAGATGCCGAATAGAGAAGAGGTCCAGAAACCGGCGGCAGAAGACGTCTCAGTCTTCATGAGGTAGCGCACAGCACTGCAGCTGTGCGCCATTGCTCTCCGCACACTTCACACCAGCGGTCACTGAGGGTGCAGGGCGCTGGGGGGGGCGCCCTGGGCAGCAATGTAATATACCTATTCTGGCTAAAATATATCACATATAGCCCCTGGGGCTATATGGATGTATTTAACCCCTGCCAGGTTCCAAAAAAACCGGGAGAAGAAGCCCGCCGAAAAGGGGGCGGGGCCTATTCTCCTCAGCACACAGCGCCATTTTCCTGCCCAGCTCCGCTGCGAGGAAGGCTCCCAGGACTCTCCCCTGCACTGCACTACAGAAACAGGGTAAAAACAGAGAGGGGGGGCACTTATTGGCGATATTTATAATATTTGAGCTGCTATAAAGGGAACACACTTATTAAGGTTGTCCCTATATATATTTATAGCGCTTGGGTGTGTGCTGGCAAACTCTCCCTCTGTCTCCCCAAAGGGCTAGTGGGGTCCTGTCTTCTATCAGAGCATTCCCTGTGTGTCTGCTGTGTGTCGGTACGTGTGTGTCGACATGTATGAGGACGATGTTGGCGTGGAGGCGGAGCAATTGCCTGTAATGGTGATGTCACCCCCTAGGGAGTCGACACCAGAATGGATGGCTTTGTTTATGGAATTACGGGATAGTGTCAGCACGCTACAAAAGTCGGTTGACGACATGAGACAGCCGGCAAACCAGTTAGTACCTGTCCAGGCGTCTCAGACACCGTCAGGGGCTGTAAAACGCCCTTTACCTCAGTCGGTCGACACAGACCCAGACACTGACACTGAATCCAGTGTCGACGGTGAAGAAACAAACGTATTTTCCAGTAGGGCCACACGTTATATGATCACGGCAATGAAGGAGGCTTTGCATATCTCTGATACTGCAAGTACCACAAAAAGGGGTATTATGTGGGGTGTGAAAAAACTACCGATAGTTTTTCCTGAATCAGAGGAACTGAATGAAGTGTGTGATGAAGCGTGGGTTACCCCAGATAGAAAACTGCTAATTTCAAAGAAGTTATTGGCATTATACCCTTTCCCGCCAGAGGTTAGGGCGCGCTGGGAAACACCTCCTATGGTGGATAAGGCGCTCACACGCTTATCAAAGCAAGTGGCGTTACCGTCTCCTGATACGGCCGCCCTCAAGGATCCAGCTGATAGGAGGCTGGAGAATACATTAAAAAGTATATACACACATACGGGTGTTATACTGAGACCAGCAATCGCCTCAGCCTGGATGTGCAGTGCTGGCGTGGCTTGGTCGGAGTCACTGTCTGAAAATATTGATACCCTGGATAGGGACAGTATTTTACTGACTATAGAGCAGTTAAAGGATGCATTTCTTTATATGCGAGATGCACAGAGAGATATTTGCACTCTGGCATCAAGAGTAAGTGCGATGTCCATATCTGCCAGAAGAAGTTTATGGACGCGCCAGTGGTCAGGTGATGCGGATTCCAAACGACATATGGAAGTATTGCCGTATAAGGGGGAGGAATTATTTGGGGTCGGTCTATCGGATCTGGTGGCCACGGCAACGGCCGGAAAATCCACCTTTTTACCCCAGGTCACCTCCCAGCAGAAAAAGCCGCAGGCTTTTCAGCCGCAGTCCTTTCGTTCCTATAAGAACAAACGAGCAAAAGGACATTCCTATTTGCCCCGAGGCAAAGGAAAGGGTAAGAGACTGCAACAAGCAGCTCCTTCCCAGGAGCAGAAGCCCTCCCCGGCTTCTACAAAGGCGTCAGCATGACGCTGGGACCTTACAAGCAGACTCAGGGGCGGTGGGGGGTCGCCTCAAACATTTCAGCGCACAGTGGGCTCACTCGCAGGTGGACCCCTGGATCCTGCAGGTAGTATCTCAGGGTTACAGGTTGGAATTCGAGAAGTCCCCTCCTCGCCGTTTCCTAAAGTCTGCTTTGCCAACGTCTCCCTCCGACAGGGCGACGGTATTGGAGGCCATTCACAAGCTGTATTCTCAGCAGGTGATAGTCAAGGTACCCCTCCTACAACAGGGACAGGGGTATTACTCCACGCTATTTGTGGTACCGAAGCCGGACGGCTCGGTAAGACCGATTCTAAATCTAAAATCTCTGAACCTGTACATACAAAAATTCAAGTTCAAGATGGAGTCACTCAGAGCAGTGATAGCGAATCTGGAAGAAGGGGATTTTATGGTGTCCTTGGACATCAAGGATGCTTACCTTCATGTTCCAATTTGTCCTTCACACCAAGGGTACCTCAGGTTCGTGGTCCAAAACTGTCATTATCAGTTTCAGACGCTGCCGTTTGGATTGTCCACGGCACCCCGGGTCTTTACCAAGGTAATGGCCGAAATGATGATCCTTCTTCAAAGAGAAGGCGTCTTAATTATCCCTTACTTGGACGATCTCCTGATAAGGGCAAGATCCAGAGAACAGCTGGAGGTCAGAGTAGCACTAACCCAAGTAGTGCTCCAACAACACGGGTGGATTCTGAATTTTCCAAAATCCCAACTGATCCCGACGACACGTCTGTTGTTCCTAGGGATGATTCTGGACACTGTTCAGAAAAAGGTATTTCTTCCGGAGGAGAAAGCCAGGGAGTTATCCGATCTAGTCAGGAACCTCCTAAAACCAGGAAAAGTATCTGTGCATCAATGCACAAGAGTCCTGGGAAAAATGGTAGCTTCTTACGAAGCGATTCCATTCGGCAGATTCCATGCACGAACTTTTCAGTGGGATCTGCTGGACAAATGGTCCGGATCGCATCTGCAGATGCATCAGCGGATAAAATTGTCCACAAGGACAAGAGTGTCTCTGCTATGGTGGTTGCAGAGTGCTCATCTGTTAGAGGGCCGCAGATTCGGCATAAAGAACTGGGTCCTAGTGACCACGGATGCCAGCCTGAGAGGCTGGGGAGCGGTCACACAGGGAAGAAACTTCCAGGGCGTGTGGTCAAGCCTGGAGACGTCTCTTCACATAAATATACTGGAGCTAAGAGCAATCTACAATGCTCTAAGCCTGGCAAAACCTCTGCTTCAGGGTCAGCCGGTGTTGATTCAGTCGGACAACATCACGGCAGTCGCCCACGTAAACAGCAGAAGTCTTCCACATGATTGTGGTCCATTGGGAAAGACCAATGGTGGACATGATGGCGTCCCGCCTCAACAAAAAACTGGACAGGTATTGCGCCAGGTCAAGAGACTCTCAGGCAATAGCTGTAGACGCTCTGGTAACACCATGGGTGTACCAGTCAGTGTATGTGTTTCCTCCTCTGCCTCTCATACCAAAAGTACTGAGAATTATACGGCAAAGGGGAGTAAGAACGATACTCGTGGCTCCGGATTGGCCAAGAAGAACTTGGTACCCGGAACTTCAGGAGATGCTCACGGAAGATCCGTGGCCTCTACCTCTAAGACGGGACCTGCTTCAGCAGGGACCGTGTCTATTCCAAGACTTACCGCGGCTGCGTTTGACGGCATGGCGGTTGAACGCCGAATCCTAAGGGAAAAAGGCATTCCGGAAGAGGTCATCCCTACCCTGGTAAAAGCCAGGAAGGAGGTGACTGCACAACATTATCACCGCATTTGGAGAAAATATGTTGCGTGGTGTGAGGCCAGGAAGGCCCCGACGGAGGAATTTCAACTGGGTCGATTCCTACATTTCCTGCAAACAGGATTGTCTATGGGCCTCAAATTAGGGTCCATTAAGGTTCAAATTTCGGCCCTGTCGATTTTCTTCCAGAAAGAATTGGCTTCAGTTCCTGAAGTCCAGACTTTTGTAAAAGGAGTACTACATATACAGCCCCCGGTTGTGCCCCCAGTGGCACCGTGGGATCTTAATGTAGTTTTGGATTTCTCAAATCCCATTGGTTTGAGCCACTCAAATCGGTGGATTTGAAATATCTTACATGGAAAGTAACCATGCTACTGGCCCTGGCTTCAGCCAGGAGAGTGTCAGAATTGGCGGCTTTATCGTATAAAAGCCCATATCTGATTTTCCATTCGGACAGGGCAGAACTGCGGATGCGTCCTCACTTTCTGCCTAAGGTGGTTTCAGCGTTTCACCTGAACCAGCCTATTGTGGTGCCTGCGGCTACTAGCGATTTGGAGGATTCCAAGTTGCTGGACGTTGTCAGAGCATTGAAAATATATATTTCAAGGACGGCTGGAGTCAGAAAATCTGACTCGCTGTTTATACTGTATGCACCCAACAAGCTGGGTGCTCCTGCTTCTAAGCAGACGATTGCTCGTTGGATTTGTAGCACAATTCAACTTGCACATTCTGTGGCAGGCCTGCCACAGCCTAAATCTGTCAAGGCCCATTCCTCAAGGAAGGTGGGCTCATCTTGGGCGGCTGCCTGAGTGGTCTCGGCATTACAACTCTGCCGAGCAGCTACGTGGTCAGGGGAGAACACGTTTGTAAAATTCTACAAATTTGATACCCTGGCTAAGGAGGACCTGGAGTTCTCTCATTCGGTGCTGCAGAGTCATCCGCACTCTCCCGCCCGTTTGGGAGCTTTGGTATAATCCCCATGGTCTTGACGGAGTCCCAGCATCCAGTAGGACGTCAGAGAAAATAAGATTTTACTTACCGATAAATCTATTTCTCGTAGTCCGTAGTGGATGCTGGGCGCCCATCCCAAGTGCGGATTGTCTGCAATACTTGTACATAGTTATTGTTACAAAAAAATCGGGTTGTTATTGTTGTGAGCCGTCTGTTCAGAGGCTCCTACGTTTGTCATACTGTTAACTGGGTTCAGATCACAAGTTGTACGGTGTGATTGGTGTGGCTGGTATGAGTCTTACCCGGGATTCAAAATCCTTCCTTATTGTGTACGCTCGTCTGGGCACAGTATCCTAACTGAGGCTTGGAGGAGGGTCATAGGGGGAGGAGCCAGTACACACCACCTAGTGGTCAAACTTTTAAATTTTGTGCCCTGTCTCCTGCGGAGCCGCTATTCCCCATGGTCCTGACGGAGTCCCAGCATCCACTACGGACTACGAGAAATAGATTTATCGGTAAGTAAAATCTTATTTTCTGTTCTTGCTACCAAAGTGCATTACCTTACATTTGTCTATATTGAACCTCATTCTCCATTTTGCGCCCATGCCTCCAGTTTAAATAAGTCATTCTGAAGAGACTCAGCATCCACCTCCGAATGTATAATCTTACACAGTTTGGTATCGTCTGCAAAAATTGACATCATGCTCTGTAGACCTACTTCTAGATCATTTATGAAAATGTTGAATAAATAGTGGTCCAAGTACAGACCCGTGTGGCACACCACTTAGTACTTCAGTCCAATTCGAAAAAATTCCATTTACCAGTACTAGCTGCTCCCTATTATCTAACCAGTTTCTAATCCAAGTGCATATTGTGCTTCCTAGCCTCAGTTCTCTTAATGTATAGATAACTCTCATGTGAGGTACTGTGTCGAAAGCTTTAGCAAAGTCCTAAAAGATTACATTTACCTCTTTACCCTGATCTAGATTAGCACTGTTTCATAAAAGCGTATTTAGTTAGTTTGACCTAATCTGTCCTTCACAAATCCATGTTGGTTCCTATTAATTACCTTATTGGCTTCAGGGAACTCCTGTATTCTATCCCTTAAAATACCTTCCAATTCCTTCCCAACTATAGATGTGAGACTTACTGGTCTATAATTACCTGGTTCAGATTTACTTCCCTTTTAAATATCGGCACTACTTCCGCTATATGCCAGTCTTTGGGAACCATGCCTGATGTAAGTGAGTCATTGAAATTCAAAAATTTGGGTCTTGCTAGTTCGTAATGTAACTCTATAAAAACCCTTGGGTGAATTCCGTTGGGACCAGGTGGCTTATTCATTTTTATTTATCTTACGCCCTAGAGGATACTGGAGTCCATTTAGTTCCATGGGTATAGACGGATCCTCTTGGAGCCATGGACACTTTAAGAATTTGATAGTGTGGACTGGCTCCTCCCTCTATGCCCCTCCTACCAGACTCAGTTTAGAAAATGTGCCCGGAGGAGCTCCTGAAGACTTTTGTGCATTTATTTTCTATGTTTGTTATTTTCAGGCAGGGCTGGTTGGCACCAGCCTGCCTGTTTCGTGGGACTTAGAGGGATGGAACGGCCCAACCTCTTGAAGGGTTAATGGTCCCGTTCCCCGCTGACAGGACACTGAGCTCCTGAGAGACCTATTCCCAAATCCCACCACTAAGAGTGTACAGTTCAGCAGCACGCCGCCACCCCTAACAGAGCCAGAAGAATGAAGAGTGGTGAGTACTGAGCCGGCTTCCTGGCAGGCAGGGCGCCGCCCAGTATGGCGGCATGAGGGTACGGAGACACACGGCTTCTAAACGGGGTGGAATGCGTCTCCGGACACAGAACACAACTGCGTCCCTTGTACACTGTACACAGTGCCCATACTGGCACAACGGTCTTAAAACGGCTCTCCGTTTTAAGCACCAGATTCCTCAGCCAGTATAAAAAAAGCGGGAAGACCGCGTGCCATTGAAGGAGCGGGGCTTCACTATGAGAGGATCCAGCAGCTCACCAGCGCCATTTTCCCTCTGCAGTGGACACAGACGCTGACAGGACAGGGACGCGCAGCTCCGCCAGTGTGACTCCAGTTTACCTCAGCGGTACCAGGGGGTCATAGCAGGGGGGGAGCGACTATTAGTGTACTAGGTCCCCTATCAGGATACTTAGTCTGCGACCCGCCTAAGCTTGGCATTAGCGATAAGGGCACTTTGGGGGCTGGTTCCAAACAACTCTGTGTCTCCCTGAAGGGCTCTTTGTGGGTTAATTGTGCTTAACCTTTTCCTGTGTGTGTGTGTATGTGTGTGTGTGTGTGTTGTCACATTACATTATGTCAGGCAAAGAGTGTGTTTCTTGTACAGCGGATTGTTTCTCTTCACCAGGGGGCTCACTACTGGGTACACAGGCTAGCGGGGCTGCAACGGCATGGGTTAATTCTCTTAAGGGAATAATCTCAACTCTTTCTACAAAATTGTCCCGCAATGAGACAGAGACGCAATACTTAAACCAGACTGTGGATGAGTTTATGAACAGAGACTCAGTCCCCAAAACAGCGTCTCAATCCCCTCCCATTTGTCCGCAAAAGCGATCTCTGGCCCATATACTGCAGTCTGACTCTGATGCTGACAGGTCAGACATGGAGGAGGGAGAGGGAGACTCAGGGGGGGGGGGGGTGTAGCTCTGTTACTGGGAATAGAGGCTCTTACAGAGGCTATCAGGGATGTTTTGCATATTCCTGATAATAAGGTGTCAGAGGAATGTGAGGAATCTTATTTTAATGTAAAAAAGAAGCCCTCAGTCACTTTTCCTGCGTCAAAGGAATTGAATATCCTGTTTGAATAATCATGGGTAAATCCTGATAAGAAGTTTCAGATCCCTAAAAGGTTGCTCTCATCTTTGCCTTTTCCTCTGAGGGATAGGAAAAAATGGGAAAATCCACCGATAGTGGACGCATCAGTCTCTAGGCTGTCACGTAAAATTGTATTGCCTGTTCCTGGTGCAGCCTCCCTGAAAGACACGGCTGATCGTAAAATTGAGACTACACTCAAATCATTGTACACAGCTGCTGGGGTGGCCCAAAGACCCACTATTGCATGGATCACTAAAGCCATTTGCTAAATGGTCAGGTAACCTAATTGAGTGGTTAGATTCCTTATCTAGGGGGGATGTTGTCTTACTCCTGCAGCATATACAGGACTCTGCAAATTTTATGGTGGAAGCCATAAAGGAAATAGGCGTGATTAACGTACGCACTACCGCTATGGCAGTGTCGGCACGCAGGGGCTTGTGGCTACGCCAGTGGACTGCTGACGCAGACTCCAGGAAAGGCGTGGAAGGCCTACCATTCAAAGGAGAGGCCTTGTTTGCAGATGAACTAGACAAATGAATCTCCACAGCTACTGCGGGTAAGTCTGCGTATCTTCCTTCTGCAGCTCCCCCAACCAAGAAGACTTTTCAGCTTGTCAGTTACAGACCTTTCGGACGCCCAAGTTCAAGGGCAAATCCAGAGGTGTTTCTACGTCCTCCGCAAGAGGTAAACCACGCAAACCAGCAACTGCAGGTGCTCAGGAACAGAGCCCAGGCTCTGATTCCTCAAAGGCTTCAGCATGACGGTGGACCGTAATGCCTGGAAGGCTGTCAGGTGGAAGTCCGACTACAATTCTTCAGTCAGATCTGGTCAAGTTCGTGATAGGATCCCTGGGTCATAGATCTTATTTCCCAGGGCTACAGACTGGAGTTCCAAAAGCTCCCACCTCACAGATTCTTCAATTCAGGCTTGCCAGTTTCACAAAAGGCAAGTATAACTTTACAGTATGCCATCCAAAAACTGGTACAGACTTTGGTCATTGTTCCAGTTCCACTTTATCTGCTCAACAAGATGGAGTCTCTGAGAGCGAGATTCTCATGTCTAGAGGAGGAGGAATTCCTAGTGTCTCTGGATATCAGGGATGCGTACCTTTACATTCCGATCTGGCCGCCTCATCAGGCCTATCTACGGTTTGCACTGCAGAACTGTTACTACCAGTTCCAGACCCTGCCCTTTGGTCTCTCCACGGCGCCGAAGGTGATCACTAAGGTGATGGCAGAGATAATGTTTCTACTCCGCAAACAGGGATTGAACATAATTCCGTACCTGGATGATTCCTGACAAAAGCACTGTCCAGGGAAAGGTTGCTGAACAGCATTGGTCTCTCAACCAAACTCCTCCAGGATCACGGGTGGATTCTGAACCTTACGAAATCTCACCTAGAGCCAACAAGGAGGCTCCCATTCCTGGGAATGGTACTGGACACGGAGTCGCAGAAATTGTTCCTTTCGTTGAAAAGGCATTGGTGATCCAGTCGGTGGTTCGGGACGTCCTGAAGCCAGCCCGGTTGTCGGTGCATCTGTGCATTCGCCTTCTGGGAAACATGGTGGTCTCTTACGAGGCTCTTCAATACGGAAGTTTTCACGCAAGACCCTTCTAGATAGATCTGTTGGACAAATGGTCTGGATTGCTTCTTCACATGCACCAGAGGTTCCGTTTGTCGCAAAAAAACAGAATCTCCTTTCTGTGGTGGCTACAGTCTTCTCGCCTCGTCGAAGGTCGGAGTTTCGGAATTCAGAACTGGATTCTGTTAACCCCAGACGCAAGCACCAGAGGTTGGAGGGCAGTCACCCAGGGGGGTGCAGTTTCAAGGAAGATGGTCAAGTCAGGAAGTCATTCTTCCAGTCAACATTCTGGAACTCAGGGCCGTATACAACGCCCTTCTGTAGACCTCACATCTTCTTCAAGATCAGGCCATTCAGGTTCAGTCAGACAATGATACGGCAGTGACGTACATAAACCAACGGGGCGGAATGAAGAGCAGAGGAGCAATGTCAGAGGTGTCAAGAATTCTCTCCTGGGCAGAAAGAAACGCTGTGGCGTTGTCTGTGGTCTTCATTTCGGGAGTAGACATGATGGCCTCTCGGCTCAACAGGAAGATCAATACCAACTATGATCCGAGCCGGGAAGTGGGTAACGTCTAAGCATTACCATCATATTTGGAAGAAATACATCTTTTGGTGTGAGAGCAGAAATTGTTCTGTGGTGGAAATTCATCTGGGATGTTTCCTGCTTTTTCTGCAGGCAGGTGTAGATGTGGGCCTGCGTCTGAGCTCCTTAAAAATCCAGATTTGGCCTTGTCCATTTTCTTTCAGAAACTATTGGCTTCTCTCCCTGAGGTCCAGACTTTCTTGAAAGGTGTTCCGCACATTCACCCTCCCTTTGTGCCTCCCACGGCACCTTGGGATCTCTGTGGTGCTGCATTTCCTCCAATCGGACTAGTCTGAACCGTTACAGCAGGTGGACGTAACTTATCTTACGTGGAAGATCATCACACTGTTGGTATTGGCCTCAGCAAGAAGTGTTTCGGAATTGGGGGCTTTGTCTCATAAAAGTCCCTATTTAATTTTCCATAAGGACAGCGCTGAACTCGGAACTCATCAGCAATTTCTTTCTAAAGTGATGTCTGCATTTCACATCACCCAACCTATTGTGGTACCGGTTGTCACCGACACTTCTGCTACTTCAAAGTCTTTGGATTTTGTGAGGGCTTTGAAGGAGTATGTGAAGAGAACCGCTCGTCACAGAAAATCAGACTCGCTGTTTGTTCTTTATGATTCCAATTAGATTGGGTGTCCTTCTTCAAAGCAGTCTATTGCACGCTGGATCAGGCTTACTATCCAGCATGTTTATTCCACGGCAGGTTTGCCATGTCATGTCCAAGATCTGTACAGGCCCACTCTACTATGTCGGTGGGTTCTTCCTGAGCAGCTGCCCAGAGTGTCTCGGCTTTACAGCTCTGCCGAGCAGTTACTTGGTCAGGTTCGAACATGTTTACTAAGTTCTACAAGTTCGATACTTTGGCCTCTGAGGACCTTCAGTTGGGTCAATCGGTTTTGCAGGAACCTCAGCACTCTCCCACCTGGTTTGGGAGCTTTGGTATATCCCCATGGTACTAAATGGACCCTAGTATCCTCTAGGATGTAAGAGAAAATAGGATTTTAATTACCTACCGGTAAATCCTTTTCTCGTAGTCCGTAGAGGATACTGAGTGCCCGCCCAGTGCTTCATTCTTCCTTCAATGTTACTTGGTTAAGTAATGTTGGTTCAGCCATTGCTGTTCCTGTTTTAAGTTTGGTTAGCTTGGCTTCCCTTTTGTTGTGTGTGCTGGTTTGGAATCTCACCACTATCCTTATTTATCCTTCTCTCAAAGTATGTCCGTCTCCTCGGGCTCAGTTTCTTAGACTGAGTCTGGTAGGAGGGGCATAGAGGGAGGATCCAGCCCACACTATCAAATTCTTAAAGTGCCCATGGCTCCTAATGGACCCATCTATACCCATGGTACTAAATGGACCCCAGTATCCTCTACGGACTACAAGAAAAGGATTTACCGGTAGGTAATTAAAATGCTATTTTTTTTTAATCGGTCACAGACTACTTACTCACTTAAATAGGCTTTTAGCTTTGGGACATTATCATTGCTGAGGTTATGCGTTAATTCCGCTATCTGGTCCTCACTTTTGTATACAGGTGAGAAAAACTAGATTCTTTTTTCCGCATTGTCATTATCGTCTTTGATTAGGATGCCTAACTTGCCTTTTAAAGGGCCTATACTCTCCTTCTTTAATCTTTTGCTGTTGATGTATTTAAAAACTTGTGGTTTGATTTACTTTCCTTTACTGTTAATTTTTCCATTTCTATTTTAGATGTGCTAATTTCTTTTTGCATATTTTATTACAATCCTTATAGTATTCTAATGACTCCGCCTTCCCGTCCGATTTATACTATATGAATGCTCACCATTAGTTCCTTAATCTTTTTGTGAAGCCACATTGGTTTGGAATTATTACTCCTTTGTTTGCTGGCCATGGGAGTGAATTTACGAGTGTAACTAGCGAGCAACGTTTTTAATACATCCCATTTCTCTGTAGTATTCTTGCTTTGAAACAAAATTTCCCAGTCAATGTCCCGTAAAGCTTCCCTCATTGGCCCTCATTCCGAGTTGTTCGCTCGTTGCCGATTTTTGCTATATTGCGATTAGTCGCTTACTGCGCATGCGCAAGGTTCGCAGAGCGCATGCGCTTAGTTATTTTACACAAAAAAGTTAGGTATTTTACTCACGGCATTACGAGGATTTTTCATCGTTCTGGTGATCGTACTGTAATTAACAGGAAACTGGACGTTTTTTGGGAGTGTGCGAAAAAACGCTGGCGTTTCTGGGAAAAACGCGGGAGTGACTGGAGAAACGGGGGAGTGTCTGGGCGAACGCTGGGTGTGTTTGTGACGTCAAACCAGGAACGAAACTGACTGAACTGATCGCAATGGCTGAGTAAGTCTGGAGCTACTCAGAAACTGCTAAGAAATTTCTAATCGCAATTTTGCTAATCTTTCGTTCACAATTCTGCTAAGCTAAGATACACTCCCAGAGGGCGGCGGCCTAGCGTGTGCAATGCTGCTAAAAGCAGCTAACGAGCGAACAACTCGGAATGAGGGCCATTATGTCAAAGTTGGCTTTGCTAAAGTTTAGAGTCCTAGTTGAGCCTATATAGGGATGCTTGTGAAAATGATTATTTAATGTGACCATATTGTGATCGCTGTTTCCCATGGGCTCCCCTACTATAATATTTTATATCAATTTCCCATTGTTTGTTAATACCAGGTCAAAGATTGCATTTCACCTAGTTGGTTCCTCGATTAGTTAAAGTAAGTAGTGATCATTTAGTGTGTTTAAAAACCTATTACCCCTAGCAGTATCACATGAATCATTTGTCCAATTAATCTCCGAATAGTTAAAATCTCCCATCACTATTACGTCTCCTAATCCTGCCGCTTTTTCGAGTTGCTTCAGTAACAATTCCTTATCAGGCACATTAATATCAGGCGGTTTGTAGCATATCCCTATTAGTAGTTTTTTAGTTCCCTTTCCCCCACATACAATTTCTACCCATAAAGTTTCTACAGTACAGGTTGAGTATCCCATATCCAAATATTCCGAAATACGGAATATTCCGAAATACGGACTTTTTTGAGTGAGAGTGAGATAGTGAAACCTTTGTTTTTTGATGGCTCAATGTACACAAACTTTGTTTAATACACACAGTTATTAATAATTTTGTATTAAATGACCTTCAGGCTGTGTATATAAGGTGTATATGAAACATAAATAAATTGTGTGAATGTAGACACACTTTGTTTAATGCACAAATTTATAAAACAAATTGGCTAAAATTACTTTCAGGCTGTGTGTATAAGGTGTATATGTAACATAAATGCATTCTGTGCTTAGATTTAGGTCCCATCACCATAATATCTCATTATGGTATCTAGTTATTCCAAAATACGGAAAAATCCCATATCCAAAATACCTCTGGTCCCAAGCATTTTGGATAAGGGATACTCAACCTGTATTTACAGTCCCCTCGCAAATGTCTTTTCCGTATATCCGGTTTTAAAAGACATACCCCTTTACCTTGTTTATTTAATTTGTTTCTCCTGAACAGCGTATAACCCTCCAGATTAACTGTCCAATCATGAGATTTGTCCCACCAAGTTTCGGTAATACGTATTATATAATACTGTTTGTTTGCTGTTTTGCCCTGGTTCATTTAATTACCAGTAATAGTTTATTTTATGCCCACACAGTGACACCAGTTCATATTATTGACCTACAGCATATAGTGGCAGATGCTCAATCAGCTTAGTGATATCACTCAGGTACTTGCAAGGGAGGGGTATTTCTAAGCAAGAAAAAAAAAAGCATGTTGTTTCCCCCAGCACCCTGAATGATACCAGTAACCAGCTTAAAATCCTACAAAATATTAGAATTCAGAGATCTTGGTTACATATATTTGCGCAAATGTATGAATAAGCCCCGAAGCCTCGTCAAGGCCTCTCTGTATATTGGGGGTCCGTATTGCTATATCTAGGTGCAGGGTGTGGCACCCCAAAAATCAGTATAAGCCAGAAAGCCCAGGGCAGCACACCAGTGAAAATATTATAGTGTTAATAGATTAGTGTTAGGAAGCCAAAGCTATATACAGAAAGTGATACAAAAATAATGAGATGTACTTAAAAAATAGTGTTAATAAAGAAATTAGTAAGTAATAAGTATTAATAGAATGTAATGGAATGCCACATTAGAGCCATCCAGCCCGGCCAATGCAGAGGCATTGCACCCCACACCTAAGTTACCCCAATCTGGGTCTATAATTAACCAGCAAAGAGCCACATGATAATGGCTCCCTACTTGCATATATCTAAACTAAGAGCTACTTACCTTGGAGCAACCCCATAGGGCTCTATATGGCATATCAGGACCTGCATCTCCTCCTAATGCTGGATCCTTCTTGCCGCTCACAATAGACATATCTAGTGGCAGATGCTCAATTAGCTTAGTGCTATCACTCAGGTGCTTGCAAGGGAGGGGTATTTCTAAGCAAGAACAAAAGGCATTTTGTTTCCCCAGCATAGCTCGTTTCTGTCCCCCAGCTTCACAAAGGCTGTAAACAAATAGAAACCTACTCTCAGGCAGTGCTGGTTATGTTGATTAGCTCAGCAGTGTCTTATAGCATGAAACATGAGTGTGGGAGATGAATCATATCAGTGTGGACCTTTACTGAGAGGGAGAGACAGAGATTGCCACTGACGAGTCCCCCTTTTCAGGCCCAGGCAATTTCAGGAACTTGGTAGACAACTATATGAGGTCCAGGGCTCTCTAAGGCTGGGTACACACTAGGCGATATGTTGTCCGATCCATTGGATCAGAGTGACATATCGTTCAAACGGGTGCATATCTGTCAGTGTGTGTATGTGCCACCGCCTAAACTATCAATACAAGTCTTTTACATCCAGCAGTGATTCATAAAGTGGAGTCGGGTATTCCCAGCACCGCCCATTCACGTGAGAGGGGACATATTCTATCATAAGCATAGTGTTGAACAAAGCGTCAAAGCAGGGAATATTACATTACTTTTATAGCAGTTTTCCATATACATATTCTTGTGCACTAATGGCCTGAGTGTGGAATACATCAAACTGGTTTCCAAAAATATAATCTGGGGCAGATTTAAGCACAAATTACATGTCCCTCAATATTATGAAATGCCAAAGGTCAGCACACGAATAAATAACTGACTACAGTACTTCTTAAAATAACATATTTGACAGAAATTCCCAGTACTTGTTCTTAATCCTAGCACTTTGATTTTCATGACTGTACACCTGATCCAGTAGATTAACATGTGTTTTGAATGTCTAGATTTGACCTCCTTCTATCCTTCAGTGGATATTGGCAGATTATGCATAAACTGTATTTTAGCCTTGTGAGATTGATTATTTGCTGAATTTTGACAATCATAAAATAAGTAAGAATATGTAGAAAGACTAAGTGCTACATTCGTGTCTCGCCACAGTATGTAATTTCAGCAACAAAATGACACTTTTATAATTCATATTGTAAAAATTATTTAATAAGATTATATATCCATTGGCATTTCAATAATAGGATTAATGTTTGTTTTTTTTTTTTTAATATTTATAATACATATTATGACACTAAAAAATCATTGTTCCCAATTGCATTATTCTTGTATTGCAGTTTAGGGCATGTCATTTGAGTCTATAAAGTAAACTCCAAAATGCTAATAAAATCTTTTATTAAACACCGTTATGTTTGATATATCTTTTGGAAGCACTAAACATTGCTTGTCAAACACTAGATTACATGTAGCCTTAAACTAGCAGTTAATATTGTTACGGAAGCCCAATGAACCTCACAGCACTTTGACAATGCCTATTTGCAAACGTCTTCAAGCATCCCTCCCAACTGTCCCGATTTTCGCGGGACTGCCCCGGTTTTTTCGCAATGTCCTGTGGTAGGGATGGGGGCAGTTGAGAGGTTCCTGTCACTCAGTGCTCTGCCTACCAGAGCAGCGGTGAATAGATGCTGTGCACAGCGACCATTCACGGGAGACAGAGGGACTGGGGCATGGGCAGCAGCTCACAGAGCGCTTGGCATGCCCCCTCAGTGACAAACACCGCATGGCTCACAACCACAGAACTCCAGTGAAGCCACGCCCCCTTTTCATATGGCACGCCCCTTTTGGCGTGCACAAATTCACTGCGCAAGAGGGTCCCTATTTATGTACGCTTGATGTTGGGAGGTATGCTTAACGACCATTTTCTAGACTCCTGTATAAGCTGTGTATTTCTCCAGTGCTAGCAGTCCTGATTAACTCTATCCACAGCCCTGTGAATTCTTGTATACTTCAAGTTCCAACCAGTCTTGCTGAATATTATTTCGGACTCCTGTGTAAGCTGCATGTCTCTCCGGTGCTAGCTAGTCCTCCTGAGCGCTATCCACGGCCTCCTGGCAATTTCTATGTGCTTCAAGCATTTCTGCAAAACATAATCCATAGACTTCTGTGTAAGATGTACTCTCCTCAAGTTCTAATTAGTCCAACTGAGCACAATCCACAGACTCATGAATGCCAGACATGCTACTAGCAGTGTTCTCCCCTATGTGAACTGTGTACATTTAGCATTGGTCTGCCCAGCCTGTGTTTTTCACATTTATCTGCTTTGTCCTGTTTCTATCATCTGTTCTCTTTCTGCTGATCTCATCATTAGATGACAGTGATAACAGTGACATCCTCAGTGCCAGCCTATCGTCCAATGCAGTCCTGTATACTTCAGTGTGGTTTTGTTGAACATGTTAGCCTCCTTCAGGGACTCCTACCTTCATCCTAGCATCATTCCATTCTACCAGCTAATTGTCACAGAGACTCAAGACATCTAGTTCTGCTGGACACTCTCCGTAATTGCCTGAACTGATCATATTCAATAGCCCTGCTGGTAATCACAGAGTGTTTGTTGTATGATCTGTACTCATTGTGTTTAATGACGTTCCATTTACCATCTATGAGGAGAAACCTTATTAAACCTCCTAATTTCCACCACATGGTCTCCAATCATAGTTCAGCCTTGGGAAAGTGGGCGAGCTGGCCAGCTAGATGATGATATTTACACTGAGTTGGGTCATTGTTGGCACTCCACTGGCTTTAAAACGGCATTAGTCACATGGCCACAATGACATGATCATACCGCTCACCTGACTGCCCCCTCGACCCCCGGACTTTTCACCTAATTGACCCTCCTAAAGGCGACAACCAACAAGTTGGGAGGTACAGTATGTCCCAACTTTCTAGCCTGATTGACACAAAGCTGACTTTTTTGGAATGGAGCGACAAAGCCATTCAAACATTTCTGTCCTTCTTAATATGGGACAGTTAAGAGATAAGTGTTAATTTAGTTGAGCTGTATTTTGCTATTCTGAGCCCTCTTATGCCTACTGTAGGCCTGTTGTAAGTGGTATGGACCACTGCATGCCATCATTAGACTTGCATGGCATATGCCGACAGCGGCATCCCGTTCGCCAGAATGCTGGCAGCGGGCGATTGCAAACAGTCCCCTTGCAGGCTTGCTGCACTCACTACAGGATCTATTCCCACTCTATGGGTGTCATAGACACCCATGAATGGGAATAGTCCTGTTATGCCGTCGCCATTGCCGGCTGGCGAGATTCTGGCATCGGTAATCTGACTGTCGGGATTCCGACAGCCGGCAAATTAAACGCATCCATTTTAAATACCCAAGACAGTGGTAACAGAAGAAAGTAAACATTTGATTAAAAAAATCTTTGCTGCATACTTGCTTATTATTAAATAAAAGAACTTTTAAAATAAAACCTGCAAATAACAAAGCAGTTTCAAAAGACATCCATTGTAAAATAAATTTGTTTCCTCCGTATAAGCTTCAGCACTGACAAGAGAACTCGGAGGATTAAATGCTTTTGCAAATTACTTCAGTATCTTTTTCCAATTATTTTTTCATTGCAGCAGGATTATAGACTGCATTGCCCGTCACTTTGTATTTGTTCAGTACTTACATAACAAACCTCAGTTATAGCAAGCTATTGTAGTACAGTAATTGAAACTATACAGTATGATCATATTACTGATACTGGTGTTCAGATGTAATCACTGTTTTATCAATGTTCATATTAGTTGTGTTTTCATCTTGGTGTTTATGGTCAGGTTGCCTGATTACACTTAATGGGCAAAAATAGTGGTCATTTTGAATGCATGATTTGTTTCCCCATTATTTGTTTTTACTTTCCGCAATATAGTGTCTTATACATTTAAAATGAAAGCTGACATATTTCTTGTGTACAGTAGGTTCTTTGTTTTAACAATTTATATTGCTTTAAAGTCAAACAAATTGGCACCAATGTGAATGTTTTCTTTAAATATACTGCTGTAATATACAGATGTAGCCACGCTCATCCAGCCTGTGGTATGGCCGCTTGGGCACTGCGTAGCGCCTATGCGCGCATGCCCGTAGTACATCGAGCAGCGCCTTAGTACGCCACCCCTATGGGTGCGCATACTTAGAAGCACACACACGTCCTAGCCGCGGGCACACTTGCCGCAAATACGGCAAGCTGCAGGCTACAGATGGAGCCCTGCTCATCTATCCCTTTAATACAGTAGGATTAATTGAGCCAGTGCTGTCGGACTTAATCCCCTGCTGTAATGACTTAATCCCCTGCTGTGTTGTTCTCTCTGTATTGTATTGCAGCTGAGAACAATAGATGAAAGGCTTATGCTAATAAGCCTTGGTGCACCTATGCGCAACAGAGAAGACTAGATGAGCGAGGCTACATCTCTAAATGAGCCTGGCTACATGTATATGTTTGCCCTAAATGTAATATAGGACATTATTATATAGTGTGTCCAAATACCATTAGGCAAACGTAGGCAGTTGCTTAGGATTTCAGTTGTTATGGGGTACCTAAAACACTGGAGTGACATATTGTCACTCATCTAGTGTTTTTAATGCCCCGCGCTGAGAGTCAGTCAGTTCCTTACATGACCAGATGGGGTACCTGTTGGTACCAGATGGGGTGGTATGAGAATCTTAGAATATGCAAATCTCCCCATATGTTTGTGTGCAGCAGTCTCTTGAGTTTAGTGAGAATGGTTTGCAAAACATAAAAAATATCCAGTGAGTAAAAAAATACCAAACACTGAGCAACATCACCAAACAGGTAATTTCAACTTTAAACTTGTCATTTATTTTGTACTGTCTGGACATGGCTACTAATAACAGATAAAATTCTTAAAGCTATGTGTGCAAATGCTAGGAGCTTAGGAGACAAAATTCCAGAGCTAATTGTGATAATAACAAGAGATAACTTGGATTTTGTGGCAGTTAGAATCATGGTGCAATAAGAATCATGACTGGGACATCTCTATACCAGGATACAATTTATTTAGGAAGGATATAATGGGAAGAATAGGAGGAGCGGTAGCAATGTATGTAAAAAAATCATAAATGCTACTTCTAATATAAAATATTGAAGATAAAACTGAGGCCCTTTGGGTCAGTATAGAAACCGGGGAGAAGGACATTATTCGCATTGGGCTGATCTGTAGACCACCAGGCCAGGGGCAGGATTTGGACAGGAACCTATTGTTGGACATCACTATAATGGCTTTAAAGGGAGAAGTCATAATCATGGGAGACTTTAATTTACCTGATGTAAATTGGAAGGGGTCTTTTGCAAGTTCAGCTACAAGTGGCAAATTTCTACATTCCTTACAGGGAGCATCTCTCAAGCAATTGGTGAGGGAACCCACTCGCAAAGACTCAATATTAGATTTAATTCTTACAAATGGTGACAGGATATCCGACATATATGTGAGTGAGCACCTGGGATCCAGTGATCATCAAGCAGTATGGTTTAGTATAAAGACAGGATCCAACTCCTGTCATACAAAAACAAAGGTGTTGGATTTTAGTAATGCTGACTTTGCTAAAATGTGGAGATGTTTAAGTGATTCATTGACGGACTGGAGGAACTTGGAAGGAGTGCAGGAGAGGTGGGAAAAACTGAAAAGTGCAATACTAAGTGCAACAGACCTTTGTATCAAAAGGCTTAGGAAAAGCACCAGGAAACTGAAGCCAGTGTGGTTCACATAAGAAGTATCAACTAGTGTGAAAGCAAAAAAGATGGCTTTTAGGAAATACAAACAGACTCAAAATAATAATGACAAAGAGGTATATCTTGACAGATGGAAGGATGCTAAGAAAGTGATCAGACGTGCAAAGGCAGAAGCTGAGGAGAAAATGGCCCAGTCAGTAGATAAAGGGGGCAAAACTTTTTGTAAGTATATAAGTGAAAGGAGAAAATCAAATGGAGGAATAATAAGACTTAAGACAGAGAGTGAGAATTTGGTGGAGGGAGACAAGGCAGTAGCAGATCACCTAAATAATTATTTTTGCTCAGTATTTACTACAGAAGGAGAAGGGATGGGGCCACAGTTAAGTTGCAAGGACATTCATAAAAATAAGTTAGATGAAAGTACATTTACAGAGGAGAAGGTCCTAACAAAGCTTTCAAAATTTAAAGTGGATAAATCAATGGGGCCAGATGGGATACACCCAAGGATACTCAAAGAGCTGAAAGATGTGCTGGTGACACCTTTAACAGAATTATTTAACCAGTCACTAAATACAGGTGCCATTCCAGAGGACTGGAAAAGAGCAAATGTAGTTCCACTGCACAAAAGTGGAAGCAAGAAAGAAGCAAGTAACTACAGACCAGTAAGCCTTACATCAGTAGTAGGGAAAGTAATGTAAAAACTATTGTGGAATATCTTAAATCAAACAATTTACAGGATCCAAATCAGCATGGATTTACTGGTGGGAGATTATTCCAAACACATCTTATTGACTTTTTTGACTCTGTGACGAAACTAATAGATCAAGGGGGAGCTGTAGATGTAGCATATCTTGACTTTAGTAAGGCATTTGACACTGTCCCACATCGCAGACTGCTAAATAAACTTGAAAGCGTGGGGCTGGATTATAAAACAGTTAAATGGATAAGAACCTGGTTGCAGGATAGGAAACAGACAGTTGTAGTAAATGGAGTGCAATCTATGGAGGGAAATGTTACCAGTGGAGTACCCCAGGGATCTGTACTTGGTCCAGTTCTCTTTGATATCTTTGTTGGTGACATTGCAAATGGTATTGAAGGGAAAGTATGCCTTTTTGCAGATGATACAAAGATATGCAACAGGGTAGACACACCGGGAGGGGTAAAACAAATGATTGATGACCTTGTAGGCTTGAGAAATGGTCAAGAACGTGGCAACTACAGTTTAATGCTAAAAAATGCAAAATCATGCACTTGGGTCTCAAAAACCCAAAGGATAAATATAGTATCAAGGGTACTATAATGGAAACTACTGAGGATGAAAGGGATTTAGGAGTCACTATTTCAAGTGACTTGAAGGCAGAAAAGCAATGCAACAAAGCAATGAGAAAGGCAAGTCAGATGCTTGGTTGCATAGGGAGAGGAATCAGTAGCAGGAACAAAGAAGTGATAATGCCACTGTATATGTCATTGGTACGGCCCCATCTGGAATACTGTGTCCAGTTCTGGAGACCATATCTCCAGAAGGATATAAATACATTAGAGAGTGTACAAAGAAGGGCAACTAAAATGGTGCATGGCCTACATCACAAAACTTATTACCCGGAAAGGCTAAAAGATCTTAACATGTATAGTTTGGATGAGAGAAGGTAAAGGGGGGACATGATAGAAACTTTCAAATATATCAAGGGTCTTAACAAAGTTCAGGAGGGAAACATTCTTCAAAGGAAGAGAAGTATTAGAACTCGAGGACATACACTGAGACTGGAGGGGGGGAGGTTCAGGGGAAATTTAGGGAAAAATTACTTCACAGAAAGGATAGTGGATAAGTGGAATAGCCTCCCATCAGAGGTGGTAGAGGCTAAGACTGTGGAGCAATTTAAACATGCTTGGGATAGGCATATGAATATCCTTAATTGAATTAAGGTTCAAACAGGGTTGAGATTGCCTAAAGGATAAAAAGAAAAGGGGCATGCTAGATGGACCAAGTGGTTCTTATCTGCCGTCAAATTCTATGTTTAAAATTCTATGTGTGATGCTATCATAGCAACATAGACCAGAATCTCTAAGGAATGTTTCCAGTATCTTGTTGAATTCATGCTACAAATAATTCAAGCTGTTCTGGTGGCAGTGGTGGGTCCTACTCAATGAAAGAAAGTGGTCACTAAAAGTGTGCTAATATAGTGAATTATGTTGCCATTGTCTGTGTGTTATATTGTAGGGCAGTATGTGGCGCAGTGTCATCAGTTCAGCACAGAAGTACCGAGTCATCAGTTCAGTTTCCAACCAGGGCCCTATCTCTGTGGAGTTTGTATGTTATCCCATGTTTGCAAAGTGTCCTCCTGGTGCTCTTGTTTCCTTCCAAGACACAAAAAGGTATGTGACCACACCATTTAATTCTCATATTTTTGCAAGTCTGTGTAAGGAATGGCCAGAAGGGAAGAATTTGATGTAGTTGGTCATGTAGTTGCAATATTTTGGAATAAACATTCCCTTGGTTTTTTTAAAAACAGTTTGGAGTGTAATTAGATGAGTGCAGAGCATGTTTGATGTTTATTTAAATGGTGTGGTCACATACTTAAGGCACCGCAGATGGTTGGGTGCAGTTGATTATAGTCTACCGTTTATGGGTGGTCTTCAGTTTGCCGGTGGCCAGGCTCCCGACGACCAGCATACTGGCGCCGGAATCCCGACCGCCGGCATACTGGCAGCTTTTCTTCCTTTTGGGGGTCCACGACCCCCCTGGAGGGAGAATAGAAAGCGTGGCGCGCGTGGTGAGCGCAGCAAGTCCGCAAGGGGCTCATTTGCACTTGCCTAGCTGTCGGTATGCCAGCGATCGGGATTCCGGCACCGGTATGCTGGCCGCCGGGAGCCCGACCACCAGCATAACATACTACACCCATCGTTTATAATATCGTTTTGTGGTCACATTTTCAGTTTAAACCAATTTTCCCATATGTAAGCAAATTTTTGTCAGCTAATTACCAATTAATTGATGTGCTTTGGGGAGAGTCTGTCTCTTTAAGCCTATGAGCCAGCAGACCTCAACCCATGATGAAAGCATTGCTATTGTACAAAATCTGCATGACCTGGTAGCAAATTATGCATAACAATTCTCATGTGTTTGTGGGTCAGTGTATGGTCTGGCCAAAAGGGAAGACTTTGATGTAGTTGGCCAGCTTGACAAATTAGTGTTAGTAAGAACATAAGGATGTGACCTCATACATCGAGCATCTTCAAGAGTGAGCCGACAGGTCTCGTGAGACTCTGCTTGCTCCGAGCATCTTTTACACCAGAAGATGCACAAGGAGACTGATTAATTTGGTAATGCGACACTTTTATATCTGTGTGCAACTGTCTGTATGTCTAGCACAATAAAACTTGGAGTGGAAAAAATCTGTTGCATTATAGCACTTTGTATACGGATTCAGAGACTCAGGGGTATATGCAATTCACGGCGAATCGCGGCAATTTTCCGCCGTTTTTTAATTCGACTAAATTCGCCAGGTGAATTCCGGCAGGTGGCTGCCGGAATTCACCATATTCAATGAAAAACGGATTCGCCAGAATCGCGGGCGAAAATCGGCCGATTTGGCGGATTTTGCCGCGATTTTAAAAAACGGGGAAAAACGGGAAAAACCCGGAAAAAAAAATGGCGTGGGGTCCCCCTCCAAAGCATAACCAGCCTCGGGCTCTTCGAGCTGGTCCTGGTTCTAAAAATGCAGGGGAAAAATTGGGCAGGGATCCCCCGTACAGATAATGCCACAGCCGGGGGTCACTTTTATGCCGTGCCCTGCGGCCGTGGCATTAACTACCCAACTAGTCACCCCTGGCCGGGGTACCCTGGGGGAGTGGGGACCCCTTCAATCAAGGGGTCCCCCCCCCCAGCCACCCAAGGGCCAGGGGTGAAGCCCGAGGGTCCCCCCTCCAAAGCATAACCAGCCTCGGGCTCTTCGAGCTGGTCCTGGTTCTAAAAATGCGGGGAAAAAATTGACAGGGGATCCCCCGTATTTTTAAAACCAGCACCGGGCTCTGCGCCTGGTGCTGGTGCCAAAAATACGGGGGACAAAAAGAGTAGGGGTCCCCCGTATTTTTAACACCAGCATCGGGCTCCACTAGCTGGACAGATAATGCCACAGCCGGGGGTCACTTTTATGCCGTGCCCTGCGGCCGTGGCATTAAATATCCAACTAGTCACCCCTGGCCGGGGTACCCTGGGGGAGTGGGGACCCCTTCAATCAAGGGGTCCCCCCCCCCAGCCACCCAAGGGCCAGGGGTGAAGCCCGAGGCTGTCCCCCCCCATCCAATGGGCTGCGGATGGGGGGGCTGATAGCCTTTTGTGATCATGAAAAGAATATTGTTTTTTCCAGCAGTACTACAAGTCCCAGCAAGCCTCCCCCGCAAGCTGGTACTTGGAGAACCACAAGTACCAGCATGCGGGAGAAAAGTGGGCCCGCTGGTACCTGTAGTACTACTGGAAAAAAAATACCCAAATAAAAACAGGACACACACACCGTGAAAGTAAAACTTTATTTCATACGTCGACACACACATACTTACCTATGTTCACACGCCGACATCGGTCCTCTTCTCCATGTAGAATCCAGGGGTACCTGAAAATAAAAGATCAATATACTCACCTCAGCCATGGTCCAGAGATAAATCCACGTACTTGTAGAAAAAAACAAAACGCAAATACCCGCTCCATGCCGGACTGAAAGGGGTCCCATGCTGACACATGAGACCCCTATCCCCGAATGCAGAGAGACCTGTCAGTGACAGCTGTCACAGAAAGGTCTCTATAGCCAATCAGGAAGCGCAACTTCGTTGCGCTCACCTGATTGGCTCTGCGCGTCTGAGCAGACAGCGCATCGCACAGCCCAGTCCATTATATTCAATGGTGGGAACTTAGCGGCTAGCGGTGAGGTCACCCGCCGGTCAGCGGCTGACCGCGGGTTAACCCCACCGCTACCCGCAAAGTTCCCACCATTGAAAGTAATGGAGCGGCTTTGCAATGCGCTGTCTGACAGCTCAGACAGTGCACAGCCAATCAGGTGAGCGCCACGGAAGTAGCGCTTCCTGATTGGCTGAAGGGACTTCAGTGACAGGAGTCACGTGATGTCCCGGGATTCGGGAGAAAGGGGTCTGATGTGAAAACATTGGACCCCTTTCAGTACGGTATGGATCGGTGTTCGTTTTTTTGTTTTGTTTTGCCAAGTACGTGGATTATCTCTGGACCTGGATGTACCTCTGGACGCTGGAAGGTGAGTATAATTTTTTCACAGGTACCCTCGGATCGTCGGAGACCGTGGCAGTCGGCGTGTCAACATAGGTAAGTATGTGTGTGTCGGTAGTGTGTAATAAAGTTTTACTATCAAGGTGTCTGTGTACTGTTTTTATTTGGGTATTTTTTTTCCAGTAGTACTACAGGTACCAGCGGGCCCGTTTTTCTCCCGCATGCTGGTACTTGTGGTTCTCCAAGTACCAGCTTGCGGGGGAGGCTTGCTGGGACTTGTAGTACTACTGGAAAAAACAATATCTTTTTATTATCACAAAAGGCTATCAGCCCCCCCATCCGCAGCCCATTGGATGGGGGGGGGACAGCCTCGGGCTTCACCCCTGGCCCTTGGGTGGCTGGGGGGGGGACCCCTTGATTGTAGGGGTCCCCACTCCCCCGGGGTACCCCGGCCAGGGGTGACTAGTTGGATATTTAATGCCACGGCCGCAGGGCACGGCATAAAAGTGACCCCCGGCTGTGGCATTATCTGTCCAGCTAGTGGAGCCCGATGCTGGTGTTAAAAATACGGGGGACCCCTACTCTTTTTGTCCCCCGTATTTTTGGCACCAGCACCAGGCGCAGAGCCCGGAGCTGGTTTTAAAAATACGGGGATCCCTGCCCAATTTTTCCCCTGCATTTTTAGAACCAGGACCAGCTCGAAGAGCCCGAGGCTGGTTATGCTTTGGAGGGGGGACCCCACGCCATTTTTTTTTCCGGGTTTTTCCCGTTTTTTCCCGTTTTTTAAAATCGCGGCAAAATCCGCCAAATCGTCTGATTTTCGCCCGCAATTCTGGCGAATCCGTTTTTCATTGAATATGGTGAATTCCGGAAGCCACCTTCCGGAATTCACCTGGCGAATTTAGTCGAATTAAAAAACGGCGAAAAATTGCCGCGATTCGCCGTGAATTGCATATACCCCATAGTCTTTTAACCAGACCATACAGTTTTTCGTTTTACATTTTTATCTGATTTATATACTGTGTTTTAACCATGGAATTAAAAATGTTGTTGACGTGAACTTTATGATCACTCATCTGATATCTTTGGATTGATGGACTGTCAGTGAGCACAATGACTTTAAAAAACAGATGTCTGGGCAGGGATGAAGGAGGGGATGCAGTAAATGTGCCGGTTGTCGGGATCCCGGCATTCAGGATACCGACGACAAAATCCCGACAGCTGACAATGCCGGCAGCCAGAATCCTGGCACACCAGGGCTATTACTGCTTGTGGGTGTCCACAACACCCATAGAGTGGGAATAGATCTTGTGGCGAGCACAGCAAGCCCCCGAGCCCGCAGCGCGGCGATCGCAGCAAGCCCAAAAGTGGACTCTTAGCGATCGCCCTGCTGCTGGCATTCTAGTGGGCTGGATGCTGCTGTCTGGGTATGGTCAGCCGTCATCCCGTCCGCCGGTAATACATACGGAACCCTGAAGTAGAGTAAAACTTGGTCTTTTTACAGTATGAGTAGCTGTCTCTCCTCTGTATGGACAAAATAGTGGAATGGAGGTAATATGGATGTCATGCCTTAAACAGTATATAAGCAAAGTGATTGTGGAATTTTGCAGTATAAAAGACTTTTGAGAAAGATGCTTAGTTTCTGTGATCTGGTCTTTGGGTTCTGCTTTTTCTATGACTTTCCACAGAATTAGCAATTTGACTATCTACAGTGTAATGGGAGCAGGTGTGTGGTGCCAGAGGAACCCACTCTGTAAACCCAGCACCCAAATAATTATATTCACCACTTCGGAGTCCTGCGTCGGCTCAGCAATAGTAATCTTCTGGAAAATAGGACTGCAGCCATTTGTGCATGCGCAGGAGAGAAGTCACCTGGAACATTGTGTGAGTGTATTGCTCTCGGGGACCTGATCATGTGCAGTAGACTGTGGCGCAATCCCAGAGTCTACTGCACCACAGAGAGGAGAGCTCCCATGCGGAGACTGCTCACGGGCCAATTCTACTCTTAAGCCTGATGCACACTGGAAGATGTGTGTACCCAGCAATATTGGCGGCGAAAAGTCTTAGCGGGGAAGGCGGGGGGGGGGGGGGGGGGGGCACATCAGCAAGTGCATACACACTTGGCTGGGAGTGGGGCAACAGGACCATGCTGCATTCGGCATGCAGGCCTGATGGAGGATGTCGCCGACTATGAGCACACATCGCCAGCGACATAGTGTGTACACACTGGAGGATTTGAACAATGTCTCATTCTGATCTGTCTGAATCAATCACATCGTTCACAATATCGCCTAGTGTATACCCAGCATTAAACTGCCCCTGGAATGACCATTACACAGTGCATATGTAAATTCCTCAGTTTGCACAATTTATTTAGGATGGTGTAATGGTTACCATTACTGCCTCACAGCGCTGAGGTCATGAGTTCCATTCCCACCATGGCACTAACTGTGTGGAGTTTGTATATTCTCCCCGTACTTGTGTGGGTTTCCCCCGGGTACTCCGGTTTCCTCCCACAATCCTAAAATATACTGGTAGGTTAATTGGATCCCAACAAAATTAACCCTAGCATGATTGTGTCTGTGTGTACATGTATAGAGTGTAAGCTCCACTGGGGCAGGGACTGATGTGAATGGCCAAAATATTCTCTGTAATAGCGCTGCGGAATATGTGTGCGCTATATAAATAACTGGTAATAAATAAATCAATAAATCTGGTATGATGATACTGTAGCTCAAACTCAGTCTGCTCTGTGATGTAGTTGGGGTTGGAAATAAAATTGTACTGCATATTGCACCTGACAGATATGCCAAATAATATTTCACGAAAAGCTTTGAACATTATAAAGTATTATTTTTAATATATCTGTTGATATCCCCACCAGTGAGAAGTTATTGTACGCTGGGGAAATAAAAGTTCAACCATGTGCAGATACTATGGATGGTGAGATGGTTCATGCTCCAGAGAGCCTGTAGCCAAATATCAGATGGAGGAGACATACGGCATAATCTTAAATCAATTTTAAAGTCAAGTTGTATTCCCCTTGTTATAATTTATATGGGATTTTAATGAATAAAGCAATGTAATTAACCTAATTAACCCTAATATAATTATAATTTGCGGCTTATCAAGTCTATCAATTTAGCCATCACTCTCCAAGTATGAAGACACATGCATCACTTATTACATTTGGGCTCTTCATGTAATATAAAAATTACAGCTACAGTATGGCACTAGAAGCTTTCATATGGAAATGCAGTTTCTGCCAGTGTAACATATGCTTCATACATAAGAGATTGGAATTTACATTCCCCAGCCCTTTGGAATAAGTTTCTATTCTTTACCAGTGTTTTGGGCCACGAGCAAATAAAAACGGGTTATAAATAGTCATGTTGACAAGCCTACCGAGGTGAGCCCAGAGGGAAGAGGGCGCCCAATCTCCCCAAAATTTCTTTCAAGAAACATCAGTCATTTTACTGGGTCAGGGGCACAGTGCACTGTGCAGCCATCTAGGATTACCAGAGGCAGTGTCATGATGGAGATAATTCCCTTTCCGCCTGCTTCCCCTCCTCCCTCCCCACAGCCCTTCTCCACCTACCTCCAGGGTCCTCCTCCCCCTGCATCCAGATCCAGACCCTACAGTGTGTGTCTATTTACTGTGGGCTGGCCCCTCCTCTCAGCCCTGCACCCTTTTCCCCTCCCACTTCATATGTTCCTTCCCCCTCAGCTCCCATTCATCCTTTCTCCCCCCCCCCAGAAAGAAAGAGATATAAATATAGTTCTAAATATATATCTGTCAGATAGGTGGTGTGGCAGGTATGTTTAGCTGCCCCTGACATTTAGCATTTTAGGGGTGCTAAAATGAAATTATACCTTTGTTCCCCCCCAACTTAAAAATGTTGTGGCGCCCCTACCTGCATGTACAGCAGCACCTGTATGGTTCACAGCGGGATCTAATTGTGACCGATGCTCTTCCAAAGGACCTCTGCTGTACACCTGCTGCTGCTGCAGAATTAATTGATTTTGTCCCAGGAGCTCTGCCAACACCTGCAGTAGGGGTCAGGAGGGCTCCCACCTGGTACCGCTCAGTCTGTGCTACAGCAAGCAATGGTGCACACGCCACTACTGGACTGTGAGATGGGACCCACCGTGGAACGCTGATTCTGCATGGTGCAAACGCCTGAATCTCATGAGTCCGACCCACCAGCCATTGTCACACACTGTATTCAGTGAGGGCTCCGGTCCCTGTAGACTGACTGTGAGTGCAATCTATATAATTCTGTAAGTCGCGTGTATTATATATACACCTGACATTCACAAACACCATATATGTTTTCCCTTTTCTCTTACGTCCTAGAGGATATTGGGGTCCACATTAGTACCATGGGGTATAGGCGGGTCCACTTTGATAGTGTGGGCTAGCTCCTCCCTCTATCCCCATCCTACCAGACTCAGTTTAGAAAATTTGCCCGGAGGAGCCGGTCACGCTTGGGAAGCTCCTGAAGAGTTTTCTGCATTTATTTTTCTGCTTGTTATTTTCTGGCAGGTCTGGTTGGCATCAGACTGCCTACTTCGTTGGACTTGGGGGGGGGAACGGCCCAACCTCCTATAGGGTTAATGGGCCCGTTCCCCGCTGACAGGACACTGAGCTCCTGAGGGAACTATTCGCAAGCACCGCCACGGCGAGCATACATTCCCGCAGCACGCCGCCACACCTAACAGAGCCAGAAGTGAGAAGAGTGGTGAGTAGAACGCCGGCGTGCTGGATAGCTGGTCGCCGGCGGTAATGGCTGTATAAGGGTATGAAGACGCTGCGCTGAAAGGCAGGCTGTGACTCCAGGTTTCAGAGGCATACTATGGGGTAAATTTACTAAGATTCGTGTTTTCCCGTTTGAGGTCAAAGTTCAATCACGAATGACATCGAAAGTGTAAATATGCAACTTTTTGAATTGATTACGACTAATTTACTAAGCTGCCGTATTCTGCATTTTCGGGTTTTCCGATGTCGATGTCATTCGTTTTTTTTGGCAGTGTTTTACGTGAGTGACTTGTAAAACACTGCCGACTTTAATACAATGAATCTCGGCCGGATCTGAGAGATCCGTGCTGGGCTTCATTGTGCACTTTGTTTAACAAAAAAAATAAAGTTTAAATGTAATAAAAAAATTGAGTGGGGTCCCCCCTCCTAAGGCAAACCAGCCTCGGGCTCTTTGAGCCGATCCTGGTTGCAGAAATATGGGGAAAAAATGGACAGGGGTTCCCCCATATTTAAGCAACCAGCATCGGGCTCTGCGCCTGGTCCTGGTTCCAAAAATACCGGGGACAAAAAGAGTAGGGGTCCCCCGTATTTTTGAAACCAGCACCGGGCTCCACTAGCTGGACAGATAATGCCACAGCCGGGGGTCACTTTTATACAGTGCCTTGCGGCCGTGGCATCAAATATCCAACTAGTCACCCCTGGCCGGGGTACCCTGGGGGAGTGGGGACCCCTTCAATCAAGGGGTCCCCCCCCCCAGCCACCCAAGGGCCAGGGGTGAAGCCCGAGGCTGTCCCCCCCATCCAATAGGCTGCGGAAGGGGGGCTGATAGCCTTTGTGAAAAGTGATTGATATTGTTTTTAGTAGCAGTACTACAAGGCCCAGCAAGCCTCCCCCGCAAGCTGGTACTTGGAGAACCACAAGTACCAGCATGCGGCGGAAAAATGGGCCCACTGGTACCTGTAGTACTACTACTAAAAAAATACCCCAATAAAGACAACACACACACACCTTGAAAGTATAACTTTAATACATCCATCCACACCTCCATATACACATACTTACCTTATGTTCCCACGCAGGTCGGTCCTCTTCTCCAGTAGAATCCATGGTGTACCTGTAGAAAAAATTATACTCACATAATCCAGTGTTTTCGGCTCCTCGGTAAATCCTTTTGTAATCCACGTACTTGAAAAAATAAAAAAAACGGATACCCGACCACGAACTGAAAGGGGACCCATGTTTTCACATGGGACCCCTTTCCCCGAATGCCAGAAACCCACTCTGACTGATGTCTAAGTGGGTTTCTTCAGCCAATCAGGGAGCGCTACGTTGTGGCACCCTCCTGATCGGCTGTGTGCTCCTGTACTGTCTGACAGGCGGCACACGGCAGTGTTACAATGTAGCGCCTATGCGCTCCATTGTAACCAATGGTGGGAACTTTCAGGTCAGCGGTTGACCGAAAGTGACCTCACCGCTGACCTGAAAGTTCCCACCATTAGTTACAATGGAGCGCATAGGCGCTACATTGTAACACTGCCGTGTGCCGCCTGTCAGACAGTACAGGAGCACACAGCCGATCAGGAGGGTGCCAAACGTAGCGCTCCCTGATTGGCTGAAGAAACCCACTTAGACATCAGTCAGAGTGGGTTTCTGGCATTCGGGGAAAGGGGTCCCATGTGAAAACATGGGTCCCCTTTCAGTTCGTGGTCGGGTATCCGTTTTTTTATTTTTTCAAGTACGTGGATTACAAAAGGATTTACCGAGGAGCCGAAAACACTGGATTATGTGAGTATAATTTTTTCTACAGGTACACAATGGATTCTACTGGAGAAGAGGACCGACCTGCGTGGGAACATAAGGTAAGTATGTGTATATGGAGGTGTGGATGGATGTATTAAAGTTATACTTTCAAGGTGTGTGTGTGTTGTCTTTATTGGGGTATTTTTTTAGTAGTAGTACTACAGGTACCAGCGGGCCCGTTTTTCCGCCGCATGCTGGTACTTGTGGTTCTCCAAGTACCAGCTTGCGGGGGAGGCTTGCTGGGCCTTGTAGTACTGCTACTAAAAACAATATCAATCACTTTTCACAAAGGCTATCAGCCCCCCTTCCGCAGCCTATTGGATGGGGGGGGACAGCCTCGGGCTTCACCCCTGGCCCTTGGGTGGCTGGGGGGGGGATCCCTTGATTGAAGGGGTCCCCACTCCCCCAGGGTACCCCGGCCAGGGGTGACTAGTTGGATATTTGATGCCACGGCCGCAAGGCACTGTATAAAAGTGACCCCCGGCTGTGGCATTATCTGTCCAGCTAGTGGAGCCCGGTGCTGGTTTCAAAAATACGGGGGACCCCTACTCTTTTTGTCCCCCGTATTTTTGGAACCAGGACCAGGCGCAGAGCCCGATGCTGGTTGCTTAAATATGGGGGAACCCCTGTCCATTTTTTTCCCATATTTCTGCAACCAGGATCGGCTCAAAGAGCCCGAGGCTGGTTTGCCTTAGGAGGGGGGACCCCACGCAATTTTTTTCCAGAAAATTTATAACCTTTCCCCCCCGTTCCCACTGAAAAACATGCACGGATCTCATGGATCCGTGCATGCCTATACAAACACGGGATAAAAAAGCAGGTCTGTTTTTTTTTAGCACTTTTTCACGATTTGTATTTTATCACGGCAGTGTTTGGCTATTGTCGGCAGTGTTTGTGTTTTGCACTTTTTAGTAAATTCCCGATTTCTAGCAAATTGCAGGCGTATTTGACCGATGGTGTATTGATTCGTGATTTTTTCCTAGGACTTCCAAAATATTACGAATGCCCTCATCACTGCCGTGATTTTTGCTTAGTAAATTACCGAGATGACACTTTGATGAAAAAACGGCATCTCGCTCAAAATCGGGACCTTAGTAAATATACCCCTATGTGTGTTCCGCTGTGAGGGGCGAGCTGAAGCCTTAAAATACAAAATACCCACACTGGCAGCAGCTTACAGGGGTTCTAACCCACTGTAAAGCACAATATAAGCCTCAGCCAGTATAAAAAAATGGTAAGACCACGTGCCATTAAGGGGGCGGGGCTTCACTATGAGCAGATCCAGCGCTCACCAGCGCCATTTTCCCTCAGCAGCTCTCACTAAACAGACTGCTAGAGAAGCGCAGCTCCTCCACAAGGGCTCCAGATTACCTCAGCGATACCAGGGGGTCATAGCAAGGGGGGGGGGAGCAGTATAAGAGTACTGATACCCTATTAAGGGTACTTAGTCTGCGACCCAGCTAGACTTAAGCTTTAGCAAGAAGGGCGCTGTGTGGCTGGCTCCATTTTACTCTGTGTCTCCCTAGAAAGGCTCTGTGTGGGTTAACTGGGCTTAACCTTTTCTCCTGTGTGTGTGTGTGTGTTTTCACATTAAAATGTCTAAGGAATGTCTTTCATGCACGGCAGAGTGTTTTTCTACCCCAGGGGGATTACAACAATGTACTCAGGATAGTACTCATTCTCAAGCTAGTGGATCCGAACCAGCATGGTTGGATTCTCTAAAAGGGATGATCTTGAATATTTCAAATAAATTATCCCAGTATGAGAAAGAGACGCAATACTTAAGACAGTCTGTGGATAACCTGATGAATAGAGATTCAGTTCCCATACCAGCGTCTCAGACCCCTACCATTTGTCCACAAAAGCGTACACTGCCCCAGACCCTGCAGGCTGACACTGATGACAACATGTCAGACGCAGAGGAGGGTGAGGTGGACTCAGTGGGGGGGGGGGTTGCAGCTTTGTCACAGGGGTTTCAGACTCTGATAGAAGCTATTAGAGACGTTCTACAAATTCCTGAAAAGGTGACAGAGGAGGATGAGGTGTCTTATTTTAATGTAAAAAAGAAATCCTCTGCTACTTTTCCTGCATCAAAAGAGTTGAATTCTCAGTTTGAGGAAACCTGGGTTAATCCTAATAAAAAGTTTCAGATCCCTAAGAGATTACTCACATCCTTCCCTTTCACTCAGGATGATAGAAAAAAATGGGAAAACTCACCGATTGTTGACGCATCGGTATCTAGGGTGACACGTAAGATAGTCTTACCTGTCCCTGGGGCAGCCTCCTTAAAGGACACGGCTGACCGCAAAATTGAGAACACTCTCAAATCCCTGTACACAGCAGCTGGGGTGGCCTAGAGACCCACTATTGCTTGTGCATGGATCACTAGGGCCATTGCAAAATTGTCAGGTAATCTAGTTGACGAGTTAGATTCCTTATCCAGGGGGGAGATAGTTTTACTCCTACAGCATATACAGGACTCTGCAAATTTTATTGTAGAGGCCATAAGAAATAGGATTGCTCAATGCACGCAACACCGCCATGGCAGTGTCAGCACGCAGGGGCCTATGGCTACGCCAGTGGACTGCGGATGCGGATTCCAGGAAAGGCATGGAAAACCTACCATTTACAGGTGAGGCCCTGTTTGGAGCTGAACTGGGTCCGTTGATTTCCAAGGCTATGGCGGGTAAGTCTACATACCTTCCTTCTGCAGCCCCCCCAGCTAGGAAAACCTACTCTGCTCCAACGCTGCAGTCCTTTTGGACGGCAAAATTTAAAAATAAAACCAAAGATTCTTCTACTGCCTTCAAAGGCAATAGAGGTAAACCCAGAAAACCAGCAACTGCAGGTTCACAGGAACAGAACCCCGGTTCTGCTTCCTCTAATCTTTCAGCATGACGGTGAACCACACTGCTTGGGAGACAGGCAGGTGGAAGCCCGATTAAGATATTTCAGTCACATATGGGCAACATCATGCCAGGATCCCTGGGTCAAAGATCTTATCGCCCAGGGCTACAGACTGGAGTTTCAGGAACTCCCACCTCACAGATTCTTCAAATCAGGCTTACCAGCTTCTCAAGAAGCAAGTATGACATTCCAGAAAGCAATTCAAAAACTGGTACAGACTCAGGTCATTGTTCCATGTCTACTTTAACTGCAAAACCAGGGTTATTATTCCAACCTGTTTGTGGTACCGAAACCGGACGGTACGGTAAGGCCCATTTTAAACCTCAAGTCATTGAACCCGTACTTATGGGTGTTCAAGTTCAAGATGGAGTCTCTGAGAGCGGTGATCTCAGGTCTGGAGGAGGGGAAATTCTTGGTGTCTCTGGATATCAAGGATGCATACTTTCATATTCCGATTTGGCCACCTCATCAGGCTTATCTAATGTTTGCATTACAGGACTGTCACTACAAGTTCCAGGCCTTGCCATTTGGCCTCTTCACGGCACCGAGGGTGTTCACCAAGGTAATGGCAGAGATGATGTTTTTCCTCCGCAAGCAAGGAGTGAACATAATACCGTACCTGGACGATCTGCTGATAAAAGCGCCATCCAGGGAGAGGTTTTTGGACAACATTGCCCTATCAACCCGACTACTCCAGGATCACGGGTGGATTCTGAACCTACCAAAATCTCATCTGGAACCAACACGGAAGCTTTCTTTCTTGGTAATAATACTGGATACAGAGGTACAGAAGGTATTCCTTCCTTTAGACAAGGCATTGGTAATCCATTCGATGGTACGGGATGTTCTAAAACCAACCCGGATATCGGTGCATCTATGCATTTGCCTCCTGGGGAAGATGGTAGCCTCTTACGAGGCTCTACAATATGGAAGGGTTCACGCAAGGCCCTTCCAGCTGGATCTGTTGGACAAGTGGTCCAGATCGCATCTTCACATGCACCAGAGAATCCGTCTGCTGTGGTGGCTTCAGACTTCTCACCTGACTGAGAGTCGAAGGTTCGGGATTCAAAATTAGATTCTGCTAATCACAGACGCAAGCCTCAGAGGTTGGGGAGCTGTCATCCAAGGGGAACAGTTCCAAGGAAAATGGTCAAGGCAGGAGACCATCCTTCCAATCAACTTTCTGGAACTAAGGGCCATATACAACGCCCCTCTACAGGCATCACGTCTTCAAGATCACGCCATTCAGATTCAGTCGGACAATGTGACGGTGGTAACGTGCATAAACTGAAACGTGTCAAGGATTCTCCTCTGGGCGGACAGACACGCTGTGGCGTTGTTGGCAATCTTCATTCTGGGAGTAGGCAACAGGGAAGCAGACTTCCTCAGCAGACACGACCTCCACCCAGGAGAGTGGGGCCTTCACCCGGAGGTGTTCGGGTGCTTGACACGTCGGTGGGAATGCCACAAATCGACATGATGGCATCTCGTCTCAAAATGAAGCTCAAGTGGTATTGTTCCAGGTCGAGAGACCCACAAGCAGTGGTGGTGGATGCTCTGGTGACTCCTTGGGTCTACCAGATGGTGTACGTGTTTCCACCACTTCCATTGATTCCAAAAATTCTCAAAAGAATTAAAAAGGGAAAAGGTTCAAGCAATACTCATTGCTCCGGACTGGCCAAGAAGGGCCTGGTACGCGTATCTACTGGAGATACTCCTAGAGGACCCGTGGCCTCTGCCTCTTCGCGACGATCTTCTACAACAGGGTCAGTTCGTCTATCAAGACTTACCACGGCTATGTTTGACGGCATGGAGGTTGAGCGTCAAATTCTAGCCCGGAAAGGGATCCCGGACAGGATTATTCCAACCTTGATCCAAGCCAGAAAGGGGGTAACGTCTAAACATTACCACCGTATTTGGAAAAAATACGTCTCTTGGTGTGAGCACAGGAAATTTCCTGCGGTTGATTTTCAACTGGGACGTTTCCTCCTTTTTCTGCAGTCGGGTTGGGATCTGGGCCTACGTTTGGGCTCCTTAAAAGTCCAGATTTCAGCTTTATACATTTTCTTCCAGAAACAATTGGCTTCTCTTCCTGAGGTTCAGACATTTTTGAAGGGTGTTCTGCACATCCAACCGCCCTTTGTGCCTCCTACGGCACCTTGGGATCTCAAAGTGGTGTTGCAGTTCCTGCAATCGGAATGGTTTGAGCCTTTACAGGAGGCTGACGTAAAGTTTCTTACGTGGAA
This sequence comes from Pseudophryne corroboree, assembly GCF_028390025.1. Taxonomy (NCBI): domain Eukaryota; kingdom Metazoa; phylum Chordata; class Amphibia; order Anura; family Myobatrachidae; genus Pseudophryne; species Pseudophryne corroboree. Next base: position 1,050,209,865 of record NC_086444.1, on the reverse strand, counting down.
GACCGTCACACTGCTGGCCTTGGCTTCAGCAAGACGTGTGTCGGAGCTGGGGGCATTGTCTCACAAGAGCCCCTATTTGATTTTTCATGAAGATAGAGCTGAACTCAGAACTCGTCAGCAATTTCTTCCTAAGGTTGTGTCTGCATTTCATATCAACCAACCTATTGTGGTTTCCGGTGGTTACCGACACCTCTGCTTCTTCAAAGTCCTTGGATGTTGTGAGGGCTTTGAAGATCTATGAGAAGTGGACAGCTCGTCACAGAAAATCTGACTCGCTGTTTGTTCTCTATGATCCCAATAAAATTGGATGTCCTGCTTCAAAATAGTCTATTGCTCGCTGGATCAGGTTTACAATCCAGCATGCTTATTCTACGGCAGGCTTGCTGGTTCCAAGATCTGTACAGGCCCACTCTACTACGTCAGTGGGTTCTTCCTGGGCGGCTGCCCGGGGTGTCTCGGCTTTACAGCTCTGCCGAGCAGCTACTTGGTCAGGTACGAACACGTTTGCTAAGTTCTACAAGTTCGATACTTTGGCCTCTGAGGACCTTCAGTTTGGTAAATCTGTTCTGCAGGAACCTCAGCATTCTACCACCCGGTTTGGGAGATTTGGTACATCCCCATGGTACTAATGTGGACCCCAGTATCCTCTAGGACGTAAGAGAAAATAGGATTTTAATTACCAACTGGTAAATCCTTTTCTCGTAGTCCGTAGAGGATACTGGGCGCCCGCCCAGTGCTTCATTTATTCCTGCACTGTTACTTTGTTAAGTATTGTTGGTTCAGCTGTTGCTGTTCCTTGTTTGAAGTTTGGTTAGCTTGGATTTCCTCTAGTTGTGTGTGCAGGTTCGGAATCTCACCACTATCTTTTCTATCCTTTTCTCAAAGTATGTCCGTCTCCACGGGCACAGTTTCCTAGACTGAGTCTGGTAGGGGGGGCATAGAAGGAGGAGCCAGCCCACACCATCAAAGTCTTTTAAGTGCCCATGGCTCCTATTGGACCCGTCTATACCCCATGGTACTAAAGTGGACCTCAGTATCCTCTACGGACTATGAGGAAAGAATTTACCGGTAGGTAATGAAATTCCTATTTCTTTTCTACGGGGGGGTTGGTCACTAATATGCCACTGGGTAACTGGGATGAACTTACTCCTCGTATGTCTCAGTCTGCATTCCAACCACCATTTATATTGAGTCCATGTCATCACCATGGGATTATAAAACAGTATCAGTACCAATGCATAATTCTCACAGAATACAGACATCTTACATTCTGCATTACTGTGGCACAACTACTGTATCTCAGCAGCATCTCCCATTCTGCACATTACTACAACAACTAATCACACCCTGTGCTGTAGATCTCACAGAGGCATCAAACGTTTGTCTTGGAGTACCATATTTTCTGGAGTTTACCCTCCCAGCAATTAGGTAAGTGTTATTTGTGGAACAAGGGGGTAATTCAGACCTGATCTCTGCTGTGCGTTTTCGCACAGCGGGCGATCAGATCTGAACAGCGCATGCGTATGCAATGCAGTGCACTGGCGCGTCTCACAACCGCACCGGGCATCGTTGCCTAGCGACGGGATGGTGCGGAAAAAAAGATTGCACAGGCAATCGCAAGGCGATTGACAGGAAGTGGTGTCAACTGACCGTTTTGCAGGAGTGTCCGGAAAAACGCAGGAGGCTCAGGCGTTTGGAGGGAGGGTATCTGACGCCAGCTCCGGCCCCGATCACCAGGAATACATTGCAGGGCTGGTTAAGTCCTGAGCTGCGCAGAGACTGCACAAACTGATGTTTGTGCAGAAGTGAACGCACACATGCACAGGCTTTACCCCTCACCCTGTAGGCGGCGACTATCTGATTGCAGGGCTGCAAAAAACGCACCCTAGCGATCAGGTCTGAATTAACCCCTACATTTTAGTCTGAGGAACACTAAAAGAAATAAGAAAAAAATCATTGCTATAAACAGGTTTTAATGAATTTAGATTTCAGTTTTACTCTGATGAGATGCTGTGTTAATGCGAACAATGGAGTTGTGATTTTCTCTGACGTCCTAGTGGATGCTGGGACTCCGTAAGGACCATGGGGAATAGCGGCTCCGCAGGAGACAGGGCAGAAGAATTAAAGCTTTAGGATCAGGTGGTGTGCACTGGCTCCTCCCCCTATGACCCTCCTCCAAGCGTCAGTTAGATTTTTGTGCCCGAACGAGAAGGGTGCAGGCTAGGTGGCTCTCCTGAGCTGCTTAGAATAAAAGTTTATTTTAGGTTTTTTATTTTCAGTGAGTCCTGCTGGCAACAGGCTCACTGCATCGTGGGACTAAGGGGAGAAGAAGCGAACTCACCTGCGTGCAGAGTGGATTGGGCTTCTTAGGCTACTGGACATTAGCTCCAGAGGGACGATCACAGGTTCAGCCTGGATGGGTCCCGGAGCCGCGCCGCCGGCCCCCTTACAGAGCCAGAAGAGCGAAGAGGTCCGGTGAAATCGGCGGCAGAAGACGGTCCCGTCTTCAACTAAGGTAGCGCACAGCACTGCAGCTGTGCGCCATTGCTCTCAGCACACTTCACACTCCGGTCACTGAGGGTGCAGGGCGCTGGGGGGGGAGCGCCCTGAGACGCAATATAACAGATATACCTTAGGTTGGCAAAAAGAAATACATCACATATAGCTCCTGGGCTATATGGATGTATTTAACCCCTGCCATTTTTCCAGAAAAGAGCGGGAGATAAGGACGTCGTGAAGGGGCGGAGCCTATCTCCTCAGCACACAAGCGCCATTTTCCCTCACAGCTTCGCTGGAAGGACGGCTCCCTGACTCTCCCCTGCAGACCTGCTACAGAATCAGGGTAAAAAAGAGAAGGGGGGGCACTATTGGCAGCTAATAATAAAAACAGCAGCTATAAAAGGGAGTAACACTTATATAAGGTTATCCCTGTATATATATATAGCGCTTGGTGTGTGCTGGCAAACTCTCCCTCTGTCTCTCCAAAGGGCTGGTGGGGTCCTGTCCTCTATCAGAGCATTCCCGGTGTGTGTGCTGTGTGTCGGTACGTGTGTGTCGACATGTATGAGGAGGAAAATGATGTGGAGGCGGAGCAATTGCCTGGGTTAGTGATGTCACCCCCTAGGGAGTCGACACCTGACTGGATGATCGTATTTAAAGAATTACGTGACAATGTCAGCACTTTGCAAAAAACTGTTGACGACATGAGAGAGCCGGCAAATCAATTAGTGCCTGTCCAGGCGTCTCAGACACCGTCAGGGGCCCTAAAACGCCCGTTACCTCAGTGGGTCGACACAGACCCAGACACAGATACTGAGTCTAGTGTCGACGGTGAGGAGACAAACGTAATGTCCAGTAGGGCCACACGTTACATGATCACGGCAATGAAGGAGGCATTGAACATTTCTGACACTACAAGTACCACAAAGAAGGGTATTATGTGGGGTGTGAAAAAACTACCAATAGTTTTTCCTGAGTCAGATGAATTAAATGAGGTGTGTGATAAAGCGTGGGTTTCCCCCGACAAAAAACTGCTAATTTCTAATAAATTATTGGCACTATACCCTTTCCCGCCAGAGGTTAGGGCGCGTTGGGAAACACCCCCTAGGGTAGATAAAGCGCTCACACGTTTATCTAAACAAGTAGCGTTACCGTCTCCTGATACGGCCACCCTCAAAGAACCAGCTGATAGTAGGCTGGAAAATATCCTAAAAAGTATATACACACATACTGGTGTTATACTGCGACCAGCTATCGCTTCAGCCTGGATGTGCAGTGCTGGAGTCGCGTGGTCGGATTCCCTGACTGAAAATATTGATACCCTGGACAGGGACAATATATTGTTAACTATAGAGCATTTGAAGGATGCATTACTATATATGCGTGATGCACAGAGGGATATTTGCACCCTGGCATCAAGAGTAAGTGCTATGTCCATTTCTGCCAGAAGAGCATTATGGACGCGACAGTGGTCAGGGGATGCGGATTCCAAACGACATATGGAAGTATTGCCGTATAAAGGGGAGGAGTTATTTGGGGCTGGACCTGGTGGCCACGGCAACGGCTGGAAAGTCCACCTTTTTACCCCAGGTCACCTCACATCAGCAGAAAAAGACACCGTCTTTTCAAACTCAGTCCTTTCGTTCCCATAAGTACAAGCGAGCAAAAGGCCACTCATTTCTGCCCCGGGGCAGAGGAAGAGGAAAAAGACTGCACCATGCAGCCGCTTCCCAGGAGCAGAAGCCCTCCCCTGCTTCTGCCAAGGCTTCAGCATGACGCTGGGGCTTTACAAGCAGACTCAGAGACGGTGGGGGCCCGTCTCAAGAATTTCAACGCGCAGTGGGCTCACTCGCAAGTGGACCCCTGGATTCTACAGGTAGTATCGCAGGGGTACAAACTGGAATTCGAGGCGTTTCCCCCTCGCCGGTTCCTGAAGTCTGCTCTACCAAAGTCTCCCTCCGACAGGGAGGCAGTTTTGGAAGCCATTCACAAGCTGTATTCCCAGCAGGTGATAATCAAGGTACCCCTCCTACAACAAGGAAAGGGGTATTATTCCACGCTGTTTGTGGTACCGAAGCCGGACGGCTCGGTGAGACCAATTTTAAATCTGAAATCCTTGAACACTTACATAAAAAGGTTCAAATTCAAGATGGAGTCACTCAGAGCGGTGATAGCGAACCTGGAAGAAGGGGACTATATGGTGTCTCTGGACATCAAAGATGCTTATCTCCACGTCCCAATCTACCCTTCTCACCAAGGGTACCTCAGGTTTGTAGTACAAAACTGTCATTATCAGTTTCAGACGCTGCCGTTTGGGTTGTCCACGGCACCTCGGGTCTTTACCAAGGTAATGGCCGAAATGATGATTCTTCTTCGAAGAAAAGGCATCTTAATTATCCCTTACTTGGACGATCTCCTGATAAGGGCAAGGTCCAGGGAACAGTTAGAAGTCGGAGTAGCACTATCTCAGGTAGTGTTACGTCAGCACGGGTGGATCCTAAATATTCCAAAATCGCAGCTGATTCCAACGACACGTCTACTGTTCCTAGGAATGATTCTGGACACAGTCCAGAAGAAGGTGTTTCTCCCGGAGGAGAAGGCCAGGGAGTTATCCGAGCTAGTCAGGAACCTCCTAAAACCAGGCCAGGTGTCAGTGCATCAGTGCACGAGGGTCCTAGGAAAAATGGTGGCTTCTTACGAAGCGATTCCATTCGGAAGATTCCATGCAAGAACGTTTCAGTGGGATCTACTGGACAAATGGTCCGGATTGCATCTTCAGATGCATCAGCGGATAACCCTGTCGCCAAGAACAAGGGTGTCTCTTCTGTGGTGGCTGCAGAGTGCTCATCTACTAGAGGGCCGCAGATTTGGCATTCAGGATTGGATCCTGGTGACCACGGATGCCAGCCTGAGAGGCTGGGGAGCAGTCACACAGGGAAGAAATTTCCAGGGCTTGTGGTCAAGCATGGAAACATCTCTTCATATAAACATTCTGGAACTAAGGGCCATTTACAATGCCCTAAGTCAAGCGAAACCCCTGCTTCAGGGTCAGGCGGTATTGATCGAATCGGACAACATCACGTCAGTCGCCCACGTAAACAGACAGGGCGGCACGAGAAGCAGGAGGGCAATGGCAGAAGCTGCAAGGATTCTTCGCTGGGCGGAAAATCATGTGATAGCACTGTCAGCAGTGTTCATGATGGCGTCCCGTCTAAACAAAAAACTAGACAGGTATTGCGCCAGGTCAAGGGACCCTCAGGCAATAGCGGTGGACGCTCTGGTAACACCGTGGGTGTACCAGTCAGTGTATGTGTTCCCTCCTCTGCCTCTCATACCAAAAGTACTGAGAATCATAAGAAGGAGAGGAGTAAGAACTATGGCCCTCATTCCGAGTTGATCGCTCGCAAGGCGAATTTAGCAGAGTTGCTCACGCTAAGCCTACGCCTACTGGGAGTGTATCTTAGCTTCTTAAAATTGCGACCGATGTATTCGCAATATTGCGATTACAAACTACTTAGCAGTTTCAGAGTAGCTTCAGACTTACTCGGCATCTGCGTTCAGTTCAGTGCTTGTCGTTCCTGGTTTGACGTCATAAACACACCCAGCGTTCGCCCAGACACTCCCCCGTTTCTCCGGCCACTCCTGCGTTTTTTCCGGAAACGGTAGCGTTTTTATCCACACGCCCCGAAAACGCTGTGTTTCCGCCCAGTAACACCCATTTCCTGTCAATCACACTACGTTCGCCAGAGCGAAGAAAAAGCCGTGAGTAAAAATACTATCTTCATTGTAAAATTACTTGGCGCAGTCGCAGTGCGAATATTGCGCATGCGTACTAAGCGGAATTTCACTGCGATGCGAAGAAAATTACCGAGCGATCAACTCGGAATGAGGGCCTATACTCGTGGTTCCGGATTGGCCAAGAAGGACTTGGTACCCGGAACTTCAAGAGATGCTCACGGAAGACCCGTGGCCTCTACCTCTAAGAAAGGACCTGCTCCAGCAGGGGCCTTGTCTGTTCCAAGACTTACCGCGGCTGCGTTTGACGGCATGGCGGTTGAACGCCGGATCCTGAAGGAAAAAGGCATTCCAGATGAAGTCATCCCTACCCTGATCAAAGCCAGGAAGGATGTAACTGCAAAACATTATCACCGCATTTGGCGAAAATATGTTGCGTGGTGTGAGGCCAAGAAGGCCCCTACAGAGGAATTTCAACTGGGTCGTTTCCTCCATTTCCTGCAAACAGGACTGTCTATGGGCCTAAAATTAGGGTCCATTAAGGTTCAAATTTCGGCCCTGTCGATTTTCTTCCAGAAAGAACTGGCTTCCGTGCCTGAAGTTCAGACATTTGTAAAAGGGGTACTGCATATACAGCCTCCTTTTGTGCCTCCAGTGGCACCTTGGGATCTCAATGTTGTTTTGAGTTTCCTAAAGTCACATTGGTTTGAACCACTCACCACTGTGGACTTAAAATATCTCACATGGAAGGTGTCGATGCTGTTAGCCCTGGCTTCAGCCAGGCGTGTGTCAGAATTGGCGGCTTTATCATATAAAAGCCCTTACTTAATTTTTCATTCTGACAGGGCAGAATTGAGGACTCGTCCTCAATTTCTCCCTAAGGTGGTTTCTGCATTTCACATGAACCAACCTATTGTGGTACCTGCGGCTACTAGGGACTTGGAGGACTCCAAGTTGCTTGACGTTGTCAGGGCCCTGAAAATATATGTTTCCAGGACGGCTGGAGTCAGAAAATCTGACTCGCTGTTTATCCTGTATGCACCCAACAAGCTGGGTGCTCCTGCTTCTAAGCAGACGATTGCTCGTTGGATTTGTAGTACAATTCAGCTTGCACATTCTGTGGCAGGCCTGCCACAGCCAAAATCTGTAAAAGCCCATTCCACAAGGAAAGTGGGCTCATCTTGGGCGGCTGCCCGAGGGGTCTCGGCTTTACAACTTTGCCGAGCAGCTACTTGGTCAGGGGCAAACACGTTTGCTAAATTCTACAAATTTGATACCCTGGCTGAGGAGGACCTGGAGTTCTCTCATTCGGTGCTGCAGAGTCATCCGCACTCTCCCGCCCGTTTGGGAGCTTTGGTATAATCCCCATGGTCCTTACGGAGTCCCAGCATCCACTAGGACGTCAGAGAAAATAAGATTTTACTCACCGATAAATCTATTTCTCGTAGTCCGTAGTGGATGCTGGGCGCCCATCCCAAGTGCGGATTGTCTGCAATACTTGTATATAGTTATTGTTACAAGAATTCGGGTTATTATTGTTGTGAGCCATCTTTTCAGAGGCTCCTTTCATTTATCATACTGTTAACTGGGTTCAGATCACGAGTTGTACGGTGTGATTGGTGTGGCTGGTATGAGTCTTACCCGGGATTCAATATCCTTCCTTATTATGTACGCTCGTCCGGGCACAGTATCCTAACTGAGGCTTGGAGGAGGGTCATAGGGGGAGGAGCCAGTGCACACCACCTGATCCTAAAGCTTTTATTCTTGTGCCCGGTCTCCTGCGGAGCCGCTATTCCCCATGGTCCTTACGGAGTCCCAGCATCCACTACGGACTACGAGAAATAGATTTATCGGTGAGTAAAATCTTATTTTCCACACATCTGTGCCCCAATTCATAATGTGCCACATAGTAATGTCCGCAATTCAGAACATGCTTCAGAACACTGACCCCAATTCATAATATGCCACATATCTGTGCCATAAATTCATATGCAAAACAGCATCTCCCCCAATTCATAATATGCCTTATACAGATGTGTCCTCATACAAGTTTGCTGCAGCCGTTCCAAACAGCCCCTCTTGGCACGCCAGGTTCCGTGAGACTCCAGTGCTGATTAATTTGATATTTACGACACATTGGGGGTCATTCCGAGTTGATCGTAGCTGTGCAAAATTTTGCACAGCTACGATCATCTTTCCTGACATGCGGGGGGATGCCCAGTATGGGGCTAGTCCGCCCCGCATGTCAGCCCGTCCCCCTCGCAGAAGTGCAAAGGCATCGCACAGCAGCGATGCCTTTGCACTTCAGGAGTAGCTCCCGGCCAGCGCGGCTTTAGCGTGCTGGCCGGGAGCTACTCCTCGCTCCCTGGCCCGCAGCGGCTGCGCATGACGTCACGCAGCCGCTGCGGCCCGCCCCCCTTCGGTCCGGCCACGCCTGCATTGGCCGGACCGCGCCTACGAAACGGCAGCTAAACGCCGCCGTTTCGCCCCCTCCCGCCCATCGACCGCCTCTGCCTGTCAATCAGGCAGAGGCGATCGCTATCCTGCTACGGCCTTCGGCCGTCCCGCATGCGCAGGCACACTACGGTGCCGGCGCATGCGCGGCAGGGACTCTTTCGCTCTGCTGCGTTAAAACGCAGCGAGCGAACGGGTCAGAATGACCTCCATTGTGTGCAACTGAGTCTCTGAATCTGCATACGAAGTGCTACGATGCAGTTGCTGCTGCTTTTTCACACGCCAAGTTCCGTTTTCAGTAATTTAAAATACTTTTTAGTTTTTTTTAGTTTATTTGAATTGTTTTTAAATTATCTTGATCCTTCATATTACATGAGCTCATATTTTGACGCAGTTCATTCCACTTTCTGATTAAGTCCCGCCCATATTTATCTGTGTCCAGAAATTGGGATAGTGTTACTAAAATTTGAGCTACCGGGATGTATGTTTAAGGTATTAATTTTAAACCAAGTCCTTTCACTTGTACATTAACAATGAGTTTTTAGTTATCACATTTTGCAGTAGTACAACCCAGGGCACATTTAAATTATAACATTTGTCTCATTTTAAGGAAAATCTATAAAAATTATAAAATATGCATTTTTTTTTCTTTTTTAGTGCTTTAAGTTTTATATGTCATCAATATATTCTATTTATTCCTATCCTTAGTCTTTCTGACCTCTCTATTGCCATTGAAAAGACCTTAAAATAATCAGAAGCTACGATCTGCTAAAATCAGCAATTACACATACTGCACATTACTTTAGAAAATCCTAATGCTTTTGCTATTATATAGGTTATGATAGCTCTATCCCAAGTTAGGCAATATGTCTCAATCAGTAATGTTCTGCTTACCAGTAAATTATTTTACAATTATCAACATCTATTATCCTCATAGAGAAAAGCGGCATTATAGTGATTACTACTCTAATCTTCTTAGAAATATAGTTTCCTGCATGGTAGTTTTCAATTTGTTCTGCAATTTTAGAAGGCTTTAAGTGGGATAATATAAAAATAATTATGATCATAATAATGTTTTTTATAAAACTCCAAAAGTAGAATCTACATATTAAAATGAAGTGCTTGTAAGAGGAATAAACAGGTGAGGGGAAGAGAGAGCTGGAGTAAGAGGGGGAGAAAGAGGACGGGGAAAGGAGGGAAAATTGTTAAAGAAAGAGAGCAGTAAACCCAGGCAGTTCAAGAGACAACATCCAGGAAATAATAAATGAGAGAACAATGATTCAAGAGGGACACTACAGAAATTCTTATTAAAGGCTACACTAATTCAGTATTGTGAAAAGTTACCATACTGTAGCTCTGTCTTTCCTCAGATTTCACAATTTTATCTCATCCTCACAGCAGAGGGCTTAATGTGTGAATAAGGTATCTCCTGACCTCATAATTCAACACTTCAGGCTGATGACATTTCATGACATAGGAGGCGTATCCAAATTAGTTCTTGTTTTGATGCCTACTTGTGCTTTGGGCCACCCATTGATGGGACTGAATAGAATATACTGAGCAGTCGAGGGGGCTCAGGTAAGAGGACCCAAAAATGTGAAGACCTATAGAGTACGCCCATAAGAGTCAAGCTTTTTAGCAAATGTCATTATACAACTTCCCTATTGATTTAAGTTCTTGATTTGACCAAGGCTTAATTAGCATTAGTACTCAAAATATATTGACCAGTGTTAAGTCTAGCTGATTCATTGTTGTCACCATCACTACAGTATATGCACTGTTAGACCAGCTAAAATATTATCATCAATTCTGCCCCTGGGCCTAACCATCAAGATGAACAGGGAACTGTGGGGGCACAGCACCAGGACCAGGCTCAGCAGGGACATCCCTATTGCTTCTGAGTATGCCCCCCACATTCTCCTACCCACCCGTACTAAGATCTGATCAAAATAATGTTATCCCAATCCTACTTCTGCCACTAGTTGCCTGCTATTGTGTGGTTTTTTTTTTCTTTCCATTGCTCGCTTCAACCCCACCATGTGTTTTTCCTGTAATGTTTACCTCCACTGATTGCACACATTTCCATTGTGCCCTACATGCAGGGTACATCATACTACTACATAAGCAACAGTTTTCCCATATATGAACTAGGCCCCTGTATGGCTCACCTCCCACAGTGTAACCTTCAAAGTGCGCCCAACATGGCTGCCCCATATGGTACACTTGTGGATGGGATGAAAAATACATAGGCCTGATGGTTTTGATGGAACCCTACTCTGAACTGTAGGACTCTGAAATCACCCCCATTTTGTGTCATCTCTTCTAGGGGTGGACTATTCCACCCTGGGTAATCCTACGCTGAGCGCCCAAGATGGCTGCCGCACCTGGTACCTTGTGAGGGTGGAATACACAACCCTTGGAAGTTATTACCCAAAATGCCTACACCAATCCTGCATTATGCTTTCTGTGTGCTTAAGGTTTTCTTTTATGTCTGTGTGGCTTATCTATTGTTGTATTACTCAAATCCTCTGTATCATGTGCATTATTTTTTATATCTGTAAAGCACCTTGAGTCCTGTTGGAGAAAGAGCGCTATATAAATAAAATTATTATTATTATTATTATTATTGTCATAATCACACCAAGCAAAATTGCAGTGGTGGAATTTGAAGAAGTAATGTATCCAATGTGGCGGTAGAAAGTGGGAAAAATAGCAAACTAATGGACTCATCATCATCACCAACTCGACCGACACTTTAAACCTATGTGTGAAAGAGGGAACTGCTGTGCGCGGCGAAGGTGTGCATGATTCTCAAAAGGGGGTGTGGTTGCTCTGGGGCGTGGGTTGTATCATGATATGCCCCCTTTTCATCACTTTTGGGTGTGTGCCCAGAACTTATGGACATTCTGGGCTGTCCCCAAGCTCTCCCCTCACTGTGAATAGATGCTATGTGCATGAGCATGGCATGTGATCACCAGCAGAACGTGCTACACCGCAACTTTTCCCACCTACGGAACACTGTGGCCCACAAGTGAGGACAGAAGAGAGCAGGCTGTTTCAGCAGGGCGCTGCCATAAGGGAAGGTGGCATTTTGCAAATTGGGCAGGGCGTGATGCCCCACTAAAACAGCTTCGCGTGAACACTCTATATACTACGCCAAATGTAATTAATTCCTGTTTGTTTTAATTCTAGTTAATTCCAGCAATTTAATTACCATCAGAATCTGCACCTTTCATGATTTTTTTGCTTTGTTTAACTTAGCTGGCATCACTAGCAAGTAAATGTCTATCTAGCTTTTGAGCAAGGGCTGCACTTATTGGTGTCTGAATTTCTGTTAACATCAACAGATTGCTACATAAGGGCATTATATCCTAGTGTTGATTTAGGTTCTGTTGCTGTGGCTATGGATTGAGGGTGATTATAGGTTTTTAATGCAAGCAATATAAAAGTCAGCCTGTTCCTTGTAACTTCTCATTTCAGCATATTTTCCTGTAAGTTTGCTTTCTTACTTTTTAGTCTGTGGCGGCAATTACATTTTCTGCATTGTTCCATAGTAGCCTCACAATTCATGCCCTGTTTATTTGCGAAAAATGCCAATTACAGTACCTAGGAGGACAAGCAAAGATGATTAACACAAAACATGACATGGAAACTAAAGAACCTAATGACTAATTGAGTCACCCATGTCTTCTCTAGAAAGCCATGTTTATAGATTGTGTTTGTAATCTTTTTTCTCTGACGTCCTAGTGGATGCTGGGAACTCCGTAAGGACCATGGGGAATAGACGGGCTCCGCAGGAGACTGGGCACTCTAAAAGAAAGATTAGGTACTATCTGGTGTGCACTGACTCCTCCCTCTATGCCCCTCCTCCAGACCTCAGTTAGATTTCTGTGCCCGGCCGAGCTGGATGCACACTAGGGGCTCTCCTGAGCTCCTAGAAAGAAAGTATATGTTAGGTTTTTTATTTTACAGTGAGACCTGCTGGCAACAGGCTCACTGCAACGAGAGACTAAGGGGAGAAGAAGCAAACCTACCTGCTTGCAGCTAGCTTGGGCTTCTTAGGCTACTGGACACCATTAGCTCCAGAGGGATCGACCGCAGGACCCGTCCTTTGTGTTCGTTCCCGGAGCCGCGCCGCCGTCCCCCTTACAGAGCCAGAAGCATGAAGATGGTCCGGAAAATCGGCGGCAGAAGACTTCAGTCTTCACCAAGGTAGCGCACAGCACTGCAGCTGTGCGCCATTGCTCCTCATACACACTTCACACTCCGGTCACTGAGGGTGCAGGGCGCTGGGGGGGGGGCGCCCTGAGCAGCAATAAAAACACCTTGGCTGGCAAAATAATCACAATATATAGCCCCAGAGGCTATATATGTGATAATTACCCCTGCCAGAATCCATAAAAAAGCGGGAGAAAAGTCCGCAAAAAAGGGGCGGAGCTATCTCCCTCGGCACACTGGCGCCATTTTCTCTTCACAGTGTAGCTGGAAGACAGCTCCCCAGGCTCTCCCCTGTAGTTTTCAGGCTCAAAGGGTTAAAAAGAGAGGGGGGCACTAAATTTAGGCGCAATATTGTTTATACAAGCAGCTATTGGGGAAAATTCACTCAGTGATAGTGTTTATCCCTACATTATATAGCGCTCCGGTGTGTGCTGGCATACTCTCTCTCTGTCTCCCCAAAGGGCTGTGTGGGGTCCTGTCCTCAGTCAGAGTATTCCCTGTGTGTGTGCGGTGTGTCGGTACGGCTGTGTCGACATGTTTGATGAGGAGGCTTATGTGGAGGCGGAGCAGATGCCGATAAATGGGATGTCGCCCCCTGTGGGCCGACACCAGAGTGGATGGATAGGTGGAAGGTATTAAACGACAGTGTCAACTCCTTACATAAAAGGCTGGATGACGTAACAGCTATGGGACAGCCGGCTTCTCAGCCCGCGCCTGCCCAGGCGTCTCAAAGGCCATCAGGGGCTCAAAAACGCCCGCTCCCTCAGATGGCAGACACAGATGTCGACACGGAGTCTGACTCCAGTGTCGACGAGGTTGAGACATATACACAATCCACTAGGAACATCCGTTACATGATCCCGGCAATAAAAAATGTGTTACACATTTCTGACATTAACCCAAGTACCACTAAAAAAGGGTTTTATGTTTGGGGAGTGTTTTGTTCCCCCATCAAATGAGTGAATGAAGTGTGAAAAAGCGTAGGTTCCCCCGATAAGAAACTGGTAATTTCTAAAAAGTTACTGATGGCGTACCTTTTCCCGCCAGAGGATAAGTTACGCTGGGAGATATCCCCTAGGGTGGATAAGGCGCTCACACGTTTGTCAAAAAAGGTGGCACTGCCGTCTTAGGATACGGCCACTTTGAAGGTACCTGCTGATAAAAAGCAGGAGGCTATCCTGAAGTCTGTATTTACACACTCAGGTACTAGACTGAGACCTGCAGATAGTGCTGCTGCAGCGTGGTCTGTAACCCTGTCAAACAGGGATACTATTTTGCGAACATAAGACGTCGTCTTATATATGAGGGATGCACAGAGGGATATTTTGCCGGCTGGCATCCAGTATTAATGCAATGTCCATTCTGTCAGGAGGGTATTAGAGACCCGACACTGGACAGGTGATGCTGACTTTAAAAGGCACATAGAGCCTTATAAGGGTGAGGAATTGTTTGGGGATGGTCTCTGGGACCTCGTATCCACAGCAACTGCTGGGAAGAAATTTTTTTACCTCAGGTTTCCTCACAGCCTAAGAAAGCACTGTATTATCAGGTACAGTCCTTTCGGCTTCAGAAAAGCAAGCGGGTCAAAGGCGCTTCCTTTCTGCACAGAGACGAGGGAAGAGGGAAAAAGCTGCACCAGTCAGCCAGTTCCCAGAATCAAATTCTTCCCCCGCTTCCTCTGAGTCCACCGCATGGCGCGGGGGCTCCACAGGCGTAGCCAGGTACGGTGGGGGGCCGCCTCAAAAATTTCAGCGATCAGTGGGCTCGCTCACAGGTGGATCCATCAAGTAGTATCTCAGGGGTACAGGCTGGAATTCGAGGCGTCTCCCCCCCGCCGTTTCCTCAAATCTGCCTTGCCGACAACTCCCTCAGGCAGGGAGGCTGTGCTAGAGGCAATTCACAAGCTGTATTCCCAGCAGGTGGTAGTCAAGGTGCCCCTACTTCAACAAGGACGGGGTTACTATTCCACACTGTTTGTGGTACCGAAACCGGACGGTTCGGTGAGACCCATTTTAAATTTGAAGTCCTTGAACACATACATAAAAAAATTCAAGTTCAAGATGGAATCGCTCAGGGCGGTTATTGCAAGCCTGGAGGAGGGGGATTACATGGTATCCCTGGACATCAAGGATGCTTACCTACATGTCCCCATTTACATCCTCACCAGGAGTACCTCAGATTTGTGGTACAGGATTGCCATTACCAATTCCAAACACTGCCGTTTGGACTGTCCACGGCACCGAGGGTCTTTACCAAGGTAATGGCAGAAATGATGATACTCCTTCGAAAAAAGGGAGTTTTTAATTATCCCGTACTTGGACGATCTCCTTATAAAGGCGAGGTCCATGGAGCAGTTGTTGGTCGGAGTAGCACTATTTCGGGAAGTGCTACAACAGCACGGATGGATTCTATACATTCCAAAGTCACAGCTGGTTCCTACCACACGCCTGCTGTTCCTGGGGATGGTTCTGGACACAGAATAGAAAAAAGTGTTTCTCCCGCAGGAGAAAGCCAAGGAGCTGTCATCTCTAGTCAGAGACCTCCTGAAACCAAAACAGGTATCGGTGCATCACTGCACACGTGTTCTGGGAAAAATGGTAGCTTCTTACGAAGCAAAATTCCATTCGGCAGGTTCCATGCAAGAACCTTTCAGTGGGACCTCTTGGACAAGTGGTCGGAATCGCATCTTCAGATGCATCGGCTGATAACCCTGTCTCCAAGGACCAGGGTATCTCTACTGTGGTGGCTGCAGAGTGCTCATCTTCAAGAGGGCCGCAGATTCGGCATACAGGACTGGGTCCTGGTAACCACGGATGCCAGCCTTCGAGGCTGGGGGGCAGTCACACAGGGAAGAAATTTCCAAGGACTTTGGTCAAGTCAGGAGTCATCCCTACACATAAATATTCTGAAACTGAGGGCCATTTACAATGCCCTAAGTCTGGCAAGGCATCTGCTTCAAAACCAGCCGGTACTGATCCAATCAGACAACATCACGGCATTCGCCCATTTAAACCGACAGGGCGGCACAAGAAGCAGGATGGCGATGGCAGAAGCCACAAGGATTCTCCGATGGGCGGAAAATCACGTCTTAGCACTGTCAGCAGTGTTCATTCCGGGAGTGGACAACTGGGAAGCAGACTTCCTCAGCAGACACGACCGACACCCGGGAGAGTGGGGACTTCATCCAGAAGTCTTCCAACTGTTGGTAAACCGTTGGGAAAGGCCACAGGTAGACATGATGGCGTCCCGCCTAAACAAAAAACTAGATATTGCACCAGGTCAAGGGACCCCCAGGCAATAGCTGTGGACGCTATAGTGACACCGTGGGTGTACCAGTCGGTTTATGTATTCCCTCCTCTGCCTCTCATACCAAAGGTACTGAGAAAAATAAGAAAACGGGGAGTAAGAACGATACTCGTGGTTCCGGATGGGCCAAGAAGAGCTTGGTACCCAGAACTTCAAGAAATAATATCAGAGGACCCATGGCCTCTACCGCTCAGACAGGATCTGCTACAGCAGGGGCCCTGTCTGTTCCAAGACTTACCGTGGCTGCGTTGGACGGCATGGCGGTTGAATTCCGGATCCTAAAGCAAAAGGGCATTCCGGAGGAAGTCATTCCTACGCTGATAAAAGCCAGGAAAGAAGTAACCGCAAACCATTATCACCGTATTTGGCGAAAATAGGTTGCGTGGTGTGAGGCCAGGAAGGCCCCAACAGAGGAATTTCAGCTGGGTCGTTTTCTGCACTTCCTACAGTCAGGAGTGACTATGGGCCTAAATTTGGGTTCCATTTATTTCCAGATTTCGGCTCTGTCGATTTTCTTCCAGAAAGAACTGGCTTCACTGCCTGGAGTTCAGACATTTGTAAAGGGAGTGCTACATATTCAGCCCCTTTTTTGTGCCTTCTGTGGCACCTTGGGATCTCAACGTGGTGTTGAGTTTCTTAAAATCACATTGGTTTGAGCCACTAAAAACTGTGGATTTGAAATATCTCACGTGGAAAGTGGTCATGTTATTGGCCTTGGCTTCGGCCAGGCGTGTGTCAGAATTGGCGGCTTTGTCATGTAAAAGCCCTTATCTGATTTTCCATATGGATAGGGCAGAATTGAGGACTCGTCCCCAGTTTCTTCCTAAGGTGGTATCAGCTTTTCACTTGAACCAACCTATTGTAGTGCCTGCGGCTACTAGGGACATGGAAGATTCCAAGTTACTGGACGTAGTCAGGGCCTTAAAAAATTATATTTCCAGGACGGCTGGAGTCAGGAAAACTGACTCGTTTTTTATCCTGTAGGCACCCAACAAAATAGGTGCTCCTGCTTCTAAGCAGACTATTGTTCGCTGAATTTGTAGCACAATTCAGCTTGAGCATTCTGCGGCTGGATTGCCGCATCCTAAATCAGTTAAAGCCCATTCCACGAGGAAAGTGGGCTCATCTTGGGCGGCTGCCCGAGGGGTCTCGGATTTACAACTTTGCCGAGCTGCAACTTGGTCAGGGGCAAACACGTTTGCTAAATTCTACAAATTTGATACCCTGGCTGAGGAGGACCTTGAGTTCTCTCATTCGGTGCTGCAGAGTCATCCGCACTCTCCCGCCCGTTTGGGAGCTTTGGTATAATCCCCATGGTCCTTACGGAGTTCCCAGCATCCACTAGGACGTCAGAGAAAATAAGATTTTACTCACCGGTAAATCTATTTCTCGTAGTCCGTAGTGGATGCTGGGCGCCCATCCCAAGTGCGGATTGTCTGCAATACTTGTATATAGTTATTGCCTAACTAAAGGGTTATTGTTGAGCCATCTGTTGAGAGGCTCAGTTATATTTCATACTGTTAACTGGGTATAGTATCACGAGTTATACAGTGTGATTGGTGTGGCTGGTATGAGTCTTACCCAGGATTCAAAATCCTTCCTTATTGTGTCAGCTCTTCCGGGCACAGTATCCTAACTGAGGTCTGGAGGAGGGGCATAGAGGGAGGAGCCAGTGCACACCAGATAGTACCTAATCTTTCTTTTAGAGTGCCCAGTCTCCTGCGGAGCCCGTCTATTCCCCATGGTCCTTACGGAGTTCCCAGCATCCACTACGGACTACGAGAAATAGATTTACCGGTGAGTAAAATCTTATTTTTCAGTGTTTTGCTCTAATTTTGTTATGTTTAAGACCATAAAGTAACAGGACAGAGAAGTTCTTCCACAGTAATCAGTGTGCGTGTTAACTAGTAATAAGCCATGGGACAAATAGAATAATTGCCAGTCCAATAGTAATATGTGGGGGAGATTTATCAAACTTTGTAAGAGAATAACCAGATTCTACAGTAGTTATAATTTATTTAGTACAATAGCTATTTTCTGAATCATTGATATGGTCAACACCTCCGCTTATCCTTCTTAGAAGGTTTGAGAAATCTCCCCCATAATATTGAATGTACAGTAGCACACCAATTCGAGATGAAATTGTATGACTACCTGTATTTTTGACTTACTGTAACTGTAATCCTACCACAAGAAAACCGCTGAACAGAATCCATTCATAGTCATAGGGCCTAATTCTGCGCCGGTTGCGTCCACTTCATTACTCTAATGCCGTGGACGATTTTGTTCATACTGCGACGCCTACTTGTAGTAGCGCAAATCTGTCTCATTGGATGTTTAGATGCACAATCAGACATACCATCCAAACTTACCCCAGCCCTATGGCAAGCACAGTTTCTCCGTCTGAATGTGGTGTCCTGTAGGTGCGGTACTGTGTCTTTGGATGCAGCCACAGTCAGCTCCATGCTTGCATCTGCCTAGCCACCCCCTATGTTATCTCAAATGAACACCCAATCAAATATTTACTACCTGCATCCAAATTCGTTCTGCGTCGCCATGCGATAACTATAGAAATGTCCAACTCAGATTCAGGACCATAGTCTCATAGATTTGTAGACTTTTTTTTTTTTTTTAAAGCAAATATTCCTTTATTAAAGCATGACCAATACAAATAAAGAATCAAATAAGTATTTTCCATGTGAGTACAATATAGCAAACATCAAGAACATTTATCCAGTGTGCATAACCAGATTAAATGAGCAGTATGTTACAGAATGGTGTTAGCAAAGACCTAGACTATTAAAATGGCGTGAGCCCTTATCTACATGTTCCATTTTCTTTCCATCCATGTTTAAGAAAAAAGAGGTCACCAAGGCGTAGAATAATCAGTGAGGAAAATCGAGAGGTCTTAAGAATATAAACGTGTCTCATACGATAGTGTATTTACAGATGTGTCCACTATTACCTTTCTGAAAAGAGTGCAATGGCAGTAAATTTGGCATGACATGAATTCCTTTTGTTGTTGGGCCATCATGTTGTGCAATGACAATTCATGACAATTCATAGTTTCACCACTGGGTGTCCAGTGCATCACGTAACATAGCTTTCCACCAACATTGCTGTTAAATAGACACTGTAATCAGGTCGTTCTGATTTATGGCCAGCTTTAGAGTCTAATTGCTAATTGTGTAGGTGTGAAAATCTCAGTGTGAGAGGCCTTTGAAGTAGACTCCTTGGTGGGTACAGATTTTATCCTGGCTGGGGGATGTTACTATACAGTATGTTGCTCAGAGCACAGAGGTTAATTAAGTTTAAAGTGAAATTAAATAATAAGTTAAGAAAAACCTTAGTGCTATAGAGTAAAAGAACATATAAGATTTTGCAATGATAAAATATTTCCAAATAAAGGGCCTCATTACGAGTTGATCGCACGAAGCTGCTTTTTGCAGCCCGTATCTCCGCCTATGAGGGTTGTTTTTTCCCCATAGCAAGGCTGCAATCGCTTGTGCAGGCCTGCTATGGTAAAAAATGTTGTGCAGTTTCTAAGTAGGTCTGGACTTAAGCTAGCCATACATCAGACCAACTTTTCTCCAACACTCCAAACTTCCAACCATCCAACTTGTCTGTTCAACTAAAACAGTGCCCCACACATCTCACCAACTTTTTACCAGTGCTCCACACATCTAACCAACTTTTCATCAGACCAACCAACCTTCAAACTTCTGTCCAACTTGTGATGTCACCGAAGTAGGCGGACAGTGCCTGCCTACAGTTCTTCAGTTTTGTTTTGTTTTTTCATTTCAAAACATGCAGAAGTGTCTTTTTTTCAGTGAAACTGGGCTTTTCTTTCACCACCATACATTTATTAGATTTACTTATTTTTATACTGAACTATGGATACCAGCATGGTTGGGCTGCCAAGGCAAATAAATATATATATATATATATATATATATATATATATATATATATACCAGATGTAGATATTTGGCACTCCCAATGTAGTAAAATGTACAGCTTGCCTGGTGCCCTCCTGAGCTTCAAAAAGCAAACATATCACAAACGATAGGCGGCACTCTAGGACTTTTCAAAAATCAAGAACATACGTGACCCTGTTCTGCCAGCTTAACGTTTCGGTTTCGGTCATTTTCAATCCGCCACACTTTGCTGGCGGAATCTAATAAAAAAATTTAAAAACATGGTTTTTTGGTGTTTTTTTTTTGGGGTAATAGCATATCTATTTATATTAGAAGGGATTAGGTACTTGGTTTGTCTTTTTTGGAGGCACAAGTATTATTTATATATTTTTAAAAAGATTATTATTATTTTTTTTTGTTCAAATGGAATGGGAAAAACCCGAAAAAAAATTGCGTTGGGTCCCCCCTCCAAAGCATAACCAGCCTCGGGCTCTTCGAGCCGGTCCTGGTTCTAAAAATCCAGGGGGAAAATGGACAGGGGATCCCCCGTATTTTTAAAACCAGCACCGTGCTCTGCGCCTGGTGCTGGTGCAAAAAATACGGGGGACAAAAAGAGTAGGAGTCCCCCGTATTTTTTACACCAGCATCGGGCTCCACTAGCTGGACAGATAATGCCACAGCCGGGGGTCACTTTTATACAGTGCCCTGCGGCCGTGGCATTAAATATCCAACTAGTCACCCCTGGCCGGGGTACCCTGGGGGAGTGGGGACCCCTTCAATCAAGGGGTCCCCCCTCAGGCACCCAAGGGCCAGGGGTGAAGCCCAAGGCTGTCCCCCCCGTCCAAAGGCTGCGGATGGGGGGCTGATAGCCTTGAGAAAATTGAAAGAATATTGTTTTTTCCAGCAGTACTACAAGTCCCAGCAAGCCTCCCCGCAAGCTGGTACTTGGAGTACCACAAGTACCAGCATGCGGGAGAAAATCGGGCCCGCTGGTACCTGTAGTTCTAATGGAAAAAAAATACCCAAATAAAAACAGGAGACACACACCGTGACAGTAAAACTTTATTTCACACATGTCGACACACACATACTTACCAATGTTGACACAAAGCAGTCGGTCCTCTTCTCCAAGTAGAATCCACGGGTACCTGAAAATAAAAGATAATTATACTCACCTGATCCAGGGTCCAGATTATAATCCACGTACTTGGCAAAACAACAAACCGAACACCCGGACCAAACGGACTGAAAGGGGTCCCATGTTTACACATGGGACCCCTTTCCACGAATGCAGAGACACCCCCGTGACAGCTGTCACAGAAGTGTCTCTTCAGCCAATCAGGAAGCGACACTCCGTGGCACTCACCTGATTAGCTCTGTGCGCGTCTGAAGTGACAGAAGGCTGGCGCGGGGGGGGGGAATTAGCGGTGCGGGAGCCGGTGCGGGCGGAGGTAGGCTGGCGGACGGGTTGGGGGGGTGAATTAGCGGTGCGGGAGCCGGTGCGGGCGGAGGGAGGCTGGCGGGCGCGGGGGGGGGGGGGGTGAATTACCGGTGCGGGAGCCGGTGCGGGCTGGAGTTGGCCCTGGTGGTGGTGAGGGGGAAGGGGTGCCGCGATCTTGGGGGGAAGTGACTGCAGGAGGGGAGCAGAGGTGCTGCGATCGTGGGTGATATGCGGGGGGTGCCGCGATCATGGGTGATATGCGGGGGGTGCCGCGATCGTGGGTGGGGTGCGGGGGTACCGCGATCATGGGTGGGGTGCGGGGGGTGCAGCGATTACGGGTGGGGTGCGGGGGGTTGCCGCGATCGCAGGTGGGGTGCGGGGAGTGCCGCAACCGCAGGTGGGGTGCCACTGCTGGGTGTCCTGCGATCGCGGGTGATATGCGGGGGGTGCCGCGATTGCGGGTGATATGCGGGGGGTGCCGCGATCGCAGGTGATATGCGGGGGGTGCCGCGATCGCGGATGATATGCGGGGGTACCACGATCGTGGGTGGGGTGCGGGGGTACCGCGATCGTGGGTGGGGCGCGGGGGGTGCAGCGATCGCGGGTGTGGTGCGGGGGGGGGGGGGGTGCAGCGATCGCGGGTGGGGTGCGGGGGGTGCAGCGATCGCGGGTGTGGTGCGGGGGGTGGGGGTGCCGCGATCGCGGGTGATATGCAGGGGGGTGCCGCGATCGTGGCTGATATGCGGGGGTGCCGCGATTGCGGGTAAACTGCGGGGGGTGGCGCAATTGCGGGTAAACTGCGGGGGGTGCCGCGATTGCGGGTAAACTGCGGGGGGTGGCGCGATTGCGGGTAAGCTGCTGGGGTGTGTGTGGCACGATTGCGGGTAAACTGCGGTGGTGTGCGGGGTTGCCGCAACCGCAGGTGGGGTGCCAGTGATCGGGGGTGGCGTGCGGGGGTGCAGCAATCATGGGTGGGGTGCGGGTGGTGCCGCGATCGTGGGGTATCGCGGGAGGGGTGCCACTGCTGGGTGTCCTGTGACAGCGGCAGCCCGGCAGCAGTGATGTGCTACCGTAGCTGCCCTTGGTCCTCCTCCCGCTCCTCCGCCGCCGCCACTCCACGGGGTCCCGCTGTGACCGGGGCAGCCCGGCAGCAGTGATGAACTGCCGCAGCTGCCCCTGCACCTCCCGGCTCGTGCTGCCCAGTAGGTAGTGATGGGGAAGAAGTAGTTGGACACTGCTGGTTAGTGTCCGCCTGCTTATCGTTCAGTTGGGGGGAAAGTTTCCCCTTCACCTGAACGATTAGTTGGGAAAATCAAACAAGTTTGATTTTCCCAACTAGTTGGACAGACCGTTTCTGGACGTTTTTCAGCGTGTGGGAGCAAACGGCTGATAATCGTTTGCTCCCACACACTGCCAGATTATCGTTCCAACCAGCCAACTAGTTGGCTGGTTGGAACGATATCTTCCTGATGTATGGCCAGCATTAGGCGGACATTACTACTCGATCGCAGCAAGTTGTCGTGCACGCATGGCCATCGCCGGGCAACGACGCTGGGACCGAAAAAAAACGATTGCAGCGCCGATCGCATGAAGATCGACAGGCGGAGGGCGTTCCTGGGCAACTCACCGTTTGTAGCCGTTTTCGGGGAGTGGTAAGAAAAATGCAGGCGTGGTGAGAGAAACGCAGGTGTGTCCAGGGCGGGTGTTTGACGTCAGAGCTAGGACCGAACAGGTTGAAAACATTGCAGCAGGTAAGTAAGTCACCGGCACCCCTGCACTGAGCATACTGCCAGCACTGCCGACACCCCTGCACCGAGGACACTTCTGGCACTCGTACACTGCCGACACTCCTGCACTGAGGATACCGCCGGCACAACTGCACTGGGGATACTGCCAGCACTCCGCCGGCATCCGTGATTCTGCTGACCGGAAGTCGGACCCGGTCACATGCTCATTGCCAGGGGTTACATGCTCGTTGCCAGGGGTTACATATGCTTGTTGCTATAGGGGTTACATGCTCAGTGCCAGGGGGTTACATGCTCAGTGCCAGGGGGTTACATGCTCATTCCGGGTAGCGCTGGGTAATGGTCTAGTAATACCTCTAGTATATGTTTCCTAGTAGGCAGCTGCCATTTTTAAAGGGCCATCTTCCATGCTGTCTGCATGGAATCTGCAGCTTCCAGTAGTAGGTAGAGCCTAAGCATCTATTGTGCCGGTGCTGCGCCCCCCCCCCAGGACTCAGACATCCAGGCTGATCAGGCCCTGGGTCTCATGTTTCTTCACCCGCTTGTATGGCAGACAGAGCACTGAGTGACTTATTATCGAGCACAGCTACAGCACTGGACTGATTTATGCAGACAGACGCAGCCCCCACTTGTATGGCAGACAGAGCACTCAGTGACTTATTATGGCAGCATAGCCCCAGCACTGGACTGATTTGTGGCAGACAGACACAGCACCCATGTGTATGGCACACAGAGCACCCAGTGACTTATTATGGAGCACAGCCACAGCACTGGACTGATTTATGGCAGACAGATGCAGCACCCACTTGTATGGCAGACAGAGCACCCAGTGACTTATTATGGCAGCATAGCCCAAGCACTGGACTGATTTGTTACAGCACAGGACAACAGCACCGACAGCAGAACCAGCACCCACCCCACGCCACCCTTCCCGCCACCCTCCCACAGACAGACAACAGACTTGTCCGTCCTGTTCCCTCTGCAATGCTGGAGTGATAATTGCAGCAAGAAGTGTGGAATAGCATATAGTCCAGATCTCGCGAGAATCCGACAGCGGGATGATGACGTTTTGACTTGTTCCGGGATCTGAGTCTGGAAGGAAAACCCGAGCCGGACTCTGATCCCGGCTCGGATCGGGAAGTTCGGATGGGCTCGGATCTTGTAGATCTGAGCCCGCTCATCCCTACCTACTATAAGTATGAACAGCATTTGATGATGAAAGAGGGAGAGAACGCAGTTATTTTTTTCTCAATTCAGTGTGTAATCCAGAGATTATTATGGGTTCATGAACAAAGCCTAAATTGTCTCAGTTACTGTATTGCTATAACCTATTGCTTCTCTTTAATCCAATGGATATATTATACTTTTCTTTTCTGCTGCTGAATAATGGGGCCTACACACGGGGTATTAGATTGCTCAGATCGCTCAGCACACAGCGCTGCACCAACAATGTGTGCTGAGCGATCTGTCACTGCACGAGTTCTCAATAGAGAAAACACGGGAGATGACTAGATCTTTCACACATGCTTGAACTAACTAGATGGGCGATAGTGAAGCGCGGGGATGCGCATCACTATTGCTATAGTCCACGCACAGAGCAATTTGTGCTGAATTTCTAAGCGATTCACTCAAATCACTTAGAAAAGCAGCCTAAATCGCTACGTGTGTAGGTCCCAGTAGTCAATTTTTCCAGGCACGTCGTATGGGTACAAAGCGGATCGTTGCTGTGCACTGGTTCTAGCGAAGAATCCATTCGCACAGCCGATCGCAAAGAGATTGATAGGAAGAGCGCGATTGTGGGTGTCAACTGACCATTTTCTGGGAGTGTCTGGAAAAACACAGGCGTGTTGAGGCATTTGCAGGGTGGGTGTCTGATGTCAATTCCGGGCTTGAATAGGCTGAAGGGATCGCTGCGGCTGAGTTAGGTCAGAGCAACTCAGAAACTGCACAATCTGTTTTTGTACAGGGCGGATGCACACGCGTTCGCACACTTGCAAAGCTAAAGTACACTCCCCTATAGGTGGCGTCTATCTGTTCGCAGCGCTGCAAAAAATAGCTAGCAAGTGAATAGATCTGAATTAGAGAAAAAAAACAATCGAGAGAGCGCTATACACATCTGTTGTGGATATTTAAAAAATATTTTTATTTCTATCAATATTCCTTTTCACAATTATACTTAGTGCCGGCCGGCATCACATAAAAAATAAAAAAATTGAGGAAGCGGCCGATGCTATTGAGTAGGCTGGGAAACGCGTCTGTCACCATCTCCATACACAGACTGCAGCGGATCATTATCCATCAGCTGGCTGGCTGAATCACATCCCCAAAGCAGGGAAATGGCTGTGTAACCATCTGCCCATTGACTCCGGATAAGGCCAGGAGTGAAAGTACCGGCCGGGAGGACAAGCGGTCACATTGCGGTTAAAGCGAATAAGATGTCCACTCCAACTAAAAGGCTACCGGTAGGAGCATTAGCCAGGAGGATGACCGCAAATACTGTGACTTCAACAGAGGCATCTATATGGTATGCTTTTCAACATTATTCACAAAAGCAGCTCAAACAACCAAAAGGGAGCTGCTTTCAGCTCAAAATCGCTGGAGGAGAGAGCACCGATACACAGAGCTAGATTAAAGGGGGGGGGGAGTACGTACCCCGGGCCCCCCTTTCCAAAGGGCCCCCTGCCACACCACAGATCGGATCTCTCTTCCGATCCAATCTGCGGTGCTGGGCTCCCGGCTCACGTCCTCGCTGCATAGGCGGCTGCACAGGTAGGACAGCTGAGCTGAGCGACAGCTCAGCTGTCCAATAATATATGAATGAAGCAGCCAGTCCCTGCAGCCTGCGTGCCCATCCAATGACTGGCTACTTCATTCATACATTATTGGACAGCTGAGCCGTCGCTCAGCTCAGCTGTCCTGTCTGTGTGGCCACTGCTGCAGTGGGGACGGTAGTGCAGGGCAGGTCAGCAGGTCCGCCGTGTGCTGCTTGGGGAGCTGCCTTCTTTTTATTAGAGGCTCCACAGTATTAAGAGCCACAGGCCCCCCATGGTCTTAATCCGGCTCTGCCGATACACATACAGTACGATACACCCTTGTCATTTGTGTTTATTTAAACTCTTTGACAATACTGTATTCTTGCTGAATTGGCATAGATATACTATAGATAGTACTTTACATTTTGATTATAATCTCTAATTTTTCATCGACTGTACTTTAGGAGAGTCAAGAAAATAGTAGATGAGCTGACTGCTGATAATGATGAGCTTACTGCCATAGAACTCCGTCGTATTCTGCAAGCTGAGTGGGGCCTTGACATCTCCTGTAGTAGCATAAAAAGAATGCGGAGGCAACTTGGTTGGACTTATGCCGGTGCTAGGTACTGTACAGTAAATTGAAATTTCAATTACAATTATAATACAATTTCTATACAGTTTGTATACAGTGCGGTAAACTAATTACATCTCTGAAATCAGCATCTGATTTTTCTTTAACATTATCTTAGTTTGGATGCTCAATTATCCTATTCCCACTGTAAAATGTATCCCATTTTACATTCCTTTCACAGGATGACTCACATGATTAGAGATGTTAACAAGGAAAAGAGAGTTCAACAGGCTCGTCAATGGATTGCTATTGGAGAAAATTTTGACAATGTCATATTTACAGATGAAACTTCTGTAGCACTTGAGAGGTTTGCAAGGAGGTCCTTCCGCAAACGTGGCCATTTATCATTTAAGCCATCTCCAAAGCACCCATTAAAAGTACATGTGTGGGGTGGTATCTCCCGCAGAGGCCCAGGACCAATTTTAATTTTTGAAGGTACATATAAAGTACAGTAGTAATGTACATTACTATGTTGTTTTTCAATATTTTCTATTTAGAACTACTGTCCAGTGACTACTGTAAGTCTATGGACTACGAGAAAAGGATTTACTGGTAGGTATATAAAATCCTGTTTTTTTTATTGTTCTACGTCAGGTATCATGGATAAAACATTCTTCCAGTCCATGATCATTAATGATACTTTAGTGCCGTATGTAAGAAAGTATTGGTCATCTGGACATCGAATGTTCCAGGACAATGATCCAAAACATAGTGCTTCGGCCAAATTCATAGAGGAAAAAGGCATCATTTGGCAACGCACACCACCAGAGTAAGTACAGTTTTGCCCTGTAGACTGATGCTTCCTGTAAAGCATGAAATGCCAAATATTCCATATTTAAATTCTCTCCCTTTATTGACTTTTCACAGATCACCGGACATGAATCCTATCGAGCTAGTGTGGTCTCAAATGAAAAGTTATATTCGTTCTCAATGTAAGCCAAGGACAAAAGAGCAACTGATTGATGGCATCAATACATTTTGGAAAAACGTACTTACATTGGAGACCTGTAATAATTATGTAGACCATTTATTTTCTGTGCTGCCAGTGATTATAGAAAGAAATGGACAAGCCAGCTGCATGTAATTGGAATGGATCATATTGTCGACAAAAAGAAGGTCAACAGTCATTAGGTCGACCAATATTGGTCGACAGGCCATATGTCGACACATCAAAAAAGACAGTACGCAAACGAATAATGCATATAATTTGCATAAAGGGCCCTTTACCTATCGTACTCATCCTTTCTGCAAATGCTTGAAATATCAAAATTAGACTACCTGCTTAAATTAATTAATTTGTTATATTTTATCTGTAACATGTACTTCACCCTAGTATTACATTTGTTATGCAATCTTGAAAATTGTTTAAAAAAAAAAAGTAGTCACCTCTGCAACACTGTATTCTGTAATTGTGTATGGATTGTACAAAGCATCCAAGTGATTGCATTCAGTTTTGTCTAACTTACAGTATATTTATACTATTTAGTTGGAATTATTTTATCATTGCAAAGTCTTATAATATGTTCCGTTACCTTGTAGCACTATTAGGTTTTAATTAACTTATTCTTTAATGTCACTTTAGACTTCATTCACCTCTGTGCTCTGAGTAACAAATAACCCCAATTTTTGCATTAATAAACTGAGGCTCTGAATTGCTAAAAGTTCACTGTTTATTTCAAATTCCAGGACAGCAGCCCTTCCCCCACCCAGAATACACGTTACTGTGCTGTAACTCTATTCCCCAAGGAATCTACTTCAAAGGCCTCTCACACTGAGATTTTCACACCTACACAATTAAGAACTGGACTCTAAAGCTGGCAATACTGTACATCAGAATGACCTGAATACGATCACACACACATAGCGATTTGGGCTGCTTTTCTAATTGCCTCACAATTCCTTTCACATGTGGTATCCCATGTATTTCAGACAAATGGAATCCATATATAGGGAAGAACAAAATTCCAAATTTCCCTCACAATTCCTTTCACATGTGGTATCCCATGTATTTCAGACAAATGGAATCCATATATAGGGAAGAACAAAATTCCAAATATAGTGTAGTATGTTAAAAGACAATAACAAAATTTTTAATACAATCAAATGCAAAATCTCCAAAAAAACATTGTAACAATTGATATGGCGATCAAATGATGATGAATGGCAAATTACCAGAATATGGTGCAAAATAAGCCTTAAATGATGCCTATAGCAATGTGGTTTGCTGCTGAATTATCCACAAATAACTTGAAAACAGAAAAGTGAAGATGGAGGTTTACCAGAATTCAACAGGGTATGTGCCTTAAAGATGTCAATTTATGGAGGCAATGGCTCCGGAACCTGTCTCCAAAGATCACGCTACTCCGTCAGTCTGGTGAATCTCCCTTCAGCAGTAGTTCTCCTGTCAAACAGAGCCAACGCGTTTCGGGAAATCTCCCTTCCTCAGGACTGAAACGCCTCCATAAATTGACATCTTTAAGGCACATACCCTGTTGAATTCTGGTAAACCTCCATCTTCACTTTTCTGTTTTCAAGTTATTTGTGGATAATTCAGCAGCAAACCACATTGCTATAGGCATCATTTAAGGCTTATTTTGCACCATATTCTGGTAATTTGCCATTCATCATCATTTGATCGCCATATCAATTGTTACAATGGTTTTTTGGAGATTTTGCATTTGATTGTATTAAAAATTTTGTTATTGTCTTTTAACATACTACACTATATTTGGAATTTTGTTCTTCCATATATATGGATTCCATTTGTCTGAAATACATGGGATACCACATGTGAAAGGAATTGTAAGGGAAATTTGGAATTTTGTTCTTCCCTATATATGGATTCCATTTGTCTGAAATACATGGGATACCACATGTGAAAGGAATTGTGAGGGAAGTATCATTCTAATTATATTCTAATTATATTCTAATTATATTCTGATTAGCGCACTACATTTGGTCTAACCTTTATTTTGTCACGTTAATTACTTTGGTATTGGGGATACCGCTTGACCTATCTGTGTGCAGCTTATCTCTCTTTTTGGCGCTGAGGTACTTTTCTGTTACATATAGCATTTGCTTTTCTAATTGATTTGCTGAGTCACTTAGAAATACAGCACAAATCTCTATGTGTGTATGGACTATAGCGATAGTGATGTGCGTCCCTGCATGCTTGAAAGATCTAGTCATCACCCATGTTTTCTCTATTGCAAACACGGGCAGTGACAGATCGCTCAGCACACATCGCTGGTGCAGCTCTGTGTGCTGAGTGATCTTGCTGAGCCCGTGTGATCACCGATATCGCTGGGCAGAAAACAGTCAACATATAGTGGCGTAACTACTGCCCCCGCAGCCCTCGCGGTGGCTTGGGGGCGAGGGGCTGCGGGGGCGCCACTGATTTAGTGCAGACTGACATGCGGACGAGCGTCCGCATGTCAGTCTGCGGTCTCGTTTCCTCCCTGCTGTTAGGAGGGACACAGAGGGCACAGTGCGCTCCTCTCCTGTGTCCCTCCTGGGTCTCCGGCGGCCGCGGGTCTCATAAAGGAAGTGCCGTTCGTGAGCACTTCCTTTATTACAATGACCCGCGGCCGCCGGAGACACAGGAGGGACACAGGAGAGGCGCGCACTGTGCCCTCCGTGTCCCTCCTAACAGCAGGGGAGCGGTGGCGGCTGCGGCGGCGGAGGAGGAAGGGGGGGGGAACGACGCACTGAGGGGGCATATCTGGCACTGATGGGGCATATCTGGCAATGGGGGAATATCTGGCACTGGGGACATTTATGGCACTGGGGGGAATATCTGGCACTGGGGACATTTATGGCACTGGGGGGAATTTCTGGCACTGGGGGCATATTTGGCAGGGGGGGGGGGAGAATATCTGGCACTGGGGACATTTATGGCACTGGGGGGAATATCTGGCACTGGGGCATATGTGGCACGGGGGGGGGATATCTGGCACTGGGGCATATGTGGCACTGGGGGGGGCAATATGTGGCACTGGGGGGGGGAATATCTGGCACGGGGCATATGTGGCACTGGGGGGGAATATCTGGCACTGGGGCATATGTGGCACGGGGGGGGGATATCTGGCACTGGGGCATATGTGGCACTGGGGGGGCAATATGTGGCACTGGGGGGGGAATATCTGGCACGGGGCATATGTGGCACTGGGGGGGAATATCTGGCACTGGGGCATATTTTGGCACTGGGGGCATATGTGGCACTGTGGGGGAATATCTGGCACTGGGGATAATGTGGCACTGGGGAGGTATATGTGTACCTGGCACATGGGGGGGGGCTATATTTGGCACTGGGGGCATGTGAGTACCTGGCACCGTGGGGGAATATCTGGCACTGGAGACATATGTGGCACTGGGAGCACAGCCCTAGCAACAAGGACTACCTCCTAGCAACGAGCATGACACCCAGTGCATGAAACCCCTGGCAACAAGCATGACACCCAGTGCATGAAACCCCTGGCAACGAGCATGACACCCAGTGCATGAAACCCCTGGCAACGAGCATGACACCCTGAGCATGAAAACCCCTGGCACCGTGCATGGAACCAAGAGCATGAAACCCCTGGCAATGAGCATGACACCCAGTGCATGAAACCCCTGACAACGAGCAGGTAATTGAAAAGTAATTAGAAGCCTTACTGTAGGACTTAATGTGTAATGGGCATTACGGTGTGTGGCATAATGTATCACGGACATTGCGGTGTGTGTCATAATGTGTCACAGGCATTACGGTGTATGGTATACTATATCGCGGGCATTGTGATATGTGGTATAATGTCTCAGGGTCATTGCAGTGTGTGGCATAATGTATCACGGACATTGCGGTGTGTGTCATAATGTGTCAGGCATTACGGTGTGTGGTATACTATATCACGGGCATTGTGGTATGTGGTATAATGTCTCAGGGTCATTGCAGTGTGGCATAATATATAACGGACATTGCGGTGTGTGGCATAGGGTATAACGGGCATTGCGGTATGTGTCACAGGCATTACGGTGTATGGTATACTATATCACGGGCATTGTGGTATAATGTCTCAAGGTCATTGCAGTGTGTGGCATAATGTGTCACAGGCATTGTATGTGCTATAATGTATCGGGCATTGCAGTGTGTGGTATAATGTATCACGGACATTGCAGTGTGTGTCATAATGTGTCACAGACATTGTATGTGCTATAATGTATCAGGGGCAGTGCAGTGTGTAGCATAATGTATAACGGGCATTGCGATTCCTGTCATAATGTGTCACAGGCATTACGGTGTGTGGCATAATGTGTCGGGGGCATTATGGTGTGTACATACTGTGTCATGTGCATTATTGTGTGTGGCATACTGTCTAAGGGCCATTGCAGTATGTGGCATAATGTATACTGGGCATTACTATAAGGAGGAAAAATTACAAATAATGTAAGGGGCATGAATCAGGATTATTTTTCTTTCCTGTGGTGGCCAACGTCTGGGCGTGCAGGTTGCAAAACTGGGGTATAAGGTAGTCTTTTCCTGCAATGCCACGCCCATTCCAACGAAACCACGCCCATCCCAACGAATCCACGCCCCCTTTTTTGCTGGCGCGCGCATATTTACCCCTTTATTCCTCCCAATTATGGGGGATGGGGGGGGGGGCGCCGAAGAATTTTTTGGCTTGGGGGAGATAAATTTCTAGTTACGCCACTGTCAACATAGGTAAGTATGTGTGTGTCGACATGTGTGAAATAAAGTTTTACTGTCACGGTGTGTGTCTCCTGTTTTTATTTGGGTATTTTTTTTCCATTAGAACTACAGGTACCAGCGGGCACGTTTTTCTCCCGCATGCTGGTACTTGTGGTTCTCCAAGTACCAGCTTGCGGGGGAGGCTTGCTGGGACTTGTAGTACTACAGGAAAAAACAATATTCTTTCAATTTTCTCAAGGCTATCAGCCCCCCATCCGCAGCCTTTGGATGGGGGGACAGCCTCGGGCTTCACCCCTGGCCCTTGGGTGGCTGGGGGGTGGACCCCTTGATTGAAGGGGTCCCCACTCCCCCAGGGTACCCTGGCCAGGGGTGACTAGTTGGATATTTAATGCCATGGCCGCAGGGCACTGTATAAAAGTGACCCCTGGCTGTGGCATTATCTGTCCAGCTAGTGGAGCCCGATGCTGGTGTAAAAAATACGGGGGACCCCTACTCTTTTTGTCCCCCGCATTTTTTGCACCAACACCAGGCACAGAGCCCGGTGCTGGTTTTACAAATACAGGGGATGCCCTGTCCATTTTCCCCCCGGATTTTTAGAACCAGGACTGGCTCGAAGAGCCCGAGGCTGGTTATGCTTTGGAGGGGGGACCCCACACAATTTTTGGGGGGGTTTTTCCCATCCCATTAAAAAAAAAAATATATATATATATATATAATAATAATCTTTTTAAAAATATATAAATAATACTTGTGCCTCCAAAAAAGAGGGCAGTGGGGTGCTGGCAGTGCGGGAGTGCCAGAAGTGTCCACTGTACCATCAACCAAGTGCAAGGAGGACATCTCCCGCACTACTGACACTCCTGCACTGGGGATACTGCCAGACCTCCTGCACTGATTACACCACCTGCACCTCTGCACCGAGGACACTACTGGCACTCCCACATGTATTGGAGATATATTAATACTTCACAATTAGCTGCCACTGCTGATATTCCCGTGTGCCTGATGGATAAATTGCCCTGCACATACAGATGTCCATGTAGCTGCCCATGGTGCTGTTGGTGGCTAGAGGTGGGAGGAGAAGCCACCGGCATCCTTGACTCTGCTGACCGGAAGTCTGACCCGGTCACATGCTCGTGGCCAGGGGTTACATGCTCGTTGCCAGGGGTTACATATGCTTTTTGCCATAGGGGTTATATGCTTAGAGCCAGGGGTTACATGCTCATTCTGGGTAGCGCTGGGTAATGGTCTAGTAATACCCCTGGCATCTGTCTCCTATAAGGGCCATCTTCCAATGCGATCTGCATGGAATCTGCAGCTTCCAGTAGTAGGTAGAGCCTAAGCATCTATTGTGCCAGTGCTGCGCCCCCCAGGACTCAGCTATCCAGGCTGCAGCCTTATGGCTGATCAGGCCCTGGGTCTCATGTTTCTTCACCCACTTGTATGGCAGACAGAGCACCCAGTGATTTATTATGGAGCACAGCCCAAGCACAGGACTGATTTGTGGCAGACAGGCACAGCACCCACTTGTATGGCAGACAGAGCACCCAGTGATTTATTATGGAGCACAGCCCAAGCACAGGACTGATTTGTGGCAGACAGGTGCAGCACCCACCTGTATGGCAGACAGAGCACCCGGTTCCTTATTATGGCAGCACAGCCCAAGCACATGACTGATTTGTGGCAGACAGGTGCAGCACCCACGTGTATGGCACACAGAGCACCCGGTTCCTTATTATGGCAACACAGCCTCAGCGCTGGACCGATTTGTGGCAGACAGACGCAGCACCCACTTGTATGGCAGACACTGTCGATCTTCAGACCGGATCCCAATGAAATATATGTGGTATTGAAATACCAAAAATTCTCTCTACTCACACCGTAACCACCAAACAATTGCAAAAAATGACAAGTATTAATAGTGCCTTTTAGTTAGTATCATAATTTCTATATTGAATCTCTGTGTGGAGTTTGTATGAACTCTTCATCAGCACATTATCAATCACAAGGAAAAAGATTTTTTTAAACATATAGGCAACATTGAGCCAGGTACATGTTGGAAGTTAGTATGAGAGATGTATTTGAAAAATATTAATACTTCACAATTAGCTGCTGCAGCTGATATTCCCGTGTGCATGATGGATAAATTGCCCTGCACATATGGCTCATGGGGGTCATTCTGACCCGATCGCTGCTGCTGACCAGCCGCTGCGGGCCGTGTAGTAATGAGTAGCTCCCGGCCAGCACGCTAAAGCTGCGCTGGCCGGGAGCTACTCCTGAAGTACAAAAGCATCGCCGCTGTGCAATACTTTTGCACTTCTGCAGGGGGGGGGGCGTAACTGACCTGCGGGGCGGACTGGCCCTGTGCTGGACATCCCCCGCATGTCTCTGTTCCTGATCGTAGCCCTGCAAAATTTTGCAGGGCTACGATCAACTCGGAATGACACCCCATAGCTGCAATTTTGTTAGCAGATGGGCAAAACCATGGGGGTCATGCAGGCCTGATTGCACGCTAGGTTGTTTTGCTGAGCTGCGATCAGGACATAACTGCGCATGTGTGTGCCCCGCAATACGCAGGCGCGTCGCACAGGTACAAAGTGGATCGTTGCTGAGCAATGGATTTAATGAATAATCCATTCGCACAGACAATCGCAAGGAGATTGACTGGAAGAAAACATTTGTGGATGTCAACTGACCATTTTCTGGGAGTGTTTGGAAAAACGCAGGTGTGCCAATGCGTTTGCAGGGTGGGTGTCTGATGTAAATTCGGGGCAAACACTTTAGCCTGTTCGTGTCCGGAATTGACGTCAGACACCTGCCCTGCAAACGCTTGGACACGCCTGCGTTTTTCCAAACACTCCCAGAAAGCGTTCAGTTGCCACCCACAAATGCCCTCTTCCTGTCAATCTCCTTGCGATCTGCTGTGCGAATCGATTCTTCGTTAAATCCATTGCTCAGCAATGATCCGCTTTGTACCCGTACGACGCACATGCGCATTGAGGTGCATACGCATGTGCAGTTTCGACCTGATCGCACCGCTGCAAAACAACCTAGCGTGCGATCATTTCGGAATGACCCCCATGGTTTTGCCCATTTGCAAATAAAATGCTGCTAGAATCAGGTCTGAACTACTCCCTCTAGAATCTCTTTATCAGACTTTCTGCTTGCTCAGTTTCTGAAAAAGCCACCTGCTGTCTGAAAAGTGGTACTGCACTATATTTCAGAGGAGATACACATGGCTTGCCGTGTATATCTTAAGAGGAAATCTTATCTCGTGCCATGAACGGCAGGCCATGATACTTTTTTCAGAAAGGTAATAGTGGACACATCTGTAGAAAAAACTTCCAAACCTGCCCCTTTAGTTAGCGGTATCTATATAACTTTCCCATGTCTCGAAAAATCTTTCAGTAAACTTGTCCTTTTGTAACGTGGTCTCCAAACACTCTAAAGATATGACAACGGAACGGGGACAAGGCTGTATGTATGTCTGAAGGATTCTTTTTTTAGCTACACAACATTTTCCATACAGCCGTGCTACTCCAGTGCCTACGGGTAAGATGCCAAATATTGCCTATCATGAATTTTGGGGTAGACAATTAACCAAATCATGATTAACATAATCCCATACCTAAATCCAAATTCTCGTATTACTGGACACGCACATAAGCAGTGCATTAATTCAGCCCATTGAGAGGCGCACCTAGGGCATGTATGATCTTCTGCCATTCCTATGAGGTGACAGATATGTCCTATGAAATATGTCCAGAAATAATTCCACATAGAACATAGGATTAACTTAATAGATACTCAGGTGTACACAACAGTGTCTTTGTGGTATGGGAATTGTTCTCCCCATTGTGCCAACCCAGTTTTCTGTCTTAACATATTGTAAAGGAGTATGAAGGAAAGAGTAATGTAATAAGATTTCTCTATAGGTGGGGTTCACCATCATCAAGTTATCTGGATAGTTATTACAGTCATCCGTAGAAAGCACCCTGGAGAGACCAGCCACATAATGTTGAGCCTTTAAATAAGCTAAAGGAAAAGGCTTTAGCAGTGGATCTTGATCCACCCTGTCTGTAAGCAATAATATTAGGTAAATTAATACCACCATTGGTTCTCTTTGTTGAAGCTTTACCTTTTACCATTCCAAATAAAAGTGCATATTTTTCTCTCAATTTCCATAGTGTCACATCTAGACAATAAAATAGGTAGAGACTAGAGAGGGCAAAGGATTCTTGGGAATAAAATCATCTTCATCAAGTTTACTCGACCTAAGTACGTCAGGTTATGATACCACCACTTCTTACATCCTCCCTAACACTACGCATATTAGTTTTCAAGTTGAAGGCATATAAAGTACTGTGATTTTTGGAAAGTTGCACCCCTAAATATGTAATAGATTTATTCGCCCATCTAATGGGAATCTCCCTAAACTATACTGGACATGCATAACCCTATCTCAAGTAGCGCGCAGCAGACTTTTCAAAGTTAAACTTAAAACCTGACACAAATCCAAATGATTTGATTTGCGCTATCAACGGTCCAAGGGTCCTATACAAATAAAATTACATTGCCCACAAATCCTGATATCTTCACAACCTCCTTCCGAATTGGTCTACCCTGAAACGGTCACCAATTTTGTAAGATTCTAAGCAAGGGATCCAGAGCAAAATTGAACAGCAATTGTCTTGTTCCCCTGGCCATCACAAGGCCCTCTCCCATAGTCCCATTAACCAATAATGAAATGGTGGGAATAGTATAAAAATTTGATTAGAACTTGAAAACTCGATCCAAATCCCGACTAAGATTTCATAAAGGTAGGGTCAAGATACCATATCAAATGCCTTTGTGGCATCATGGCTCAAAAGAATGCTCAATGGCTCAGAAGATTTGTAGACTTTTAGTTCTTCAAAATATGAATTTCCACATTGAGTGTGGAATGGTTCTGCTCAGAACGGTGAAACAAAATTATTTTTGCAACAAATATGCTAATATCTAGACAATATTTCTACACAGTAAATATAGGTTTATTTATTCATTTTTAATATTGCTATACTATAAATGAAGGATAGAATAGATTCTTCATAAACACTGAAAATTGTTGTGATTAGATACATACTAAAATGTTGGATGCAATATTTTAGGGTTGTGTAGTTTTTAAACGTGTTCCCTACAAATAAACATGAATTCTTCTGAACACACATGTGCAAGGACAGTGCAGTGATTTCTCATGGGAGAAAAAACAAAGAAAAAGCGCCCTACTGAGCCTCGGTTGAAAATGCTGCCTGCTGCTCTCAAGGGAAAAGGGTATTAGCACACCCTAAACAATTGGAAGAAAAGAAGAAGAAGAGAGAGCGCAAGCAGACTACATGTACATTTGAACAAATTTATTCATAAAATAAGTTAAATCACAATCAGTTAAAAAGTGACATTAGTTAGAACTAATAATATATTCAATTCAACAAAGAATCCACACTCGACATATGATATATAATAGTCCCACAGTACTAGTGCACTAGTAAATGATGCAATACAGGTTGAGTATCCCTTATCCAAAATGCTTGGGACCAGAGGTATTTTGGATATCGGATTTTTCCGTATTTTGGAATAATTGCATACCATAATGAGATATCATGGTGATGGGACCTAAATCTAAGCACAGAATGCATTTATGTTTCATATACACCTTATACACACAGCCTGAAGGTCATTTTAGCCAATATTTTTTGTAACTTTGTGCATTGAACAAAGGCCCTCATTCCGAGTTGATCGGTCGCAAGGCGAATTTAGCAGAGTTACACACGCTAAGCCGCCGCCTACTGGGAGTGAATCTTAGCTTCTTAAAATTGCGACCGATGTATTCGCAATATTGCGATTACTAACTACTTAGCAGTTTCAGAGTAGCTTCAGACTTACTCTGCCTGTGCGATCAGTTCAGTGCTTGTCGTTCCTGTTTGACGTCACAAACACACCCAGCGTTCGCCCAGGCACTCCCACCGTTTCTCCGGCCACTCCTGCGTTTTTTCCGGAAACGGTAGCGTTTTCAGCCACACGCCCCTGAAACGCCGTGTTTCCGCCCAGTAACACCCATTTCCTGTCAATCACATTACGATCGCCGGAGCGATGAAAAAGCCGTGAGTAAAATTACTTTCTACATAGCAAAGTTACTTGGCGCAGTCGCAGTGCGAACATTGCGCATGCGTACTAAGCGGATTTTCATTGCGATGCGATGAAAAATACCGAGCGAACAACTCGGAATGAGGGCCAAAGTGTGTGTACATTCACACAATTCATTTATGTTTCATATACACCTTATACACACAGCCTGATGGTCATTTAATACAATATTTTTAATAACTGTGTGTATTAAACAACGTTTGTGTACATTGAGCCATCAAAAAACAAAGGTTTCACTATCTCACTCTCACGCAAAAAAGTCTGTATTTCGGAATATTCCGTATTTTGGAATATTTGGATATGGGATACTCAACCTGTATTCGGTATACGTTCTTTGTTAGAACCAATGATCCATCAGTCTGGTGTGATTAATGGTGGCTGATAATTTGATATGCAAATTTTAAAAAAAATATATAGCACTTTAGAAACAGTTCCAAAATGAATGTTTTCCTTTATTCTATATAGTAGTGATATTCTTGCTATTGGATAAACCGGTTTGGTAAAGGTATCATACTGGAATTAGGTGAAGTAAAGCATGGGAGCAGCAAATATGACAAGTTAATTGTTTGATGTTATAAGAAAGTTTTCAGTCATAACCAAGCAAACTGTTATTTACACTAATGTCACATCTGAGCAAAATTCATTATAAAGGCTGCACTGATTGATAAACTGAAGCTTCATTTTGTCCTTTGCTGGATTAACATTCTTTCAAGTAGTGGTTTTTCAGCTGAAGTTCTTCAGTGATATATAGTATGTTGATTGCTGTATAATACATTATTAATCAAAATTATCATTATTTTGCATGACATCCATGATAAGAGAAAAATGTTTGGTCATTAAGATTTTTCTTTATATTGTTCAAAAGCCTTGAGTCTGTTGAAACACATTTCTTACTGTTGTATTTACTGTGTAGAGCCAAGCACAGCTCGGAGCACTTTGTTGCTCTAACTCCTATGTTAAAGCCCCCATCCACTAGTCAGATTTGGGTAGTTTTCTTCAGACTTCGATGCATCTGACCGTCATAACTGAAGAAAAGTGTCACATTGGATGGCTCTTCAGATCCGATGCGCACTCCCGTGTCAGATATGTCTGAACTACAGATCTCTGAGGCTGCCCCAACTATTTATCTGAATCTGAAGAAATCAGGTGCACATCGGATTGTTTTTTTTGCTTCAGATGTATCTGATCAGATTCATCTGAAGCGCCACTTGACTGGCATCTCCCTGACCACTCCCACCCACCAAGAGGGGGAACAGCGGCAGCAGCAGCATCAGATCAATCACATGTAGCATGTGTGCATCAGATATATCTGATGCGATCTGGCACATGATATATTGCATCCAGGGACGTGCAGTGAGCTAAATGGCTCAGGAGGCACAAGCTGGCCCCTGAGCCAGATTTAGACACAATATATAAGCCAAAGCGTACATCTGGGCATTATACACAGGTGCACCAGTATAAACTTCTGGAAATTTGGTGAGTTTTGATCAGAGATGAGCAGAAAAGATAGACAGGTGAGGCACTGCCTCACCTGCCATAGACTTTTTACTCCAGAGTTTTGGCTATGAAAAATATTAGAATAATGCAAAGGAGATATTTCAAACATATTCTGTGTATTTATCATATACTTTACCCAGTTAAAACTCTCTGCCTCACCTGCCTCACCCCACTGCACGTCACTGATTGCATCAGATATATCTGAAGTGAATGTAATGAAAATTAAAGCCAGGGTCTGATCCGATTCCCGGGACGCTCCCGGGAGAGTACAAGAGAAATCTGATGCTATCTGCAGTTCAGACAAGTCTGAGTAGTGGATGGCCACCTTTATTGGTTTGTTGTGTAGCGGAGTCTGCACTTGAATAGACTGCAGCGGGGAAGTGGAGTCATACCATTTCCATTATATATTGCACATATAAAGTATTTCAGCACCCTCTGAAGCACAGTGGACCTGCCTGATTATGCTGCCATATCTCCTCCTGCATTTTATTTCATTGATTGCTGAATAGTGCAATCAGAGCACCATTAAAC
This sequence comes from Pseudophryne corroboree, assembly GCF_028390025.1. NCBI lineage: Eukaryota > Metazoa > Chordata > Amphibia > Anura > Myobatrachidae > Pseudophryne > Pseudophryne corroboree. The sequence goes on along the minus strand of NC_086444.1, from coordinate 1,050,169,269 downwards.
TCTCATCGATCATGCCACTAGTCTAAACAGATGCTTGGTAGAACTGTACTTCAAGGCTAAATAATACATTTATTCAGGCTCATTTGCGAGTGTAATAAATGTATATCTGTACTGCTTTGTTATCTATTCAAGAGGCTCTAATTGCAATTTCAGAGTATATACCGATTTTCCTTTTGCAGGAACTAGTTTTGGACTAGTTCCCAGACTAATGTCAGACTGTGTAATGGGGGGCTCACTGGAAGGGCATGTCTAGCCACTAGATAGGAATGGCCAACCTCATGACACTATGCAGTCTCAGATTTGTATCTTTGGGGTGGCTATCGACAGTCATTGATGGTCAATGGTTTAAACCAGTGGTTCTCAAACTGTGTGCCGTGGCACACTGGGGTGCCTTGGGACACCTACAGAGTTTCCTTGGATTAGTGGCCATGACCAATTAAATTTTATTATAGTCAATGACAGGTAAAACCAGTGCTGGTGGCTGTTGTGGAAGCAAATCTTGTCCCTCAACACAATTGTACCTAAGGATGACATATAAACACAATTTACTTAAATTAATATGTCTTTCTAAATCTCTCAGTAAGAAACTTTTGGCTTTGGGGTGCCGTGAAAATAATTCTGATGCTGTGGGGTGCCATGATTCAAAAAAGTTTGGGAACAACTGGTTTAAACGTCAGAGTAAACCATCGGTTGTTAAACCATTAAGAATACTTAAAAGTGATTTGATTTTATGATTAGCCCACCCCTATTAATGGTTAAACTATTTACTATTGGAAGAAAACAATGTTTACGAACCATTTGTGGTCAACGATTACGATCCATCAATGTTTGATGGCTATCACTATCTCAGATTTAGCAGTATTGTATAAGTGCACTGGTGTCTGTGCACTCAAAAACCTCTGCACCACACAGCACAATATGCACAAGCAATATAAACACACAGTCCAAACAGTTGTGAGTTTTATCTGAGTGGAGTTTGTATATTCTTTATGTATAGGTAAGGATTTTCTCCCACAAGCTGTAAAAACGCACATCTCCGATCAAATTCTTAAGGACACTACACACTGGCAGATCTCACTGCACGATATGAACTTTGTCGTTCATTAATGAACGAGAACTCGTTCATATCGTGCAGTGTGTAGGCACCAACGATTAACGATGTGCGGCCCCATGCATTTTGATCGTTGGTGCCCCGTCGCTTGTGAATGCAGGCCAATATGGACGAGAATGTCCATATTAGCATGCATTGCTATGGAACCTCCCCCCCGCTGCTGCGTCACCCGTCTGCCGTATCGGCGGTCGGGCAGCTCGGCGGAGGGTCGCCCCGTCTGTAAGACCCTTTAGACATGCGGGGGACACCCAGCACATGGCAAGTCTGCCCCACATGCCTAATCCAGCCCCTCCCCGCAGACATGAGAAAGCATCACATGGTGGCGATGCTTCGCATGTTTAGGGTAGCCCTCTGCCTGCGCCGCAGCCTATCTGCGAAGGCAGACTTTGCCCACCATATGTTTGGCCGCAACGGCTGTGTGTGACGTCACGCAGCCACCGCAACCTGACTCAGCAATAGTCCGGACACGCCTCCATTGTCTGGACCGCACCCCTTAAATGGATCGTCGACACCCACAAAACGCGGTGTCGATGCCCCGTTCCTGCCCCCCTCCAGGTCTTAAACTGTGTTCTGTAGAGAAAGCAGTTTAGGACCTTGCACATACGCGTACCAGCGTACGTGCATGCACAGATGTGCAAAAATAGCTTCATATCGATTTTTGTCTGAATTAGGTCCATACTGTAGATTGTAAGCTTTACTGGGGCAGGGTTTGATGTAAATGATTAATCTATGCAAGGCACTTTATTATGGGTAAGTGTTGTAAAACTAAATTGTAACACATAAATAAACAATTGAAGTACAGATATGTCAATATACATCTTGCCTCAGTACGCCACATAGCAGGATATGCCTGGCGTGAGTGAGCTGACAGATCCCCCGTATAACTCCGTTAGCGTCGAGCATCTTTTTTTGCAGACAATGCGTCTTATTCGAATCACTATGTAAATAAGACCAGAAGCAGTTTATGCGAATTAAAATTATATACGACATGGTTACATTCTGTGTGCGACCGTGGCCGTATCTGCATACGAAATGCTACATTACAGTGTCAGTGGCTGTTTCTAGGAAAACACTGTAACATACTGTACTGTACCATTTCGTATGCAGAAACAGCCACAGTCACACACAGAATATAGGTATGCCGCATATAATTTCTCTGACGTCCTAGTGGATGCTGGGGACTCCGTAAGGACCATGGGGAATAGCGGGCTCCGCAGGAGACTGGGCACTCTAAAGAAAGATTTAGTACTATCTGGTGTGCACTGGCTCCTCCGTCTATGCCCCTCCTCCAGACCCCAGTTAGAATCTGTGCCCGGACAGAGCTGGGTGCTTTTAGTGAGCTCTCCTGAGCTTGCTAATAAGAAAGTATTTTAGTTAGGTTTTTTATTTTCAGAGAGCTTCTGCTGGCAACAGACTCTCTGCTACGAGGGACTGAGGGGAGAGAAGCAAACCTACTAACTGCGGCTAGGTTGCGCTTCTTAGGCTACTGGACACCAGTAGCTCCAGAGGGATCGAACACAGGACCTGACCTTGTCGTCCGTTCCCGGAGCCGCGCCGCCGTCCCCCTCGCAGAGCCAGAAGACAGAAGCCGGCAGAAGCGGAGAAGACATCGAAATCGGCGGCAGAAGACGCCTGTCTTCACATGAGGTAGCGCACAGCACTGCAGCTGTGCGCCATTGCGCCCACACTAACCCACACACTACGGTCACTGTAGGGTGCAGGGCCAGGGGGGGCGCCCTGGGCAGCAATTAGATACCTCCTGGCGAATGCTGCATATAAACAGTGGCAAACTGTTATATGTATGAGCCCCCGCCATTTATTTTACTAAAAATCGCGGGACAGAAGCCCGCCGCTGAGGGGACGGGGCCTTCTTCCTCAGCACTCACCAGCGCCATTTTCCTTCCACAGCTCCGCTGAGAGGAAGCTCCCCAGGCTCTCCCCTGCAGAATCACGGTAGAAGGGTAAAAAAGAGAGGGGGGGCACATAAATTTAGGCGCATAAATCATAATACAGCAGCTACTGGGTAAACACTAAGTTACTGTGTAATCCCTGAGTTATATAGCGCTGGGGTGTGTGCTGGCAGACTCTCTCTCTGTCTCTCCAAAAGGCCTGGTGGGGGTCCTGTCCTCATTTAGAGCTTCCCCTGTGTGTGTGGTGTGTCGGTACGCGTGTGTCGACATGTTTGACGAAGAGGGCTATGTGGAGGCAGAGCAAGTGCAGTTGACTGACGTGTCGCCGCCGACGTTGCCGACACCTGATTGGATGGATATGTGGAAGGTGTTAAATGATAATGTAAACTCCTTACATAAAAGGTTGGATAAAGCTGATACCTCGGGCCAGTCAGGGTCTCAACCCATGCCTGATCCTACAGCGCAGAGGCCCTCAGGGTCTCAAAAGCGCCCACTATCCAAAATGGTTGACACAGATGTCGACACAGATTCTGACTCCAGTGTCGACTAGTGATGAGCGGATTCGGTTTTACTCGGTTTTACTCGGTTCTCAAAACCGAATCTTATTGGCTATCCAAAACACGTGACATCAGTGAGCCAATAAGATTCGGTTTTGAGAACCGAGTAAAACCGAGTAAAACCGAATCCGCTCATCACTAGTGTCGACGACGATGATGCAAAATTGCAACCAAAAATGACAAAAGCTATACGTTACATGATTATAGCGATGAAGGATATTTTGCACATATCAGAGGTAAACCCTGTCCCTGACAAGAGGGTTTATATGTATGGGGAGAAAAAGCAAGAGGTGACTTTTCCCCCTTCACATGAGTTAAATGAGTTATGTGAAAGAGCGTGGTATTCCCCAGATAAGAAAGTCCTGATTTCCAAAAGGTTACTTATGGCGTACCCTTTCCCGCCAGAGGACAGGGTGCGCTGGGAATCCTCCCCTAGGGTTGATAAAGCTCTGACACGCTTATCTAAGAAGGTGGCCCTGCCGTCGCAGGATACGGCCACCCTAAAGGATCCTGCAGATAGAAAGCAGGAAAGTATCCTGAAATCTGTTTATACACATTCAGGGACTCTACTGAAGCCGGCAATTGCATCGGCGTGGATGTGTAGTGCTGTAGCAGCGTGGACAGATAATCTGTCTGAGGAAATGGATACCTTAGACAGGGATACCATTATGCTGACCCTGGGGCATATAAAAGACACTGTCATATATATGAGGGATGCCCAGAGGGACATTTGCCTACTGGGCTCTAGAATTAATGCAATGTCAATTTCTGCCAGGAGGGTCCTGTGGACTCGGCAGTGGACAGGTGATGCCGACTCCAAAAAACACATGGAGGTGTTACCTTACAAGGGTGAGGAATTGTTTGGGGACGGTCTCTCGGACCTGGTTTTCACAGCTACTGCTGGGAAGTCAAATTTTTTGCCATATATTCCCTCACAACCGAAGAAAGCACCGTATTACCAAATGCAGTCCTTTCGCACACAAAGAAGCAAGAAGGTCAGAGGTGCTTCCTTTCTTGCTAGAGGCAGGGGCAGAGGAAAAAAGCTGCACCTTACAGCTAGTTCCCAGGAACAGAAGTCCTCCCCGGCTTCCACTAAATCCACCGCATGACGCTGGGGCTCCACGGGTGGAGCCAGGAGCGGTGGGGGCGCGTCTCCGACATTTCAGCCACCAGTGGGTTCGCTCACAGGTAGATCCCTGGGCTATACAGATTGTGTCTCGGGGATACAAGCTGGAATTCGAGGTGATGCCCCCTCAACGTTACCTAAAATCGGCCCTGCCAGCTTCCCCCATAGAAAGGGAAGTAGTGGTAGCGGCAATTCACAAGCTATTTCTCCAGCAGGTGGTGGTAAAGGTTCCCCTTCATCAACAGGGGAAGGGATACTATTCCACAATGTTTGTGGTACCGAAACCGGACAGTTCGGTCAGACCTATATTAAATTTAAAGTCCCTGAACATTTATCTGAAAAGATTCAAGTTCAAAATGGAATCGCTCAAAGCGGTCATTGCAAGCCTGGAAGAGGGGGATTTTATGGTGTCTCTGGACATTTAGGATACTTACTTGCATGTCCCCATTTATCCGCCTCATCAGGAGTACCTCAGATTTGTGGTACAGGACTGTCATTACCAATTCCAGACGTTGCCGTTTGGGCTCTCCACGGCACCGAGAATATTTACCAAGGTAATGGCAGAAATGATGGTAATCCTGAGAAAGCAGGGAGTCACAGTTATCCCATACTTGGACGATCTCCTCATAAAGGCGAGGTCGAGGGAGCAGTTGCAGATCAGCGTAGCGCACTCACAGGAAGTGTTGCAACAGCATGGCTGGATTCTGAATATCCCAAAGTCGCAGCTGATTCCTACAACGCGTCTGCCCTTTCTGGGCATGATTCTGGACACAGACCAGAAGAAGGTGTTTCTCCCGACGGAGAAGGCTCAAGAGCTTGTGACTCTAGTCAGAGACCTCTTAAAACTAAAACAGGTGTCGGTGCATCACTGCACGCGAGTCCTGGGAAAGATGGTGGCGTCGTATGAAGCCATTCCCTTCGGCAGGTTCCATGCGAGGATCTTTCAATGGGATCTGTTGGACAAATGGTCCGGATCGCATCTTCAGATGCATCGGCTGATCACCCAGGGTGTCTCTTCTGTGGTGGCTACAGAGTGCTCACCTTCTCGAGGGCCGCAGATTCGGCATACAGGACTGGGTCCTGGTGACCACGGATGCGAGCCTCCGAGGGTGGGGGCAGTCACTCAGGGAAGAAACTTCCAAGGGTTGTGGTCAAGTCAGGAAACTTGTCTGCACATAAATATCCTGGAACTAAGGGCCATATTCAACGCCCTGAGTCAAGCGGAGCCCCTGCTTCGCAACCAACCGGTGCTGATTCAGTCAGACAACATCACCGCGGTGGCTCATGTAAACCGCCAGGGCGGCACAAGAAGCAGAGTCGCGATAGCGGAAGCCACCAGGATTCTTCGGTGGGCGGAGAATCACGTACAAGCACTGTCAGCAGTGTTCATTCCGGGAGTGGACAACTGGGAAGCAGACTTCCTCAGCAGGCACGACCTCCACCCGGGAGAGTGGGGACTTCATCAAGAAGTCTTCATTCAGATTACAAGTCGATGGGAACTGCCACAGGTAGACATGATGGCGTCCCGTCTCAACAAAAAGCTGCAACGGTATTGCGCCAGATCAAGAGACCCTCAGGCGATAGCTGTGGACGCCCTAGTAACACCGTGGGTGTTCCAGTCGGTCTATGTGTTCCCTCCTCTTCCTCTCATACCCAGGGTACTGAGAATCGTAAGAAGAAGTGGAGTGAGAACAATACTCATTGTTCCGGATTGGCCAAGAAGACCTTGGTACCCGGAATTGCAAGAAATGCTCACAGAGGACCCATGGCCTCTGCCTCTCAGACAGGACCTGTTGCAACAGGGGCCCTGCCTGTTCCAAGACTTACCGCGGCTGCGCTTGACGGCATGGCGGTTGAACGCCGGATCCTAGCGGAAAAAGGCATTCCGGAGGAAGTTATTCCTACGCTGATAAAGGCTAGGAAGGACGTGACAGCAAAGCATTATCACCGCATATGGCGAAAATATGTTGCTTGGTGTGAGGCCAGGAAGGCCCCTACAGAGGAATTCCAACTGGGCAGATTTCTGCACTTTCTACAGTCTGGAGTGACTATGGGCTTGAAGTTGGGATCCATAAAGGTCCAGATTTCGGCCCTATCCATTTTCTTTCAAAAGGAACTGGCGTCTCTTCCTGAAGTTCAGACGTTTGTTAAGGGAGTGCTGCATATCCAGCCCCCTTTTGTGCCACCAGTGGCACCTTGGGATCTCAACGTGGTGTTGGGTTTCCTAAAATCTCACTGGTTTGAACCACGTAAGACCGTGGAGCTGAAGTATCTCACGTGGAAGGTGGTCATGCTCTTGGCATTAGCTTCGGCTAGGCGTGTGTCAGAATTGGCGGCTTTGTCATGTAAAAGCCCCTATCTGGTTTTTCATATGGACAGGGCAGAATTGCGGACTCGTCCCCAATTTCTGCCAAAGGTGGTGTCATCTTTTCATTTGAACCAACCTATTGTGGTGCCTACGGCTACTCGTGACTTGGAGGATTCCAAGTTGCTTGATGTAGTCAGGGCTTTGAAGATTTATGTAGCCTGAACGGCTGGAGTCCGGAAATCTGACTCGCTGTTTATCCTGTATGCCCCCAACAAGTTGGGTGCTCCTGCTTCAAAGCAAACCGTTGCCCGCTGGATCTGTAACACGATTCAGCAGGCTCATTCTGTGGCTGGATTGCCGCATCCAAAATCAGTGAAAGCCCATTCCACAAGGAAGGTGGGCTCTTCTTGGGTGGCTGCACGAGGGGTCTCGGCATTACGGCTTTGCCGAGCTGCTACTTGGTCGGGTTCAAACACATTTGCAAAATTCTACAAATTTGATACCCTGGCTGAGGAGGACCTTGAGTTTGCCCATTCGGTGCTGCAGAGTCATCCGCACTCTCCCGCCCGTTTGGGAGCTTTGGTATAATCCCCATGGTCCTTACGGAGTCCCCAGCATCCACTAGGACGTCAGAGAAAATAAGATTTTACTTACCGGTAAATCTATTTCTCGTAGTCCGTAGTGGATGCTGGGCGCCCGTCCCAAGTGCGGACTTTCTGCAATACGTGTACATAGTTATTGCTTAATATTGGGTTATGTTATGTTGGCATCCATTGTTGATGCCCTGTTGTTGTTCATACTGTTGACTGGATAAGTGTATCACAAGTTGTACGGTGTGATTGTTGTGGCTGGTATGAGTCTTACCCGAGATTCCAAAATCCTTTCCTTATAATGTCTGCTCTTCCGGGCACAGTTTCCTTAACTGAGGTCTGGAGGAGGGGCATAGAGGGAGGAGCCAGTGCACACCAGATAGTACTAAATCTTTCTTTAGAGTGCCCAGTCTCCTGCGGAGCCCGCTATTCCCCATGGTCCTTACGGAGTCCCCAGCATCCACTACGGACTGCGAGAAATAGATTTACTGGTAAGTAAAATCTTATTTTTAATCAGCATAAGCTGCTTGTGTGTCCTGTTTGCATCGTATTGCGAATAAGACAATTTTAATAGAAAAAGTCACATGTAAAGACGCTTGGCACTACCGAATCACGCCACGGCATGGCATGACTAGAAGGGCTGTTTAATATACAGGGAGTCTTGATGTACAGTAAGTGGACACATCTGTACTATACTGATACCTCGCAAATGTGATAGACTATATAACAGTTAAACAAGTATACAGTACACTAATAAGAATATAAAAATATAGATTTAACACCGGATATTAATGTCATATATTTACATTAAACATTGTTTAATAATAGCCAAGTCAGGATATTAAATGGAATAACACTAAATTACATTGCAGCCAGAACCCATTAAGATTTTTACCAAAGTACAGTATTGCCCAGCTTTCTGAAGAGATGTCTACGCGTTCAAGGTGGCAAGTTACAGAACATTAGGGCACACTGGATATTTAATAATAAATAAAAAAATCCTAGTATAGGTACTGTAGGATCACAGTGTAAAGGGTCATAAAACAGTACAGTAGTAGTAGTGATGTTTTCACAGTTTACAAGAAATTCTTGCTATCCCTCACTGCCCTCCCTATTGACCTAGGGGGTCATTCAGATCTGATCGCTGGGCAGCGATTTTTGCAGTCCTGCGATCAGATAGTCGCTGCCTACAGGGGGAGTGTATTGTCGCTGTACAAACTGATTTTGTGCAGTTTCTGCGCAGCCGAAGACTTACTCTTCCTGTGCGATCATAACAGGCTGATTGGGGCCAGAGCTAACGTCATACACCCTCCCTAAAACGCCTGAGCCCGCCTGCGTTTTTTGCGGACACTCCCTGTAAACAGTCAGTTGCCACCTGCAAACAGCCTCTTCCTGTCAATCTCCTTGTGAACGCCGCGCAAACGATTCTTCTCACCAATCCATCGCAGGGTGCCGATAACCATTGCAGCTGTGCGTCGCGCCGGCGCTGTGCGGTGCATGTGCAGTTCGGATCTAATCGGCCGCTGTGCGAAAACGCACAGCAGCGATCAGGTCTGGATGACCAACGGTTTGATGGGGCAACCAGTTCCCTCTTACATGACCAACGGTTTGATGGGGCAACCACTAGAGTGGATGTTGTGGTCATTGTTAAGGCTGGTCGAGATTACAGACCTACCTCCATCTTAAATGTAGACCTGAAATTAATTAGCAAGATCCTTGTGAAAAGCTCGCTGAGGTTATCTTTTCTTTTATTCTGTGTGGAACTACAAGTCTCAGCATGGTAGCACCTCTTATGTTTATAATTAGGGTGTACAGTTCACCCTCCACCCCCAGCACCCCCCACCTACCCATATAGTCAATATTGTGTACATATTTGTACACTTGAAGGTAGAGACTAGACTTCTTCAGCTGCGCTAGCACTCCCACCTATCATTTTGGATGTTTCAAATTAGTATGGGTCCTTGCATTTCTAGTGTACATATTGGAATAAGCACTGTATATAATAAGTCAGTATTAGGAAATGGTTCGGGGTGTGGGGCCCCCTGGGTTGGTGTGGCTGGGTTGCTTCGGGACATCATGTAACACTTGTTAGCACTTCAAGTACTTTTTACTAATGTAACACTATTTTAATTGCTGCTTCTCACATTCAGTATGTAACACTTTTAGCACTTAAGCTGCTACTTTTTAATATAACACTTTTTAACACTTAACCACTTAACTGACTAATTTTTTTTCCAAAAACCGCTCAGAAATTGTCGGGTTTTATATGTGTGAATTAGGTGAAGGTCATGGGGTATATTCAATTAGTGCCGAATTTTCCGACAGTCAGAAAATGGGCCCTAATTCGACCTGTGTGTATTCAATAGCGGGCATTTTCGCCCGTATTTTAATCCATTTTTCGTCCATGCCATTTCAGTTTTTTTTGTCGAATCAGCATGGGCGAAAATGCCCGCAAATTCGCCAAAACACGTATTGGCGGCAGATTTGCCGATGAACGTGGTTTTCGCCAGTGCAGGATTTTTCGACCTGTTGAAAAAATGGCATGGACATTGAATAGGTCGAATGTAAATTTTACCTAAAAATGGGCGAAAAGTGCAGTTTTTTCAACTGGCTGAAAAAACGGTACTAATTGAATACCCCCATGTATTTAAACTTTATCCTAAATGATTTTATTTAAAAATATTTTTTTTTATATATTTAGAAAAGATATATTCCCCCTCCCCCCGAAACATCGGAACATCGTTCAGAACCTTCGGAACATCGTAAACATTGCGACTTTCATTTTAACAGCTGTGCAGCCACCAGGTACACACTGGAGGGATGTGGAGGGGAGGGTAATTTACACTTCCCCTATGGCTGCTATTATGTGCAGCCGCCGGGTGGGGGGTCCTGCCGTGTTTACCGATCAGCAGTGATCGGGAGCATAACAAACACTGGGGGTGGATGCAGGGAGGCAGAGGGTCCTTCCTACCACCTGGTCGTGGTAGCTGTGCCCACATTTGTGTCCAAATTTTGTGCTAAGAGCCACAATTTTACTCTATGTTAAATTACCAAGTTTATTATCATTTTTCTGATTAATTGTCCTTATTGCTTAGAGTGTGCATCTACATTTTCTCTTTTTTTGTGAGGTTGTTCCTGGCGTAGTTGACTCTGACCAGGTTGGGTTCATACTGGGCCATCAAGCGTCCATTAACACCAGAAAAATCATTGACCTAATCCATGTTGTCAACACCTCTGGGACCTCTGCTCTGGTGGTGTCCCTTTACGCTGAAAAGGCTTCTTATCGGGTCACCTGGCCTTTTATGTTGTGCATGCTTCAAAATATGGGTTTCTCCAGTCCCTTCCTTGAAGGTATCGCAGTATTGCATCACAAGCCCACCACATCTGTGCTTGCTGTTTCTCTGTTCCACAATATACAGTATGCTTTATGTATATACACTGCATTGACTTTGCTACTGTAATTATTGCCCTGCCCCCACCTCCCCTTTCTTCTTCTTTCTGTATCCCCTATTATTTATGAAAAAATCAATAAACTAGGTTAAAAACAAAAAGTGCACCTGGATATTTTAACAATGTTTTTCATTTAATTTAATTGACTTTTAGTCTTGGTTAGACGTTAAGATATGTAAGACAAGTGCATATTCAAGTTGCTCTTTCCATAAAAATCATTTTGCTTCTCTACTATTTGAAATAGCTCCAAGATTTCCAGAGACATTGCTCCATCAGATTTCAGCTTAAAAAGAGAAATAAAAAATAATAACTAGGCTATTTTTTTCACAAAATAATTTTAAGTTCAACAGTAGGCCAGAAAACTTATGGACAAGTAGCATTTGTTTTTTATTGGACATTTTGCGTTAAAATAAGGCTAGTGAAAAAGAGACAACAAAGCATTTCAGTAAAAATAGCCTTTAGCTATATTAAATAAATTTGCAATCCAGACTGCTTTATTTTGCTTTCAGGATTGAGGAGTCGGTTTAGCATTGTGCACAATAGAACTCATTTTCTATTGCCACTTATTACAACAATAAAAAAATATTCTAGCTTCAAAATTTAACCATAAAAAGTATGCTGATACGTACTTCACCAGCCAGCCCAGTTCCCCTCTGCATTAGTATCTACCGTCTTCCAAAATAGTTTTATTAGAGGTTTAAGCATAGTAAATTAATTTACCTTTATAATATTTTGATAATATAGCATTTGTTTCCTTTGTATAGCCGATGATGATAAGAGGACAGCTGATAGAGTAGAGTACAAGTACCGTGGCTGTCCTTGTTGAATAGGCTGGCAAAGGTTATCGATGTATCGATGATACTTTTTACCATCTTTGGGCTTAAAGGAGAAGCCCTATCTCTGCCACAAAAAAAAAAGAAAGACATTTTAGCAGGATACTGTAAATAGACTCCTCAGTGGCTACAGTGCATTTCCCTTTGGTGGTGCGGTCATATGATATTGCAACACTTAAGAATTCTGTGGCCCACTCTGCATACTCACTACCAGTATCAGGTGCTTTTGGACTTGCAACTGTTATGGCAACTCAAGGGGTCAGAACCGTCAGTCAGTGGGACCAACTGGGAATATGCTATTTGGCCATTAGAATGCTGGTGGGTATTGTCCTTAGAAAATTAGTCTTATTTTATAGGTTTACAGATAGACCTAAAAATAAACATGGTGGAAAGAGCACCTTCAAATTCCTGTAGAACGCTTACAAATTCTTAAATACTTTCCAACTTGCTCCATAGATGACTTAAAGTAATCATGAGAATGAGCACACATCTGGACTGTCTTTACACACTGGCGCCCAAGATGGCTGCCTCACCTTTTGCATGCTCCTGATCATCTCCATAAAACAGCTTAAATTCACCACAACTGACCTATGAATCATCATAATTATCCAAGGACTTACCTTTAACTTGTACTACTCTACGCGGACATCTCATCAAAACCAACGGATTGAATTCCTGCGCTGAGATACACACTGGATTGAATCCTCTGCAAACCTCCACTGAGAAGTCCTTCAGTTTAGTAGCTGCTGTACTCTGCATTGGACATCCCAGATAAGGTACTGTGGACTACAACCTATCTTTGGCTCCATCCAGCCCCTCACTTAGACATCATCCACCTCTGTTCTCTGAGCAACAAATAACTGACTTATTGCATTAATCAACTAATATCAGTATATTCAGGCTCTGAATTGCTGAAGGCTCACTGTTTCAAATCAGGATCCATTTCCCAGGACTTGTTATCACTACCCCCACAAGAAATCTACTTGAAATGCCTCTCACACTGAGACTTTTCACACCTACACAATAGGAATTGGCTTCTAACACCTTTCCACAAGACTGCCTATCCTAGGATAATTGACTAAATCAGCAGTTATTTTATTTATCACTTGCTTCAAATATACCCAATAGGTTATAGCAATAACTTTGTTCATAAACCCATTCTAATTTTGGATCACATACCGAATTGGGGGAAAACAAAACAAAAAACAAACAAACAAAAAAAACACTGCTTTCTCTCCCTCTCTCATCATCATATGCAGCTCATACTTATAGTAATCTGTCATTGATGACCCAATGTATACGTATTCCTCCAGCTTCATTCTTTCACTCCGCCCACCAAGTTCCGCAGTTCCTATAACACCATCACAGGCTTCTGTTCTCCAATCCTTTGGCATTTTAAAAAGAAAACACAGGCGCATTCGTAGGAAGCGAGCAGGCTGGAAATGTATTTCCCCCGGTAACCACCTAAGTCCTTTGCCCACCTTCTCACCCCCATATTCAAAGAACAATCAAATAGAAGTGATACCCAAAAGACAGCCCTGTGTTTGGAAGAACAGAACTGTCAACTCTCGCTTTGTGACCCCCATACCCAGAGCTCCTGCACTTAACATAAAGAAAACTGAAGGCCCTCTGGTATGCCCAATCAGGTCAGTCCTATGTAATGCCAGATCTATAAGAAACAAGACTGCAACAATTGTTGACCTTATTAAATCTGCAGATCTAGCCTGTATTACAGAGACCTGGCTAGATGAAAATGCAGCACCTATATTGGAGGCTGCGATCCCAACAAACTACTCTGTCATCCACAACCCAAGACTGGACCGCAGGGGTGGTGGGGTGGCTATCTGCTTCAAAAAAGAACTTAAACTTAGGGTCCACCCTATTGAAATTACTCGCTCATTCGAGTGCATTGCTGGCCGGATTTCGACAGGATTAGGTTTCAGAGTACTTCTCATTTACCGGCCCCCTGGAGATGGAAAGATATTTCTACAAGAAATTGCAGACACTGTTGCTGGCCTGGTTCTGGAACATCAAAGATGGCTCATCCTCTGGGATTTCAATACATGGGTGGATGATGAGCTCTCACGCCTTGGCCAAGACCTCCTGTGCACAATGAATGGTCTGGGCTTCACACAGGTCATTCCTTCTGCCACACACAAAAGTGGCCACACTCTCGATCTTGTCTTTCAGATTGGATTAGAAGTCACTGACCTAAAAATAAACCCAGTCATCTGGTCAGACCACTACTCCCTTTGGTTCTCAGTTGCAACCCCTCAAATAAGATCTCTGCCCGTGGAGTTGTCCAGGTATTGTCCAAGGAGGGGTATGACTCCCCAGGCTCTTGCAGCAAATCTGGATCTCTCTGCTATACTGGGTGCCTGTGAAGATCCCTGTTCCCTAGTCCGTTATTATAATAGGGATGTTATGGCTGCAATTGATATTATCGCCCCTGTGCGTATAAGACCTCGTAAACCACAACGTCAAGCTCCATGGTTCGACAACAGTTTTAGTGACCTCAAGAAAAGGGGGCGTAGACTGGACAGACGATGGAGGAAGACTAACCTAGTGGATGACAAAATAAAACTAATAAAGCATAACGAAGAATATCAATCAACAATCACTCGTAAGAAATCTCAGTTCCTGTCAAATGAGATCACAGCAGCAAACAATAGGCCAGCTCAACTTTTCCGCACAGTGGAGATGCTTTGCAAGCGAGCATGCCTGCAGACTGATGAAACCCTCTCCCAGGTAAGATGCAACGAGTTTGCAAACTTCTTTGCAGATAAAATATCCACCATCCGGGCTGGAATCTCCACAGTGCCATCAAAGGAGTACCAAACTACAAAGCCTGCCAATATAAGCTACCTGCATTCATGGACCAGCTTTGACCCAGTGGATGTAAAGGACACTGCTGAAATTGCTCAGATTTTGCGTCCCACCACCTGTGATCTGGACCCGGCCTCAACCAAGCTTCTAATAGGTTGTATGGATATAATTGGTCCTGTCTTTGCAAAAATTGTTCAATGCTCTTTGCAGACAGGCATTTTTCCTGGACCCCTAAAGGAAGCAACTGTTAGACCGCTTCTTAAAAAACCTAATTTAGATCCTGACTGCATGACCAACTACAGACCGGTATTAAACCTTCCTTTCCTATGAAAGGTTATTGAGAAAGTGGTTGCAAATCAACTGGAAACCCGCCTGACAACCCATGATATTTATGATCCATTCCAATCAGGATTCAGGAGAAGACATAGCACTGAAACAGCCCTGGTGTGTGTGTTAAATGATCTTCTGATGGCAAGAGACAGAGGTGACTGTTCAATATTAATCCTTCTGGATCTCTCGGCAGCATTTGATACCGTGGACCATGGGCTTCTGATTGAGCAACTGATACATCTCTGTGGTCTAGATGGCGCAGTCCTAAGCTGGTTCAAATCATTTCTCACAGGCAGGTCACAGAGAGTATCGCCTGGATTATACTCATCACCACCAGTGCCATTGCCATGTGGTGTCCCACAAGGTTCTATACTATCCCCCATGCTTTTTGCAGTATACATGCTCCCATTGGGTGAAATAATCAGGCGGCATGGCCTGGTCTACCACTGCTATGCAGACGATACACAACTGTACTTGTCCTTTGCTCCGGGCACTAATAACCCAATAGTAACCCTAAATGGCTGTCTAGCTGAGCTACAGGAGTGGATGAGCGCCAGTTGGCTGCGACTGAACCCGGATAAAACAGAGGTCCTTATGATACGACCACAACATCAAAGGACAAGACTGCAGCATAGCCAACCAACTGGACTTACACTCGGGGATTCAGAATTACAGACCAGTGATTGTGTGCGGAATCTTGGCATTGTTCTGGATGGTGGCTTGACACTTAAACATCAGATATCAGCCACAATCAAATCCTCATTCTTTCACCTGAGGAACATAGCCAGAATCAAGCACTTAATTCCCTCAGATGATCTGCCAAAAGTCATACATGCATTTGTATCATCTCGATTAGACTACTGTAATGCCCTCTACCTTAGTCTCCCAGCAAAAGAATTGCACCGCTTACTGCCTGTAAGATGGCGAATCATCTTCAAGATTGGCTTACTGAGTTTCAAAGCATTACATGACCAGGGCCCAAGGTACCTGAAGCAGCTTCTGACCCTATACTGCCCCACTCGATTATTGCGATCTGTATATGAAGGACTTTTAGCAGTACCTAGAATCTCCCGTAATTCATCTGGGGGTCGAGCGTTTCTCCGCCTCCTTGCTTACGTCAGCGGTTTCATCAGTGTCATCAGTGGACACTGATGAAACCGCTGACGTAAGCAAGGAGGCAGAGAAACGCGTCTGTCAGGATCTCTGTACACGGAGCACAGCTGTCGGGATCTCCCTACACAGGGCACAGCTTGTTACACAGCACGAGTATACCGGCCGGCCGGTGAGAGCATCGGAAAACCGTGCTAAGGGTTTACTGGTGAGCATTTATCTCCAAGTACCCACGGGACTCCAGATAAGGCTAAAATTAAAAGCACTAGCCGGGACGGGAACGGAGGTTTGCCCAGAGGAAATACGGGCAAAGAGACATTGCTACAAGGTAGCTATAATAATACATTGGATACACGGTGCAGTGAAACAAAGACCGATATTTGCACAAGAGTATTGTAATGCTGCAAAAACATCATTACATGTGAATGGGAAACTCACAGGTGTGAGAGGGCACGGACTACCATATATGCATAGGAATGCCTGAATTGCTTAACGGAATATAGAAATATATGGATTGCCTTAACATTGGTCATTTAAACAGGTTTTATTCCTTAAAGAACACATTTTATTAAGTGAATATATATATATATATATATATATATATATACCTTGAATTGTATATGTGTATAGCAATTGATTTTTAGATTTAAGATACTGGCCGGTATCAATGTGATGTATATTGTTTTATATAAATATTAAAAATCATATCAGATTGAGGTAGCGCATTCTCATTGTTTTTGTAAAAAAACATATTTCTTTTTCTTGGATTTTATTATAAGGGGCTTGACCAATTACCCCTGAGAATTGCGGCACTTCACCTGATTAATCACAGCGCCAGGAAGGTTGGGTTATTTTTTTTTTTTTTTTCTGGGTGGAAACCTGCCGTTTTCTGGGTGTGTCTGAAAAAATGCAGACGTGCCCAGGCGTTTTTAAGGAGGGCCTCTAACGTCAGCAATGACCACTTCCAGCGTCTTGTGTCGCAAGAATTGTGGATGACCTCGCCTGGCGCAGATAGGAAAATTTTTCGATGTTCCAGGAATTGCATATGCTTTTGCGATCAGCCCGCATTAGGGTGCATCAAACGCCCCATGTATTTTTAAAAGTAAGAAAAATGTTTTGTCCCCATGCTACATTTTTTTGAATTGTTAAGGATATATTGCATACCAATTTTGAAGAATCTGAGATGATATTTATGTGGCCCACCATGCCCCTGAAGATTAAAGATTTCTATTCATTTCTATTTTTCTATTTATTTTATTTTATTTCTATTTATTTCTATAAATTTCTATTTATTTTATCTGAAAAATAAATAATGATTTGATTAATGATTAATGATTTGGATGGTAACAGCCACGATAGGCCCATGAGGTTTTATGCTGTTCCCTTTCTTTGTTATGTTCTTATGTTCTTAAATCAATGTAATACACGCATTCATGGCACACATACAAGAGTTGGCTTAGTTTTGCTAAAGTTAGTTGTTTTGTATAATACAATACAGTTCAGTACAATACAATACAATACAGACAATTTTTGTGTGGAGGTGGACCACCTAAATCAAATCGTACATCAAAAAGAATTTGCACAGTTGTTTCTATGCTAAAAAGGTACATTTTAAGAATAGGGACAGCAAGCATTCCGAATATCGGGGCGTATGATGCACCCTAGCCCGCATGTTGCGATGCATTCGCAATTTCTGCAAATGGCGTTTTTTCTCTATTTCTGGGCGGCAACTATTTGATTGCAGCATCTGCTTTTTAGCAGAAACTGCAATCCTTACTGAATAAGGTCCTTAGGCCCAAATTTATCAAGCCTTAGAGAGTGATAAATAGCACAGTGATAAAGTACCAGCCAATCAGCTCCCTAAAACTGTGATTTTTCAAACACTGCCTGTAACATTGGAGTTAGGAGCTGGTTGGTTGGTACTTGTATCACCATGCAATTTATCACATTCCAATGCTTGATACATCTGGGCAATAAAGTGAATGAATGTGACTACTGTTTATTTTATATACAGACTATACAGTATGAAAAGACTCCTGGTGAGCAGAGTTACTTAGGAGCAAATAAAGAGTATTTGTATTTAAATAGATTCTGAAGCCAGAGTTGCATGCATCTCCACTTGCAGCTGAGAGGGGGACGCTGGGAGGAAACCATACATATGGGAGATCTGTCTGATTTCTATGAAAATAGAGGCTATCAAATAAAAGCAATATACAACCTGTGTAAATTCAAACGTGTACGTGACCAATCTCTTTTTCATTTTTCATTTATAGTATAGAACCTATACCAAAACTGAGAAAAAACTTGATAGAGGCAAAATAAAAAGAAGAGAGATAAAATAAAAAAAGAAAAAGAAGGAAATGGCGTAAGAACACAAAGGGAAAGTTGAGAGAGTTACATATAAGGAATCGGGAGATTGGCTGTAAGACCAAGCAAAGATAACAGAAGAGGAAATAGCAGAGGTATTGGCACAGGTATCAGCAGAGTCCGGGAATTAACAGAGAACGCGCGAGGTACCACGGGGACCAAACGTTGTGGGATTGGGCCACCGTGTTATTCCGCAGGCTAGTGATATATTCCATATTGGCTATATAATTAATCTTATTCATCAGTAGTGCCGTGGAGGGTGGTTTGTGATCCTTCCAGCATTTAGCAATCAGGGATTTAGCCGCCATGCAGAATTGCATAACAAGCTTATCATGGACTTTGGGTAGTGACGGCATGGGGGCATGAAGTAAAGCAATTTCAGTAGAGAGGTTTATGTTATGTCCGCAAGTTTGAGCGATGAGCACTCCCACTGTATTCCAGAAGGGGCGAATAGAGGGGCAGGTCCACCAAACGTGGAAAAAGGTGCCCTCCTCTCCACAAAGTCTCCAGCATAAATTCGAAGTCGCAGGGAAAATGGAATGAAGTTTGGAGGGGACTAAATACCATCTGGTATAAACTTTATAACAAGTCTCCTTAAATGCCACACTAATAGAGGCTTTAGCAGTGCGCAGTCTAATGTCTTCCCATTGATCATCTTCCAGCTGATGAGTGAGATCTGATTCCCAGGCTAGTTCATGGGGTTCACGGAGAGGAGGATCCAGAGCCAAAATAGAGTTATATATTGTTGAGATGTTCCCTTTTTTCCAATGGACAGTAAACACATATGTTCAAAGGAGGTGGGTGACCTCAAAGGAGTAGTTTTAAGTTGAGATTTAAGAAAACTAAGAATTTGAATATAATGGTAATGGCACGAGGATGGAATACCGAGGCGTTCTTGAAAATCTCCAAAAGAGGTCGGTGCAGAATGGCCTTTAACATGGAAAATCTCGTGACCCCCCCCGAGATTGGCATGGGCTGCCATATTTCGTTCACTGCCTGGGGGGAAGGCGGGGTGACCCCAGATAGGTGACAGAGGTGAGGGGTATGAAGAAAGTTTATAAGTGGTGCGGAGTTTGTCCCACAATCCGAGGGTGAATTTAATCGTGGGGACTGAATAGGCCGAGGCTGGTCTGCAGGACTTGGGGAGCCACAGAAGGGAGTCCAGGGGAATACCCTGGAATAGCGAGTTCTCGATATCGACCCATTTTCTGATCCCTCGTGGGGAATGCCAGGACACTACGTGGTTAAGTTGACAGGCATTATAGTAAGCCTGAAGATTAGGATATCCCAAACCACCTGAGGTTGTACTCTTGGTCAGTATGGTTCGTCGTAATCGAGATTTACGAAGAGCCCAGATGAATTTGTGGCATAGTGTTTGCAGGGAGGCCAAAGTCACTCGGGACACCATTGTCAGAACGGTTTGGAACAGATAAAGGATGCGGGGAAGGCAATTCATTTTTAGGGCGTTAATCCGTCCAATCCACGAGATATATAGCCGATCCCATTTATCTAGGTCTTGTGTGAGCATTTTAATTATAGGAACATAATTAGCCTGATAGAGGCTAGTATAGGATTTAGTGATAAATATGCCAAGATATTTAATAGCCGAGGGCCTCCAGAGGAAAGGGAAAGAAGAGGTCAAAGTCAAGTTGGTGTGAGCTGAAACATTAAACGCGAGGGCCTCAGATTTAGAATGATTTATTTTATAACCAGAGAGGGATCCGTACAAAAGTAGTTCTTTCTGTAGGTTAGGAAGAGAAATCAAAGGGTTAGAAAGAGTCACGAGCACGTCATCCGCAAACAGAGATATTTTATATGAGCTCTGTCCCGCAGTGATACCCCCAATATCAGTGTTGAGTCTGATACGGGCTGCAAGAGGTTCGATACATAAGGCGAAAAGTAGGGGTGAGAGGGCAACCCTGACGAGTGCCATTCCTTAAACTGAACTGTGGTGAGCTTAATCCATTTGTCAAGACCGTATATGAAGGGTTAGAATAGAGGGCCGCTACTGCAGTGATGAAATGACCATGAAGACCGAACGTGGATAATGTAGAAAACAAAAAGGGCCACGAGATGCGATCAAACGCCTTTTCGGCGTCAAGCGCTAGGGCAATCGCTGGTGTCTTTGTTGAGTTGATATGATGAATTAAGTTAACAATACGTCTGGTGTTGTCCGAGGCCTGGCGGCCGGGGATAAATCCCACTTGATCAGGGTCTATTAATGACGACAACACAGTATTCAGGCGAGATGCCAGTACCTTGGCAAAAAGCTTGAGATCGGTATTGATTAAAGAGATGGGTCTATAATTTGAACAATATGAAGAGTCCTTACCGGGTTTCGGGATAATTATAATGCGAGAGGACGTGGAATCATTGTGAAAAGGGGTGCCCTGCAATATTCTATTAAACAAAAAGACCATATGGGGATTGAGCTGTGGGGCGAATGTTTTGTAATACGCCATCGAGTAGCCGTCCGGGCCAGGGGCCTTGGAAGGCTTCTGGGTTTTTAGTGCCGCTTCGATTTCTTCAGCAGAAATATCCACATTGAGGGCAGAGTTAGCTGCAGCATCTAAACGAGGAAGAGCGCACGAATCTAGGTATTGTTGAACCCGGTCGGCATGCGCTGTGGGGTCGGTCGGGGGGTCAAGGTTATAGAGCGCTCTATAATAGTCAAAAAAGACACCATTCATTTTCTTAGGGTCATAAGTAGCGCTGCCTGAGGGTTCCCTGATAGTGTGAATGCATTGATTGGCCTTCTTGGCGCGTAAGCGATTAGCCAACAAAGTATGAGCCTTATTGCTTTTGTTGTAAAACGATTGATTAGCCCAACGAAGTGAGCGCTCAACATTCAAAAGAGATTGTAGATCATCACGGGCTCTAGAAAGCTCGGCTAGTATTCTCTTAGAATGTGTGCGTTTGTGTTCCCGGTCTAGTTTAGCAATGGTGTCTGTCAATAATGCAATTTGAGTTTCCTGATTCCTCTTACGGCGGGACGCAAATTGAATAATCGATTCTCTGATAACCGCCTTATGGGCTTCCCATATAGTGGCTATACTGCAGTCGTCTTCTACATTAATATCAAAATATTCCTGAAGCTTAGTTTTAATTACGTCCTGAAACGTAGGGATCTTCAATAGGGTTTCGTTAAGTCTCCAAGTCGGTCTACCGTCAGGGATATCAAATATGTCAAATGTCGCAGCCAAGGCTGCGTGGTCAGTCCAAGTAAGTGGGACTATCGAGGAAGCGCGAGCCGTCCGGGAGAGAGGTGCACAACCCAAAAACATATCAATGCGAGAGTACACATCATGAGGATTGGAATAAAAAGTGTAGTCCCTAGTGGTCGGATTAAGGAAACGCCAGATATCAAACAAGCCAGCCTCGGCCATACCTCTGTGTAGTACAAAAGAGTTTGGGATCCGACCGCTACGCAGGGGGCCGGATTTATCCATGTATGTGAGAGCCATATTGAAATCTCCTCCGACCAGTGTTTTACCCCGTCTATATGAGTAAAGGTCATGGAAGAATTTACGGAAGAATTTAGATTGGGCCGTGTTTGGAGAATACAGAATAGCCAGTGTAACCTCCTCCAATTTTTCCTCTCACCATTATGTAACGACCTTCAGTGTCGCATTTACAGTCTAGAAACTGGAAAGGAACGGACCCTCTGACTAGGATAGCCACCCCATTTCTTTTTGCTGTATTTTTGGAGTACCAGGCCATGGGAAATTGTTTAGATGTCAGTGAGGGATGGGAAGCCGATTTCAAGTGTGTCTCCTGTAAAAAAATCACATCACCTTTTAAAGTTTTAAGCGACCTGTGGATATTAGAGCGCTTCTGGGGGGTGTTCAGCCCCTTAACATTAATGGACAGGCACGTTAGCGGCATGGTTAAAGAAAAAAGAGGGAGTAAGTCGCTGGAAATCTTTAGGGTCCCGGACTCTGCTAAGATGAACGAGAGAAAAATAGAAAAAAGAAAAAGAGAAAAATAGAAATGTACAATTCTGTATACGAACAACAATATAAGATAAATGGATCTATCTACCTGTGAATGCAGAAATGTCAACTTACACATATACTGTAACAGGGGTCTAAAAGAGGAGGAGAGCAAGAGAAAAAAAAAAAAAAAAAAAAGAGAAAAAAGCAGATGTAGTATCCAATAGGCAGGATACTCGACTGCCAAGATTGAACTCTAAAAAAAAAAAGAAAGAGCTCGCTGGCGGGATACAAATGCAATATAACAGATGAGGGTATTGACCCACTATGTTCGGAAATACCTTTAATCTCTAGATATCGGGGGAGGAAGTGTCAAGTCAAGGCACTGACACCCCCCACCCAAAACAAATTGTAAATGAGGAGGATGGACCGTCATGTATCAAATTAAGACCCACCGCAGGGGCAGGACAGTCCAAAATACAGAATACTAAAGAAAAAATGACTAGATAGCAAACAGAATCAAAATAGTAATAACAATAGAGCAAATGGCAAAGTCGCGGAACAGATCGGTAGCCAGAGACAGGCCCCAGGGCACTGGAGAAGGACCTAATCCAGTACCCTATCTGTAAGGCAGTGTCTCCGAGCCATCGACCAGCACAGCGAAATAAAAACATAGCAATACGAAAAGTATACAGGTCCGCAAATAAGAACAGTTCGAGAAGGAAGTAAATGGACATTCGTGTATGAAACGGTACCTAAAACTGGGTTTACATAACAGTTGAGCAAGATTGAGAACAAAATTAAGTAAACTAAACGTTAGTAAAACACAAATTTTAAACGTGAGGAGCTTCACATCTGAGAAGTAGCAGCAGGAGACAGTTGAAGTTTTCGAAGCAGCGTGTCCCCATCGTCAGGAGAGCGAATGACATGAACTTTGCCATCAATCTCCACAATGAGGCGAAAAGGAAAACCCCAACGATATTTGTAACCATTGTTGCGCAGCGTAGAGGTAACAGAGCGTAGATCGCGCCGTTTAGCAATGGTCACCGGCGACAAGTCTTGGTAGATCTGAATCCGAGAGTCTTCGAACAGAATTGAAGTTGAATTTCTGCACGCCATCGTAATACTATTCTTAATCTTGAAAGACAAAAACCGAAGGATGACATCGCGGGGAGGATCAGAGTCCTTTGGTTTAGGCCTCAGGGCGCGATGAGCTCTCTCTATCGAGATGGCAGAGTATGAGAGCGACGGGACCAGGTAAAGAAACAGGCGTTGAAGGTATGGTTCCAGTTCGGAGGCCGAAACAGATTCAGGGATATTGCGAATGCGTAAATTATTCCGCCTCTCGCGATTTTCGCTATTCTCAACTTTATCCTTAAGGAGTTCCAACTCGCCGGATAGATAGCTCATGTCCTCACCCACTTGCTTGTGGAAATCCTGTTGGTGTTCCACCCGTGATTCCAGCGCGGTGGTGCGGGAATCCAGAGCCGCCATATCAGATTTAAATTCACCAATCGCTGACTGGAGAGCGGCCGTGAAGGAACTCTTAAGGTTCAGTATCATATTCTAAAGGGATTGAATATCCGCCTTGGTTGAGGGTGTATCCGTCGGATCCATGATGGGGGTGGATAGCCGTGAGGATGGAGATGAAACTTCAGCTGGCTTTTTCCGGCGCGAAAAGTGTTGTGAAATATCTTGTGAAGCTCCTAATTTTTTTGCTCGGGTGTTCGCTCTGGTCATAATATCTGGTGAGATAAAAGCGCCCGTTTAGGGAGTGATTACAAGAAAGGTCCACCGGGATGGTACGTGTTCATCAGTTGATTCGGGTGGGGGGGAAGTCAGGCATTCGTGTGATCACATCATTTGAAGGACCTAGGTCCCATTAATCTATTAAAACAGTGAAAGGGGTCCACAGGAGAGCGTCCCGAATCACAACACACCGTACCGTGAGTAGGTGAAATGTAGTATAAGAAATAAATAACAGCAGGGTTGAGGTTCTGATTTAAGTCCCTGCTGAGATAGGGAGCTTGTTTCCTCACGAGCCCAGCAGGGACAGCACAGTGCAGAGAAGAGAAGCCTGTCCTGCCACCTCCAAGATGGCCGCCGTCAGCAGAGCTTAAGGTGTCCCCCCACAGGCCTCCTCAGCTATCTAACCAGAGGTCCAGAGATCCGCCGATCCCCCCAGCGCCTTCAGCGAGCCCCCCTCAGTGAGTTGTTGCGGCCAGCGGGCTGCTCATATCAGTGCAGCGCCCGCGCTCCGCCTGCCGCCACAACCAAGATGGCCGCAGCCACCAGACCACCGCCACTCGGCTCGGCTCCGGCCCTGCAGCTCCAGGGGCTCTTGTTACCTCCACGGCTCCTCGTCCGAGTCTCTTCAGGTGAGGAGTGTGCAGTGGGGCAGGCCGTGTAGCGGTGTGCGGCGTCCGGAATTCGTCCGAGCTCGGGCAGGGGTGATTTCAAATTGAGGCCCCGGCTTCACCACGGGGGGAAGGCCGCAACCTGCAAGCACAGGACAGGCCTGTGCTCCGGCTCCGCAGCTCACCCCCTAAACACACAAAGCAGCAAGGGCCGCTATGGTAAGCTATAGGGGAGGGATAGGCAGGATTAAGGCAGTGGAAAGGGGTTAAAAGGGCTCAATCCAGCAGGAGCTCTCCTGGGACACGTCCTCCTAGTCAGGCCACAAGCCACGCCCCTCGATCTGTCTGATTTCTAATTGATCGACTTGTGTGCAATTCAGAATCAGGACCTCTTCCCGAGAATACAAAAATAGATATAATTTTCTATCCATCTAGGGATAATGCTAGGAGCCTATGTGTAGTGTAATTGTGCTATTAAAAGAATTTCTATCTTACCTTTTGTACTCGCCATTTTATCTCACCCACACACGCTTGCTTTAAGTGCAGTTTATAAATACATGCATGCAATTTTGTTCTGTTCTTTTATTTATTGAGTTTTTTCAGTCATGAAAATGTAAATATGGGCAACACTGCATATTAATTAGAAAAGGAAAAAACGAATAAAAAAGAACATTTCTCATACATAAAAATCACCATTATTCAACACTAATTCTTAAATACTATTAGTACTGATGGGATGGTGATCTGACCATTGTCTTCTTCAACTGCATGCTAACCCCTCCTAATCTTTTTGCACAACATCCTCATGTGCCTAACGATCTTGCAGAGGTCTTAAGTTAATTTTACACTTTTACATGCTGCTGAGCACAGCTCTGATTGTCCAGATGGGAAGCAGTCATGTGATCGGCGCTCGGGATCCTGGCGGCCACCATGCCAACGTCGGAATCCCGAGCACTCAAAATGACGGCCGACGGAATGCCGACCCACAGGGTCTATTCCCAGTCGTCCACGACACCCATGGGCTGCAAGGGCTTTGTTGCGCTCGCCACCTCCTCCCCCCCCTGCCAGCATTCTGCTGCCAGGATCCTGGGGTTGGTATGCTGACCGCCGAGATCTCGGCAGCTGGCAACGTGTTCCCAGCCCGTCCAGATCTGGAATACCCAAAAACATTGCATCATGAGTACCCAGCTTTAGAATCTACCTTTCCTCATTGGTGTACCAATTCCTGTGCAGTTAAAGTTGCAGCCTACCATCTCTAGCACACTGTGAGTGGTTTCAAGCTGTATGCTACTCATCTCGGAGCACCTTAGTCGCACTGAGCATCTCGCTCCATATGTCGCAAAAACACTCAGTGTATGAGGATACATCTGTATATTTCATATCTCCAGACTCAGATTAATGGCTACTCATCAGTGTGATAAATTTCTGGGGTGATTATTACTTCAGCTTTTTCTTCATATAACAGCTAATATTATATTTTATATTAGAAGTGTCCTACCTATACAATGGTTTGTTGCCAACCTTTAGTATTCACTAGTGTATGGTGTCGATCCTATTAGCAGCGATTATCTTGTGGCCACTGCCACTGCTCAATGCCTCATTTTCTGAGAATTGGGACTGTTTCCAACTCGTGAAGGGTGCGAGATCGGGTGCCGTTGGTGGCGTTGAAATTCTAAGGCACCGGCATATTGCACCCTTTGCAGCTAATAGGATTGATTCCTTTGTGTGTATGTTGCACAGACCATGCCCATATTTATCAGATTATGAAGGTTTTTTGCTGGTAACAAAACTTTTAAAATCTGCCTCATCTTTGGCGGTTTTAGACACTGGTTTTAAAGGAACTTTCATATGAAATACAAAACATGCCTGGTTTTGAAAAGTGCATTTTAGTAATTTACCCCTTAATCTTATATCAAGCATCTCCCAATAACAGGAATTCCTACTATAAACAAGAGACAGTGGGGGTCATTCTGAGTTGATCGTAGCTGTGCTAAATTTAGCACAGCTACGATCAGGCACTCAGACATGCGGGGGGACACCCAGCACAGGGCTAGTCCGCCCCGCATGTCAGTGCTGCTACCCCTCCCCGCAGAAGTGCAAAAGCTTTTGCATTTGAGGAGTAACTCCTGGCCAGTGCAGCCCCTGCGGCTGGCCGGGAGAACCTCTTTGCTGCCCCTGGTCGCAGCGGCTGCGTGTAATGTCACACAGCCGTTGCGGCCCGCCCCCAGCACGGTCTGGCCACGCCTGCGTTGGCCGGACCGCGCCCCCAAAACGGCGGCCAAATGCAACCGTGCCGCCCCCTCCCACCCAGCGACCGCCTCTTCCTTTCAATTAGGCAGAGGCGATTGCTTGGGAACGACGGCCTTCGGCTGTCTGGCATGCGCCGGCGCACTGCGGCGCTGACGCATGCGCAGTTCCGACCCGATTACTGCGCTGCGATAAACTGCAGTGAGCGATAAACTGCAGCGAATGACCCCCAGTGTTGGCAGAGTGGGGGGAGTGAAGTGACAACAGGTAACATTAGAAAATGGTCTTCTATGGAGTAGTAGAGTAGCACAGTCTGCACTAAGCCATATTCATGAATATGAAGCTTCATTTGCTAAAAACAATTAACATCAGTGAAGCACTACACACAAGCAGATTATATAGCTGCTTCCATGTTTAAATTTACAAATACAATAATGTACTACTTCCCTTTGTTATGCTCAGGCAATTGTGATTGTTAGCAAAGGCTGATCTATGTAAGACACATGGGCCAATATTTACTAAGAATTCGAGCTTGTCCGATTTGTGTTTTTTTTTCTAAGTCCCAATCCGGGAATTTACTAAGCACCAATCTCGGCAGTGTTTGGACTATTCGTAATGGTTTGAATGACAACGTTCACAAATACGAATGAATAGACCATCGGTCAAACGCGGCTGTTATTTCATAGAATACGGGCATTCACTATTTATTCGTATTTGGGTGTTAGTTTCTGAGTGCTCAAGTGCGGGTCTGTTTTTTTTCGATTCGTTAAAAAAAGCAGCAATAAAATAGACCTGCTTTTTCCAGTCGAGTTTGGATAACCATGCACGGATCAGTGAGATCTGTGCATGGTTATCTATAGGAAAGGGTCTGTTTAGTGTAAAATCTGAAAAAAAAATTGTGTGGGGTCCCCCCTCCTAAGCATAACCAGCCTCGGGCTCTTTGAGCTGGTCCTGGTTGAAAAAATATGGGGAAAAAAATGACAGCGGTTCCCCCATATTTCATCAACCAGCACCGGGCTCTGTGCCTGGTCCTGGTTCCAAAAATATGGGGGGAAAAAAGCGTAGGGGTCCCCCGTATTTTTGAAACCAGCACCGGGCTCCACTAGCTGGGGAGATAATGCCACAGCCGGGGGACACTTTGATATCGGTCCCTGCGGCCGTGCCTTTAAAACCCCAACTAGTCACCCCTGGCCGGGGTACCCTGGAGGAGTGGGGACCCCTTCAATCAAGGCCCCCCCCCTCCAGCCACCCAAGGGCCAGGGGTGAAGCCCGAGGCTGTCCCCCCCATCCAAGGGCGGCGGATGGGGGGCTGATAGCCTTGTGAAAAAATGTGAATATTGTTTTTAGTAGCAGTACTACAAGTCCCAGCAAGCCTCCCCCGCAAGCTGGTACTTGGAGAACCACAAGTACCAGCATGCGGTGGAAAACCGGGCCCGCTGGTACCTGTAGTACTACTACTAAAAAAATACCCCCCAAAAAACAGGACACACACACCGTGAAAGTATAAGTTTATTACATACATGCACACCTCCATATACACATACTTACCTATGTTCCCACGAGGCTCGGTCCTCTTCTCCATGTAGAATCCTTGGGGTACCTGTGAAAAAAATTATACTCACATAATCCAGTGTAGAATCCGACCTTTGAATAATCCACGTACTTGGCAAAAAAATAAAACGGAAACCCGACCATGCACTGAAAGGGGTCCCATGTTTACACATGGGACCCCTTTCCCCGACTGCCAGGACCCCCCCTGACTCCTGTCAAAGAGGGTCCCTTCAGCCAATCAGGGAGCGCCACGTCGTGGCACTCTCCTGATTGGCTGTGTGCTCCTGTAGTGTCTGTCAGGCAGCACACGGCACAGATACAATGTAGCGCCTATGCGCTCCATTGTAGCCAATGGTGGGAACTTTGCGGTCAGAGGTTGACTGAAAGTAACATCACCGCTGACCGCAAAGTTCCCA
Organism: Pseudophryne corroboree; assembly: GCF_028390025.1. Lineage (NCBI taxonomy): Eukaryota > Metazoa > Chordata > Amphibia > Anura > Myobatrachidae > Pseudophryne > Pseudophryne corroboree. The sequence goes on along the minus strand of NC_086444.1, from coordinate 1,050,140,248 downwards.
CCATTGGCTACAATGGAGCGCATAGGCGCTACATTGTATCTGTGCCGTGTGCTGCCTGACAGACACTACAGGAGCACACAGCCAATCAGGAGAGTGCCACGACGTGGCGCTCCCTGATTGACTGAAGGGACCCTCTTTGACAGGAGTCAGGGGGGGGTCCTGGCAGTCGGGGAAAGAAGTCCCATGTGTAAACATGGGACCCCTTTCAGTGCGTGGTCGGGTTCCGTTTTATTTTTTTGCCAAGTACGTGGATTATTCAAAGGTCGGATTCTACACTGGATTATGTGAGTATAATTTTTTTCACAGGTACCCCAAGGATTCTACTTGGAGAAGAGGGCCGAGCCTCGTGGGAACATAGGTAAGTATGTGTGTATGGAGGTGTGCATGTATGTAATAAACTTACACTTTCACGGTGTGTGTGTCCTGTTTTTTTGGGGGTATTTTTTTAGTAGTAGTACTACAGGTACCAGCGGGCCCGGTTTTCCACCGCATGCTGGTACTTGTGGTTCTCCAAGTACCAGCTTGCGGGGGAGGCTTGCTGGGACTTGTAGTACTGCTACTAAAAACAATATTCACATTTTGTCAGAAGGCTATCAGCCCCCCATCCGCCGCCCTTGGATGGGGGGGACAGCCTCGGGCTTCACCCCTGGCCCTTGGGTGGCTAGAGGGGGGGACCCCTTGATTTAAGGGGTTCCCACTCCTCCAGGGTACCCCGGCCAGGGGTGACTAGTTGGGTATGTAATGCCAGGGCCGCAGGGACCAGTATAAAAGTGTCCCCCGGCTGTGGCATTATGTACCTGGCTAGTGGAGCCCGGTGCTGGTTTCAAAAATACGGGGGACCCCTACGCTTTTTGTCCACCGTATTTTTGGAACCAGGACCAGGCGCAGAGCCCGGTGCTGGTTGATTAAATATGGGGGGACCCCTGTCATTTTTTACCCCATATTTTTTCAACCAGGACAGGCTCAAAGAGCCCGAGACTGGTTGTGCTTAGGAGGGGGGACCCCACGCAATTTTTTTCAGATTTTTTAAGACTTTAATCAACTTTTTAAGGTACACAATGAAGCCCTGCACGGATCTCACAGATCCGGCCGGGATTCCTTGTGTTTTGTCAGGCAGTGTTTTACTCATCACTCCCGTAAAACACTGCCTGATATTACGAATCACATCGACATCGGAAAAAACGATTGTGCAAAACTCGGCAGCTCAGTGAATGATCGTATCAGGATTCAAAAAGTTGCAGTAAAATGCACCCGATACCATTCGAGTTCAAACAACCTTCAAAACGGCCAAAACACGAATCTTTGTAAATATACCCCATGGTGAGACCTGTGCTCTGATAGATAGTACTATATGTTTGAAGCAGTGATCAAACTGAAGTAATGAAAGTGATGGCAATACGGATGGTAAGATGGTGCTGTGCGGTGTAATGGCTTGGTATGCTCAGTCCTTTTCTCTGATGGGAGCTCGTTAGAATGCTGCTTTTTAAGAGAGAGGGTACCCGGGCAGTGAAACAAATATTCAGTGGCAGATTCAATTAGCTGCGTGGTCAGCCAATAGCTATTCAATTGCTGCCGCTCATCGACGCTGTAAGCCCCTGAGGTTGCACTTAACGGAAATTTTCCTCACGGCCTCATCAAAAGCTATGAGCTAAAATTATGTTAAGAGCACTGTGTGGGGCTAACCGCGTGGGGTAACCCATAGATGCCAGGCACTTAACCCGAAATCTGTTGGTTAGTGCTCATTAGCTGTGGGCTTATAGTGCTTGAATAGGTCCAGATGCCAAACCCATGCGATAAGCCCATAATTGAATCTGCCCCTAAATGTGGTTGCGTTGCAGAATATCATTGACAAGAGTCTAGCCAAAGCTATACTGCTCCCAAGAACAGGTTGGGTATGAATGAGCGGCAGTCAGGATGCCAGCATTCAGCATCCTGACAATTGAAATTCTGCCAGGGGTGAGGTAGGGAAAATCTCCCCTGTCCCCTACCCCCTAACCCTAACTCTCCCTTCCCGCAGCTTAACCCTAACCTCCCCCTTTAGTGCCTAACCCTAACCTCCCCCATTGTTGCCTAAACCTAACCTCTCCCCTCCAACAGCTTTAACCTAACCCTCCCCCTTTGTTGCCTAAACCTAACCTCTTCCCGGTGGTGCCTAATCCTAATGCCGCAGCCCAACCCTATCCTCTCCCCTCCAGCTGCTTAACCCTAACTTCCATGGGAGGCGCCTAAACCTAACCCCTCCACCCCCGGCTCTAAACCTAACCCTCCCGCTGATCTCACGGTCAGGATGCCGGCTGTCAGGATTCTGGTGTTGGTATCTTGAACCTTTTCACGATTCCGACGTTGGTATTCTTTAATCATATAAAGCATATAAACATCTAAGATCATATTCTGTATATGGCTTTCAGCCACTTTGAGGATACTAATTTCTCAGATGCAGTCAAAATTATGGCAATCATCCGCAGTAAATAAATGGACATCTCTGCTGTGTTTATGTACACATATTGATAACTTTAATGCATTTTAATGTTGTTAATGTTATTTTGCTTAAAGAATAAATAGTATTTTTCTGCATAATAAAATTGCCAGATGATTACTTTTGTTTAACAATAGTCTCTTGAAACAGCCAGAGCAGTAATGTAAATTGCATGGCGGTGCTTTGCTCATTTACTTAACAGGCGTTCTTCTGTTGAATTCTTTCTCCAATGAAAGTGCCGGTGACCTGTGTTGTGTAACTTAATTGCTTTATGCAGTGAACAGATGTGACCTCGTCAAAGATCTGTACATATTTTCCTTCCAGAAAACTAATTTATCATTGTTCTGTCATGTCACAAGTGTCAAGATTTGTTGGTAACTTCTGTTCGCACTTTATCTATGATCTTCTCTTTGCATTATTTATTTTACAAAGTCTTTTTTTTAATAAGACAAATTGTTTGATGCACAAGTAAGAGAGATGTGTTCAGTGTTGCCTAGAAACGACTCATTGAGAAAAAAAGGGAATAAATAAAAAGTGCTATTGTTCTGTTGTACTTACACAGCAGTGCAGACAAAGATGTTATCTTTGTTTGGAATCTTTATTTAACTTTAGAGAATGTCTTTAAAAATGAATTGTATGGCCAGGCTGCGTATATACAGGAGCACCGCCGCCATGTTTCCGATCGCAGGAAACGCAGGCAATGACATCAAACTGCCCTGAAAATGGCCATGACTTGCCTGCATTTCCTGCCCCCCCTCCCCCCAACACAGTGTTGTCGCCCCCGAACGCCTGCTGCTGTCAATCATTTTGCGATCACATCCTTCCGGGATTCCATTGCATAATGAAAGTTTGTGCATGCGCGATGCGTGCACTGCGCGTGTGCGGAAGGACGGAAAGTACCTGCAATTTTAGCAAAAGACTGATCAGGTCTGAAAACTACCCCATAATCCCAAAATCCATCTAACGATAGGCGTCAGATACTGTATGCTGCTTTAAGGTCCCGTAAATGATAATATATTATCAAATTTATGTAGCTCACACATGCATGGCGCAGTTCTGCCTTCTTTTAAGGGTCACATACACAGGTGCATGCGGCATGCCCCCATTAAAATGCTCATGGTTCTTCTGTGCATGTGGTTTTACTGGTTGTTCTCAAAAGTGCATGTCCAATACAACTGATTACCTCTAAGTACTGTCTAATATCAGTAACACTTAACCCTCAGATCATTGATTTAAACCTTGCATTTTTCTTCCAGCATACTTTACTGCTTGTTTGAACTTTATTCATGTTTTATATAACTTAAGGAAATAAGATACAGTTGGCCTTTATTTCATGTGACAAACGCAATACAGGTTGAGTATCCCTTATCCAAAATGCTTGGGACCAGAAGTATTTTGGATATGGGATTTTTCCGTATTTTGGAATAATTGCATACCATAATGAGATATCATGGTGATGGGACCCAAGTCTAAGCACAGAATGCATTTATGTTACATATACACCTCATACACATAGTCTAAAGGTAATTTTAGCCAATATTTTTTATAACTTTTTGCATTAAACAAAGTGTGTCTACATTCACACAATTCATTTATGTTTCATATGCACCTTATATACACAGCTTGAAGGTCATTTAATACAGTATTATTAATAACTTTGTGTATTAAACAAAGTTTGTGTACATTGAGCCATCAGAAAACAAAGGTTTCACTATCTCACTCTCACTCAAAAAAGTCCGTATTTCGGAATATTCCGTATTTCGGAATATTTGGATATGGGATACTCAACCTGTATTGTTATTCCTCTTAGCTATTTGGTGTGGCTCTTATGGGTGTGGTTCATCAAATCGACAGTGTCTAGGTCGACAATGTTTAGGTCGACCACTATAGGTCGACAGTCACTAGGTCGACATGGATAGAAGGTCGACAGGGTTTCTAGGTCGACATGTGCTAGGTCGACAGGTCTAAAGGTCGACATGAGGATTTTTTTTTTGGTGTCGTTTTCTTCGTAGAGTGACCGGGATCCCAAATTAGTGCACCGCGTCCCCTCGCATGGCTCGCTTCGCTCGCCATGCTTCGGGCATGGTGCCTTCGCTTCGCTCGGCACACTTTACCGTTCCAATCGTAGTCCATGTGGATCGTTAAGTATGAAAAAATTCAAAAAAAGAAAAAAAATGTGAAAAACTCATGTCGACCTTTAGACCTGTCGACCTAGAAACTCTGTCGACCTTCCATCCATGTCGACCTAGTGACTGTCGACCTATAGTGGTCGACCTAAACATTGTCGACCTAGACACTGTCAATCTTCAGACCGCATCCCGGCTCTTATATGTGAGTGATTTCTGCCTCAATGGAGCAATGACGAGCAGTAGCTGGAGCCTTTATTGCACCTGGGTGCAGACATGCGCATGGTAAAGACACTCCTGTTACTACTAGTTGTACTGTACTTATTGAAAGTATGTTTTCACGTGCACTCAAAGTTAAGCACAGCTGTATGGTTCTTTTAATGTGAGCATTATTGTCTTTAACAAACCTGTCTAGTGTGATAATATTTCATTTCCTAGCACTTTGTCAAAATGATTAAATGTAATATATACTCAGGGAATGAAGGGAATAAAAGCTCAGAGACAGCATCTTGTCATACAAATGCAGCCATACACAACTGTTATTTATATGACTGGCCTCAGTACACAACTGTCACACCAGGGGACATGTACTAAGCAGTGATAAAAGTGGAGAAGTGAGCCAGTGGAGAAGTTGCCCATGGCAACCAATCAGCTGCCCTGTATACTTTTATAGTATGCAAATTATAAATGTTACGTCAACGCTGATTGGTTGCCATGGGCAACTTCTCCAGTGGCTCACTATTCCACTTTTATCACTGCTTAGTACATGTCCCTCTAAGGACCTGGAGCCTTATTAGCGATGCAACCGCATTCTCCCGTCCCGGGGGCCAGTGCGCACATGCAGGTCCCGTTCTGCGCGTGTGCGGACCAGACAATGAAATCGCATTGCATCGATGGAAAAAGCGGTGATGGGTTCCGGGGAGGCCGTGTGACGTCACACGTGGCTGATGCGACACGGAAAATGGTTGCGGCAGGAATGCTGAGGAGGCAGGGTGGCTTCCCTTATTCAGCGATGCGATCGAAATTGAATTAGCATGCTGGGCAGCCTTGCCCTGTGCTGAGCGGCCCCCAACATGCGAGTGATAGCAATGGCGGTTTTGCTATTTTAGCAAAATTGCAGCTGAAGCTGAATAAGGCCCCTGATTCGGATTTGTAAGTAAGGCAGAAAAAGGAAGTAAGTTTGTATCTGGAACAAACCATGTTGCCATGCAAGGGGACAAAATACATATATATTTTTTCTGTGCATGGTAAATACTGTCTGCTTTTGCATGTAGCCCACAAATGTTAGACAGCTTTATTTTTACACTGCAATTTAGATTTCAGTTTGAACACACCCCACCCAAATCTAACTCTCTCTGCACATGTTACATCTGGCCCACCTGCAGTGCAACGGTATCCGTTCAGATGGTCGACCATGTTATGGTCGACAATCATTAGGTCGACCACTATTGGTCGACATTGACATGGTCGACATGGACACATGGTCGACACATGAAAATGGTCGACACGTGAAAGGTCGACACATGAAAAGGTCGACATGAGTTTTTTAACGTATTTTTCTTTTGGGGAACTTTTCCATACTTTATGATCCACGTGGACTACGATTGGAACGGTAATCTGTGCCGAGCGAAGCGGTAGCGGAGCGAAGGCACCATGCGAGGGGACGCGGGGGGGGGGGGGGAAGCGGTGCACTAATTGGGGTTCCCAGTCACTTTACGCAAAAAACGACACCAAAAAAAGGTTAACAAACTCATGTCGACCTTTTCATGTGTCGACCTTTTCATGTGTCGACCTTTCATGTGTCGACCATGTGCCCATGTCAATGTCGACCAATAGTGGTCGACCTAATGACTGTCGACCATAACATGGTCGACCATTCATACCGGAACCCAGTGCAACATGGTTTTTTTCAGTTGCTTGCTTTTGTACTTTACTTCCACATCTGAATTACCCCCCTAGGTGAACTTGTTTTCTTTTTCTCTATGTAAACCACCTACATGGACATGGATGCCAAAGCCGTAATTCGAGGTTTGCCGATGGATAATATTCTATAGCTCCATGCACTGATCATAGTAGTGTTTGACACTCTGCCATCCACTCTTTTCAGACTTGATATAAATATATGGATTGCTGACATCTTAGTTACTGTGTTGTGTTCTCTTCTATTCATGTCTAGTGATTGTGATCATTGTAGTGAAATGATGTAACGAAGCATGAGTCTGCTGATACCACGGTACACCGCCACATGCATTGTTCAGTTAATTGGTAAAATTAGACTTCTCTTCTGCTCATGAATCCATTCTGTGACTGGAATAACTCGATGGTTCTTCTAAATTTACAATGCTTTCCAGATGCTGCCAGATTATGTACTAATCAATACGTTGTCTTTTCACTCGTATGATCTTTGTAGTCTTAGTTATGACTCCAATGCACACAGTATTATTAGTGCCTTAATCACAAGGGAAGTGTTACAGCAGAGTATTGGCATAGAACACAATGGGTTTTTGAATAGGTTTGTAGTCACAATAAAATGTTTCTCCTGACCTGAAAGCATAACAGTGCACTGCGTACAAAACAGGGATTTCCATTGGTTCTTTATACAGCAGTTTTTATATTTACATGTATAAATATTATTTCCAATCTACATATCTTGTTATTCTGTTGATATTATAGTTTTCTACTATATTTATAAAGTGTCAACATATTACATGGCACTGCAGCTTCAGGGGATCATAAATAATATACAGAGACATAATGCAGAAATGCCCAAATAGCTGTGCCATAATGAGCTTACAACCTAAAGTAGGAGGAAATATATATATATATATATATATATATATATATATATATATATATATAGTGAATAAGAGTTACTGCGGCACCCAGAGTCTTAGCAAAACAAACATGTATTATAAAATCACGCCATACCAACGTTTCAGGGCAGGCACGCCCCTTTGTCAAGGTGATGAATGACAAAGGGGCGTGCCTGCCCCGAAACGTTGGTATGGCGTGATTTTATAATACATGTTTGTTTTGCTTAGACTCTGAGTGCCGCAGTAACTCTTATTCACTGTACTAAACATTATCCTGGAGGCACCGGAGCAGCTACCTTTTGGAAGTTTGGAGTGCCGGTCCACACACCACCAGTATATATATATATATATATATATATATATATATAGAAATATATAGAAAAACACAGGGGAGATGGCAGCCTAAAACTTTGGTCTTGACAAAGGTTCCATGGAGGACCGAAACGTTGACCCTGACCCTGTAAACTATGTGAGCTGAATGAAAGGAATCTAATTTTAACAATTGAAGAAGTCTGGTGAGTGCGTTCCTTGCTATTTTTTCTATGTTTGGGACAGTATCTGGAATGGAATGATCTCTGGCTATTGCACCCCAGCAGTTGTGACATTTCAGTATGCGAGTGCAACTTCTCTGGATATATATATATATATATATATATTTCTCTGACGTCCTAGTGGATGCTGGGTACTCCGTAAGGACCATGGGAACAGACGGGCTCCGCAGGAGACTGGGCACTCTTTAAAGAAAGATTAGATACTATATCTGGTGTGCACTGGCTCCTCCCTCTATGCCCCTCCTCCAGACCTCAGTTAGAATCTGTGCCCGGCCAGAGCTGGATGCACTTAGTGGGCTCTCCTGAGCTCACTAAAAAAGAAAGTATTTGTTAGGTTTTTTATTTTCAGTGAGATCTGCTGGCAACAGACTCACTGCTACGTGGGACTTAGGGGAGAGAAGCAAACCTACCTGCTTGCAGCTAGTTTGTGCTTCTAAGGCTACTGGACACCATTAGCTCCAGAGGGATCGAACACAGGGCCCGACCTCGATCGTCCGTTCCCGGAGCCGCGCCGCCGTCCCCCTTGCAGAGCCAGAAGACGGAAGATTCCAGAGAAAATCGGCGGCAGAAGACTCCGGTCTTCAATAAGGTAGCGCACAGCACTGCAGCTGTGCGCCATTGCTCCCACAGCACACCACACGCTCCGGTCACTGGTGGGTGCAGGGCGCTGGGGGGGGGCGGCGCCCTGGGCTGCAATTTGTATACCTTACTTGGCAAAATGCACATAATACAGTTCTAAACTGTATATGTGCCTAATCCCCCGCCATAAATATTATTAAAAAAGCGGGAGAAGCCCGCCGCTGAAGGGGCGGGGCTATCTTCCTCAGCACAGCCAGCGCCATTTTCTCTTCACAGCTCCGCTGGAAGGACGCTCCCCAGGCTCTCCCCTGCAGTATACACTACGGAAAGGGTAAAAAAGAGAGGGGGGGGCACATAAATTTAGGCGCAATTGTGATAATAAGCAGCTATTGGGGGGAAAATTCACTTTGTACTAGTGTAAATCCCTCTGTTATATAGCGCTCTGGTGTGTGCTGGCATACTCTCTCTCTGTCTCCCCAAAGGACTTTGTGGGGTCCTGTCCTCAGTCAGAGCATTCCCTGTGTGTGTGTGTGCGGTGTGTCGGTACGGCTGTGTCGACATGTTTGATGAGGACGCTTACGTGGAGGCGGAGCAGGTGCCGATAAGTGTGATGTCGCCCCCTGCGGGGCCGACACCAGAGTGGATGGATATGTGGAAGGTATTAACCGACAGTGTCAACTCCTTGCATAAAAGGTTCGATGACGCAGCTTTGGGACAGCCGGCGTCTCAGCCCGCGCCTGCCCAGGCATCTCAGAGGCCATCAGGGGCTCAAAAACGCCCGCTACCTCAGATGGCAGACACAGATGTCGACACGGAGTCTGACTCCAGTGTCGACAAGGATGAGACAAATGTACAATCCACAAGGGCCATCCGATGCATGATTACGGCAATGAAAAATGTATTGCACATTTCTGACATTAACCCGGTTACCACAAAAAGGGTATTATGTTTGGGGAGAAAAAGCAGCCAGTGACTTTTCCCCCATCTGATGAGTTAAATGAATTGTGTGAAGAAGCGTGGGGTTCCCCAGATAAGAAACTAGTGATTTCTAAGCGGTTACTAATGGCGTACCCTTTCCCGCCAACGGATAGGTTACGCTGGGAGACATCCCCTAGGGTGGACAAGGCGCTCACACGCTTATCAAAAAAGGTGGCACTGCCGTCTCAGGATACGGCCGCCTTAAAGGAGCCTGCAGATAGAAAGCAGGAGGCTATCCTGAAGTCTGTGTATACACACTCAGGTACTATACTGAGACCTGCTATTGCTTCAGCATGGATGTGTAGTGCTGCAGCAGCATGGTCTGATTCCCTGTCAGATAACATTGATTCCCTTAACAGAGACACTATTTTGCTAACCATAGAGCATATTAAAGACGTAGTCTTATATATGAGGGATGCACAGAGGGACATTTGCCTGCTGGCATCTAGAATTAATGCAATGTCCATTTCTGCCAGGAGAGTATTATGGACTCAGCAGTGGACAGGTGATGCTGATTCTAAAAGGCACATGGAGGTTTTGCCTTATAAGGGTGAGGAATTGTTTGGGGACGGTCTCTCGGACCTCGTATCCACATCAACAGCTGGGAAGTCGACTTTTTTACCTCAGGTTCCCTCACAGCCTAAGAAAGCACCGTATTATCAAGTACAGTCCTTTCGGCCTCAGAAAGGCAAGCGGGTCAGAGGCGCGTCCTTTCTGCCCAGAGGCAGGGGTAGATTGAAAAAGCTGCACCAGACAGCCAGTTCCCAGGAACAAAAATCCTCCCCTGCTTCCATTAAGTCCACCGCATGACGCTGGGGCTCCACAGGTGGAGCCAGGTGCGGTGGGGGCCCGTCTCCGGAACTTCAGCGACCAGTGGGTTCGCTCACAGGTGGATCTCTGGGTTCTACAAGTGGTATCTCAGGGATACAAGCTGGAGTTTGAGACGTCTCCCCCTCGCCGTTACCTCAAATCAGCCTTGCCAGCTACTCCCAAGGAAAGGGAGGTAGTACTGGCGGCAATTTACAAGCTGTACCTCCAGCAGGTGATAATCAAAGTTCCCCTCCTTCAACAGGGACGGGGTTACTATTCCACAATGTTTGTGGTACCGAAACCAGACGGTTCGGTGAGACCCATTCTAAAATTGAAATCCTTGAACACTTATATAAGGAAGTTCAAGTTCAAAATGGAATCGCTCAGGGCGGTTATTGCAAGCCTGGAAGAGGGGGAATATATGGTATCACTGGACATCAAGGATGCTTACCTACATGTCCCCATTTACCCACCTCACCAGGAGTACCTCCGATTTGTGGTACAGGACTGCCATTACCAATTCCAGACGTTGCCGTTTGGTCTGTCCACGGCACCGAGGGTATTTACCAAGCTAATGGCCGAAATGATGATACTCCTTCGAAAGAAGGGAGTTATAATTATCCCATACTTGGACGATCTCCTTATAAAGGCGAGGTCCATGGAGCAGTTGTTGGTCGGAGTAGCACTATCTCAGGAAGTGCTACAACAGCACGGCTGGATTCTGAATATCCCAAAGTCGCAGCTGGTTCCTACGACGCGTCTGCTGTTCTTGGGTATGATTCTGGACACAGAACAGAAGAAGGTGTTTCTCCCGGAGGAGAAGGCCAAGGAGTTGTCATCTCTGGTCAGAGACCTCCTGAAACCAAAAAAAGGTGTCGGTGCATCACAGCACGCGAGTCGTGGGAAAGATGGTAAATTCCCTTCGGCAGGTTCCATGCAGGGATCTTTCAGTGGGATCTGTTAGACAAGTGGTCCGGATCGCATCTTCAGATACATCGGTTGATCACCCTGTCCCCGAGGGCCAGGGTGTCGCTACTGTGGTGGCTGCAGAGTGCTCATCTTCTCGAGGGCCGCAGATTCGGCATTCAGGACTGGGTCCTGGTGACCACGGATGCAAGCCTCCGAGGTTGGGGGGCAGTCACTCAGGGAAGAAACTTCCAAGGACAATGGTCGAGTTAGGAGACTTCCCTACACATAAATATTCTGGAACTAAGGGCCATTTACAATGCCCTAAGTCAAGCAAAACCCCTGCTTCAAAACCAGCCGGTGCTGATTCAGTCAGACAACATCACGGCGGTCGCCCATGTAAACCGACAGGGCGGGACAAGAAGCAGGATGGCAATGGCAGAAGCCACAAGGATTCTCCGATGGGCGGAGAATCACGTGATAGCACTGTCAGCAGTGTTCATTCCGGGAGTGGACAACTGGGAAGCAGACTTCCTCAGCAGGCACGACCTCCACCCGGGAGAGTGGGGACTTCATCCAGAAGTCTTCCAGCTGATTGTAAATCGTTGGGAAAGGCCACAGGTGGACATGATGGCGTCCCGCCTCAACAAAAAGCTAAAAAGATATTGCGCCAGGTCAAGGGACCCTCAGGCGATAGCTTTGGAAGCTCTAGTGACACCGTGGGTGTACCAATCGGTTTATGTGTTCCCTCCTCTTCCTCTCATACCAAAGGTACTGAGGTTAATAAGAAGAAGAGGAGTAAGAACTATACTCATCGTTCCGGATTGGCCAAGAAGAACTTGGTACCCGGAACTACAAGAAATGATCTCAGAGGACCCTTGGCCTCTGCCGCTCCGACAGGACCTGCTGCAGCAGGGGCCCTGTCTGTTCCAAGACTTACCGCGGCTGCGTTTGACGGCATGGCGGTTGAACGCCGGATCCTGATGGAAAAGGGCATTCCGGTTGAAGTCATTCCTACGCTGATAAAAGCTAGGAAGGATGTGACAGCAAAACATTATCACCGCATATGGCGAAAATATGTTGCTTGGTGTGAGGCTATGAAAGCCCCAACAGAGGAATTTCAGCTGGGTCGATTTCTGCACTTCCTACAGTCAGGAGTGACTATGGGCCTAAAATTGGGTTCCATAAAAGTCCAGATTTCGGCCCTTTCTATTTTCTTTCAAAAAGAACTGGCTTCACTGCCTGAAGTTCAGACGTTTGTTAAGGGAGTGCTGCATATTCAGCCCCCTTTTGTGCCTCCAGTGGCACCTTGGGATCTCAACGTTGTGTTGGATTTCCTAAAATCACATTGGTTTGAGCCACTTCAGACCGTGGAGTTGAAGTATCTCACGTGGAAAGTGGTCATGCTTTTGGCCTTGGCTTCGGCTAGGCGTGTGTCAGAATTGGCGGCTTTGTCATGTAAAAGCCCCTATCTGATCTTCCATATGGACAGGGCAGAATTGAGGACTCGTCCCCAATTTCTCCCTAAGGTGGTATCAGCGTTTCATTTGAACCAACCTATTGTGGTGCCTGCGGCTACTCGGGACTTGGAGGCTTCCAAGTTGCTGGACGTAGTCCGGGCCCTGAAAATCTATGTTTCCAGGACGGCTAGAGTCAGAAAAACTGACTCGCTGTTTATCCTGCATGCACCCAACAAGCTGGGTGCTCTTGCTTCTAAGCAGACTATTGCTCGCTGGGTCTGTAGCACGATTCAACTTGCACATTCTGCGGCTGGACTGCCGCATCCTAAATCTGTAAAAGCCCATTCCACGAGGAAGGTGGGCTCTTCTTGGGCGGCTGCCCGAGGGGTCTCGGCTTTACAACTTTGCCGAGCTGCTACCTGGTCGGGATCAAACACGTTTGCAAAATTCTACAAGTTTGATACCCTGGCTGAGGAGGACCTTGAGTTTGCTCATTCGGTGCTGCAGAGTCATCCGCACTCTCCCACCCGTTTGGGAGCTTTGGTATAATCCCCATGGTCCTTACGGAGTACCCAGCATCCACTAGGACGTCAGAGAAAATAAGAATTTACTCACCGGTAATTCTATTTCTCGTAGTCCGTAGTGGATGCTGGGAGCCCGTCCCAAGTGCGGACTTCTGCAATACTTGTATATAGTTATTGCTTAACTATAGGGTTATTGTTCTGAGCCATCTGTTGAATGAGGCTCAGCTGTTGTTCATACTGTTAACTGGGTATAGTTATCACAAGTTGTACGGTGTGATTGGTGTGGCTGGTATGAGTCTTACCCTGGATTCCAAATCCTTTCCTAGTAATGTCAGCTCTTCCGGGCACAGTTTCCCTAACTGAGGTCTGGAGGAGGGGCATAGAGGGAGGAGCCAGTGCACACCAGATATAGTACCTAATCTTTCTTTAAAGAGTGCCCAGTCTCCTGCGGAGCCCGTCTATTCCCATGGTCCTTACGGTGTTCCTAGCATCCACTACGGACTACGAGAAATAGAATTACCGGTGAGTAAATTCTTATTATATATACGATAGTGTAATAATGGGATCGGTATGTGATCCCGGGGGACCGGACATCGGCATCCCGATGTTCGCGATCCCGACAGGTAAGAGGTAATTCTATCCCCCTAACCCTATCTCCCCTTTCCGCAGCCTAACCCTAACACCCCCCTCCTCCCTTCCCCTGGAGTGGTTCCTAACCCTAACACCCCTCCCTGCAGCCTAACCCTAACCTTCCCCCACCCTGGGACACAGCTACATTTTTCCCCATGTTCACAGAAGCTTTGGCGGTATCTGCTGCAGAGGTTATAAAGAAGACACTGAGATGGTGACATCAATGACAATGGTCTGGGACCAGCATCTTAACCGACATAGTATTCCAGGCAGGTATTCCCGGACTTCGGAGTAAACCAGGTGCTGTGGGGGATGGGTACTGTTAGGGTTATGGCGGTGCTGTGGAGAAGTAGTGCACGCACCTGGTGGCAAGATCACTGTATATCAGGGTGCATGGTTATGCTTCCCCTACTCTCCCGAGCCCCTACAGAGGTCCAATTAGTTTGTACCCTTTCCTCCTCCCCATCTCAGCATCCCTGATTCCAAGAGATCCTTATAATAACCTTGGGGTCTATTCATAAAGCAGTGAAAAGAGTAGAGAAGTTGCCCATGGCAACCACTCAGCTGCTCTGTATAATGTTATAGTATGCAAATTATAAATGTTACTTCAATGCTGATTGGTTAACATGGGCAACTTCTCCAATGGCTCACGTCTCCACTCTTTTCTCTAACGTCCTAGTGGATACTGGGGAATAGTAGATTACTATGAGGTATAGATCGGGTCCACTGGAGCCTGGCACTTTAAGAAATTAATAGTGTGTGCTGGTTCCTCCCCTCTATGCCCCTCCTAGCAGACTCAGTTTAGAAAAATGTGCCCAAGGAGCCGGGTGCATTCTGTTGCTCTCCAGAGAGTTTTATTCAGAAATTTAATTGAGTTTATTATTTCCCCTTACGTCCTAGAGGATGCTGGGGTCCAATTTAGTACCATGGGATATAGACGGGTCCACTAGGAGCCATGGGCACTTTAAGAGTTTAATAGTGTGGGCTGGCTCCTCCCTCTATGCCCCTCTCACCAGACTTATTTTAGAAAATGTGTCCGGAGGAGCCGGTCACAGCTAGGGGAGCTCCTAGGAGTTTTTTTAGTTTTTTTGTTTTAATAGAGTTATTAGGTTACAGGGAGGCTGCTGGCAACAGCCTCCCTGCTTCATGGGACTTAGGGGGGGAGTAGGAACCAACTCTTGAAGTTAATGGTTCTCTATCTCCGCTGACAGGACACTGAGTTCTTGAGGATGCTGATCGCAAGCCCACGAGGCGACCGCTCACTCCTGCAGCACAGCCGGCACCTGCTAACAGAGACAGAAGAAAGAAATGTGGTGAGTACAGCACCGGCGGCCCGGTTAGCGGGTTGCCGTTGGGAATGGCGGCACCGGGCTTTTATAATAACTGCCCACAGGGGCGCTGTGTGGCTGTCTCCTTATACTCTGTGACTCTCTAAAGGTACTCTGGGGGGAAACGGTGTCTGACATTTTCCTGTGTGTAGGTGTGTATCTCACATTAACATGTCTATGGACTCTGTGTCCTGTGCTGCAGAGTGCTTATCTTCTCCTGAAGAGTCTCTTCCATGTACTCAGGACTGCAATATGCTTTCTCAGCCTTCCGAATCCAAACCCCCGTGGGTGGATTCTTTAAGGGGAATGATATCCCAGATTTCAACTAGGATGTCACCTAATGAAAAAGAGACGCAGGTTTTGAGAAAATCTGTGGAAGGTTTGACATACTCAGTCCCCACTGTTTCGTCTAAGACCCCCCCTACATATCCACAAAAATGTATACTTGCCCAGATAATGCAAGTTGACACTGATACCGACTCTGATACAGGGGATGGTGACTGGGATATGCAGGGGGGATGCATCGCTTGCTAAGGGGGTACAACTAATGATTGAAGCCATTAGGGATATTTTACATATTACTGAGAAGATACCTGAGCAGGTAGAGCAGGCATTCCCAACCGCGGTCCTCAAGGCACACTAACAGTCCTGATTTTAGTGATATCCAGGCTTGAACACAGGTGACTTAATTAGTAGCTCAGTTATTTTGATTTAACCATCGGTGCTGAAGCCTGGATATCACTAAAACCTGCACTGTTGGTGTGCCTTGAGGACCGTGGTTGGGAATGCCTGAGGTAGAGGAATCTTATTTTACTGAAAGTAAGAAATCCTCACTTACCTTCCCGGCTTATAAAGAGTTAATTTCTTGTTTGAAAAAGCCTGGGAAAACCCAGAGAAAAAATTCCAGATCTCAAAAAGGGTTCTTATTGCTTTTCCTTTCCCGGAAGAGGACAGAAAAAAGTGGGAAAACCCCCCTGTAGTAGACGCTTCTGTATCTAGGTTGTCAAAAAAGTAGTTTTACCTGTCCCTGGTTCAACTGCTTTGAAAGAGCCGGCTGACCGCAAGATTGAGACTACGCTCAAATCACTATACACAGCTAATAGCGTAGCTTTAGGGCCCACCATTACTTGTGCGTGGATTTCTAAAGCCATAGTAAAGTGGTCAGGCACATTACTTGAGGACGTAGATACTATGGATAGGTGTGACATTGAATTGTTTTTGCGTCACATACAGGATTCTGCAGGCTTCATGGTGGAGGCCATGAAGGACATTGGCATGTTGAATGTGAGGGCTACGTCCATGGTGGTCTCGGCACGCAGAGGACTCTGGCTACGCCAAAGGACTGCGGATACAGAATCCAAGAAAAGTGTGGAGAACGTACCCTTCACAGGTCAGGCTCTGTTTGGGGACGCATTGGATGCATGGATTTCCGCGGCAACTGTGGGTAAGTCAACCTTTCTTCACTCAGCAGCACCACCGGCTAGGAAATCTTACCCTACGTCTACACTGCAGTCCTTTTGGACACAGAGGGTGTTCACCAAGGTCATGGCAGCGATGATGCTACTCCTCCACAGGCAGGGAGTGAACATAATTCCATATCTGGATGATCTGCTGATAAAAGCATCTTCCAGGGAGAGGTTGTTGCAGAGTATTGCTCTCTCATCTCGACTACTCCAGGATCATGGGTGGATCCTCAACCTTCCAAAGTCACATTTGGAGCCAACAAGGAGACTGCCCTTCCTGGGGATGATACACGACACGGAGGTGCAGAGGGTGTTTCTACCGGTGGAGAAAGCGTTGGTGATCCAATCGATGGTACGGGACATCCTGAAGCCAACCCGGGTATCGGTTCATCAGTGCATTCGCCTTCTGGGGAAGATGGTAGCCTCCTACGAGGCTCTACAGTACGGAAGATTCCATGCAAGGTCCTTCCAACTGGATCTCCTAAACAAATGATCAGGTTCTCATCTTCACATGCACCAGCAGATACGCCTGTCTCCGAAAACCAGAATTTCATTCCTCTGGTGGCTACAATCTTCTCGCCTACTCGAGGGCCGCAGGTTCTGGATTCAGAATTGGATCCTTCTAACCACGGATGCAAGTCTCAGAGGTTGGGGAGCAGTCACCCAAGAGGAAAATTTCCAAGGAAAGTTGTCAAGTCTGGAATCCACCCTTCCGATAAACATTCTGGAACTAATGGCCATATACAACGGCCTTCTACAAGCGGCACATCTTCTTCAGGATCAGGCCATTCAGGTTCAGTCGGACAATGTAACGGAAGTGTCCTACATAAACCGACAGGGCGGAACGAAGAGCAGAGATAACAAGACTCCTCCTCTGGGCAGAAAAGCACGCAGTGGCGTTGTCAGCGATCCTCATTCTGGGAGTGGACAACTGGGAAGCGGACTTCCTCAGCAGACACTATCTCCATCCGGGAGAATGGGGCCTTCACCCGGAGGTGTTTGCAGAGGTGACAAGCCAATGGGGTGTCCCTCAGATAGACATGATGGCCTCTCGCCTCAACAAGAAGCTTCGGCGGTACTGTTCCAGGTCACGAGACCCACAAGCAGTGGTGATGGACGACTTGGTAACTCCGTGGGTGTTTCAGTCAGTGTATGTGTTCCCTCTACTTCCACTCATCCCAAGGATTCTCAAGCTAATAAAAAGAACAAGAGTGCAGGCGATCCTCATTGCTCCAGACTGGCCTCGAAGGGCTTGGTACGCAGGTCTTCTGGAATTACTGCTGGAGGATCCGAGGCCTCTTCCTCTTCGCGAGGACCTTCTGCAACAGGGGCCGTTCGCCTATCAAGACTTACCGCGGCTACGTTTGACGGCATGGAGTTTGAACGCTAGATCTTATCTCGGAAGGGTATTCTGACTGAGGTCATTCCTACCCTGATACAGGCTGGGAAGGGAGTAACGTCTAAACATTACCATCGAATTTGGAAAAAGTATGTGTCTTGGTGTGAATCCAAGAGGTTACCTACGGTGGAGTTTCAACTGGGACGGTTTCTCCTCTTTCTGCAAACAGGTGTGGATGTGGGCCTATGCTTGGGCTCCATCAAGGTCCAGATTTGGCCTTGTCCATTTTCTTCCAGAAGCAATTGGCTGCTCTCCCGGAGGTTCAGACTTTCTTGAAAGGGGTTCTGCACATCCAACCACCTTTTGTGCCTCGTACGGCACCTTGGGATCTTAATGTGTTGCTGCAGTTCCTGAAATCGGATTGGTTCAAGCCTTTACAGGAGGTGGATGTCAAGTTTCTCACTTGGAAGGCGGTCACGCTATTGGCATTGGCATCTGCTAGACATGTGTCTGAACTGGGGACACTGTCATGTAAGAGCCCCTATTTGATTTTCCATGAGGATAGAGCTGAGCTCCGTACGCGTCAGCAGTTTCTTCCGAAGGTTGTGTCAGCTTTTCATGTCAACCAACCTATTGTGGTGCCAGTGGCTACTGACTCCTCCATTACCTCAAAGTCCTTGGATGTTGTGAGGGCTTTGAAAATATATGTGAAGAGAACTTCTCGTCACAGGAAGTCGGACGCTCTGTTTGTCCTTTATGATCCCAACAAGGTTAGGTGTCCTGCTTCTAAGCAGACAATTTCTCGCTGGATCAGGTTTACTATCCAGCATGCTTATTCTATGGCAGGCTTGCTTTGTCCAAAATCTGTTAAGGCCCACTGTACTCGTAAAGTGGGTTCTTCTGGGGCGGCTGCCTGGGGTGTCTCGGCTTTACAGCTTTGCCGAGCAGCTACTTGGTCAGGGTCGAACACGTTTGCTAAGTTCTACAAGTTCGATACTTTGGCCTCTGAGGACCTAAAGTTTGGTCAATCAGTTCTGCAGGAACCTCAGCACTCTCCCTCCCGTACAGGGAGCTTTGGTACATCCCCATGGTACTAAATTGGACCCCAGTATTATCTAGGACGTAAGAGAAAACAGGATTTTAATTACCTACCGATAAATCCTTTTCTCGTAGTCCGTAGAGGATGCTGGGCGCTCGCCCAGTGCTTCGTCTTCCTGCATTGTTACTTGGTTCAGTTTGTTGGTTCAGCCGTTGCTGAATCGTTCCAAGTTGGTTAGCTTGGTTTTCCTTTTTGTTATGTGTGAGCTTGTGTGAATCTCACCAATATCTCTGTATGTCCGTCTCCTCGGGCACAGTTTCTAGACTAAGTCTGGTAGGAGGGGCATAGAGGGGAGGAGCCAGCACACACTATTAATTTCTTAAAGTGCCAGGCTCCAGTGGACCTGATCTATACCCCATGGTAATCTACTATTCCCCAGTATCCACTACGGACTACGAGAAAAGGAATTACCGGTAGGCATTAAATTCCTATTTCTCTAACGTCCTAAGTGGATGCTGGGACTCCGTAAGGACCATGGGGAATAGCGGCTCCGCAGGAGACTGGGCACAACTAAAAGAAAGCTTTAGACTAACTGGTGTGCACTGACTCCTCCCACTATGACCCTCCTCCAGACTTCAGTTAGAATTTTGTGCCTGGCTGAGCTGGATGCACACTAGGGGCTCTCCTGAGCTCCTAGAAAGAAAGTATATTTTAGGTTTTTTATTTTACAGTGAGATCTGCTAGCAACAGACTCACTGCAGCGAGGGACTAAGGGGAGAAGAAGCGAACCTACCTAACTGGTGGTAGTTTGGGCTTCTTAGGCTACTGGACACCATTAGCTCCAGAGGGATCGACCGCAGGACCCGACCTTGATGTTCGGTCCCGGAGCCGCGCCGCCGCCCCCCTTACAGAGCCAGAAGCAAGAAGTGTTCCGGAAAATCGGCGGCAGAAGACTTCTGTCTTCAACAAGGTAGCACACAGCACTGCAGCTGTGCGCCATTGCTCCTGCTGCACACCTCACACTCCGGTCACTGATGGGTGCAGGGCGCTGGGGGGGGCGCCCTGAGGGCAATATAAGACACCTTGGCTGGCAAATCTACACCATATATAGTCAGGAAGGCTATATAGGTGTAAAAATACCCCTGCCAGAATTCCAGAAAAAGCGGGAGAAGTCCGCCGGAAAAGGGGCGGGGCTATCTCCCTCAGCACACTGGCGCCATTTTTCCCTCACAGCTCCGCTGGAAGGACGCTCCCTGGCTCTCCCCTGCATTGTGTCAAGCTACATAAGGGTAAAAAAGAGAGGGGGGGCACTAAAATTAGGCGCAATATATATATATATATATAATATAAGCAGCTATAAGGGAAAAAACACTCATTTATAGTGGGATCCCTGTGTTATATAGCGCTCTGGTGTGTGCTGGCATACTCTCTCTCTCTGTCTCCCCAAAGGGCTTTGTGGGGTCCTGTCCTCTGTCAGAGCATTCCCTGTGTGTATGCGGTGTGTCGGTACGGCTGTGTCGACATGTTTGATGAGGAGGCTTATGTGGAGGCGGAGCAAATGCCGATAAATGTGATGTCACCCCCTGCGGGGTCGACACCTGAGTGGATGGTTCTGTGGAAGGAATTACGCGACAGTGTCGACTCCTTGCATAAAAGGTTTAACGACATACCAAATATGGGACATGCCTGCCCAGGCGTCTCAAAAGCCATCAGGGGCTCTAAAACGCCCGCTACCTCAAATGGCAGACACAGATGTCGACACGGATACTGACTCCAGTGTCGACGACGATGAGACTAATGTATCTTCCAATAGGGCCACACGGTATATGATTGAGGCAATGAAAAATGTGTTGCATATTTCTGATGTTACCCCGGGTACCACAAAAAAGGGTATTATGTTTGGAGAGAAAAAACTACCAGTTGTTTTTCCTCCATCTGAGGAATTAAATGAAGTGTGTGAAGAAGCGTGGGCTTCCCCCGATAAGAAAATGATAATTTCTAAGAGGTTACTAATGGCGTACCCTTTCCCGCCAGAGGATAGGTCACGTTGGGAAACATCCCCTAGGGTGGATAAAGCGCTCACACGCTTGTCAAAGAAGGTGGCACTACCGTCTCCGGATGCGGCCGCCCTGAAGGAATCTGCTGATAGAAAGCAGGAGGCTATCCTGAAGTCTATATATACACACACAGGTGTTATACTGAGACCAGCTATTGCGTCAGCATGGATGTGCAGTGCTGCAGCTGCGTGGTCAGATTCCCTGTCGGAAAATATTGATACCCTAGACAGGGACACTATATTGCTAACCGTAGAGCATATTAAAGACGCACTCTTATACATGAGGGATGCACAGAGGGATATTTACCGGCTGGCATCCAAAATAAGTGCAATGTCCATTTCTGCCAGGAGAGGGTTATGGACTCGGCAGTGGACTGGAGATGCAGATTCTAAAAGGCACATGGAAGTTTTGCCTTATAAGGGTGAGGAGTTGTTCGGGGATGGTCTCTCGGACCTCGTTTCCACAGCAACAGCTGGGAAGTCTACATTTTTACCCCATGTTCCCTCACAGCCAAAGAAAGCACCGTATTATCAGGTACAGTCCTTTCGGCCCAATAAGGGCAAGCGGGTTAAATGTGCGTCCTTTCTGCCCAGAGGCAGAGGTAGAGGGAAAAAGCTGCAGCATACAGCCAGTTCCCAGTAGCAAAAGTCCTCCCCCGCTTCCTCTAAGTCCACAGCATGACGCTGGGGCTCCACAGGCGGAGCCAGGTACGGTGGGGGCCCGTCTCAAAAATTTCAGCGATCAGTGGGCTCGCTCACGGGTGGATACCTGGATCTTTCAAGTAGTATCTCAGGGGTACAAGTTGGAATTCGAGACTTCTCCCCCCCGCCGTTTCCTCAAATCTGCCTTGCCAACAACTCCCTCAGGCAGGGAGGCAGTGTTAGAGGCAATTCACAAGCTGTATTCCCAGCAGGTGATAGTAAAGGTGCCCCTACTTCAACAAGGACGGGGTTACTATTCCACAATGTTTGTAGTACCGAAACCGGACGGTTCGGTGAGACCCATTTTAAATTTGAAATCCTTGAACACATATATAAAAAAAATCAAGTTCAAGATGGAATCGCTCAGGGCGGTTATTGCAAGCCTGGACGAGGGGGATTACATGGTATCACTGGACATCAAGGATGCTTACCTGCATGTCCCCATTTACCATCCTCACCAGGAGTACCTCAGATTTGTGGTACAGGATTGTCATTACCAATTCCAGACGTTGCCGTTTGGTCTATCCACGGCTCCGAGGGTATTTACCAAGGTAATGGCCGAAATGATGATACTCCTTCGAAAGAAGGGAGTTTTAATTATCCCGTACTTGGACGATCTCCTGATAAAGGCGAGGTCCATGGAGCAGTTGTTGGTCGGGGTAGCACTATCTCGGGAGGTGCTACAACAGCACGGCTGGATTCTAAATATTCCAAAGTCACAGCTGGTCCCTACGACACGTCTACTGTTCCTGGGGATGTTTCTGGACACAGAACAGAAAAAAGTATTTCTCCCGGAGGAGGAGGCCAAGGAGCTGTCATCTCTAGTCAGAGGCCTCCTAAAACCAAAACAGGTGTCGGTGCATCACTGCACGTGGATCTTGGGAAAGATGGTAGCTTCCTACGAAGCAATTCCATTCGGCAGGTTCCATGCGAGAACCTTTCAGTGGGACCTGTTGGACAAGTGGTCAGGATCGCATCTTCAGATGCATCGTCTGATAACCCTGTCTCCAAGGACCAGGGTGTCTCTGCTGTGGTGGCTGCAAAGTGCTCATCTTCAAGAGGGCCGAAGATTCGGCATACAGGACTGGGTCCTGGTGACCACGGATGCCAGCCTTCGGGGCTGGGGGGCAGTCACACAGGGAAGAAACTTCCAAGGACTATGGTCAAGTCAGGAGACTTCCCTACACATAAATATTCTGGAACTGAGGGCCATTTACAATGCCCTAAGTCAGGCAAAACCCCTGCTTCAAAATCAGCCGGTACTGATCCAGTCAGACAACATCACGGCAGTCGCCCATGTAAACCGACAGGGCGGCACGAGAAGCAGGACGGCGATGGCAGAAGCCACAAGGATTCTCCGATGGGCGGAAAATCACGTGTTAGCACTGTCAGCAGTGTTCATTCCGGGAGTGGACAACTGGGAAGCAGACTTCCTCAGCAGGCACGACCTCCACCCGGGAGAGTGGGGACTTCATCCAGAAGTCTTCCAACTGATTGTAAACCGTTGGGAAAGGCCACAGGTGGACATGATGGCGTCCCGCCTAAACAAAAAGCTAGAAAGATATTGCGCCAGGTCAAGAGACCCGCAGGCGATAGCTGTGGACGCTCTAGTGACACCGTGGGTGTACCGGTCGGTTTATGTGTTCCCTCCTCTTCCTCTCATACCAAAGGTACTGAGGATAATAAGGAGAAGAGGAGTAAGAACTATACTCATTGTTCCGGATTGGCCAAGAAGAGCTTGGTACCCGGAACTTCAAGAAATGATGTCAGAGGACCCATGGCCTTTGCCGCTCAGACAGGATCTGCTGCAGCAGGGGCCCTGTCTGTTCCAAGCCTTACCGCGGCTGCGTTTGACGGCATGGCGGTTGAACACCGGATCCTGAAGGAAAAGGGCATTCCGGAGGAAGTCATTCCTACGCTGATTAAAGCTAGGAAAGAAGTAACCGCTAACCATTATCACCGCATATGGCGAAAATATGTTGCGTGGTGTGAGGCCAGGAAGGCCCCAATGGAGGAATTTCAGCTGGGCCGTTTCCTGCACTTCCTACAGTCAGGGATGACTATGGGCCTAAAATTGGGTTCCATTAAGGTCCAGATTTCGGCTCTATCGATTTTCTTCCAGAGAGAACTGGCTTCTCTACCTGAAGTTCAAACTTTTGTTAAGGGAGTGCTGCATATTCAGCCCCCTTTTGTGCCTCCAGTGGCACCTTGGGATCTCAACGTGGTGTTGGATTTCCTAAAGTCACATTGGTTTGAGCCACTTAAAACCGTGGAATTGAAGTATCTCACGTGGAAAGTGGTCATGTTGTTGGCCTTGGCTTCGGCCAGGCGTGTGTCAGAATTGGCGGCTTTGTCATGTAAAAGCCCTTATCTGATTTTCCATATGGATAGGGCAGAATTGAGGACTCGTCCCCAATTTCTCCCTAAGGTGGTATCAGCCTTTCATCTGAACCAACCTATTGTGGTGCCTGCGGCTACTAAAGACTTGGAGGCTTCCAAGTTGTTGGACGTAGTCAGGGCCCTGAAAATGTATGTTTCCAGGACAGCGGGAGTCAGAAATACTGACTCGCTATTTATCCTGTATGCGCCCAACAAGTTGGGTGCACCTGCTTCAAAGCAGACTATTGCTCGCTGGATCTGTAGTACGATTCAGCTTGCACATTCTGCGGCTGGACTGCCGCATCCTAAATCAGTGAAAGCCCATTCCACGAGGAAGGTGGGCTCTTCTTGGGCGGCTGCCCGAGGGGTCTCGGCTTTACAACTTTGCCGAGCAGCTACTTGGTCGGGGTCAAACACATTTGCTAAGTTCTACAAGTTTGACACCCTGGCTGAGGAGGACCTAGAGTTTGCCCATTCGGTGCTGCAGAGTCATCCGCACTCTCCCGCCCGTTTGGGAGCTTTGGTATAATCCCCATGGTCCTTTCGGAGTTCCCAGCATCCACTTAGGACGTTAGAGAAAATAAGAATTTACTCACCGGTAATTCTATTTCTCGTAGTCCGTAGTGGATGCTGGGCGCCCATCCCAAGTGCGGATTGTCTGCAATACTTGTACAGGTTGAGTATCCCATATCCAAATATTCCGAAATACGGAATATTCCGAAATACGGACTTTTTTGAGTGAGACTGAGATAGTGAAACCTTTGTTTTTTGATGGCTCAATGTACACAAACTTTGTTTAATACTCAAAGTTATTAAAAATATTGTATTAAATTACCTTCAGGCTGTGTGTATAAGGTGTATATGAAACATAAATGAATTGTGGGAATGTACACACACTTTGTTTAATGCACAAAGTTATAAAAAATATTGGCTAAAATTACCTTCAGGCTGTGCGTATAAGGTGTATATGTGACATAAATGCATTCTGTGCTTAGATTTAGGTCCCATCACCATAATATCTCATTATGATATGCAATTATTCCAAAATACGGAAAAATCCCATATCCAAAATTCCTCTGGTCCCAAGCATTTTGGATAAGGGATACTCAACCTGTATATAGTTATTGCCTAACTTAAGGGTTATTGTTGAGCCATCTGTTGAGAGGCTCAGTTGTTATCATACTGTTAACTGGGTATTGTATCACGAGTTATACGGTGTGATTGGTGTGGCTGGTATGAGTCTTACCCGGGATTCAAAATCCTTCCTTCTTGTGTCAGCTCTTCCGGGCACAGTATCCTAACTGAAGTCTGGAGGAGGGTCATAGTGGGAGGAGCCAGTGCACACCAGTTAGTCTAAAGCTTTCTTTTAGTTGTGCCCAGTCTCCTGCGGAGCCGCTATTCCCCATGGTCCTTACGGAGTCCCAGCATCCACTACGGACTACGAGAAATAGAATTACCGGTGAGTAAATTCTTATTTTTCACTGCTTCATGAATGACCCCCTTGTCCCTGATGTGGTAACATTGATTGGTTCTACTCTAGAATTTACAGTACCACTGCCTTCACCAAATTATATCTGTTGTGTATTTGTGAAGATCATTATGTTGTAGGTAAGACACAGCTTTACTCTACAATTATAAATGCATATTACAATATATGAGATTTATTTTTAACATACTAAAGGAAATTTCCATTTTAGTGGACTTATTTCTACAAGACAAAATGGTAATTTATGTAAAAATGCTTAGTTGTTTAGTCTGTTTACAGTATATACTGTACATTCTGTAGCAGAGTTTATCTGAGGTAAAAATGTTTTCCTTCTTTCTAGACCAGAATGCATGCAGTTCTGTTTCTGGCTTCTGTCATATGCTGCATCTTCTACCAATGTCAGTGCCAGTTAAGGTGCATACACACTAGGCGTTTTTGCCCAGCGTGTATAGCGCTCAGTGCATACACACTGAGCGCTTTTCCCCCCTGCCCAGCGATGTCAGTGGGGGTGAGCGGCTTTCCATAGCAGGACGCTATGGAAAGCTGCTCACCCCGCCGTTCATCTACTGGTAATACCAGCAGATGAACGGCGGCCGCTGGCGATGAAGCGGGAGCGTGCATCAGAGCTCACTGCTCATCGTTTGGGCATACACACTGGGCGGTTTTGAGCTGAAAGCAGCTCAAAACACCAAAAGTGAGCTGCTTTCAGCTCAAAATTCGTCCAGTGTGTATGGGCCTTTACACTACTGATGTTGGGCAAGTGATACAGCAGGCTGGGGGCGGGGTGCCACTGTACAGAGATCCAAAAACAGCTGTTACTATTAAATACACTCAGCTGTAGTGTGTACTGTGTCCAACACACTTTTAAAAAAAGGTTCAAAATGTCTTCTATAGAGGAGAAGTTGCCCATGGCAAGCAATCAGCTGCTCTGTATATTTTTATAGTATGCAAATTATAAGTGTTACGTCAATGCTGATTGGTTGCCATGAGCAACTTCTCCATTGGATCACTTCTCCACTTTCATCACTGCTTAGTACATGTTCCCTTATGTCTTCTATTTACAGATGTGACCAGTTGGGTTTATTACTAAGCATGATAATATTATATTAACTTGGGCTCCTGAGTTATTGTAAACTGAGTGATGTAAAGCACACTAACATTTTGTTTTTAATTTTCATTTGCATTCTTAAATATTTAGCAATTATTGTCATTGTGCTCTTGGGTGCCGTAGTTTTTGGTTGCAAAAGCCACTTCATTCCTCCCTAATATCTCTACTAGTATGTTGAGCCCGTCACTCTCTCCCTGTCCATCCCCATTTCTCATATATACCCCTGTGAGCCCGTCTCCTTGTCTTTCCCTGTACCTTTCTTCCCCTAATAAGTGTCATTTTACTGTATCTACAGTACTTATCTTTTTATCAACCCACTTACCAATGGACTTGCATAGGGATGCACATGGCATGTTATTATAAGTCCTGGTTTGTCTTATCACTAGGGATATGATTGACACAGCAAGGTACAGTGGAGGCGTGCAAGCCACTGGTGTTGTGGAGGCACACTTCCCATCAGGTCTAGTGAATTGGGGTGGGTGACATGAGGCAGGCAGAGATCTATGTTGTGTCCTTTATCTACAGTGGGAGTCGTGACCAATTGGAGAGTGGGGCTGTGGGCTCAGGAATATTTTGTGCTTATTGCAGGGGTGCGTTCTTTTAACAGGTGTGGATCATAGAGTCGACAGTAACTAGATCGGCCACTATTGGTCGACAGTGACTAGGTCGACACCTGAAATAGGTCAACACGGTCATTAGGTCGATACAAGTTTTTTATATTTTTTTGGATGTCGTTTTATTTGTACAGTGACCAGGAAGCCCAATTAGCGCTCCATATCCACTCGCTTCAAGCAAAGGGCCTCGCTACGCTGCCGCTGCCTCGGCACAGGTTACTATTCCTAATTGTAGTCCACGTGGATCGTAAAGTATGAAAAGGTTTTAAAAATGTAAAAAACTAATTTCAGCCTTTTAATGTGTCGACCTTTGTCATGTCAACCTATTGACCATGTTGACCTATTGTCCATGTCAACCTAATGCCTGTCGACCAATAGTGGTCAACCTGATGAGTGTCGACCTAAAGACCGGATACCCTTTGAACTGCTTCTGTCATTTTTCAAACACAGCCTGTAGAATAACAGAAGCTTATTGGTTACTACTTTATTTCTCTCTCCAAGCTTTGATAAAACTCCCCAAGATTGGATAGTGCAAATGTGTAAAGTAACATGTATAATTCAGCAGTTCAGTACTTGCACAGGTGTAAGTGACACAGATGATAAGAAATAAAAGTGCATAAAGGATATGTTTCCTGTTCTGTAACTTTAGTTGTATAACTTATGCTTTATGTTTGTTCAGTTTCTGTGTAAGTTTAGATTTAGTGAGTGGCTGTATGTACTGTATGTGTCTGCAGGGCAGTTCAAAGGTAAGAACCTGCAGCGATTTCCACCTCCAACATTTCTCTCCATTCTCTCCAACATTCAGTTGCAGCTGCTCTGAAGTCATTTATAGAAGGAGCCCAAAGTGACACAAGTCTCATGTGCTCCTTCCTGTAATAGACTGGCAGTGTTAGCGGAATAATTGTAGACCAAAGACGGATGGAAGTGTTGTTCCTCTTGTGTCTTCTCTCAAAAGCTGCTAGTGAGCAGCAGTGACAGTGTGGCATGGTGCATTGCTGGGCCAGTTTTGTATCCAAAATTATAGTATTGCGACTAGTCTATTTCTTTCTACTTTTATTTTAAATACTGTATATGGAAAATCAAACGTGATATGGTTGTTGATATAATTATTTGATAATTAATATTATACATTGGATTCATTCATACACCTTTAATTCAGGCTTTATTATTTGAAAAACGTCAGGGAAGCTGTCAATATGTTGCAGTCACGCCAAACATCCCTTATCAATGTGACAGGTCATGTGTCACTCTGCTTGTGCGAGCATCTTTTGTGCCCGAATGAGCGTCTTCATCGCAGTGCCATACGACAACTGCTTCACTAGACTGCACTGTTTAATGTTATACAATGGGGTATATTTACTAAGCTCCCGATTTTGACCAAGATGGTGTTTTTTCTTCAAAGTGTCATCTCGGGAATTTACTAAACTCAAATCACGGCAGTGATGAGGGCATTCGTATTTTTGTTGAAGTCAAAGAAAAAAAATCCGAATGAATACACTATCGGTCAAATACGCCTGTTATTTGATGGAACTCTGTAATTTACTAAAATTTGTATTTCACAAACACTGCCGGCAATAGCCAAACACTGCCGTAAATAAATACAAATCGTAAAAAAAAGCAGTTTTCAAATAGACCTGCTTTTTTTTACCGTGTTCTGATAGGCATGTACGGATCCGTGAGATCCGTGCATGTTTATCAGTGGTAAGGGGTGGGAAAGTGTTAAATGTAAGAAAAAAAAATGCGTGGGGTCCCCCCTCCTAAGCAAAACCAGCCTCGGTCCTGGTTGTCAAAATATAGGAAAAAAAATGACAGGGGTTCCCCCATATTTCATCAACCAGCACCGGGCTCTGCGCCTGGTCCTGGTGCAAAAAATACGGGGGACAAAAAGCGTAGGGGTCCCCCGTATTTTTGAAACCAGCAGCGGGCTCCACTAGCCAGGTACATAATGCCACAGCCGAGGGACACTTTTATTGTGGTCCCGGCGGCCCTGGCATTACATCCCCAACTAGTCACCCCTGGCCGGGGTACCCTGGAGGAGTGGGAACCCCTTAAATCAAGGGGTCCCCCCCTCCAGCCACCCAAGGGCCAGGGGTGAAGCCTGAGGCTGTCCCCCCCATCCAAGGGCGGCGGATGGGGGGCTGATAGCCAAGTGTAAAACCACTTGAACCACAAGTACCAGCATGCTGTGGAAAACCGGGCCCGCTGGTACCTGTAGTACTACTACTAAAAAAATACCCAACAAAAAACAGGACACACACACCGTGACAGTAAAAGTTTATTACATACATGCACACCTCCATACTTACATACATACTTACCTATGTTCACACGAGGCTCGGTCCTCTTCTCCATGTAGAATCCTCGGGGTACCTGTGAAAAAAATTATACTCACATAATCCAGTGTATCTTCTGTTCTTTGTATAATCCACGTACTTGGCAAAAAAACAAACCGGAAACCCGACCACGCACTGAAAGGGGTCCCATGTTTACACATGGGACCCCTTTCCCCGACTGCCGGGACCCCCCCTCACTCCTGTCAAAGAGGGTCCCTTCAGCCAATCAGGGAGCGCCACGTCGTGGCACTCTCCTGATTGGCTGTGAGCTCCTGTAGTGTCAGTGAGGCTGCACACGGCAGAGATACAATGTAGCGCCTATGCGCTCCATTGTATCCAATGGTGGGAACTTTGCGGTCAGCGGTGAGGTTACTTTCGGTCAACCGCTGACCGCAAAGTTCCCACCATTGGGACAGCATAGTAAATTAGTCGTAATAAATTCAAAAAGTTGCAATTTCAGACATTCGATGTCATTCGTGTTTGAACTTTACCTCATTCTGAAAATTACGAATTTTAGTAAATATACCCCTATGTGTGACACTTGCATATCTGTATACGAAGTGCTACCATTAAGCGGCCGCAGCTTTTTTCATGCCAAGTTCTGTTTTGCTCTTACACAGATTCAGCACGAGTCATACACAGATATACTATGGACACATATTAAATTAATCAGTGCATATCTAACATGTACCTGCCTGGACATTACTTTTGGCAGCTTTATTCCTTCTCTTGGATATAGAGTATGGGGGAATATCAAATTAGCCTACAGTTATCGCACCTATCTCCCGAAAATCAGCTTATTTCAAACTGCGTGCTCCTGTTTTTTGCACCTATCCTATTCCAAAATGGCGAAAAACGGGATTCACACGATAATTCTATCTGGCAAAACCGTTGATAAGTATAGGAGAAAATGTGGAAATTTGCCTGTACCCCAAAAAATGCCAAACTAATATAGGACACCATTCTAGAAGTCTATTAGTGCCCATAATAAATGTATTTTGTATTTGGTGTAAGTAAATTGGGCCAAATGGCTGTTATATGCATTTTTTTTTTTAAATGTGAAAAATGTTAGGAAGGTATTTTTTTAAGCAAAATAAGTGCTCTCATTAAATTTGGGGTAAATAAAAATAGGTCTAAGTATATATTTGAGTCATTTTAGGGGACTTTAAATAAAAGTGGAAACAGCCTAATCACTCCCACCTGCAAGCCTAAAAACACTTGTCCCACTCATAAAGTACCCCAATATTCCTGTCCCATACCTTGTACCCCAGTTTTCATCACTTTGCATTTTTTGACCCAAAAAATGACATTGGGGATCATTCCAAGTTGATCGCTAGCTGCCGTTGTTCGCAGCGCAGCGATCAAGCTAAAAATCGGCACTTCTGCACATGTGTATACGGCTCAATGCGCACGCGCAACATACTTTCACAAAAGCCGATGCAGTTTCACACAAGGTCTAGCGACGCTTTTCAGTCGCACTGCTAGCCGCAGAGTGATTGACAGGAAGTGGGTGTTTCTGGGAGGTAACAGGCCGTTTTCGGGGAGTGTGTGTAAAAATGCAGGCGTGTCGGATACAAACGCAGGCGTGCCTGGGGAAACGCAAGTGTGGCTGGCCGAACGCAGGGCGTGTTTGTGACGTCAAAACAGGAACTAAATAGTCTGAAGTGATCGCAAGCTAGGAGTAGGTCTGGAGCTACTCTAAAACTACACAATCTTTTTTTGTAGCCGCTCTGCGATCCTTTCATTCACACTTCTGCTAAGCTAAGATACACTCCCAGAGGGCGGCGGCTTAGCGTTTGCACGGCTGCTAAAAGCAGCTAGCGAGCGAACAACTCGGAATGAGGACCATTATTCATTTCTGGCCAATTAAAATAGTTAAAAACATCTACATGCCTATTTAGTCATTCAGGGGGGTGGTTCCAGGGATTCTGAACCAAATCACCACATTTTTACCTTAAAATATGGATTCTGCACTCCTTATCACCTGCTCAGAGATGGTGAAGAGAAATTTTTGATAAACCCTATGAAGACTGTTTGCCGCTAACTTTTTGCAGCTAATTGGATACCAAGCTATCGCAAAACTGCGATTTTGCGGCTAATTGGATTCCCTATCTAGGAGGGAAGTCTAAAGCTAGTCTGTACAGTACTTCCTGTCTTTCTCTTATTTGAAACTTTACACTCCTGTGTTTGTTTATATTTGTGCACCATAGACAATCCTTTTTCTCCCTGCCTGTTATCACTCCAGTGTTTATACAGTTTTGATAATAGTGAGCCTTATACATAATGCTAATTCAGCCACCCTTAACGGTGTACATGCAATATACATGATACATAATTTCTCAAAAGATATTTCTCTTACGTCCTAGAGGATGCTGGGGTCCACATTAGTACCATGGGGTATAGACAGGTCCACCAGGAGCCATTGGCACTTAAAGAGTTTGAGAGTGTGGGCTGGCTTCTCCCTCTATGCCCCTCCTACCAGACTCAGTTTAGAAAATGTGCCCGGAGGAGCCGGTCACAGCTAGGGGAGCTCCATAGGAATTTCTCTGTTTTTTTTTAAATTTTATTAGAGTTTAGGCACAGGGAGGCTGCTGGCAACAGCCTCCCTACTTCGTGGGACTAAGGGGGGGAGTAGTGTCCACCCTAAGGGGTCTGAGCCACTGTCTCCGCTGACAGGACACTGGGCTCCTGAGGGGAATGAACGTTCGCCGCCACAGGTGATCCCTCACCACCGCAGCATGCCGCCACCCTCTTACAGAGCCAGAAGACTTCAGTGGCGAGTGAGTCACCGGTTCCCTGGCAAGCGGGAAACCGGTGTGAAGATGGCGGCAACAGGGTAGGGAGGGCAGTACTAACTGCGCTCCGGGGCTCAGCGGTACATTGTGCGGCGCTGTGAGGGGCGCCCTGAGCCAACGCCTACACCCTACATTGGTCGAAAGCCTGTCAGGGACCCCAGATCACTGCCAGCAGATATTCCTCAGGCCAGTATAAAGAACCAGAGAGCGGGAAGCAGCGCCATGAAAGAGGGCGGAGCTTCTCCTCAGAGCAGACCCAGCAGCGTTCAGCGCCATTTTTCCTGCATGCAGAGACGCTGACAGGGAGAACTGTTCCTCCTCATCAACTCCAGCTATCTTGTACGGTACTAGGGGGTTGTAGAAGGGGATGGAGGCGGTGTATATACTGTGTAACCTATTAAGGTGCACAGTAAGCGCTGGATAGTGGTTTTCCTATATCTAAAAAGCGCTGTGTGTGGGTTGGCTCCAATCTCTGTGACTCTCTTGGCATTCTTGGAGGGGAAACTCTCTATGCCTTTTCCCTGTGTGTGTGTGGAGTGTTTGTTGTCCCCAACTGGCCATGTCTAGGGACTTTGTGTCATATGCTGCAGAGAATATGTCCTCTCAGGATGACCCCATTCCATGTAATCAGGATTGCACTGTTTTAGCACAGATTCCTGCTAAGGAGCCTGAGTGGTTAGCCTCTCTTAAGGGTATGATCTCTCATATTTCTACTAGGGTAGCGCAAACTGAGACAGCAACTCAGGTTTTACAAAGCTCTATGGCTGTTTGGTCCGGTTCTGTTCCTCCAGGGCCCCCTAGCATACACTCTCAAAAACGTGCTCTTGCCCAAATTAAGCAAGATGACACGGATACCAATTCTGACACGGCAGACGGTGAGAGGGATGTGCTGAGGGGAGCGGCATCTCTTGCAAAAGGGGTGCAGTTGATGATTGAAACCATTAGAGATGTGTTGAATATTACTGACGCAACACCTGAGCAAGTTGAGGAGGCTTACTTCACGGATAATAAGAAAGCCTTGCTAACCTTCCCTGCGTCTAAAGAATTAAATGCTATATTTGAGAAATCCTGGGAAAACCCAGATCCACAGAAAGGTTCTGGTTGCTTTTCCCTTTCCTGAGGAGGATAGAAAGAAATGGGAAAACCCACCCATAGTTGACGCATCTGTTTCCAGACTGTCAAAGAAGGTGGTTTTACCTGTCCCGGGATCTACCGCGTTAAAAGAACCGGCTGAACGCAAAATTGACACTATGCTCAAATCCATATACATGGCTTCAGGGGCGATATTGCAACCTACTATTGCCTGTGCATGGATCTCTAAAGCTATAGTAAAGTGGTCAGGCACATTACTTGAGGAATTGGATTCAATGGATAAAAGTGACGTTGAATTGTTTTTATGTAACATACAGGATTCTGCAGGATTTATGGTAGAATCCATGAAAGACCTGGGTTCAATGGCTGCAGGGATATCTTCCATGTCTGTCTCGGCTCGCAGAGGACTCTGGCTACGCCAATGGTCTGCCGACGCGGAGAGGTGTGGAGAACCTACCATACCGGTCT
The DNA here is from genome assembly GCF_028390025.1 of Pseudophryne corroboree. Classification (NCBI taxonomy): domain Eukaryota; kingdom Metazoa; phylum Chordata; class Amphibia; order Anura; family Myobatrachidae; genus Pseudophryne; species Pseudophryne corroboree. The sequence goes on along the minus strand of NC_086444.1, from coordinate 1,050,106,193 downwards.
ATTTGGGGAAGCGCTGGATGCGTGGATTTCCACGGCAACTGCGGGTAAGTCACCTTTTCTTCCCTCAGCTACACCTGCTACGAAGGAACTTTTTTCTTCATTCCCATCACAGTCCTTTTGGACAGCAAAAACAAAAAAGGCCAAGCCTTCTAACACCTTCTTTAGAGGAGGTAGTGCAAAATCCAAAAAACCTGCTATTGCAGGTTCCCAAGACCAGAAGCCTGCTTCTGGTACATCAAAGTCATCAGCATGACGGTGGACCGCACGGCCTGGAGGAAGGGCCGGTGTGGGCGAGGCTCAGACGGTTCAGCCACATGTGGGTGTCGCCCGGCCTGGGCCCCTGGGTGCAGGAGATTGTGTCCCAGGGGTACAGGCTGGAGTTTCAAGATGTCCCGCCTCACTGATTCTTCAAATCAGGCTTACCAGCTTTTACTGTTCTGCAGGAAGCCATCCAAAAATTGGAGACGTCAAAGGTCATTGTCCCAGTTCAACCTCAGATGCAAAACAAGGGTTACTATCCGAACCTTTTCGTGGTTCCGAAACCGGATGGTTCGGTCAGGCCAATTTTGAATTTGAAAATGTTGAACCCCTATCTGAGGGAGTTCAAATTCAAAATGGAGTCTTTGAGAGCGGTGATTGCAGGTCTGAAGGAGGGGGAGTTCCTGGTATCCCTGGATATCAAGGATGCATACCTCCACATTCCAATTTGGCCGCCGCATCAGGCTTATCTCAGATTCGCACTGTTAGACTGTCACTATCAGTTCCAGGCACTGCCATTCGGCCTCTCCACGGCACCGAGTGTGTTCACCAAGGTGATGGCAGAGATGATGGTTCTCCTTCGCAAACAGGGGGTGAACATAATTCCATATCTGGACGATCTGCTGATAAAGGCATCGTCCAGGGAGAGGTTGTTGCAGTCCATTGTTCTCACGACTCATCTGCTCAGGATGGATCCTGAATCTTCCAAAATCACATTTGGAGCCGACCAGGAGGTTGTCTTTTCTTGTAATGATCCTCAACACAGAGGTGCAGAGGGTGTTTCTTCCGGAGGAGAAAGCGTTGGTGATACAAACAATGGTCCGGGATGTCCTGAAGCCAGCCCAGGTTTCGGTTCATCAGTGAATTCGCCTTCTGGGGAAGATGGTGGCCTCTTACGAGGCTCTACAGTACGGAGGGTTTCATGCTCGCCCCTTCCTACTGTATCTCCTGGACAAGTGGTCGGGATCTCATCTACACATGCACCAGAGAATACGTCTGTCGCCAAAAGCCAGGATTTCACTCATCTGGTGGCTACAATTACCTCACCTTCTGGAGGGCCGCAAGTTCGGGATTCAGGACTGGATCTTTCTAACCACAGATGCAAGTCTCTCAGGGGGAAAACCTTCCAAGGAAGGTGGTGAAGCCTGGAATCCAGCCTGCCAATAAACATTCTGCAACTAAGAGCCGTCTACAACGGTCTTCTCCAAGCGGCCCATCTTCTGCGAGATCGAGCCATTCAATTGCAGTCGTACAATGTAACGACAGTGACTTACATAAACCAACAAGGCGGAACGAAGAGCAGAGCTGCAATGTCAGAGGTAACAAAAATCATCCTCTGGGTGGAAAAACATGCGTTGGCGCTGTCAGCTATCTTCATTCTGGGAGTAGACAACTGGGAAGCGGACTTCCTCAGCAGACACGATCTCCATCCAGGAGAGTGGGGACTCCATCCAGAGGTGTTCAAGGAGGTAACAGATCTTTGGGGTTTACCTCAAATAGACATAATGGCCTCTCGTCTCAACAAGAAGCTTCGGCGGTATTGTACCAGGTTGAGGGACCCGCAGGCCGTGGCGGTGGACGCCCTAGTGACTCCGTGGGTGTTCCAGTCGGTGTACGTGTTTCCTTCACTTCCACTCATTCCAAGAGTTCTAAAACTCATAAGGAGAACAAAAGTTCAGACGATCCTCATTGCTCCGGACTGGCCAAGAATGGCTTGGTACGCGGATCTTCTGGATCTCCTGCTAGAAGAGCCGAGGCCTCTTCGGGAGGACCTGCTGCAGCAGGGGCCGTTCGCTTATCAAGACTTACCGCGGCTACGTTTGACGGCATGGTGGTTGAACGCCAGATTTTAGCTCGGAAGGGCATTCCGAACAAGGTTATTCCTACCCTGATACAGGCTAGGAAAGAGTAACGTCTAAACATTACCATCGTATTTGGAAAAACTATGTGTCTTTGCGTGAGTCCAAGAAGTTTCCTACGGTGGAGTTTCAACTGGGTACAGTTTCTCCTCTTCCTGCAAGCAGGTGTGGATATGGGCCTGAGGTTGGGATCCGTAAAGGTCCAGATTTCGGCCCTATCCATTTTCTTCCAGAAGCAGTTGGCTTCCCTCCCGGAGGTTCAGACCTTTTTGAAAGGGGTTCTGCACATCCAGCCTCCCTTTGTGCCGCCTATTGTACCATGGGATCTTAACGTGGTGCTGCAGTTTCTCCAATCGGATTTGTTCGAGCCTCTACAGGAGGTTGAGGTCAAGTTTCTCACATGGAAGGCTGTCACTTTGTTGGCCTTAGCTTCGGCTAGACGTGTGTCGCAGCTGGGGACTTTGGGGGGTCATTCCGAGTTGATCATAGCTGTGCAAAATTTTGGACAGCTACGATCATCTTTCCTAACATGCGGGGGGAAGCCCAGTACGGGGCTAGTCCGCCCCGCATGTCAGTCTGGCCCCCCTCGCAGAAGTGCAAAGGCATCGCACAGCGGCGATGCCTATGCACTTCAGTAGTAACTCCCGGCCAGCGCAGCTTTAGCGTGCTGGCCGGGAACTACTCCTCGCTCCCTGGCCCGCAGTGGCTGCGTATGACGCGGTCCGGCCAACGCAGGAGCGGCCCCCCGCAGGCGTGGCCGGACCGCGCCTACGAAACGGTGGCCAAACGCTGCCGTTACGCCCCCTCCCGCCCATTGATCTCCTCTGCCTATCAATCAGGCAGAGATGATCGCTATCCTGCTACAGCCTTCGGCCGTCCAGCATGCACAGGTGCACTACGGCTCATGCGCATCAAGGACCCGTTCGCTCTGCTGCGTTAAAACGCAGCGAGCGAACAGGTCAGAATAAACCCCTTTGTCTTGTAAGAGCCCCTACTTGATCTTCCATGAAGATAGAGCTGAGCTCCGGACACGTCAGCAGTTCCTTTCGAAGGTTGTGTCGGCATTTCATATCAACCAACCTGTTGTGGTGCCAGTTGCTACTGACTCCTCAATTTCATCAAAGTCCTTGGATGTTGTAAGGGCTCTGAAAATCTTTGTGAAGAGGACTACTCGTCACAGAAAATCAGACTCTCTGTCCTGTATGATTCCAAGAAACTTGGGTGTCCTGCTTCTAAGCAGACGATCTCTCACTGAATCAGGTTCACTATCCAGCATGCATATTCTATGGCAGGATTGCTGTGTCCTATGTCTGTTAAGGCCCACTCTACTTGTAAAGTGGGTTCTTCCTGGACGGCTGCCCGGGGTGTCTCGGCTTTACAGCTTTGCCGAGCGGTACTTGGTCGGGGTCGAACACGTTTGCAAAGTTCTACAAGTTCGATACCTTGGCCGCTAAGGATCTGAAGTTTGGTCAATCAGTTCTGCAGGAGCCTCCGCGCTCTCCCTCCTGTTCTGGGAGTTTTGGTACATCCCCATGGTAACTAATGTGGACCCCAGCATCCTCTAGGACGTAAGAGAAAATAGGATTTTAATTACCTACCAGTAACTCCTTTTCTCGTAGTCCGTAGAGGATGCTGGGCGCCCGCCCAGCGCTTCGTAATCCTGCAGTGGTTACTTTGTTCAGTACTGCTTAATTCTTGATTCAGTACTGTTTTGTTACTTGGTAAGTAATATTGTTCAGCCGTTGCTGATGTTTCAAGCTAGTTAGCTTGGTTTGCCTTGTGTGTGAGCTGGTGTGAATCTCGCCACTATATGTGTAAAATCCTTCTCTCTAAGTTGGCCGTCTCCTCGGACACAGTTTCTAGACTGAGTCTGGTAGGAGGGGCATAGAGGGAGGAGCCAGCCCACACTCTCAAACTCTTAAAAGTGCCAATGGCTCCTGGTGGACCCGTCTATACCCCATGGTACTAATGTGGACCCCAGCATCCTCTACGGACTACGAGAAAAGGATTTACCGGTAGGTATTTAAAATCCTTTTTACAGTGAGTGTGAAGTCTACAAGATCAAATTTATACAGGGGATCCATTCAGGATACTGGCATTCGGCATCCTTGTAGTCGGAATGCTGGACGCCGGAATCCAGACACTGCTCGGAATGCGGGGCGAGGGTTAGGTGTGGGGGGAGGGGTTCAATTTTGGCTACGGAGGGGGAGTTAGGTTTAGGCTGTGGGAATAGGGGGTAGGGTTATGTACCACCGAGGAGAGTTAGGGTTAGGCTGCGGGAAGGAAGGGTTAGGTTTAGGGGGGAAGGTTAAACATACTTACCCGACCCGTGTCGGGATTCTCTGCTTCAGGATGCTGGTGTCGGTCATATGTCGCCGGCATCCCATCCGCCAGGAAATGTATCCTTTATAGTTTTGCATTACAAAATAACATCTGTCCACTTACAAATTTCTGGTAACAGATCACTGGAATTTTATTCATGCTGGTCCAAGTTTTCTCTGCCTTCAGTAGTTACACCCAGTACTTCTCTCGGAATAGCCATGGGTGTGATATATTTTGTCATCATTCACAATGTTGATGTTCATTAGGTTGACATACAGAAGTGTCCTCTTGTATCTTTGCTGTCAGCTTGGCAAACTTGCACACACGGCGTGTGCTGTTGCGCCATTTGCGCCATGTGATCCTATGGGTTCGCGGGCATGAACACGGAACAGGCGCCTGCTGAGGGTAATGTACTAAGGTCTGGGCTTGTAAAAGTGCAGATTTTTATTCCAGTGATTCTTATTAAATTTAATTATTAAAGTGCTAAAATTGTTTAAAACTTACATCCTATTACTTTTCCCCCAAGCATCATCTTCTGCAAACTGCATAAAATAAATAATGGGATGTTGTCGGAATCCCAGCGGTCAGAATCCTGACGGTCAAAATGCCGACACCGGAATCCCGACCACCAGAATGCAGCGCCGACACAGCTGTTCCCACGGGTGTAGTATGGTTTGCCGCCGGTCGGGGTCCCGGCGACCAGCATACCGGCGCCGGAATCCCGACCGCTGGCATACGGACAGCTGGGCAAGTGCAAATGATCCCCTTGCGGGCTCGCTGCGCTCGCCACGATGCGGGCACGCTACGTGCACCACACTATCTATTCTCCCTTCAGAGGGGTCTTGGACCACCAAGAGAGAGAAAATATGTCGGTATGCCGGCAGTCGGGATTCCGGTGCCGGTATGATGGTCGCCGGGAGCTCGTCCGCCGGCAACCTGAAGACCACCCGTTCCCAATACTGGGTGTCCACAACACCTATGGAGTGGGAATAGAACATGTGGCGAGCTGGCAACATAGTGGGCCCGCAAGGGGCTTTGTTCCGCTCACCCCACTGCCGGCATTCTGACGGTCAGGATACCGACATCTGGATTCTGAATGCCGAGATCCCATACCCAACCCGAAATAATAACTACAGAAGGTGACAGCATATATGAGAATGTGAATACATTTTCTGATATATACAGTTCTGCGTGATTGCAATGTATATTAGTTTGCAGGGATTGGGAGAAAACAAAAGAATGTTAGAGATTAATTAAGAGGGCTAACGTTAATACATGCTAAATATATTTTCAAGGTCTCTCTAAATTAGTGTCTCTAAAATGACTACAGCATGTCTTGGTGAATATGAGATAAACTGAAAATGAATTATGCTATAATGAGCTTATCTTTGTCATTTGTAATAGCAGATATTAATAAAAAGGTCATGCTTTGTGCTGGAGTAAATCCTCCTCAATGTTGTTTTATTTACTCATTGCCTTTTGATTAATGTTTGTGTAAACAAAATGGTCCTGCTCAGAGGAGTTTAATATAAAAGAACCTGCAGAACAACAATACTTTAAAGTCACGGTAATACAAGGGGGTTATGGTATGTACATTCACAGTCATGGTCTTTTCAGTAATAAACATGTTCTGTATATGTTTAATGAAATCTGGATTTGTTTACCCAACTATTCCATGTGCAGTATATCCATATCTATGAAATATGTTGCTTACAGTGTGATAAATACTTTTTAAGGGTTGTCTGGTGGCTGTCTGCATTTACATACACCATTTATTAAAAAATAACATTGTAAATATACTGAACTAGTTATAAGCTCATAAAAATGACGCTGACCAGGGCCGGATAATAGGGGGAGGGGGGTCGCTACTCACGCTGGAGCTGGCGGGTTTCTGAAAGTCCTGCTGCTGGGAGCTGGGGCTCTGTCATGTGTGTGTGTGTGTGTGTGTGTGTGTGTGTGTGTATATATATATATATATATATATATATGTGTGTATATATATATATATATATATATATATATATATACTAGGTGCTTCATCGCTCTTCACACCGACGCAAGGGGCTACGCCCCCTTAACCCTTGCATGCCTATCTGGGGTTCAGTATTTGTATTATATGGAGTATTACCTGCATTCCTTTGTTAGTGGTTAAATATTGCACAATGAAAGGGCGTGCGATGGTGAAGGAGGCGCATCCCCTTGCGATGGCGTGAACAGCACCTGCAGGGCAGGTGCGGGTGGTGCGGCGGATGGGGAAGGGGGTCCAGAAGCGCTGCAGGTGGTGGAGGGGCAGGTGCAGGGGTGCCGTGGGTGGGGGAGGGGTGGGGGAGGGGACAGCGGATGGAGGAGGGTGTCTGGAGGTGCTGTGGGTGCGGAGGGGCGGGGGAGTGGGAGCCGCGGGTGGTGTAGGGGGTCTGGAGGCACAGCGTGTGGGGGAGGGGTGGAGTGCTGCATGTGGTGGAGGGGAAGGTGCGGAGGTGTGGTGCATTGGGGAGGGGTCTGGAGGCACTGCGGGTACTGTACCTGCCAAAAAGGTAGTTGGAGAGTATGCAGTAACAGGGCCAGGACAGGGGTTACAGGGTCAGAACAGGGGTGACGGGGCCAGGACAGAAATGACAGGGACAGGATAGGGGTGACAGGGCCAGTGTAGGGGCGGCAGAACCAGGACAGGGGTGACAGGGCCAGGATAGGGTTGACAGGGCAAGCACAGGGGTGACAGGGCCAGGATAGGGTAACAGGGCCAGGATAAGGGTGACAGGGCCAGGATAAGGGTGGAAGGGCCAGGATAAGGGTGACAGGGCAAGGCCAGGGGTGACAGGGATATGACAGAACACAGGGCATGGGAGAGATTGGTATTAGGGCCAAAACAGTGGTGACAGACAGATGTGTCTTACCGGAGTCACTGCTGCTGGCTGCTGCTGTTCCACTCCAACCTGTTGGGATCTGCTGCTGGTGGAGACTTGGCATGGCTGACTCTCAGGCTGGAGTCCTGCTTCCTCTGCCCACCCGCATCCCTCCCCCCCACTCCTCAGTCACACACCGCGGACCTCGCGCAGATGCCGGGCACTGTGGTAAGGGGAGACTGGGAGTGACTGGTTAGCCCCCAGGAGAAGCTGCAGCTGCAGGGAGGAGGGGGTCATACATAGCATGCACGTGGCGCGGACCTCGCGGCTGCCGGTCACTGTGGTAAGGGGAGACTGGGAGTGACTGGTTAGCCCCCAGGAGACGCTGCGGCTGGAGGGAGGAGGGGGTTGGAGCCTGCAAGCAGCACGGACTTCTGCAGCGCTGTCCACCGGCTAAAGTGTGAGATGGAGCTGGGCGCACCTCACTGCGGGCGGCAGCGCTGCAGCTAGCGGTGGGGTTGCCGGGGCTGGAGATAACAGAGGCAGTACGGAACCTGCACAGCGGCAGGTGCCCCACAAAACTGCAGCTAAGAAGCGTGGAGTGTGCCAGAAAGTGACGCTCCTCCGCGCCAGAGAGACCCTGCTGAGTATGCTGCTGTGGGGGTCAAGCACACAGTGAGCCGGTGCCCGTCTGTCTGTACGGCATACCCCCTCACACACCCCTATACCTCCCAACTCCCAACTGTCCCAATTTTCGCGGGACAGTCCCATTTTTTTGGGTCTGTCCCGCTGTCCCACCCGCGGGCCGCAGTGTCCCGCGGTGTGGGGGGGGCAGTTGGGAAGCTCCTGTACTCGCTGTTCTGCTTAGCAGAGCAGCAGTGAATAGATGCTGTGTGCACGCACACGGCGTCTGTTTAGTGGAGACAGAGGGAGAGGGGGCATCAGGGGGTACGTAGTAAGGGGGGGGGGGTCCTGCAGCAGAGCCGGATTAAGGGGGGAGCCCTGGGGGTACGTACCCCGGGCCCCACAGTTTTAGGGGGCCCCCTGGCTGGAGTAGCTCTGTCCCAGCTCTGAAGTTCCCCCGTCCTGCCAGCAACAGCAGCAGCATTGTACTACAGCTGCTGCGTGTTGGCAGGTCTGTGGTGTTGCAGGGAGCCAGCAGCCTCCCTGCTTTCTTCTGCCTGTGCGGGTGTGTAGGGGGGAGCGACCACCCCCTCTGGATTTACCCCTAGCTGAGGGGCCAAAATCCCATAAAAAAAAAACAATTCCTGGAATTTGCATAAGGGTGTGTGGCCACATATCCTGTGATTAGGCCACGCCCCCAAACCCACAGCAGGCACAGCAATGAGATAGGGCTCCTTTGTCTCAAGTGCCCTGGGCCCCCAGGACTCATAATCCGCCCTTGGGGGCATGCCAGCAGCTCACAGAGCGCTGGGCATGCCCCATCACTGATGAAAACGGGGCGTGGCCCGCGATCGTGGGTCCTCCCGTGAAGACATGCCCCCTTTTCATTGGTCATGCCCCCTTTTCACGGGTGCCACTGGGGCAGCAATCTTTAGGATGTAATATAATCTAATTTAAAATATGTAAATAGATATAAATACCTATTTTGTATATACAGTAGAGATTATTATTTAATTGATGTTACATAGGCTTATAATGCTAAGTATTGAGGGTATTACATATCATCTCTCTACCACATCTACTGAACTGTACACAGACTCTTGATATACATTTTTAGGTTTCCCAGCATTCATCACCACGTAGTCTCTCCACTGCCATGTTGTATGTCGCTTAATAAATTGCAACATTTCTTTTGACAGCATCAGTAAATTCTTACCTCCCAGAGATAAACCCTTTCAGACATACAACCAAGGATATTCCCTGCTCTTACCTGGGTTTTAACGCGGCAAAAACACTGTTTTTTGTTCGCTGCGTCCCTATCACACTACACTTGAGACCAGGAAAACTGCCAGGTTTTTCCCTTTCAGACATAAGCCGGGCCGGCTCTGGCATTCTACTAGCCAGGGCTGCCAGGCTGCTCTCATACACACATACATGTCATATGTACACACGTCACTCATATACACACATACTGTACATGTCATACACAATGGGATCCGGTATGAAATACCGGAAGACTGGATGCCGGCTGTCAGTATACTGACAGCAGCATCCCATCTGGCGGAATCCCAGCAGCGAGGCTGCGAGTCCGCTCACCATGCTTCGGGCCCGGTGGCTTGCTTCACTTGCCACAGGTTCTGTTCCCACTTTGTTGGTGGTGTGGACCCACCAACCAAGTTGGAATACCGGGTGGGTGTTGGGTTTCCATTAGCTGGTAAAATGCTAGCTGTCGGGATTCCAGCGTCAGTCACCTGAACGTCGCCTGAACCGTCACACTCATACGCACACAAGCAATCACACACCCCATTCTCCAGCCACCAGACTTCACAACAACGGGCAGCGTCTCTGTAGCTAGAGTGCGCCGACTGCTTCTAAACACTCTAGCACCGCAGCAGAGCGCCCTGCCCATTCCAGGCAGCCCCAAACGGCACACAATACATCTTTCACACATACATGGAAATCCTGGGTTTTCTGTAAGGGTGGATTCAAACGACCCTGGGAATTTGCCATCTTGATAGACTTGTCAAATTCCCAGGTTGCATGTGTAAAAGGGTTATAAGAGACTTCTATTCAGACTTACGGCTCGACAAAATTCCCTGGAAAAACCCTGGTTAATAGCATGGGGTCTGACTCAGGAAGGTGATCCCTGGTTGATGCCTTTCATACCCATTACAGACATACAGCTAAATTCCGGGTTTATGTATTTGAACGCGCATCAATCCGGGATTTCTGCATGTGTGAAAGGACACAACCCAAAAGTAAGTCCCGAGTCACATGTCTTAAAGGGGTATCATACATAAGCAAGTCCTAGGTCGTTTTCCAGAGTCCCGGCAAATATCCGGGATTCTCGATACGTCTTTACCCATTTCAGACATAAGACCCGGGAAATACACGGGTACAGTCCAGGTCCATCAGCCTGGGAAATTCCTGGGTCTCAGTCTGAGTCCCCCATTCAGAATCAGAATCAGCTTTATTGGCCAGGTAGACTTGCGTATACTAGAAATTTGATTTCGGTTTACAGTGCAGCAGCCAGGGGGGAACACGTAGAGGGATGGATGGGGTGGGGGAATATGTGCAGTATACAGCTTAAGTAAAAGTACACAGTGTTTGTTACAATCAGAAGATCGGAGTAGAGCGACTGGACAGTCAACCCGGTGGTTTCTTAGGAGTTGAGGTGGACTGCTTGAAGAAAGAAGCTTTTTAGGCTTCTTTTGGTTCTGGTAGGAAAGGCCCTGTATCTTTTTCCTGATGGCAGCAGGTTGAGCTCGCCATAGCCCGGGTGAGGCGGTTCATTGACTATCCTGGTCGCCCGTTTTTTGACACTGGACCGGTACAGGTCATGGACAGGCGGGAGGTCCACTCCGATGATCTTCTCAGTAGACCTTACCACTCTTTGGAGCCTGCGTTTGTCTCTCTCACTGGCGGAGCTATACCAGACAATAATCGAGGAGCACAGAACAGATTCTACAGTTACAATTCACACTACATCAAAAACCCAGGAAATTTCCAGGTCAGATGCATTCACATTGAACCCGGGTCTGGCCTGGAATTTTGTGTGATATGCTGCTATTACACTAAAATGCAGGACACACCCAAGAGACGTACACGGGTGCTTCCTGTCGAGAGACCACTTTCAGACAGCAGCCCGAACCGGCATATTGGCGATGTCACCGTGACATGTGCAGAGGCGGCACTTGCACCACCTTTTCTATGCAGTGAACAGGTCCCGAGTCACATCGATACGGCTAACCCGTTTACACTGCAAACGAGCCGTGTTGGATTCCCAAGTACCTGGACCCGGGTTAACCCATCTACACCGAGCCACTCCAGGGTTATCACGGCAATAACCTGGTGTTTTAGTGGCAATGTAAAAGGGGTATAATTTAAGGGGATGCTTTTATGTATATTACTCAGCCTCTGATATTTGTTAATGGCAAATTTGTGGTTTTAATGCATATTTAAATAGATTTTGCTTTAAATCTGTGCTACTTACTAGGTAATTTTTTTTTCTTACTAATATCCCTTTCACATCACCAAAATAACCCCGGTTATTCCCGGGTCGAGGTGCAGTGTGGAAGCGCCAAAGTGAATTACCTGGGTTGAGCACCCTGCATTTCAACCCGGGTTAAAAGAAGGGTTAAACACGGGTTGGACCCGGGTCGCTGTGCAGTGTGAAAGCCTCTGACCCGGGATATTCAACCAGGGTCTCAGAAAAAGGTGCTGATTGGCTGTGTATATGTCTACTCAGAGCAGTCCCCAGCCCCTCCTTTTATTTCCCTTGAAACCTCATCAATGTGAGCCAGAAAAGTCCATTTTAAATCACATCACAGTGTAACATGGGTGACCTGGGTTCAGTGTGAAAGACACCAACCTGGGAATAACCCAGGTTGAAACTGCAATGTGAAAGGATCTGAGGCTGCTCAGACCCAGGTCGGACCCAGGTTCAAAAGCCGGGTCCGACCTGAGTTTGCGATGTGAAAGCGGTATAAGGTGCTCCCACTCACATTCTCCCTCCCACATCCAGCTATCAGTCAGTATTGACGTTCCTCAGTTTCAGATCTACACCTCTCATGTGTGAACTTCCTGTAGGCATACAGCATTTGCATATTCTACTATGTAGTAGGGTAAACTTAGCTGGGTTATGTTATAGCCGTTAGCCAAACAGCCAATCAGACACTGTTCTTCCAACCCTGGTCTAAAAACCCCGGTTGGATGCATTCACATTATAGGCAACCTGGGTCACACCCAGGAAAAACCCTGCTAGAGAACAGGGTCGTGGATCCGGGACTTCAACACAGTTTGTTTCTGTCCACACATAGCAAAAACCCAGTCGATGCACGTTCACAGGCAAAAACTCAGGTCTTTACTGGTTGTTTGAAAGGGGTATCAGAGGGGCTTAAATAAGGTGTTTTTTTATTGTTATTGAACTTAATATTTGAAAAATGCAGTATTTCCTATGAGTGCATTTTCACAGACGAACATACTCTGTATATTTGAAAACACATTTTCTCTTGTAACATCCTGCTGTAGTTCATTGATGCAGAAATATTTCAAACTTATGAAAATACTTCGATTTAAACACTGTTTCAATACATCCCCAAAATTTGGAATTTAGGGGGTAATTCCAAGTTGATCGCAGCAGGAATTAGTTAGCAGTTGGGCAAAACCATGTGCACTGCAGGAGAGGCAGATTTAACATGTGCAGAGAGAGTTAGAGGCCCTACACACTGGCCGATTTTTTGAAAGATATGAACGATCTCGTTCATAAATGAACGAGAACTCGTTCATATCTTTCAGTGTGGAGACTCCAGCGATGAACGATGCGCGGCCCCGCGCTCGTTCATCGCTGGTCTCCCGTCGGCTGTGCATGCAGGCCAATATGGACGATCTCGTCCATATTTGCCGGCACTTCAATGCAGCCGCGTGACGGGGGGAGTGAAGAAACTTCACTCCCCCCGTCACTGCCCCCCCACCGCCGGGTCGCTCGGCGGCCGTATCCGCCGTCGGGCAGCTCGGCGGCGGGTCGGCCAGTGAGTAGGGCCCTTTAGATTTGGGTGGGGTGTGTTCAATCTGCAATCTAATTTGCAGTGTAAAAATAAAGCAGCCAGTATTTACCCTGCACAGAAACAAAATAACCCACCCAAATCTAACTCTCTCTGCCTCTCTGCACATGTTATATCTGCCTCCCCTGCAGTGCACATGGTTTTGCCCAGTTGCTAACTAAATTCCTGCTGCGATCAACTTGGAATTACCCCCTTAATGTAATTGTGTCAGCTAGCCTGCGAGAAGCTGTGTGTAAAACTGGATACGATCAGAAGTTGCATCATATTAGCTGAGCTGCATATCAGATATCACAACTGATAGATTGAAAAGCATTTTGATATTAAAGGTGGTGAACCTGCCAACATTCCTAAAGGGAAAGCAAGTCCATTTCTGATTAAGTCACTCCTCAATGCATTACTACAGACTGGGAAATCTTTGAAAAATGGGATTGCCGACAGTTCTGTCGAAAAACTTTATAGTGGGACTAAAGTCCATTTCACTGGGAAAAAATCATTTCATCCCTTAAAGTGAAGCCAATATTCCAGTGGTGCAATATGAAAACTCAATTGAAAGTCGTGTTTTTACCTGTGATTTTTTTTTTTTGTCACAAATTAAAATACAATCTGTATCGGTAAAGTAGTACTTTATACGTTTTTATGTAGGCAAAAGGCAAAATATTTTAAAATTTAATTTTAAGAGGCTGAACATTAGAAGAACAATTTTTAAATAACTGTTAATTGGAAGGAAGTACTATACATAGCATGAGTGCAGGCATGTCCTACATCATAAAACATACCCAGAAAGACTAAAAAATGTCAATATATATAGTTTGGAGCAGAGAAGGGAAAGGGCGGACATGATAGAAATGTTCAAATATAGCAAGGGTTTTAACAAAGTCCAGGATGGAAACATTCTCCAAATGAAGAGCAGCAATAGGACACAAGGAAATGACTGAGACTGGAGGGGGGGAGGTTCAGGGGAAATTTGAGAAAAAATTACTTCACAGAAAGGGTAGTGGACAAGTGGAATAACCTCCCATCAGAGGTGGTAAAGGCTAAGACAGAGCAATTTAAACATGCGTGGGATAGACATAAGGATATCCTTACAAAGAAATAAGGTACAAATAAGATTTGAGGTAAAAATATGGTAAAAAAAGGGGCAGATTAGATGGGCCAAGTGGTCTGTTTCTATGATTACGAAATGACTGCATTAAATTTATCATACAAGGCTGTAGAATATAGATGAGGGCATCACATCTTTCTGAAGCAATATGTTTCCTTGTTCTTATATTTCTTATATTTTTCTTACGTGCTAGATGATGCTGGGGTCCACATTAGTACCATGGGGTATAGACGGGTCCACCAGGAGCCATTGGCACTTTAAGAGTTTGAGAGTGTGGGCTGGCTCCTCCCTGTATGCCCCTCCTACCAGGCTCAGTTTAGAAAATGTGCCCGGAGGAGCCGGTCACAGCTAGGGGAGGTCTCCTGAGTTTTCCTGGTAAAAGTTATTTTTTAGAGTTTATTGCTTTACAGGGAGGCTGCTGGCAACAGCCTCCCTGCAGCGAGGGACTGAGGAGGGGAAGCAGCGTCCGCCCGCGGGGTCTGAGCCACTGTCTCCACTGACTGGACACTGAGCTCCAGAGGGGTCTGATCGTTATCCGCCACAGGGGACCGCTCGCCCCAGCAGCATGCCGCCACCCCCTTGCAGAGCTGAAGAATCAGTGGCAAGTGAGACTTCGACCCCCCTAGCAAGCAGGGGGTCGGTGTGAAGATGGCGGCAGCAGGGTAGGAGCGTAGTATTAACTGCACTCCGGGGATGGCTCAGCGGTACATGGTGCGGCGCTATGAGGGGCGCGACACCCTACACTGGTCCAGAAACCTGTCGGGGTCCCCGGATCTCAGCCAGCACTAAATCCTCAGTCCATTATAATCTGATGAAGAGCGGGAAGACAGCACCATTTTGGGGGCGGAGCTTCTCCTCAGAGTGGACCCAGCCGTGTTCAGAGCCATTTTCCTGCCTGCACAACGCTGTCAGTGAAGAGCAAGTCCCTCCACAGCAACTCCAGCTATCTCTCACGGTGCCAGGGGGTTGTAGAAGGGGGAAGGAGGGTGGCTGCAAAACGACTGTGTAACGTATTAAGGTGCACAGTCAGCGTTGATAGGGGCTCTCCCTTTATATTAAAAGCGCTGTGTGTGGGTTGGCTCCAATCTCTGTGTCTCTCTTGCCATTCTTGGGGGGGAACTCTGTCTGTACTCCCCTGTGTGTGTGTGTGTGTGTGTGTGTGTGTGTGTGTGTGTGTGTGTGTGTGTGTGTGTGTGTGTGTGGAGTGTCTGTGGTCTCCATTAAGCAATGTCCAGGGACTCTGTGTCATATGCTGCAGAGGATATGTCTTCTCAGGATGATCCCATTCCATGTAAACAGGATTGCACTGGTTTAGCACAGATACCAGCAAGGGAGCCTGAGTGGTTATCCTCTATCAAATCTATGATTCCTCAGATTTCTAACAGGGTTGCACAAAATGAATCTGCAAGTCAGGCTTTACAGAACTCTATGGCAGTCTGGCCCAGTTCTGGTACATCAGGTCTCCCCGCTGTATATTCAGAAAGTGCCAGCTGATCGTAAAATTGATAATATGCTCAAATCCACGTACACGGCTTCTGGGGCAATACTATGTCCCACTATTGCCAGTGCTTGGATTGCCAAAGCTATAGTAAAGTGGTCAGGCACGTTACTTGAGGACTTGGATACTATGGAGAAATGTGATGTTGAATTGTTTTTACGTAACATTCAGGATTCGGCAGGATTTCTGGTAAAATCCATGAAAGACCTGGGTTCCATGGCTGCGGGAATTTCCTCCATGTCAGTATCAGCTCGTCGAGGACTATGGTTGCACCAGTGGTCTGCCGACGTGGAATCCAGAAGAAGTGTGGAGACCTTAACCTACACAGGTCAGGCTCTCTTTGGGGAAGCGTTAGATGTGTGGATCTACACGACTACGGCTGGTAAGTCACCCTTCCTTCCCTCAGCTGCACCTGCTCCAAATAAACCCTTTTCTTCAGTTACATCACAGCCCTTTCGGTCTACCAAGCCCAGAAAGGCCAAGCCGTCCAACACCCTCTTTCCGGGAGGTCAGCACAAGTTCAAGAAACCTGCGGCTGCATGTTCCCAGGAACAGAAACCTGCTTCAGGTACACCAAAGTCCTCTGCATGACGGTGGACTGCACGCCCCGGAGGTGGGGCCAGTGGGAGCAAGACTCGGGCATTTCAGTCACGTCTGGGTGTCATCCAGCCTGGACCTCTGTGTGCAAGTTATTGTGTCCCAGGGGTACAGGCAGGAATTTCAAAATCTCACTCCTCACCGATTTTTCAGATCAGGCTTACCAGCTCTGCTGGCAGACAGGACTGTCCTGCAAGAGGCCATCCATAAGTTGGTGGGGGCACAGGTCATTGTACCAGTACCACCTCATATGCAAAGCAAAGGTTACTATTCAAACCTTTTCGTGGTACCAAAGCCGGATGGTTCGGTCAGGCCCATTCTGACTTAAAATCACTGAACCCCGTTCTGAGGGAGTTCAAGTTCAAAATGGAGTCTCTAAGGGCAGTGATATCAGGTCTGGAGTAGGGGGAATTCCTAGTATCCCTAAATATCAAGGATCCATACCTCCACATTCCGTTTTGGCTGCCGCATCAAGCGTATCTTCGATTCGCACTGCTGGACTGTCACTTTCAGTTCCAGGCCCTCCCATTTGGCCTCTCCACAGCGCCGAGGGTATTCACCAAGGTGATGGCGGAAATGATGATTCTCCTCCGCAGACAGGGGGTGAACATAATTCTGTATCTGGACGATCAGCTGATAAAGGCATCGTCCAAGGAGAAGCACTCACAACCCAGCTTCTCAGGGAACATGGTTGGATCCTGAATCTTCCAAAATCATATTTGGAACCAACCAGGAGGTTGTCCTTTCTGGGAATGATCCTCGACACGGAGGTGCAGAGGGTGTTTCTCCCAGAGGAAAAGGCGTTGGTGATTCAAACAATGGTCCGGGATGTCCTGAAGCCAGCCCGGGTGTCAGTTCATCAGTGCATTCACCTTCTGGGGAAGATGGTGGCCTCTTACGAGGCTCTACAATACGGGAGGTTTCACGCTCGGTCCTTCCAACTGGATCTCCTGAACAAGTGGTAGGGATCCCATCTACACATGCACCAGAGAATACGTCTGTCACCAAAGGCCAGGATTTCACTCCTCTGGTGGCTGCAATTACCTCACCTTCTGGAGGGCCGCTGCTGAGAGTTTCAAGCAAGTTAGCTTGATGTGCCTTGTACGTGTGAGCTGGTATGAATCTCGCCACTGTCTGTGTTAAATCCTTCTCTCGAAGATGTCCATCTCCTCGGGCACAGTTTCTAGACTGAGTCTGGTAGTAGGGGCATAGAGGGAGGAGCCAGCCCACACTCTCAAACTCTTAAAGTGCCAATGGCTCCTGGTGGACCCGTCTATACCCCATGGTACTAAGGTGGACCCCAGCATCCTCTACGGACTACGAGAAAAGGATTTACCGGTAGGTAACCAAAATCCTATTTTTACTCTGGAGCCATATTACATCTCTAATGTTTTAGCATGAAAGTATTCGTACCATTTTACCTAAAAAGCTGTGTTGCATCCTGTTTGAACACCTAGACATGGCACCCCTCTACTGAGCTAATTATCCCATGCAAATACCTGTAGCATTATGGTGGAGAATTTGCTTGAAAAGATTCTACGCAGAAAATGTGGGTTACAACAGCTTGGTAGAAATATGGATGCTTACTGCACCTCATACTTGCCTACCTGACCCTCTCCATGAGGGAGAAAATGCTCTGTTCCTGGACTTTCCTGGTAATGTATGATTGCCATCTCCTGTGGTGAGCTAGGTAATTGATAAGAAAGGTGTTTCACCACAGGTGATGGCAATCATACATTACCAGGAAAGTCCAGGAACAGAGCATATTCTCCCTCATGGAGAGGGTCAGGTAGGCAAGTATGCTGCACCTGCGTTGTGGAATACTCATCAAGGTGGTGAGTGGAGACAAAGCTTTTTGTGAATTGCTATCTGAATTTGGGAGATACAAAGTTTGCCAGATTTATAAGTATTGTAGTGTACAGTACACTTTTGTGCTTGGAGTGGAAGAGAAATAAGTTTAACACAGTTGTTGGAGTGTTGTCTGCTATCTGAAAGAAAAATAAAATGGAATGCAAAAGTAGGAAACTGCAACTGCTGATGAATATACGGTGTCTGTGAAGAGAAGTGTATGAAATCACAAAGGTTAATGATTTCTGCTAGCAAAAAGGGGTTTAAATTGTTTTGCAGCATTGGAAGGGTTAAAGGAAAATGTGTGTTTCATTCTGCTGAATGCTCAAGCCTATGATCTGCTCGTTAATTAAAAGTGTGCCATTCTGTGGTCTGGACTTTTCTGTTGCATTTAAAGGGAAAGAGCATTGTTATATGCTGGTCATTGCAGTCAAAGTGACAACCAAAGTAGTTACTGGGTTACATTGTGATGTGAGTACATTTGAAAGCCAAGTGTTGCAAGTGAACTAAAAAGAACTGTGTGAATAATAATAATACAAAAAAAAGTGCTCTTTGTGATGGTGTCATCTGATGATTAGGCAAGCTAAATTCTGCTTCACTCCTATATCATGAGATAACATGAAGGACATGGTGAAGGCCTTGCTAAAGGCTACAAACGCTCAGCAGGAAGCTGTCAATGTGCAGCAAGTGGCCATAGATGAAAACCGCCAGGCATTAAGAGAGGATGTGCAGCAGCTAACAGCCCAGTCTGGAGATGCTCCCACAGATAGTGCTACCTGCTCCATATGGGATAGTCACTTCCTACACAAGATGACTCAGGGTGATATAGAAGCTTATTTGACGAAATTCGAAAGATCTGCAAAAAGAGAGAGTTGACCTAATGCTCAGTTGGATGGAATTTTGGCACCCTTTCTATCAGGGGAGACGCAAAAAGCCTATAATGATCTAAGCCTTAATGATGCCATGGATTATTATAAGTTAACAGCAGAAATGTTGGCTCATTTGGGTGTCACACTGTTGATACAATCACGACGAATGTATTCTGGAAATACAAAGTGGATAAGGAAAGGCTGATCACTCACATGACCTTATTCACCTCACCAAGAAGTGGCTAGAACCAGAAAAGTTAACCGGGCTCCAGATCATTGGAAGGGTCTTTATGAATCGTTATCTGCGGTCATTCCCGGCAGCACTAGACAAGTGTAGTGAGCAGTGCAAACCCTGAAACAGCAGACCAGTTGATCGACATAGTAGAGAGGTATGTGTCGACCGAGAAACTGTGGGACACACATCACCATTCTCAAGTCCCGCAACAGCGATCTCAAGTGACTTCTGGTAAGGGGATGCAATCAGTTTGCCGGCTGTCGGGATCCCTGCCGTCAGGATACCGATGTCGGAATCCGACAGCCGACAATGCCGACAGCCGGAATCCTGGCGCACAGGGGCTATTCCCACTCATGGGTGCCGACACCCATAGAATGAGAATAGAACCTGTGGTGAGCGCACTGAGCCTGCAACATGGCAAGCGCAGCGAGCCACTGAGCCCGCAAGGGGACTCTTAGCACTCGCACCCGCTGCTGGGATTCTGGTGGGCGGGATGCCACTGTCTGGATCTTGACAGCCGGTAAATAGTATGTAAGACTGGTGTCAGGGGAAAAGGTTGCTGGCAGTGGGAATGAACTTATAACTGTGGGCTGGAAACCTGGAGATCCACCATCTGTGCCAGGAAGGTTCTAACCACATAAAATACTTCATAACAGTGGGATAAAATGCTTCTGATGTGGTGAATTGAGCAATATTGCTAATAATTGTCCAATGACCTCTGAACCCATGCAATGTGATCATGCTTCTGAGAATCGCAGAATGTCATTCTTCGCTCAGATAGCCTGCTCAGCAGAATGACGGACTGAGTAAAAGAAACAGTTATGTACAATCACTATAGAAGGCAAATGGGTAAAAAATCTGTTAGACTCTGGTAGTCCAGTGACTTATTAAATCCAAGTGGGTGAACCCCTCAAAGCGGCAGGGGAAAACTCTTGGGCAACCTGCATACACACGGATACTCAGTATTATGTTGCCACAGAAGTGAACATGGAAACACAGTATGGACCCATTGTAGCCACTGTTGGGTTCATGATTTAATGTATGATGCAATATAAGGGAGGTCATTCCGAGTTATTCGCTCGCAAGGCGATTTTAGCAGAGTTGCTCACGCTAAGCCTACGCCTACTGGGAGTGAATCTTAGCATCTTTAAATTGCGAACGATGTATTCGCAATATTGCGATTACACACCTCGTAGCAGTTTCTGAGTAGCTTCAGACTTACTCGGCATCTGCGATCAGTTCAGTGCTTGTCGTTCCTGGTTTGACGTCACAAACACTCCCAGCGTTCGCCCAGACACTTCTCCGTTTCTCCGGCCACTCCTGCGTTTTTTCCGGAAACGGTAGCGGTTTTTCCCACACGCCCATAAAACGGCCTGTTTCCGCCCAGTAACACCCATTTCCTGTCAATCACATTACGATCGCCAGAACGATGAAAAAGCCGTGAGTAAAATTACTAAGTGCATAGCAAATTTACTTGGCGCAGTCGCAGTGCGGACATTGTGCATGCGCATTAAGCGGAAAATCGCTGCGATGCGAATATTTTTACCGAGCGATCAACTCGGAATGAGGGCCAAGGTACACATTTTCCCCACTTTTGGAAGCTATGTAGAGGCCGGTTTACAGATGTAATAACCAAAGCCCAATTGATAACATTATTGTTGTAGTAGCAGAGGGAAAAAAAATAGTTGAGTCTGGGTCCAATTTCTCTTACGTCCTAGAGGATGCTGGGGTCCACATTAGTACAATGGGGTATAGACGGGTCCACCAGGAGCCATTGGCACTTTATGAGTTTGAGAGTGTGGGCTGGCTTCTCCCTGTATGCCTCTACTACCAGACTCAGTTTAGAAAATGTGCCTGGAGGAGCCGGTCACAGCTAGGGGAGCTCTCCTGAGTTTATTGTTTTCTTCAGTGAGGCTGCTGGCAACAACCTTCCTGTAGCGAGGGACTGAGGGGGGGAGCAGTGTCCGCCCTACGGGGTCTGAGCCACTGTCTCCGCTGACTGGACACTGAGCTCCAGAGGGGTCTGATCGTTCTCCGCCACAGGGTACCGCTCGCCCCAGCAGCATTCCGCCACCCCCTTGCAGAGCTGAAGAATCGGTGGCGACTAAGACACCGACCCCCCTAGCAAGCGGGGGGTTGGTGTGAAGATGGCGGCAGCACGGTAGGAGCGCAGTATTAACTGCGCTCCGGGGATGGCTCAGCGGTACATGGTTCGGCGCTATGAGGGGCGCCCTGAGCCAGCGCGACACCCTACACTGGCCCAGAAGCCTGTCGGGGTCCCCGGATCTCAGCCAGCACTAAATCCTCAGACCAGTATAATCTGATGAAGAGCGGGAAGACAGCGCCATTTTGGGGGCGGAGCTTCTCCTCAGAGCGGACCCAGCAGCATTCAGCACCATTTTCCTGCCTACACAGCGCTGACAAGGAGAATCAGGGTTTTTGAGGGGGGGGGGGGGGGGGGGGGGCTGCAATATGACTATGTATCCTATTAATGTACACAGGGCTCCAATCTCTGTGTCTCTCTTGCCATTCTTGGGGGGAAACTCTGTCTGCCCTCCCTTGTGTGTGTGTGGAGTGTTTGGTGGTCTCCTTTAGCTATGTCCAGGGACACTGAGTCATTTGCTGCAGAGGATTTGTCCTCCAGGGATGATCCCATTCCATGTAATCAGGATAGCACTGGTTTAGCACAGATACCAGCAAGGGAGCCTGAGTGGTTTTCCTCTATCAAATCTTGGATTTCTCAGATTTCTGACAGGGTTGCAAATAATGAATCTGCAACCCAGGTATTACAGAACTCTATGGCAGTATGGCCCGATTCTGGTACCTCGGGACGCTCCGCTATATACCCCCACAAACGTGCGCTTGTGCATGTCACGCAGGATGACACGGATACCGTTTCTGACACCACAGACGGTGATGGGGATGTGTTGCGGGGGTCTGCATCTCTTGCAAAGGGGGTGCAATTGATGATCGAGGCTATCAGGGATGTGTTACATACTGTATTAATGATACCACACCTGAGCAGGTTGAAGAGGCTTTTTTCACTGAAAATAAAAAAGCCTCGCTAACCTTCCCTGCGTCAAAGGAATTAAATGCTATATTTGAGGAAGCATGGGAAAACCCTGAGAAAAAATTCCAGATCCCTAAACGGGTACAGGTGGCGTTTCCTTTCCCTGAGGAGGATAGGAAAAAATGGGAAAACCCGCCGATTGTTGACGCATCTGTGTCCAGACTCTCAAAGAAGGTGGTTTTACCTGTTCCAGGATCTACCATCTTAAAGGAGCCGGCTGATCAAAAAATTGATAACACACTTAAATCAATGTACACTGCTTCAGGGGCCATATTACATCCCACTATTGCTAGTGCATGGATTGCAAAGGCTATAGTAAAGTGGTCGGCTTCATTACTAGAGGATTTGGATACGATGGATAAGGGTGATGTTGAATTATATTTACGCAACATTCACCATTCAGCAGGTTTTATAGTAGAATCCATGAAAGGCCTGGGTTCCATGGCTGCGGGAATCCATTCCATGTCTGTTTCAGCTCGTCGGGGACTGTGGCTGCGCCAGTGGTCGGCCGACGCGGAATCCAGAAAGAGTGTGGAGTCCCTACCCTATACATGTCAGGCTCTCTTTGGGGAAGCTATAGACGCATGGATATCCACGGCTACAGCGGGTATGTCTCCGTTTCTTCCCTAAGCTGCACCTGCTACGAAGAAATCTTTCTCTTCTTCAGCAACACAGTCCTTTCGGCCTAACAAGCCTAGAAAGACCAGACCGTCCAATACCTTCTTTAGGGGAGGTTGAGTTAAGTCCAAGAAACCTGCCGCTGCAGGTTCCCAGGAACAAAAGCCTGCTTCAGGTACGCCAAAGTCCTCCGCATGACGGTGGACTGCGCGGCCTGGAGGTGGGGCCAGTGGGAGCGAGACTTAGACAGTTCAGTAACGTCTGGGTATCGTCCGGCCTGGAACCCTGGGTGATAGATATTGTATCCCAGGGATACTGGCTGGAATTTCTCATCGTTTTTTTCAAATCAGGCTTACCAGTTCTGTTGGCAGACAGCACTGTCCTACAAGAAGCTGTCCAAAAGTTGGTGGAGACACAGGTCATTGTGCCAGTCCCTCCTCATTCACAAACCACAGGTTACTATTCGAACCTTTTCGTGGTACCGAAACCGGATGGTTCGGTCAGGCTCATTCTGAACCTAAAATCAATGAACCCCTTTCTAAAGGAGTTCAAGTTCAAAATGGAGTCTCTCAGGGCGGTGATATCAGGTTTGGAAGAGGGGGAATTCCTGGTATCCCTGGATATCAAGGATGCGTACCTACACATTCCGATCTGATAGGAAAATTGATAACACGCTTAAATCCATGTATACTGCTTCAGGGGCCATATTACGTCCCACTATTGCTACTGCATGGATTGCAAAGGCAATAGTAAAGTGGTCGGCTACCTTACTTGAGGATTTGGATACGATGGATAGGGATGACGTTGCATTGTATTTACACAACATACATGATTCTGCAGGTTTTATGGTAGAATCCATGAAAGGCCTGGGTTCCATGGCTGCGGGAATATCTTCCATGTCTGTTTCAGCTCGTCGGGGACTGTGGCTGCGCCAGTGGTCGGCCGACGCGGAATCAAGAAGAAGTGTGGAGTCCCTACCCTATACCGGTCAGGCTCTCTTTGGGGAAGCTCTAGATGCGTGGATATCCACTGCTACAGCGGGTAAGTCTCCGTTTCTTCCCTCAGCAGCACCTGCTCCGAAGAAATCTTTCTCTTCATCTGCACCACAGTCCTTTCGGCCTAACAAGCCTAGAAAGGCCAGAACTTCCAATACCCTCTTTAGGGGAGGTCAGGTTAAGTCCAAGAAACCTGCCGCTGCAGGTTCCCAGGAACAAAGCCTGCTTTGGGTACGCCAAAGTCCTCCGCATGACGGTGGACTGCACGCCCCGGTGGTGGGGCCAGTGGGAGCGAGACTAAGACACTTCAGTCATGTCAGGGTATCATCCGGCCTGGATCCCTGGGTGGTAGATGTTGTGTCTCAGGAATACAGGCTGGAATTTCAAAGTCTCCCTCCTCATCGCTTTTTCAAGGCAGGCTTGCCAACTCTGTTGAAGCACAGAGTTGGCAAAAAGTACTAAAAGACGCTGTCCAAAAGCTGGTAGAGGCACAGGTCATTGCCTCACATGCTGAACAATGGTTACTATTCGAACCTTTTCGTGGTACCAAAACCGGATGGTTCGGTCAGGCCCATTCTAAACCTAAAATCATTGAACCTCTTGCTAAAGGAGTTCAGGTTCAAGATGGAGTCTCTCAGGGCAGTGATCTCAGGTCTGGAAGAAGGGGAATTCCTGGTATCCCTGGACATCAAGGATGCGTACCTCCACATTCAGATCTGGCTGCCGCATCAGGCTGATTTCCACTTCACATTGCTGGACTGTCATTTTCAGTTCCAGGCACTGCCATTCGGCCTCTCCACAGCACCATGGGTGTTTACCAAGGTGATGGTGGAGATGATGGTTCTCCTCCACAAACAAGGGGTGAACATCATTCCATACCTGTAAGATCTGCTGATAAAGGCATCGTCCAAGGAGAAGCTGCTGCAGTCCATTGTTCTCACAACCCGCCTCCTCATGTTCCATGGTTGGATTCTGAACCTTCCAAAGTCACATTTGAAACCAACCCAGAGGTTGTCCTTTCTGGGAATGATTCTAGACACAGAAGTGCAGAGGGTGTTTCTTCCACAGGAGAAGGTGTTGGTGATACAAACAATGGTCCGGGATATCCTGAAGCCAGCCCGGGTGTCGGTTCATCAGTGCATTCACCTGTTGGAAAAGATGGTGGCCTCTTACAAGGCTCTCCAGTACGGCAGGTTCCACGCTTGGGACTTCCAAGTGGATCTCCTGGACAAGTGGTCAGGATCTCATCTCCACATGCACCAGAGAATACGTCTGTCGCTGAAGACCAGGATTTCGCTCCTCTGGTGGCTACAATTACCTAACCTTCTGGAGGGCTGCAGGTTCCGGATTCAGGATTCGGTCCTTCTAACCACGGATGCGAGCCTTCGGGGCTGGGGATCAGTCACTCAAGGAGTAACTTTCCAAGTAAGGTGGTCAAGTCTGGAAGCCGGCCTGCCCATCAACCTCCTGGAACTAAGAGCTATCTACAACGGTCTCCTTCATGTGGCCCATCTTCTAAGAAATCGGGCCATTCAAGTGCAATCGGACAATGTAACGACAGTAGCCTACATAAACCGACAAGGCGGAATGAAGAGCAGAGCTGCAATGTCGGAGGTGACAAGAATCATCCTCTGGCCAGAAAGTTACGCATTGCAATCTTCATTCTGGGAGTGGACAACTGGGAAGCAGACTTCCTCAGCAGACACGAACTCCATCCAGGGGAGTGGGTTCTCCATCCGGAGGTGCTCAAGGAAATAACAGACATTTGGGGGTTACCCCAAATAGACATGATGGCCTCTCGTCTCAACAAAAAGCTTCAACGCTATTGTTCCAGGTCGAGGGACCCACAAGCAGTGGCAGTGGGTCTCCGTGGGTGTTACAGTCGGTGTACGTGTTTCCACCACTTCCACTCATTCTAAGAGTTCTAAATCTCGTAAGGAGAACAAGAGTTCACTTGACCCTCTTTGCTCCAGACTGGCTTGGTACGCAGGCCAAGGCGGGCTTGGTACGCAGAACTTTTGAATCTCTTGCAAGAAGAGCCGAGGCCTCTTCCTCTTCGGGAGGACCTGTTGCAGCAGGGGCCGTTCGCCTATCAAGACTTACCGCGGCTTTGTTTGACGGCATGGAAGTTGAGCGCCTGATACTTGCTCGGAAGAGCATTCCGAAGAACATCATTCCAACCCAGATACAGGCTAGGAAAGGGGTAACGTCTAAACATTACCATCGTATTTGGAAGAAATATGTCTCTTGGTGTGAATCCAAGAAGTTTCCTACGGTGGAGTTTCAACTCGGACATTTTCTCCTCTTCCTGCAAGCAGGTGTGGATATGGGCCTGAGGTTCGGATCTGTGAAGGTCCATATTTCGGCCCTATCCATTTTCTTCCAGAAGCAATTGGCTGCCCTCCCTCAGGTTAAGACTTTTTTGAAGGGAGTTCTGCACATCCAACCTCACTTTCTACCGCGTACGGCGCCTTTGGACCTTAACGTGGTGTTGCAGTTCCTCCAGTCAGATTGGTTCGAGCCTCTACAGGAGGTTGAGGTCACATTTCTTACATGGAAGGCTGTCACGTTGTTGGCCTTAGCTTCGGCTAGGCATGTGTCCGAATTGGGGGCTTTATCCTGTAAAAGCCCTTACTTGATCTTCCACAAAGATAGAGCTGAGCTCCGGACACGTCAGCAGTTTCTTCCGAAGGTTGTGTCAGCATTTCATATAAACCAACCTATTGTGGTGCCAGTGGCTACTGACTCCTCAATTACATCAAAGTCCTTGGATGTTGTGAGGGCTCTGAAGATATATGTGAAGAGAACTTCTCGTCACAGAAAGTCAGACTCTCTGTTTGTCCTATATGATCCCAAGAAAATTGGGTGTCCTGCTTCAAAGCAGACGAACTCTCGCTGGATTAAACCTACAAGAAAGAAAGGCGCCTCCTTGAGCCTATGTTGAAATGCTGCTTGCCGCTCTCAGAGGAATAGGGTATTAGCAATCCCTAAACAAATGGAAAACATAAAACTAAACAAGAGAGCGCAGGCAGACTTCACTAAAATTTCACAATTTTAATAATAAAATGTACACAATGATCACATAATAAAGTATACATATACCTATTGATACTAAAATGTAGCCAATAAAAGGTCCGCACTAAACTTCATACAATTCCACACAGATCGGTGCACTGATAGACTGATATAGTGGTGATATTAAAATTGATATATCCTGAAAGTTGGCAGCTGATGTTTAGCGCTGAAAGTCTGGATATTATCCATAGATCAGTCCCATACTTGAAGATAATTTCGTCAGGTTAGAGTCAATAAATGTATAACAAGTGCACTGTTGGTTTTAAATTAGGCCTCTATTAGTTACCCCAAGTCGACACCGCACCAGTTCTAACTGCTGCTCTAGTTAGTGTAGCAGCATATCGGGATGATAACGCTTACCACTTCCTCGATGTGCATACGGCACTGACAAGTGCTCGGGTGCCGCTGGCTCCGGCGGCTGAGTCCAATGCTCTCTCCTTACTGCAGCGTGTCAGACTGATGACCGCTCACCGCTTCTAAGGATCGTCTGGCGGTACTGTGAATATCCAAGACGCCGTTAATTCGAAGGGATGAGCTGGCAGCCACGGTCCCCGTATTGCAAATGGGACCAGTGCAAGTGGCTCTGCTCGGGCAAATTTGACCCGACAGTGGAGTGGAGCTGGAATGGGTAAAAGGCCGTGAGAAGGTTAAGGTGGTCAGATGAAAGTAGTCGGATCCTGGGAAATTTAACCTCTACCTCCTGTAGAGGTTCAAACCAATCCGACTGGAGCAACTGCAACACCACGTTATGGTCCCAAGGCGCCTTAGGCGGTACAAAGGGAGGTTGGGTGTGCAGAACTTTCTTCAAAAAAGTCTGAACCTCAGGGAGGGCAGCCCATTATTTCTGAAAGAAAATGGATAGGGCCGAAATCTGGACCTTCATAGAACGCAAACTCAGGCCCATATCCACTCCTGCTTGCAGGAAGAGGAGGAAACGTCCCAGTTGAAACTCCACCGTAGGAAACTTCTTGGACTCACACCAAGAGACATATTTCTTCCAAATACGATGGTAATGTTTAGACGTTATCCCTTTCCTAGCCTGTATGAGGGTAGGAATAACCTTCGGAATGCTCTTCCGACCAAGAATCAGGCGCTCAACTTCCATGCCGTCAAACGTAGCCGTAAGTCTTGATATGCGAACGGCCCCTGCTGCAGCAGGTCCTCCCGAAGAGGAAGAGGCCTCATCTCTTCTTGCAGTAGATTCAGAAGGTCCGCGTACCAAGCCCTTCTTGGCCAGTCTGGGGCAATGAGGATCGCTTGAACCCTTCTTCTCCTTATGAGCTTTAGGATTCTTGGGATGAGTGGGAGTGGTGGAAACACGTACACTGACTGGAACACCCACGGAGACACCAGGGCGTCCACTGCCACTGCCTATGGGTCCCTCGACCTGAAACAATAACGTCGAAGCTACTTGTTGAGACAAGAGGCCATCATGTCTATTTGGGGTAAACCCCAAAGATCTGTTATTTCCTTGAACACCTCCAGATGGAGTCCCCACCCAGATACAGGCTAGGAAAGGGGTAACGTCTAAACATTACCATCGTATTGGGAAGAAATATGTCTCTTGGTGTGAATCCAAGAAGTTTCCTACGGTGGAGTTTCAACTCGGACATTTTCTCCTCTTCCTGCAAGCAGGTGTGGATATGGGCCTGAGGTTCGGATCTGTGAAGGTCCATATTTTGGCCCTATCCATTTTCTTCCAGAAGCAATTGGCTGCCCTCCCTCAGGTTAAGACTTTTTTGAAGGGAGTTCTGCACATCCAACCTCACTTTCTACCGCGTACGGCGCCTTTGGACCTTAACGTGGTGTTGCAGTTCCTCCAGTCAGATTGGTTTGAGCCTCTACAGGAGGTTGAGGACACATTTCTTACATGGAAGGCTGCACGTTGTTGGCCTTAGCTTCGGCTAGGCATGTGTCCGAATTGGGGGCTTTATCCTGTAAAAGTCCTTACTTGATCTTCCACAAAGATAGAGCTGAGCTCCGGACACGTCAGCAGTTTCTTCTGAAGGTTGTGTCAGCATTTCATATAAACTAACCTATTGTGGTGCCAGTGGCTACTGACTCCTCAATTACATCAAAGTCCTTGGATGTTGTGAGGGCTCTGAAGATATATGTGAAGAGAACTTCTCGTCACAGAAAGTCAGACTCTCTGTTTGTCCTATATGATCCCAAGAAAATTGGGTGTCCTGCTTCAAAGCAGACGAACTCTCGCTGGATTAAACCTACAAGAAAGAAAGGCGCCTCCTTGAGCCTATGTTGAAATGCTGCTTGCCGCTCTCAGAGGAATAGGGTGTTAGCAATCCCTAAACAAATGGAAAACAGAAAACTAAACAAGAGAGCGCAGGCAGACTTCACTAAAATTTCACAATTTTAATAATAAAATGTACACAATGATCACATAATAAAGTATACATATACCTATTGATACTAAAATGTAGCCAATAAAAGGTCCGCACTAAACTTTATACAATTCCACACAGATCGGTGCACTGATAGACTGATATAGTGGTGATATTAAAATTGATATATCCTGAAAGTTGGCAGCTGATGTTTAGCGCTGAAAGTCTGGATATTATCCATAGATCAGTCCCATACTTGAAGATAATTTCGTCAGGTTAGAGTCAATAAATGTATAACAAGTGCACTGTTGGTTTTAAATTAGGCCTCTATTAGTTACCCCAAGTCGACACCGCACCAGTTCTAACTGCTGCTCTAGTTAGTGTAGCAGCATATCGGGATGATAACGCTTACCACTTCCTCGATGTGCATACGGCACTGACAAGTGCTCGGGTGCCGCTGGCTCCGGCGGCTGAGTCCAATGCTCTCTCCTTACTGCAGCGTGTCAGACTGATGACCGCTCACCGCTTCTAAGGATCGTCTGGCGGTACTGTGAATATCCAAGACGCCGTTAATTCGAAGGGATGAGCTGGCAGCCACTGTCCCCGTATTGCAAATGGGACCAGTGCAAGTGGCTCTGCTCGGGCAAATTTGACCCGACAGTGGAGTGGAGCTGGAACGGGTAAAAGGCCGTGAGAAGGTTAAGGTGGTCCGATGAAAGTAGTCGGATCCTGGGAAATTTAACCTCTACCTCCTGTAGAGGTTCAAACCAATCCGACTGGAGCAACTGCAACACCACGTTATGGTCCCAAGGCGCCTTAGGCGGTACAAAGGGAGGTTGGATGTGCAGAACTTTCTTCAAAAAAGTCTGAACCTCAGGGAGGGCAGCCCATTATTTCTGAAAGAAAATGGATAGGGCCGAAATCTGGACCTTCATAGAACGCAAACTCAGGCCCATATCCACTCCTGCTTGCAGGAAGAGGAGGAAACGTCCCAGTTGAAACTCCACCGTAGGAAACTTCTTGGACTCACACCAAGAGACATATTTCTTCCAAATACGATGGTAATGTTTAGACGTTATCCCTTTCCTAGCCTGTATGAGGGTAGGAATAACCTTCGGAATGCTCTTCCGAGCAAGAATCAGGCGCTCAACTTCCATGCCGTCAAACGTAGCCGTAAGTCTTGATATGCGAACGGCCCCTGCTGCAGCAGGTCCTCCCGAAGAGGAAGAGGCCTCATCTCTTCTTGCAGTAGATTCAGAAGGTCTGCGTACCAAGCCCTTCTTGGCCAGTCTGGGGCAATGAGGATCGCTTGAAGCCTTCTTCTCCTTATGAGCTTTAGGATTCTTGGGATGAGTGGGAGTGGTGGAAACACGTACACTGACTGGAACACCCACGGAGACACCAGGGCGTCCACTGCCACTGCCTATGGGTCCCTCGACCTGAAACAATAACGTCGAAGCTACTTGTTGAGACAAGAGGCCATCATGTCTATTTGGGGTAAACCCCAAAGATCTGTTATTTCCTTGAACACCTCCGGATGGAGTCCCCACTCTCCTGGATGGAGATCGTGTCTGCTGAGGAAGTCTGCTTCCCAGTTGTCTACTCCCGGAATGAAGATGGCTGAGAGCGCTAACGTGTGCTTTTCTGTCCAGAGGATGATTCTTGTCACCTCTGACATCGCTGCTCTGCTCTTTGTTCCGTCTTGTCGGATTATGTAAGCCACTGTTGTTAAGTTGTCCGACTGCACTTGAATGGCCCGATTTCTCAGAAATGGGGCCACCTGAAGAAGACCGTTGTAGACGGCTCTTAGTTCCAGGATGTTGATGGGCAGGCCGGCTTCCAGGCTTGACCACCGTCCTTGGAAGGTTACTCCTTGAGTGACTGCTCCCCAGCCCCGAAGGCTCACATCCGTGGTTAGATGGACCCAGCCCTGAATCCCGAACCTGCTTTCCTCCAGAAGGTGAGCCACCAGAGGAGTGAAATCCTGGCCTTTGGCGACAGACGAATTCTCTGGTGCATGTGGAGGTGAGATCCCGACCACTCGTCCAGGAGATCCAGTTGGAAGGTCCGACCGTAGAACCTCCCGTACCGGAGAGCCTCGTAAGAGGCCACCATTTTTCCTAATAGGCAAATGCATTGATGAACCGACACCCGAGGTGGCTTCAGGACATTCCGGACCATGGTTTGTATCACCAACGCCTTTTCCTGCGGCAGAAACACCCTCTGCACTTCCGTATCCAGGAGTATTCCCAGAAATGACAACCTCTGGGTTGGTTCCAAATGTGACTTTGGAATGTTCAGAATCCAACCATGACTCTGGAGCAGTCACATTGGGAGGACAATGGACTGTCGCAGCCTCTCCTTGGACGATGCCTTTATCAGCAGGTCGTCCAGATATGGAATGATGTTCACACCCTGCTTGCGGAGGAGAATCATAATTTCCGCCATCACCTTGGTAAACACCCTCGGTGTTGTGGAGAGGCCGAATGGCAGTGCCTGGAACTGGAAATGACAGTCCAGCAATGTGAAGTGGAAATCAGCCTGATGCGGCAGCCAGATCGTAATGTGGAGGTACGCATCCTTGATGTCCAGGGATACCAGCAATTCCCCTTCTTCCAGACCTGATATCACCGCCCTGAGAGACTCCATCTTGAACCTGAACTACTTTAGAAAGGGGTTCAATGATTTTAGGTTCAGAATGGGCCTGACCGAACCATCCGGTTTTGGTACCACGAAAAGGTTCTAATAGTAACCATTGTTCAGCATGTGAGGCAATGACCTGTGCCTCTACCAGATTTTGGACAGCGTCTTTTAGTACTTTTTGCCAACTCTGTGCTTCAACGGAGTTGGCAAGCCTGCTTTGAAAAAGCGATGAGGAAGGAGACTTTGAAATTCCAGCCTGTATTCCTGAGACACAACATCTACCACCCAGGGATCCAGGCTGAATGATACGCTGACATGACTGAAGTGTCTTAGTCTCGCTCCCACTGGCCCCACCACCGGGGCGTGCAGTCCACCGTCATGCGGAGGACTTTGGCGTACCCAAAGCAGGCTTTGTTCCTGGGAACCTGCAGCGGCAGGTTTCTTGGACTTAACCTGACCTCCCCTAAAGAGGGTATTGGAAGTTCTGGCCTTTCTAGGCTTGTTAGGCCGAAAGGACTGTGGTGCAGATGAAGAGAAAGATTTCTTCGGAGCAGGTGCTGCTGAGGGAAGAAACTGAGACTTACCCGCTGTAGCGGTGGATATCCACGCATCTAGAGCTTCCCCAAAGAGAGCCTGACCTGTATAGGGTAGGGACTCCACACTTCTTCTGGATTCCGCGTCGGCCGACCACTGGCGCAGCCACAGTCCCCGACAAGCTGAAACAGACATGGAAGATATTCCCGCAGCCATGGAACCCAGGCCTTTCATGGATTCTACCATAAAACCTGCAGAATCATGTATGTTGTGTAAATACAATGCAGCGTCATCCCTATCCATCGTATCCAAATCCTCAAGTAAGGTAGCCGACCACTTTACTATTGCCTTTGCAATCCATGCAGTAGCAATAGTGGGACGTAATATGGACCCTGAAGCAGTATACATTGATTAAGCGTGTTATAAATTTTCCTATCAGCCGGCTCCTTTAAGGCGGTAGATCCTGAAACAGGTAAAACCACCTTCTCTGAGAGTCTGGACACAGAGGCGTCAACAATTGGTGGGTTTTCCCATTTTTTCCTATCCTCCTCAGGGAAAGGAAATGCCACCTGGACCCTTTTAGGGATCTGGAATTTTTTCTCAGGGTTTACCCATGCTTTTTCAAATATAGCATTCAATTCCTTTGGCGCAGGGAAGGTTAGCGAGGCTTTTTTATTTTCAGTGAAAAAAGCCTCCTCAACCTGCTCAGGTGTGGTATCATTAACATTTAACACATCCCTGATAGCCTCTATCAAGAATTGCACACCCTGTTCAAGAGATTTGGACCCCCGCAACACATCCCCATCCCCATCACCATCTGTAGTGTCAGAATCAGTATCCGTGTCATCTTGTGTGACATGCACAAGCGCACGCTTGTGGGGGTATTAAACGGAGCGTCTTGAGGTACCAGAACCAGGCCATACTGCCATAGAGCTATGTAATACCTGGGTTGCAGATTTATTACTTGCAACCCTGTCAGAAATCTGAGAAATCCAAGATTTGATAGAGGAAAACCACTCTGGTTCCCTTGCTGGTATCTGTGCTAAACCAGTGCTATCCTGATTACATGGAATGGGATCATCCTGGGAGGATAAATCCTCTGCAGCATATGACACAGTGTCCCTGGACATAGCTAAAGGAGACCATCAAACACTCCACACACACACACACACACACACACACACACACACACACACACACACACACACACACACACACGTGGGGGCAGACAGAGTTTCCCCCCCAAGAATGGCAAGAGAGACACAGAGATCGGAGCCAACACACACACAGCGCATTCAGCAAAGAGAGACCCTTTTTCAGCGCAGACTGTGTCCCTTAATAGGAGACACAGTCGGTTTACAGCCTAGCCTCCCCCTTTTACAGCCGCCTGGTACCGTGTACTGACAGTTGAAGCTGACAGTTGGAGCTGCTGTGGAGGAACCTGTTCTTCCATCCAGCACTGTGCAGGATGGAAAATGGCGCTGGAACGCTGCTGTGTCCACTCTGAGGAGAAGCTCCGTCCCCTTAATGGTGCTGTCTTCCCGCTCTTCATAGATTATACTGGCCTGAGGTAAAACTTGCTGGCTGAGATCCGCGGACCCCGACAGACTTGTGTGTGGGTAAGCGCTGGCTCAGGGCGTTCCTCACAGCTCCAGAATGTTGCACCTCCAGCGATCTCGGGCGTCATTACTTCCGACCCTATTTCACCATTTGATCGGAGTGATATAACCCAATGACGGATTTCAAGGCTGAAGATTTCACTGTGTGTTTTCAGAGGAAAGCAGTTTTTTTTATGGGCAATTCTAATTTCTAGCATGTAAAAAAAAAAAAAAACATTGGTGAAACATCTGAAAATTTTGAAAAACTGGATTTTTTTATACCCAATGTTTTATCTCCTGTCATAGGATACCACCTTTCTTTTTTTTTTTTTAAAAGTCTTATTTTAGGACCTCTAAGTATACCTTCCTTCAACTTGGCATCACTCAGTTTTGGAAGGTGGCCTTTTAAATACTTAAAACTTTCACCATTTCTTCCATAGCCTTTAGAAAAGTTTATCATAGAAAGGTAAGTAGCTTGATTGCATACGGCATTGCAGTATTTTTGCTTTTATTTAAACAAAAAAATGAAAAATATTTTTAGTGACATATTCTGGTTCAGCACAGTAAAGTTTACAGAACACCAAATTTTCATCCATGCTGCCAAAACGTTGTTGACTAGTACAGGTTGAGTATCCCATATCCAAATGCTTGGGACCAGAAGTATTTTGGATATTAGATTCTTCGGTATTTTGGAATAATTGCATACCATAATGAGATATCATGGTGATGGGACCCAAGTCTAAGCACAGAATGCATTTATGTTTTATATACACCTTATACACACAGCCTGATGGTTATTTAACCAATATTTTTAATAACTTGGTGCATTAAACAAAGTTTGTGTACATTGAGCCGTCAGAAAACGAAGGTTTCACTATCTCAGTCTCAGAAAATTCCGTATTCTGGAATATTTCTATATGGGATACTCAACCTGTATTATGAAAGAAAATAACATTTTACATCTATAGTGACTCCCAGCCATTCATCATTCCAATAAGAATTATGTAATAATTTCAATATAGCTGTGATGTCCTTGAAATGTGAATTAGGCATAGCTACATATTTACTAAGACCTTCAGTATATTCTGAAACAAGCAATGTAAAAAGAATCAAAAGCTGCAGTGAATTGTGTATCTTTGGCAGATAGTAAAAAACAGTAATACTGTAATTGGATTATTGGCAAACATAGGCATTATCATATTTATCTTTAGTTAAAAATACCTTTCTGGAAACTCCAGGTTTTTTTTTGCAGATGATACCAAATTGTGTAAAGTTATAAATGCTGAGGGGGATACTGAGTCGCTTCAGAACGACTTAGTTAAATTAGAAGCTTGGGCAGCGAAATGGAGAATGCACTTCAATACAGACAAGTGTAAGTTAATGCACTGTGGTAACAAGAACAAAAATAACACCTACCTACTAAATGGGGTAAAATTAGGGGATTATGTACTGGAAAAGGACTTAGGTGTCCTCATAGATAGAAAACTAAGCAGTAGTACCCAAAGTAGGACTGCAGCAAAGAAGGCTAATAAGATATTAGTATGCATAAAACTGGGAATTGATGCTAGGGACGAGAGTATTATACTCCCGTTATATAAATCACTTGTGAGGCCACACCTTGAATACTGTGTACAATTCTGGGCACCATACTACAAAAAGGATATCCTGGAGCTAGAAAAGGTTCAGAGGTGGGCGCCCAAACTAATTAAGGGTATGGAAACGCTGGAATACGAGGAAAGGCTTGCAAGACTAGGCATGTTTACACTGGAAAAGAGGAGATTAAGAGGGGACATGATCAACATTTACAAATATATAAGGGAACAATACACAGATCTTGCGCAGGACCTTTTTTTGGTTAGATCAACACAGAGAACTCGTGGACACTCGCTCAGGTTAGAGGAGAGGAGATTCCGCACAATACGGCGTAAAGGCTTTTTTATGGTAAGGACGATACGTGTTTGGAATTCCCTGCCTGAGGGAGTTGTAATGGCCGACTCAGTCAACACCTTTAAGAATGGGTTAGATAAATTCCTAATGGATAAGGATATCCAGGGTTACGGGGCATAGTCACGCACTATGGTTATTATAAAAAAGAGGGGTAAAACGTAACGGCAGTCATCAACATCAGTCAAAATTTTATGCAAAATAATCCTGCATAGGAGACCACAAATAGGTTGAACTCGATGGACAATTGTCTTTTTTCAACCTTAGATACTATGTTACTATGTTACTATTTTAAAAGGAGGGGGCTTGTGTGCAGACTCCGGGTGGGCCGTTTCCTCTCCACTTCACAGCAGGCTCCAGCATTGTGCCATAGTTTATTGTGCATGTACAGGTTTCTGGAAAAATGGCGCCCGCCATGTTCTGGAGGCTAATTTCACTAAAGCGCATGCACATCGGCCATTTTGGCTTTGATTTTTGTTTCAGCTGCAGCGCCCGCTGCGGGACTCCGGAAAGGTAAGTATTAAAACATGGGTGCAGTGTGTGCATGTGAGCCCCTCTATAGGAACGCCAATGGAAACCCTCATCCACTAAAAGTTTCAGTCCTGGCTAATAATTTCATAAGGTTTCTCCTCACCTAATAATCTTTGAGCATGTTCTGTATATTCATCTGTATTCTTTAGTACTAATGCCCTTTTTATCTGCTTGTTTAATAATTATACAGGGTGTTTTACTTGCTATAGTCCCCAAAATTTTTCTTATAACTTTTAAAGTAATTGACATAATTTAATGGAATTTGACATGGACATACTGTACCTTGGTCTTTGAGAAACATGAGGAAGTCATAGTAACTGTTGAAAGTGTATGCCATTAGCATCCATGAAGGCTGCTGTTCCTGCTTCTGACAGTGGTGTTGCGTACTGTGGCGTCCAGTGGCAGCTCCAGAGATGCTGCTGCAGAACAGTCCAAATTTAAAATAGGGGAGACTCAACGACTGCCACCAATTGTCATCTCAAACTGTCTCACTAGCAGTTAGTGTGGATCCCCTATTTAAACTTTAGACTGTTCTGCAGCTCCACCTCTATGTTGGATAAAACTTCTGTAACATGGAGCGACACCTTTAAGCTGGCAATGATGCTAATGGCGAACACTTTCAACACTTGCTATGGCTTTGTCATGTTTCTCATAGACCAAAGTATGTCCATGTCAAATTTCACTAAATTTCGTCAATAGCTTTAAAAGTTCTAAGAAAAACTTTAGGACCTATAGCGAATGAAACACCATGTATTTTGATTGTCCAGCAATTGTGTAAGTTTTATACTTACATGATTAGAGTTTATTGTCACTGATTCTGAAAAAAAAATCTGTTTCATTAGTTTATAATAAAATATCAACATAACGTCCTTTAAATTCTAATTGAAAAATTTGGAGTAATTTTTAAGGCATGCTTTTAAAACTACTCTACCCTTTTTATTTTCTGACCCCATATGCATTTTCAAAACAATTGTTTCTTTCACAAGTTTAATTATTATATACATATTTATTTTATTATTTATTTTCAATATTTTCAGATTGGTTTGGTGCCAGTTTACATTATTTTTGTATTCCTATTTTTACTGCATTAAAATTGTAAGAGAATATATATATATATATATTTTTACATTATCTATATATTTTTTTACATTATCACAGCGCTGACGTGCCAATTGACACCTTGTACTTCCATCAAATTTGTATCCCTACAAAAATTAACTGCAAATAAATACGGTTTAAAATTATTCTTTATTCTAGAGCTTTTACTAATTAGTGTTCAGCATCTCAAATCAGTTTGCTCCCTGCTGTTCCAGCTCTATGTGATGTTGCACATTTAACGTGTTACCCTGTTGCGTTTTGTCTTGTAAACAAGCTGGAGTGATTGACTTGAATAGTTTTTTAGAATTGTGTTCAGATAAAATTACACAAAATTCACTTGGACTCTTTGGAGTATACACTCCATCTGCTGAAGTATTTCTAAAGTTTTGTAAGCATACTCTAGCATAAGTGGAAATTTCAAATTAACTTGTAGAGACAATATGACTGCTCTGTGTGTTACTAATCAAGACTGTTTGAACAATGTGTTAAAATAAAATGAATGTTTTTGCAGTGGAATAGAAGAAAATCTACAATTTATAAGAATTATATGATTACTTTCTTGTTTTTTAAATTTTATAAATTTGTTAAATTAAATGTCAGTCAATGTTGCAATGATTTTTATTGTAACCATATTGTTAATATTCAGTGTTTTTTTTACAATGCTCCATCTCAGTGGTTCATTGTAATAAATAAATAAATCAGACCAATTAGTTACTGGCTAAATAAAGTATATTAACCCATATGTAATCCAAAATATAAATGGGGACCATCCTAAAACAATTACCATAATTCAAATTCTAAATCTATAGTTACATAAACTGCAGAGTGCACATATGTTTATACAGGTTGAGTATCCAATATCCAAAATGCTTGGGACCAGAAGTATTTTGGATATCAAATTTTTCTGTATTTTGGAATAATTGCATACTATAATGAGATATCATGGCGATGGGACCCAAGTCTAAGCACAGAATGCATTTATGTTTCATATACACTGCCTGATGGTCATTTTAGCCAATATTTTAATAACTTTGTGCATTAAACAAAGTTTGTGCACATACACACAATTCATTTCTGTTTCATATACACCTTATACACACAGCCTGAAGGTCATTTAATACAATATTTTTAATACTTTGTGTATTAAACAAAGTTTGTGTACATTGAGCCATCAGAAAACAAAGGTTTCACCATCTCAGTCTCTCTCAGAGAATTCTGTATTTCAGAATATTCCGTATTTTGGAATATTTGGATATGGGATACTCAACCGGTACCACATATAGAAACAAATATTTCCATGATAAACTTACAGGTTTTTTATTTTGGTAAAACACGAACAGGCATGATATATCAATTTGAAATAATATTACAGCACTTGCACTCATGGGACTATAAAAAGA
This sequence comes from Pseudophryne corroboree, assembly GCF_028390025.1. NCBI lineage: Eukaryota > Metazoa > Chordata > Amphibia > Anura > Myobatrachidae > Pseudophryne > Pseudophryne corroboree. The sequence goes on along the minus strand of NC_086444.1, from coordinate 1,050,067,230 downwards.
TTATTCTTTTTATTTTGTTTACCAAACCCTACTGGTTTCCGTTACGACAGTCTTGATGATGGAAAAAATGCATAGACTTGTGTAAACTCAATAAAAGATGATCTTTTGAAAGTCTCATGAGTTTGTTGCGTACATTCTTTTTTCATTGCATTGAGAGAGCATCATCTTCTTGGATCATTGTCTTGATTTAAAATTGTGGGATCTATGTAAACAAAAACTAGGCAGCATAAAACTAGTACAGGTAAGTAGCATTGTTCAGTTTTATACAAGACATTTCATTAGAATAAAATAGTCCTGAAACAGTATTTTTTTTTTTTAAAGTAGTGCAAAGCATCCTTTCTTCATGTACTGTAATAGACATGCAACATGAACATATGTGTGTGTGTGTGTGTGTGTATATATATATATATATATATATATATACTATTAGTAATATATATATATATACATATATATATATATATATATATATATATATATATTATGGTGTATGTGATAACTTGTCCATGTTCTAAAATCTACATTCTACAGGAGAAACTGAAGTCATGTTCCGTGAAAGGATGGCGCAACACTGTACTCCCATAAGGGCAGCTATTAATACTGGATCTAGTATCCAACCAGTTGCACATCATTTTTATGAGGCTAAACATAATCTATCTTCTTTGAGATATTGAATTAAAGATCATGTGCCCCATCCCCCCCCCTCTCTAGAGGTGGGGATAGATCAGCTAACCTGTTGCAGAGAGAGGCTGAATGGATCTTGCGTCTTGACTCATTGACCTCTAAGGGGTTAAATGAGAGTATAGGGATGCAAGCCTTTATTTAAGAAATGTTTAACTTTTTTTGATAGGAGATAAATGGTGGTTTTTAGAAAATATATACAGCTCTCACTTAAGAAATATTCAAGTGTTTTTGGCTGTGTGGGGGTCAGTTGTAGATACTTTTGTATAGTTTTAGGAGGTGATTTAAATATATAAACAACATGTAAGTTACAATGTGAGTTCTGACATGTGATGGATTGTTCTATAGTATATTTTGACCTGCTTTGTTTTTTTTAATTCAGCACACTGTATGTTAACACACTGTCTTTCTGCAGTGGGGTACACTGGGTTCCACAGGGATAACATCGGGGTGCAGGCATCAACAGGCTAAAAGCTTTGACTGTTCCCAAGATGCTCAGTGCTGCACTCATCTATAACACCGCCTCCGTGCACAGGAGCTCAGTAAGTTGGTGCTCTGTAGGCAGGACACTAACAGGCAGGGCTGCTCCAGCAGCCCTGAAAAGAGCTTTTTTTTTTAAAAGATAGAAGACTTCAAAGGCTGCAGAATAGGCACTATCAGTGCTAGATGTTATTTTGACATCTCATGCTGCAGCTCCATCACCTCCCCCGGCGGCGCTGTATACTCCCGCGCCCTGGTTGCCGGGTCTTTCGTGACAGCCACACACACTCGCCGCAGCTCTCCGGGATCGTGTGGCCACATCAAGGGAGGAGGTAAGAGGGTCCCCCAGATGGGATCCACTGTAAATCGATTAGGAGACGCTGGCGTAGACACTGTGTTAGTACAGGGACCCCACTAGACCACCAGGGCAGGGGCACAGGTTGGATTCTACTATAATCCATTTTTCACAGGCACACAGTACCCAGTGGGGAAGTCCAATAAGGGGATAAGGCGCTGACCTGTAACCCCAGCCCCAGGGCACCATGTAAATGTTCCCACCCTGGAGCTGCACCTCTCTGTCTCCCTCACTCCCTGTCAGCGTTTGGGCGCTGAGCTGATTCTGGGACTGCATGGGCAAAATCTCCTCTGTAAAGCCGCCTGCATCATCAGCGCTGTGCCTTTTGACAGTGTTAGTTAAGAAACAGTGCATTACTACAGGGCTATTTAGTACAAGTACCCTGTGATATACATCCAGTCTTTACTGTGCATTGATATATCTATAAGTCTATATAGCTTTACTTAGTACTACTTAGTATTGCTAGTCCAGTGCAGTTTTATTGTTTGTCATAATTTCTGCATGTATATGTGACTGTGTGTGTGCATATAGCTGCTGTGTGATATCTTTTTTGTTTATCTCACTCATATTGCTATCCCTATATTCTGTACTGTGAGGGGGGCTAAGTGTGTCAGGGTTATTAGTTGATATAGGTATATTCACAGGATATACTTATTTTGTATTTCTCTAACGTCCTAGTGGATGTTGGGGACTCCGTAAGGACCATAGGGAATAGACGGGCTCCGCAGGAGACTGGGCACTCCAAAGAAAGATTTAGTACTACCTGGTGTGCACTGGCTCCTCCCTCTATGCCCCTCCTCCAGACCCCAGTTAGAATCTGTGCCCGGCCAGAGCTGGGTGCTTTTAGTGAGCTCTCCTGAGCTTGCTAATAAGAAAGTATTTTAGTTAGTTTTTTTATTTTCAGAGAGCTTCTGCTGGCAACAGACTCTCTGCTACGAGGGACTGAGGGGAGAGAAGCAAACCTACTAACTGCGGTAGGCTACTGGACACCATTAGCTCCAGAGGGTTCGAACACAGGATCTTAACCTTGGTCGTCCGTTCCCGGAGCCGCGCCGCCGTCCCCCTCGCAGAGCCAGAAGACAGATGCCGGCGGAAGCAAGAAGACATCGAAATCGGCGGCAGAAGACTCCTGTCTTCACATGAGGTAGCGCACAGCACTGCAGCTGTGCGCCATTGCGCCCACACTACCCACACACTCCGGTCACTGTAGGGTGCAGGGCGCGGGGGGGGGGCACCCTGGGCAGCAATTAGGATACCTCTTGGCAAAAAGACACATATATACAGCTGGGCACTGTATATATGTACGAGCCCCCGCCATTTTATTTACACAGACCCGGGACAGAAGCCCGCCGCTGAGGAGACGGGGCCTTCTTCCTCAGCACTAACCGGCGCCATTTTCTCTCCACAGCTCCGCTGAGAGGAAGCTCCACAGGCTCTCCCCTGCAGTATCAAGGTAGAAAAAGGGTAAAAAGAGAGGGGGGGCACATAAATTTAGGCGCAAATTATCATAAACAGCAGCTACTGGGTAAACACTAAGTTACTGTGTAATCCCTGGGTTATATAGCGCTGGGGTGTGTGCTGGCATACTCTCTCTCTGTCTCCCCAAAAGGCCTTGTGGGGTCCTGTCCGCAATTAGAGCATTCCCTGTGTGTGTGTGGTGTGTCGGTACGTTTGTGTCGACATGTTTGAGGAGGACGGTTACGTGGAGGCAGAACAAGTGCAAGTGAATGTGGCGTCGCCGCCGACGGCGCCGACACCTGCTTGGATGGATATGTGGAAGGTGTTAAAATAATCAGTCAGGGTCTCAACCCATGTCTGATTCTACAGCTCAGGGGCCGTCAGGGTCTCAAAAGCGCCCACTATCCCAGTTGGTTGACACAGATGTCGACACGGATTCTGACTCCGGTGTCGATGACGATGATGCAAAGTTGCAGCCTAAAATGACTAAAGCCATCCGATACATGATTATAGCAATGAAGGATGTATTGCACATATCGGAGGAAAACCCTGTCCCTGACAAGAGGGTTTATATGTTTGGGGAGAAAAAGCAAGAAGTGACTTTTCCCCCTTCACATGAATTAAATGAGTTATGTGAAAAAGCGTGGGATTCCCCTGATAGGAAAGTACTGGTTTCCAAAAGATTACTTATGGCGTATCCTTTCCCGCCAACGGATAGGTTACGCTGGGAATCCTCCCCTGGGGTAGACAAAGCGTTGACACGCTTATCTAAGAAGGTAGCCCTGCTGTCACAGGATACGGCCGCCCTTAAGGATCCTGCAGATAGGAAGCAGGAAGGTATCCTGAAGTCTGTTTATACACATTCTGGTACTCTTCTGAGGCCAGCAATTGCTTCGGCCTGGATGTGTAGTGCTGTAGCAGCATGGACAGATACTCTGTCTGAGGAGATAGATACCCTGGACAGGGAGACTATGTTACTGACCCTAGGGCATATCAAAGACGCTGTCCTATATATGCGGGATGCCCAGAGGGACATTTGCCTGCTGGGCTCTAGAATAAACGCAATGTCGATTTCTGCCAGAAGGGTCCTATGGACTCGGCAATGGACAGGTGATGCCGACTCTAAAAAACACATGGAGGTGTTACCTTATAAGGGTGAGGAATTGTTTGGGGACGGTCTCTCGGACCTAGTTTCCACAGCTACGGCTGGGAAGTCAAATTTCTTGCCATATATTCCCTCACAGCCAAAGAAAGCACCGTATTACCAAATGCAGTCCTTTCATTCACAAAAAAGCAAGAAAGTCAGAGGTGCATCCTTTCTTGCCAGAGGCAGGGGTAGAGGAAAAAAGCTGCACCTTACAGCTAGTTCCCAGGAACAGAAGTCCTCCCTGGCTTCCACTAAATCCACCGCATGACGCTGGGGCTCCACAGCCGGAGCCAGGAGCGGTGGGGGCGCGTCTCCGAAATTTCAGCCACCAGTGGGTTCGCTCACGGGTGGATCCTTGGGCTATACAAATTGTGTCTCAGGGATACAAGCTGGAATTCGAGGTGACGCCCCTCACAGTTACCTAAAATCGGCCTTGCCAGCTTCCCCCATGGAAAGGGAGGTAGTGTTGGCAGCAATTCACAAGCTATATCTCCAGCAGGTGGTAGTGAAGGTTCCCCTCCTTCAACGGGAAGGGGTTACTATTCCACTATGTTTGTGGTACCGAAACCGGACGGTTCGGTCAGACCCATTTTGAATTTAAAATCCCTGAACATTTATCTGAAGAAATTATAGTTCAAGATGGAATCGCTCAGAGCGATCATTGCAAGCCTGGAGTAAGGGGATTTTATGGTGTCTCTGGACATCAAGGATGCGTACTTGCATGTCCCCATTTATCCACCTCACCAGGAGTACCTCAGGTTTGTGGTACAGGACTGTCATTACCAATTCCAGACGTTGCCGTTTGGCCTGTCCACGGCACCGAGAATATTTACCAAGGTGATGGCGGAAATGATGGTGCTCCTTCGGAAGCAAGGGGTTACAATTATCCCATACTTGGACGATCTCCTCATAAAGGCGAGGTCCAGGGAGCGGTTGCTGATCAGCGTAGCACACACTCAGGAGGTGTTGCGACAGCACGGCTGGATTCTGAATATTCCAAAGTCGCAGGATTCCTACGACGCGTCTGCCCTTCCTGGGCATGATTCTGGACACAAGCCAGAAAAAGGTGTTTCTCCCGGAGGAAAAGGCTCAGGAGCTCGTGACTCTGGTCAGAGACCTCCTTAAACCGAAACAGGTGTCGGTGCATCACTGCACGCGAGTCCTGGGAAAGATGGTTGCGTCATACGAAGCCATTCCCTTCGGCAGGTTCCATGCGAGGATCTTTCAGTGGGATCTGTTGGACAAGTGGTCCGGATCGCATCTTCAGATGCATCGGCTGATCACCCTGTCCCCCAGGGCCAGGGTGTCTCTTCTGTGGTGGCTGCAAAGTGCTCACCTCCTCGAGGGCCGCAGGTTCGGCATACAGGACTGGGTCCTGGTGACCACGGATGCAAGCCTCCGAGGATGGGGGGCAGTCACTCAGGGAAGAAACTTCCAGGGGCTGTGGTCAAGTCAGGAGACTTGTCTGCACATTAATATCCTGGAACTAAGGGCCGTATACAACGCCCTGAGTCAAGCGGAGCCTCTGCTTCGAAACCAACCAGTGCTGATTCAGTCAGACAACATCACTGCAGTGGCCCATGTAAACCGCCAGGGCGGCACAAGAAGCAGGGTGGCAATGGCAGAAGCCACCAGAATTCTTCGTTGGGCGGAGAATCACGTACTAGCACAGTCAGCAGTGTTCATTCCGGGAGTGGACAACTGGGAAGCAGACATCCTCAGCAGGCACGACCTCCACCCGGGAGAGTGGGGACTTCATCAAGAAGTCTTACGCAGATTGCAAATCGATGGGAACTGCCACAGGTGGACATGATGGCGTCCCATCTCAACAAAAAGCTAAAAAGGTATTGCACCAGGTCAAGAGACCCTCAAGGCGATAGCTGTGGACGCACTTGTAACACCGTGGGTGTTCCAGTCGGTCTATGTGTTTCCTCCTCTTCCTCTCATACCAAAGGTGCTGAGAATTGTGAGAAAAAGAGGAGTGAGAACAATACTCATTGTTCCGGATTGGCCAAGAAGGACTTGGTACCCGGAATTGCATGAAATGCTCACAGAGGACCCATGGCCTCTGCCTCTCAGACAGGACCTGTTGCAACAAGGGCCCTGTCTGTTCCAAGACTTACCGCGGCTGCGTTTGACGGCATGGCGGTTGAACGCCGGATCCTAGCGGAAAAAGGCATTCCGGATGAAGTTATTCCTACGCTGATAAAGGCTAGGAAGGACGTGACAGCAAAGCATTATCACCGTATATGGCGAAAATATGTTGTCTGGTGTGAGGCCAGGAAGGCCCTACAGAGGAGTTCCAGCTGGGACGGTTCCTGCACTTCCTACAGTCTGGAGTGACTATGGGCCTGAAGTTGGGGTCCATAAAGGTCCAGATTTCGGCCCTATCCATTTTCTTTCAAAAAGAACTGGCTTCTCTTCCTAAAGTTCAGACGTTTGTTAAGGGAGTGCTGCATATTCAGCCCCCTTTTGTGCCACCAGTGGCACCTTGGGATCTCAACGTGGTGTTGGGTTTCCTGAAATCCCACTGGTTTGAGCCACTTAAGACCGTGGAGCTAAAGTATCTCACGTGGAAGGTGGTCATGCTATTGGCTTTAGCTTCGGCTAGGCGTGTGTCAGAATTGGCGGCTTTGTCATGTTAAAAGCCCCTATCTGGTTTTCCATATGGACAGGGCAGAATTACGGACTCGTCCGCAATTTCTGCCGAAGGTGGTGTCATCTTTTCATTTGAACCAACCTATTGTGGTGCCTGCGGCTACTCGTGACTTGGAGGATTCCAAGTTGCTTGATGTAGTCAGGGCTTTGAAGATCTATGTAGCCAGGACGGCTGGAGTCAGGAAGACTGACTCGCTGTTTATCCTGTATGCATCCAACAAGCTGGGTGCTCCTGCTTCAAAGCAAACCATTGCTCGCTGGATCTGTAGCACGATTCAGCAGGCTCATTCTGCGGCTGGTTTGCCGCATCCAAAATCAGTGAAAGCCCATTCCACAAGGAAAGTGGGCTCTTCTTGTGCGGCTGCCCGAGGGGTCTCGGCATTACAGCTTTGCCGAGCTGCTACTTGGTCGGGTTTAAACACCTTTGCAAAGTTCTATAAGTTTGATACCCTGGCTGAGGAGGACCTGTGTTTGCCCATTCGGTGCTGCAGAGTCATCCGCACTCTCCCACCCGTTTGGGAGCTTTGGTATAATCCCCATGGTCCTTACGGAGTCCCCAGCATCCACTAGGACGTTAGAGAAAATAAGATTTTACTCACCGGTAAATCTATTTCTCGTAGTCCGTAGTGGATGCTGGGCGCCTGTCCCAAGTGCGGACTTTCTGCAATACGTGTATATAGTTATTGCTTAATAAAAGGGTTATGTTATGTTGGCATCTGTTGTTTGATGCTCTGTTGTTGTTCATACTGTTAACTGGGTAAATTTATCACGAGTTATACGGTGTGATTGGTGTGGCTGGTATGAGTCTTACCCTGGATTCCAAAATCCTTTCCTTGTAATGTCAGCTCTTCCGGGCACAGTTTCCTTAACTGGGGTCTGGAGGAGGGGCATAGAGGGAGGAGCCAGTGCACACCAGGTAGTACTAAATCTTTCTTTGGAGTGCCCAGTCTCCTGCGGAGCCCGTCTATTCCCCATGGTCCTTACAGAGTCCCCAGCATCCACTACGGACTACGAGAAATAGATTTACCGGTGAGTAAAATCTTATTTTTTCTCTGTGATTTTCAGTCACCATATACCTCCTGAATCCTGTTTGTACTGTCACACTGCACAGGGGGTTCTTGGTTAGGGATTATATCTGCTGATATTGTACTGTGACGCCCGTGGTTTATGCTTTCATATCATGTCTGCTACAAGGGGCGATGGCTCTGTGTCTGATCCCGCAATACGCGGTGGTGATGCCACAGATGCATTAGAGGAAAATATAGCAGCTGAGGGTTCAGGTTCTGGGGGTTCCTTACCCCCCAATCAGTCTGTAGCAACGGGGGCACATCACGACCCACCTTGGGCTACTTTATATAATTTACTGACTACGCTGGTAACTAGACTTACGCCTCCTATGGGTCCTCAGGTGCCTTTACAGCCACATTTCGTCCCTGCGGTTAATCCGCCATGGGCAGATCTCCTGTCCACTCAGTTACAGCAATTGAATCACTCATTGACTAAACAAAAACCTAACCCTCACCCGCCTAAGACCAAGGGGTCCTCTAAGCGGGCCATTACTTCCTTACAATCCACTCACGTTTCAGATACTTTGTCCGATGAGGATGGCGTGTATAATGACCCCTCAGACGCTGATTCTTCAAATTGATGATGACCCAGAACCGGTTGTTGCCTCCAAGAAACCTGACAGATTCAAACGTCAGAAGGTTACCAAATTAATTTTGCCTCATTCGGACCATTTGGTTGATATACGTCAGGAATCCTGGGAGAATCCAGGAAAGAAATTCACACATCAGAAGACACCGGAGAGTGGAGCCTCCATCCAGAAGTATTTCAACTCCTAGTGGACAAGTGGGGCCTACCAGACGTAGACCTGATGGCGTCTCGACACAATCACAATGTTCCGGTCTTTGGAGCAAGGATAAGGGATCCTCAAGCAGCATTTGTGGACGCTCTGGCAATTCCATGAAACTTTCGGCTGCCGTACGTGTTCTCTCTGGTGTCACTCCTGCCCAGAGTAATAAGGAAGTTCAAGCAAGAAGGAGGAATCCTACTTCTTATCTCTCCAGCGCGGCAGAGACAGCATTGCTTCTCAGACCTACAGGGTCTCTCGTTAGAGCGTCCTCTTCTACTTCCGCAATGTATAGACCTCCTCGTTCAGGGCCCTTGTGTATACCAGGATTTGGCCCAGTTGGCTTTGACGGCGTGGCTCTTGAGCTTCAGTTCTGAGGGCCAAAGGATTTTTTGAGCTGGTCATTCAAACTATGTTGAAGGCCCGTAAACCGGCCTCTGCTCGGATTTATCATAAGGTCTGGATTCTTATTTTGCTTGGTGCGCATCTAACAATCATGACGCTTACAAGTTTAGTACGGCCAAGCTGTTGGCTTTCCTGCAACAGGGCTTGGATTTAGGCCTTTGTCTGGCCTCCCTCAAGGTTCATATTCGGCCTTGTCGGTATGGTTTCAGAGAAAAATTGCGACTCTGTCTGATGTTCATACATTCACTCAATCATCCATACATTTTACGGATTCAATCTCCCTATGTTCCATCGGTGGCTCCTTGGGATTTGTCGGTGGTTCTGAAGGCCTTGCAAGAGTCTCCGTTTGAACCTCTTGAATCTGTAGACCCTAAGTGGCTTACTCTTAAGATCTTGTTTCTGCTGGCTATTGCCTCTGCTAGACGGGTTTCAGACTTGGGTGCCTTATCCTGTCGATCACCTATTCTGATTTTTCACCGTGACCGGGCGGTTATTAGTACGCTCCCTGGTTATCTACCTAAGGTGGTGTCTTCTCTCCACCTTAACCAAGAGATTATGGTTCCAGCCTTTATCTCTCCTGACTTGTCCTCCAAAGAGCAGTCTTTGAATGTGGTACGGGCTCTCCATATTTATGTGAATAGGAAAGCCTCAGTTAGGAAGTCTTATTCTCTCTTTGTACTTTTTGGTTTTCACAAATGTGGCTGGCCTGCGAATAAGCAGATCCTGGCCAGATGGATTAGAATGGTGATTGCACAAGCTTATGTACAGGCTGGTCTTCCAGCTCCTGCTACCATCAAAGCCCATGCTACTCGGTATGTTGGACCTTCTTGGGCGGCCCGGCAGGTGCGACCCTTGAGCAATTGTGCAAGGCGGCTACATGGTCCTCAGTGAACACGTTCATAAGGTTCTATGCCTTCGATACTTCCGCCTCCCAGGATGCTTCCTTTGTACGCCGGGTTCTTATGCTCGCTACAGTGCGTCCCCTCCCTGAGGAACTGCT